>NC_091120.1:62460349-63111421 GCF_040183065.1 Periplaneta americana | reverse complement strand
AATACAGGAGTTAGGACTGTCATCCATTTACAAAGATTCAACAAGCGAAAGTGGAGGCTGGATGAGATCTGTATTTGTACTTAGATTCAAGTGAAGTAGTGAATACTTTTGTGTACGATTTGATGTCGAGCAAACCATCAGAAATATCACAGTTTTCAGACCATTTAGTAGGCACTTACATCGGAGATAATGCAGTCTTCCCACCATACTTTTGGGCTTCAGAATCTCTAAGTTCTGACAGAACAACCAATTATTGTGAATGTTTCAATTCCGATTTCAATGCTGCTTTTAATAGTCCGCACCCAAATATATTTACATTCACAGAAGTAATCACATTATTCTAAACAGAAATATAATTATGTCAAGATTCGTTTTTCTGACCGGCTCAAAAGAAAAACATAAAGAAGAATTGTAAAAATAAAATAAACATTTTGTCAGAAGAATTAAATGATTATAAACATGGAAAGATAACCAGGATGCTATACATCAAAAGAGCTGCCTATCACATCAAACATTTAAAAAATGTAAGTATATTTTTTACTTATCTTCTACATTTTCTTATACGATAACCTTAGATTGATTTTAAATTCATGCAAAACTTATTGCAATTTTTAAACCACCAGTTTCTTTTATTTGTGAAACTGCTAGCCCTAATATATATATTATTTAATGTACCGAAGTACATATATATATTTCCATGCAGATATTCTGCGTCATCATACGATGAAAGAGAAATGCAACGAAGAAAAATTCTCTCCGGCGCCGGGATTTGAACCCGGGTTTTCAGCTCTACGTGCTGATGCTTTATCCACTAAGCCACACCGGATACCACCCCGGCGTCGGATAGAATCGTCTAGTTTTAAGTTCCAACTCTTGGGTTCCCTCTAGTGGCCGCCCTCTGCACTACGTCATAGATGTCTATGAACGAAGGACTGAAGTCCACACATGTGCTGAGGTGCACTCGTTATGAGTGACTAGTTGGCCGGGATCCGACGGAATAAGCACCGTCTTGATTTACGCATATCATATACAGAGTGTTTAAAAAATACGGCGCTTATTCCGTCGGATCCCGGCCAACTAGTCACTCATAACGAGTGCACCTCAGCACATGTGTGGACTTCAGTCCTTCGTTCATAGACATCTATGACGTAGTGCAGAGGGCGGCCACTAGAGGGAACCCAAGAGTTGGAACTTAAAACTAGACGATTCTATCCGACGCCGGGGTGGTATCCGGTGTGGCTTAGTGGATAAAGCATCAGAACGTAGAGCTGAAAACCCGGGTTCAAATCCCGGCGCCGGAGAGAATTTTTCTTCGTTCCATTACTCTTTCATCGTATCGTGCTAGCCCTAAGCCTAGAAGCTCTAAGTTAGCCTCTATGAATAAATCGCTACTTACAGTAAGTGTGAAGGAGAAATTGCTTAAGTTTACATTTTCAGTGCGCGTTTGTCCGTAACCACTTTGGGCAATTCATAAGCACATTTTCATTCTATTTACGCGCAACTCATGTTGTGTTACCTTAGATGTTTTCGCGCAACTCAGATACAGATTGTGACCATAAAGCGCAACTTTGGTGCTCCCATTTAAAAAGTAAACAACAGATGTTTAATACCTTAAAGTGTATTCATGAAATACTAGAAATATATAGTTCAATCGACTGTACCTCCAAGCTTTGCTGTGGTTCTGACTGTATGAGGATAGTACACTGCACTTTCTTACGTGCAGCTCATGGTCATATCTGTAGTCGATGTTGCAGTTAACCTTGCGGTTTACAAACCCCAAATGTGCTCTACAAACCCCAAATGCGGTCTCTAGTTATAACAGAGTGTCAGAGGTAGAGATATACATATGTAATAGCTATAATGCGAGAAATATTCATGATGTTTTCTCAAGGCAGAGCTCAGGCTAAAGACAATATCTCCTAGATTTTTTTCTATGACACTTTGAAGGCTAATAGTGCTGTTGATTCACCGAGTCGCGCAAGCGCAGAAACTGCGTAACAGCTTTTGTGTCAGTCGAGCTCCTTATATTTTCAGCCAATAAACACCACAGAGTAAAGTGCAATACACATTCCTTCAGTTTCACATGATGCCTCACCGCACTTTAATCGAGATGCTACCAATTTTTTAACGAGACTTTAAAGGAAAATTTTATCGCAAGATAGGGTCGAACTGCCTTTCGTCTAGATCTCCAGAGATGATATTATTCTTTTTGTTTGTTTGTTTGTTTGTTTTTTTTTTTGCATGGAGCTCGATTAAGGGGGAGGTACATATAGCCTATATTTTAACACTTTTTTTTTCTCAAACCATAGCCTAGGTCTTCTCAATCTACTGGTCCCAGATAGTAATGTTCCCTCAGCTTATACTAGTGACAGACTACAGTCACTAATCGCGATTATCGACCTAATCGCGATCGGGGTTATAGTGTGTCACCGTCCCGATCACGATCAGGAGCTTAATCCTGTTTTCAGAACTAGATAATCACGCTAAGGAACGGCCCAGTGGACGAAAGTAACATTTTAGTAACCTTTGGTTTCGAATCACCTTGATTTATATTATTTAGGAAGTCGTATTGAAGAAATTTAATGCAGATATGAGAAAAGTAAAAATAAATATCAACAAATGACAGACGAAATATTCATATTTCATATATAGAGGGCAATAGAAGGCTGCTGAAAGACGTTTCATTTCAATTAATAATGAATTACAAATTGGAACTGGTTTCTTTTTCAGATTTTCAATTTCAGTCTCCATTACGACGAGATCATTAAGGTTAGGATTAATTTTAAAAAGACGTTTTATTACAAAATAATATAAATCTTATGCATGATGATATAAGTTATATCGATTATAAAATGTTTTTCCAAAATAATATAAATAGTAGTGATATAAATAGTATCAGTTTACATTGTAAAACATAACAATTTAAAAAAATAAATTCCTATATCAAGCGCAAGAAACAACAAAAAAGAAAAAAAAAAAACAACGAACGAACATCAAAAGAAGGTATGAACTTGAGATGTTGTCCAGGAGGGAAACAAACATATAAGCATGTACATAGAGAAAATTGTTTCCTCTATGGTAATTCAGCTGTTGACCAGACGGGACCAAGCGTAACCTAGTGTGCCAACACATTTTCGGTAATCGCGATTAGCGACTGTAATCTGCCACTAGTATTAAAGACCGTAGTGCAGAGCCTCGTCCCGAGGAAGCTGAGCGGTGTAGAGTGAAATGAGATCCGTCTGCATAAAACAGCGTGCAAGGATTTGTCCGTGACCACTCGCCGACCACCAATATATTTTGTTAGGTAGAGATTGGAATGGGACCGGTCTGCATAGAAACTGTCTGTACACTATCTGTACATCACTCACAAGTAATTTTAATATTTTTGAAAACATAATGGCCATAAATTTTAATTATGAATATCTGCGAATTATTCTGTTCAACTGAGCAGCGTTTACATGATAAATTACTCAAGCATTTGAATTTTGATACAGGATTAATCCTTCTTTTGAGTTATTTCTAATAAACACATCTACAATATACAATAAAATCCCTCTAACATGTCATTTTTAAAATGGAATTGATTGATTTAAAAAACTCGTACAAAATTTGAAAAATGACAAAAAAATATTAAACTGACATGTTAAAGATTTTACTGTTATACATTTATTAAAAATAGCTCAGAACAAGAATTACTTCAAATTCAAATATTTGAGTAATTTATCATGCAAACTCTGCATGGCTGAACGAAATACTACACAAATTTTCATAATGAAATAACTATTAGGTTTTCAAAAACATTATGATGAAAACATAGTGTATATTAAGCATTCTACTTTTTATTTCAAGAGAACCTATAGATTCTGAGGAAAAAATATTTAAATAAAGTAAAATTATACTATCGGAAGGTGTATATCTTCCTTTAAAACATTCTGTACAAGAAGAAATTGAGAGATTTGGACGATTTGTAACAAATTATCATTGAAGCATTTGCTCTAATTATGCGTCAAATGCTGGTAAAATTTTGCAAAGGACTTGATTATTGTTTTGGTATCGTTGAGCTACAAATGGTGCCCACATTGAAGTGTAACAACGTCCATAAACATTTTTTGAGTTATTCTTTTTATTATAGGAAAAATAAATGTAATAACTAGAGACCGGATTTTAAAGGGAAAATTTTTCATCAAAAAAGGAGAAAAAAGTGAAAGTTATAGCCAAAAAAGGACTTGAAAAAGGACTACATTATTTCCCAATACACACTTCAGCACATTCATGGATATACATGGCACACACAATCTTACATTTATCTCTTCACAACAAAAGGAAAGTGTTTTTTTTATATAGGTAGTCAAAAAAGGACTCCCTCAAAAGGGTGTTATCTTAATTGAAAACACACTTCAGCACATTCATGGACACACATAGCACACACAAGCTTATATTTATGGCTTTACAACATAAGGAAACTGTTGAATTTGATCACATTCAAAATTTCAATATGTTTCAATATGATTCTGCGTCTTTGAATACAAAATGTCTTTATAAACAGAAAATGAACGCTCGACATCAACTGAACCAGAGGTGAAAATTTTCTTTTTATCCTGAACTCTGAATCAGCGCACTTTATTAGTTTTTCAATGTCTGGAATCAGAAGAAGAACGATATTTATTTTTGCTTCCTCAGGAAGTTATAGCTCTATCGGAAAAATAAATAGGGAAATTATTCAAATGTTTGCGATATTCTGTCAAAAAAGGACCAAAGTAAGATATGTTTTTAAAAAGGGGAAAAAAGGGAATATGTACTAAAAAGGGAAAAAAAGGTAAGTCAAAACCACATAATTTAGTTGATGGAAGATAGTTTTGAACATCGTAATTAATTATTTCATGTTTCGTATTGAAATAAAAAAAGGGATTTCCTTTAAAATCCGGTCCCTAGTAATAACCCTTACAAATGTTAAGATATATGCGTGTGTTTTAATACCTCTAGCCCGGAGACCCGTTATTTACTGCCCATACACAAAACGCGGTATACTAATCCGAAATGAATATTCGGAGATGAGACAAACGTAGCATATAGGTACAGCTATAATTAAAAATATAATTCGGAATGTGCCGCACGATCTATATTTATTCCAGCACCTGCAGAAGCACAGACCAGGCACTGGACTGAACAAACAAGCAGAAAACTCATTTCACGACTCAACTGTCGCTGTGGAATTTAACGTGTTGATTAGTTTCTCCCTTTTAATTTTTTCCTCTGTTGCTGCATTGAATGCCTACGGGTGCCGTATGGTGTGCCCTCATTTTTTTCTCTCTTTGCCGTGCTGCGTCAATTAGACACAACTACCATTCCCTTCTAATGATGAGTGGAGCAGATTGCTTTTGGGATAGAGCTCAAGGGCTCCACATGCTGTCAATAGTAGGCTATATGCTCACGTCTACTTTAAAGAAGTTCGCAACAATAGCTTACTGTACTGTACTGAGATTGTAAACGAAAGTTTTAATACATTGTACTTATAATAATAATAATAATAATAATAATAATAATAATAATAATAATAATAATAACAACTATAATAATAGTAATAATAAAAAATAATAATAAAAATTATTATTACTGTTATTATTATTATTATTATTATTATTATTATTACTATACATCCTGTCAAACTAAGGACAGTAGAGGAGTGTAAAGGGATGGCTTTGCTTTGTATTATTATTATTATTATTATTATTATTATTATTATTATTATTATTACACATCCTGCCAACCAAGGACCGTAGAGAACCCTAATGGGATGGCTTTGCTTTGTATTACTTATGATTTTTAGGGAACCCGCATGTTCATTGCCGCCCTCACATAAGCCCGCCATCGGTCCCTATCCTGAGAAAGATTAATCCAGTGTCTACAATCATATCCACCTCCCTGAAATCCATTTTAATATTACCTTCCCATCTACGTCTCGGCCTCCCCAAAGATCTTTTTCTCTTTTGCCTTCCAACTAACACTCTATACACATTTCTGGATTCACACATACATGCTACATGCCATGCTCTTCTCAAACGTCCTAATTATGTCGGGTGAAGAATACAATGCGTGCAGTTCTGCGTTGTGTAGCTTCTCCATTCTTCTGTAATTTCATTCCTCTTAGCCACAAATATTTTCCTAAGCACCTTATTCTCAAACACCCCTAACCTCTGTTCCTCTCTCAAAGTGAGAGTCCAAGTTTCACAACCATAAAGAACAACTGATAATATAACTGTTTTATAAATTCTAACTTTCGTCTTTTTTATGAGCAGACTTGATAATAAAAGTTTCTCAGTCGAATAATAACAGGTATTTCCCATGTTTATTCTGCGTTAAATTTCCTCCGGAGTGTAATTTATATTTGTTACTGTAGCTCCAAAATATTTTAATTTTTCCACCTCTTCAAAGGATAAATTTCCAAGTTTTATATTTCCCTTTTGTACAATATTCTGGTCACGAGACATAATTATATACTTTGTTTTTTCGGGATTTACTTCCAAACCTGATGCTTTACTTGCTTCAAGTAACATTCGCGTGTTTTCCCTAATCGTTTGGGATTTTCTCGTAATATATTCACGTCATACTCATAGACAAGCAGCTGATGTAACTGGTTCGATATTATTATTATTATTATTATTATTATTATTATTATTATTATTGCACAATGGCAGGACCCTAAACTTGCCGTTATTCGCCCCTACTCTACAAGCGTGGCTCATAGATGTCTCTAGTACCGAAAAACTGATGTCACTTAGTTCGTCAGAGACAGTCTTCACTTCGTGTGCAGCGACTGTAGCGGGTAGCGTTTCTATTGCGTCATGACTTTGTGACGTTTTGCGATGCCTGTGCTATACCTATTCAGTTTTATAGAATGAACGTCTATCCGAGACAGAGTAATCAAAATTGGTGGTTTCGAATGGATGTTCTTTCCTTTGATATGCTCAGTTTTATAGAATGAACGTCTATCTGAGACATAATAATAATAATAATAATAATAATAATAATAATAATAATAATAATAATAATAATCAAAATTGGTGATTCCGAATGCATGTTATTTCTTTTCCTATACTCAGTTTTATAAAATGAACGTATATCCGAGATAGAGTAATCAAAATTGGTGGTTCCGAATGCATGTTCTTTCTTTTACTATACTCAGTTTTATAAAATGAACGTCTATCCGAGACAGAGTAATCAAAATTGGTGGTTCCGAATGCATGTTCTTTCTTTTCCTATACTCAGTTTTATAAAATGAACGTCTATCCGAGACAGAGTAATCAAAATTGGTGGTTCCGAATGCATGTTCTTTCTTTTCCTATACTCAGTTTTATAAAATGAACGTCTATCCGAGACAGAGTAATCAAAATTGGTGGTTCCGAATGCATGTTCTTTTTTTTCCTATACTCAGTTTTATAAAATGAACGTCTATCCGAGACAGAGTAATCAAAATTGGTGGTTCCGAATGCATGTTCTTTCTTTTCCTATACTCAGTCTTATAAAATGAACGTCTATCCTAGACAGAGAAATCAAAATTGGTGATTTCGAATGCATGTTATTTCTATTCATGTTTGAAGTGTTATATGAGTTCATAATTTGTACATTTTATTTTACTTTGTAATGGTAGTCTACAGCTGCTGTGGATTAGATATGAGAGGCTGTGTCAATGACATGATCTCAATTTTGCCCATAGTCTAATTTCGTAGAGGAATTTTAATATAGAAATGATGTTCGCTTTTGCCCTCCAGTATTTTTATATCGAGATTTGATTCAAAGTTTGCACTTTAATAGGCTTACGTACTTCCAAAACTTCTGCGCGTCTGCACTCAGTCTCTCACAGGAAGTTCGAGATAAAGCAGGATGACATTTTCCTATTGCGACATATAGTTGCTCCAGGAATGGAACGTTTATCCCCCTTTCCACTGAGAAGGAATTGTGTTGCTTAGCTTCTACTTTCTTTAAATAGTGATCTTAGCCTATACTGACCCAGTGGCCAGCAAGCCTTGCTAAGTGGGAATCCCCAATTTAAGTTCAAAATCCAGAATAAGAAATCAAGGTGTGTTGGAAACAATGGGTGAAGACAGAATGATGCTGAAACTGATCAGGAAGAGGAAAAGGAGTAGGCTGGGTCACTGGCTGAGAAGAAATTGCCTACTGAAGGAATGGTGAACGGGAGAGGATTTCGGGGCAGAAGAAGATGTCAGATAATACAGGGACATCACTTTATTTTTACCAACATTTTTAACATTAACCTGGCTATACTCGGAAACACTGTTGCCCCCTTCCATTACAGGAGTTTGATGTTACTAGTGCAATATGTAAACAAATCATTTTACTAGGTATAGGAGGAGAGAAAAGTAGTGTATCCATTTATGTTGTAGGGAAATACGATATTACGATTTTCAGTTTGATCATAACTTTTACGGAATTTATCAAAATACAGTAGAGTAGAAACATTTTTTTCAAAACTAAACTTTTTAGGCGGCTATGTTCGTTATGTAATGTCTACTTTATTTAGCATATTAATTATTAATGTTATCATACAATATAGAGAGTGCATTTAAATTGAGGGGGTCATAAGTAAAGGGCTGTAAGTGCACTTAAGTTACTTTTGAGAAAATGGGGTTTAAATATTTAAGCTTTCGTAAAATCGGTGAAATTTTTTATTTAAATTTTAATGTGTGATGCGATTAAAATATCCCTTTGCCACTAAAATTTTAGATACTTTTGCTTACACTGGATGTACTTAACTCACAAATGTCACTAGCATTCCTTTGCTTCTAGCCACCTCAATTCAAAAAAAAGCTAATCTGAATTTTTAAACAAGTTGCTGAAAATGGTTGCCGTTCATTACAATGCAGGCTTCAATTCAGTACGCATATTATTAAAAACATTTTGAAGCATATTCTCTGAAATTGAATTTATCGTTTCTTGAATATAATTTTTAGTACGATATTATTAATATAGGTTCTTTCTTCTATAGAAAACGCAATCATATTTATGAAACATACTATACACTGCAGTGTTTACTTCACTGCTTGAAGACTTCGAATGCAACAGCGGCCGTGAGTTTGTGTGTCTGACGGGAGCAAGGACATTAGTGAAGGGGTGAGAGTGAAGTACATTCAGAAATGCAGGTACAATATAAAAATGCAAGTAAAAATAAAATGATGTCCCTGTAGAAGACATTAATATTATATATGGATCATATGACGAAACAAAGAGGAAGGCAGAAAATAGGAAAGATTGGAGAAAGATGGTGGGTTTGCAGTGAAAGACCTGCCCTTGGGCAGAACATTGAATGAATGGATGAATGAATGAATGAATGAATGAATGAATGAATGAATGAATGAATGAATGAATGAATGATCAGTGAAAGATTGAGAATTAAACGGTCGAGGATGGAAACCTTAAATTGACAGGTTGAGGAGAAGGCGTGAACTAGGAGGGTGATATGAATCAGAATGAGGAGGAACATATGGACCAGGTCGCGGACGGAAGTGTAAGGGTGAGGTCAGTAAGGATGATGTTACTGATGATAACGCTCTACCTTAAATGTTTACTTTCTCATGAAGTAATTACTATAGTTCATTATGCAGGATATTTTCTGAATACTGTTTGTAACGAGAGATAGGCTAAACTAAAATATAGAAAGTGTAAACTTGCAATACAAATTGGAAACAGCTGATATTTCAAAGGCTCTCTACGTACAGCTTGCACAGCTAGATGATAAAAAGGAATTTTTTACAGGACTCGACAAAACTGAAAACAAAACTGCAACTCACAAAGCTGGCAGTATTTTTTCAAACTTCCGTTTGATTTGTTTTGTTCAAGTGTGCAAACAAGTAGGCTAGACTATAACCGTAGGGATGTATCGATTCAAGATAAACCAAGAGAATAATATAATATAATATAATATAATGTAATGTAATGTAATATAATATAATATAATATAATATAATATAATATAATATAATATAATATAATATAATATAATATAATATAATATAATCCACCCTCTGGTCCACACCTGTGGAGTAACGGTCAGCAAGTCTGGCCGCGAAACCAGGTGGCCCGGGTTCGAATCCCGGTCGGAGCAAGTTACCTGGTTGAGGTTTTTTCCGGAGTTTTCCCTCAACCCAATACGAGCAAATGCTGGGTAATTTTCGGTGCTGGACCCCGGACTCATTTCACCGGCATTATCACCTTCATTTCATTCAGACGCTAAATAACCTGAGATGTTGATACAGCGTCGTAAAATAACCCAATAAAATAAAAAAATCCATCCTCTGATTGAGGTTCTGGCTGATATGTAGGCACATCTATTATCAGGCAGTACATCTCACTTGATGATATGTGACAAAGGAAGAACAACTGTTTGTATGACCTGTCTTCGGACAGTTGACTGAACAACAACACATAATAATCCGTGGCGCTACAGCCCTTTAAGGGCACAGACCGACCAATCGACTGCTGGTTTCACGTCTACATGCCGTAGCAGAGGTGGGTGATCATCTAACCAGAATGGTGGTATCGTGTGGTTAGCACGATGATCCCCCCAACCATTATAGCTGGCTTTCCTAACCGGATTTCGCTACCTATCGTAGCTCCTCAAGTGCATCATGATGCTGGTTGGGCACCGGTCCCATACAACGTATTCCGAATCTCACCGGACCGGCGGACAACAATGACGTCACGCTGCAGCGAAATAGGAACAAAACTGCTGGAAGGTTCGATGGCTATCATGGCGGCTGTACAAGTTGTCTGTGCTACGCTATCAAAATTTTGCGAAATTTTCGTACTCCCATCTTTTTTCAAAGAAAAGAGAGCATGAACAATTTATTTCTTGAACCGGTAGTAATAACTGGTCCGTTGACATGTTTGCTCATAAGCCATTAACATATTGTTTTTACGTTGTGCTCATTACAAACAATACAGCAGAACCAAAGCAGAACACACCGCCATGACAGAACAGTGCACGATGTCATTCGTCTGCTAATTCCCGCCCTATACAAGAACCAATCAGATTCACTGATAGCGGCTGATGGAGAATGCCACCACCTCTGCAAGCTGATGGAACCGGTATGGCACCAGTGGAGAATCAGTGACGTCATCGTTGAAATTCGGAACACCGTGATGCCATCAGATTGTTCAGCGCTGAAATTCGGGATACGCTCATATACTGGCCAAAATTTCATCAGAAAATTTCTTCCCCCATGAGAACTCGAACCAGCGTGCATTTCGTACCACGAGTGTTAGACCACGACACCATGGTGCGGGACGTGAAAAATAATTAATTTTATTGAATTATACCTTTAATTAAACGTCAAGAGAATAGATTTTATTACAGTTAAAATGTTTACATATTGAAAATTTTAATTTCCAACAACGTACAAAATTAAATAGAAATAGAAATTAAAAAACAAGCAGTAATATTTCCCGGAACCAATATTTACACGGTAGCTAAGTTTAAAGTCATAAAATCTGATTAAATCAACTTTAAAATTATTCTAAAAATAATGTATTGAAAAAGTTCCAATAGTAGCTATCGTTCTTTCATTGTCAATTTATCACATCTAAACAACCAATCTCTCGTAAGTGGGAGACATGACGGATGAAGAGATCTTTGCTTATTGCAGATTTTTACATGGAATGGAATGAAATTTCGGGTGGGGAGGTGCTATGACTCAGCATTGCGACCTTTCAAGATCTCAAACTAGCTGCATTCTCAAACCCACACTGGCTAGCTACACTAGGGTTCGTTTCGTACCCAAGTTTCGAGCAGGCAACCTCAGTCGTCCCTAGGCCAGCCCCCTCCGTGCGTCGCTAGCCAGTGTTCGGGGATGATGAAATGGAGAAATGTTGACGGAATGATGTAGATGCCTAATATGGGGAAGCGGATGAACTCGAGAAAAACCCCAACTGCGACCTTGATCGCCATAAATGTTACTACGGATCTTTCTATGAAAACCCCAGGCCTGATCGGGACTCGAACCCCGATCGCCTGCGTGACAGGCTGAAGGAATGTCCACTCTGCCACCGCAGGAGTTCTGTTAAGTGGGAGACACAAATCCCATCGCACCTCCTCATACTCATCCTCTTTCATAATAGCCCTGCCTAGACTCTGGAATTCGGTACCTGATAGCATCAGGGACTGTCGAAATAAAATTGAATTCAAACGCAAACTTACTAATCCCCATTGGAGTTTTGTTGATAGGCCTTCCCCTCTACTCACACTCTTTACCATCCGTGAAGGAGAAGATGCTGCTGTTCATCTCACTAACGTTCGACTAATTGATTTTGAACATAGTGAAAACTCTTACTATTGAAAATGTTTACCGGTAATCTATATTTCGGGAGTCTATACTAAGCGTTTATATTTCACTTTATTGTTGTTTATATCAACTGGCACATTAAAAATCTACTGAGAGCAGAAGATAAATGTTTTTTTCACCGCTAGTTGCTACTCTATAGCATACACAATTAACAAAATGGAACAATCTTCACTGTCACTCTCCCCTGACTTCATAATACAAACTAACATTCTTTAATTTAATTATTAGTTGAAAATATTGTAAGAACGGCACTAAAATATACTCAAACATGTAATTGTTAAATATCTGTGTCACAGTATTTTATATCCACTTATGTACTTTATTTAATATTTTATTTTCTTGTGTGTACAACTTGGGGGGTGCAGGTATAAGAGGTAACAGCTACCGTTCTGTTACTGACGGACTCAGGGCAAGTAGAAGGGAAAGAAATGCCTTCGCATCCTCTCAACTTGTATGAAATGTCGTTTAGGCACTTGGTCAGTAATTGAGACTCGTTCAGACATGGCTTCTTGCAAATAGTTATCTTATTCTATCACAAAATATTTCAATATTCGGTAATTTCATCACTATGTAATTTTATTATCCTACGTTTAATTTGTGCTTCAGTAAAAAAAATTTTTCTTTGTTCTTAACTTCTATAATAAATTGTCTAGCCTTTATTAATCAGGTAATCTTTTAGTGCTTTGATTTTTATTGTAACTAGCCGTACCCGTGCACTCCGCTGCACTTGTTAGAAATAAATATAAAGTAATTACATAATTAAAATTGGGAATCTGGTCCAGGGAACATTCGTGTTTGATAGAAGGATAAATCGTTTAATATGTTACTTAATTTAAATTGTATTTAAATAATTAAAATGCGATCATTTTGGTCTAGAGACCACTCACTTGGTGCAATGATAATTTCTTTTAACATGTTTCTTAATTGTTATTATACGCAAATAATTAAAATATGATTATTTGGCTCGGAAAACATCCGTTTTTGGTGCAAGGATAATTCGTTTAACATTTTTTTCTAAATTAGTCTTGAATGCATCCTTTAATAAATCAATCCAAATTAATAGAGTTGATTGTGTACGAAGATCATTTTTATGTTAACCTTACTGTGCATCTTTTTTTTGTTAAGTTTATTTTATTCACGCCTTAACATCTGTGGTCGTGTCGCGTGTTTAGAATGTGTGGGTATATGAGTAGGCCGTTTTTACTCTTTTTGAGTTCCTGTTTCTATTGTGCGTTGTAGATGACTTGTGCTCATGTAATTGATTATAGAATTTAATTAATGTTTTTGGTATTGGTAATTGAGGCGGTGATGAATCTTGGCATGTATCTTTCCAATCCGGCATTTGCCTTTATGACTAAGGGAAATCATGAAAAACCCCAGGTTTTTTAGTACTTTGATTTTTATTGTAATTATTGTAAATTTAATATTAATGCCCTTATCTCTATCAGGTTAAATAAATAAATAAATAAATAAATAGATAAATAAATAAATAAAATAAATAAATAAATAAATAAATAAATTAAATAAATAAATTAAATAAATAAATAAATAAAATAAATAAATAAATAAATTAATTAAATAAATGAATTAAATAAATAAATAAAATAAATAAATGAATATATAAATGAATAAATAAGTGAATAAATAAGTAAATAAATAGGTAAGTAAATAAGTAAGTAAATAAATAAGTAAATAAATAAATAAACAAACAAACAAACAAACAAACAAATAAATAAATAAATAAATAAATAAATAAATAAATAAATAAATACTCTACAATGGAAGAAGAAATCTTTGTTTCCTGCCGTTCTTTACATGGTGAAGTAGGAACGTTTACCTCTTTCGCTGGAAGTATTTATATAAATATCACAAGGAATATTGCCGGTGAATATTGTGTTATTACCGAAAAAGTAAACAGAGGAACCTTGGTTTCCAAGCTACCGTGGAATAACCTGTACACGTATCACAGTCCTTCTACCCACTCACCACTCCACACGTTTTGTTATCTATCAACTGTTCATTGTCCGAGAATATTAATTTTACGAAGTTGGGCAGTATGGGTCGTAACTTAACTTTATTTGGCACAGGCTGTGGACGGTAAATGGCAATTCGGAACGGCTCATACAATGAACAATGCTGAACTTTGCTCAGGTAAACCATTACGAAGCTGAAGTTAATTCTGTTATCTGCAGATTTGACTACCTTCGCTCAAGACAATTTCAGAACGCTGCTGTGCAATTTTTATGCTTCCAGATAGTTAGTTCCCTGCCTGCCTTGGGATGAGCACCTTTTATTAACCATTATGTAACGTCTAATGTTATAAAAGGCACGTGATCGTAATTATTTAGAGAGATTAAAACTCGGTTATAACAAGGAGAAGCTCTTTTCAGATGCTTCCTCCGACACCCTTGGATCGTCGCCAGATTTAATAATGTATTTAATGTGCCAGCTCTTGCCTGCTTCACATAAACGGTGCAGGAGTACAATGCATATTGTTAATGATGCATTCAAATCTGGGTCAAGATAGTTAATAATTCTGCTCTGTTTAATTATAATACAAGTCAACATATGGAGTAGAGTTACAATGTAAATATCTTGTTAATATAAGCTTAATTCCACATTTAATTATATAACAAGGTGTGGAGCATTTAAAGGTAAGTGAAGACAATTCGTAATGTCACTTTCACTATCAGCTGCATTAAGGAACGTTCCACAAGATCGAACCGAAACCTGCCTTGAAAATTTCCATACGGATAAATATTGCAAAGAAACAGTAACCTCAGAAATTTAACAGTCAATACGAATTCTAAGACAAAAACATTTTTTGAAATATATTCATTCATTCATTCATTCATTCATTCATTCATTCATTCATTCATTCATTCATTCATTCATTCATTCATTCATTTTATTCCAGAGATCTTACATGAGCAATGAAGCTTTAAGATGTGGAACAAGTCAAAATTTTACAATATCACAGTTACAATTTTTACAAATTTTTATAGTTTTACAATTTAGTAATTTTCTACAATTTTTACAATTTTGTGCAATTTTTTACAATATTTTGGCGAGATGTAGTGAGATGAGGTGAGGTTCGAGGATTCGCCAAAATATTACCCGGCATTTGCCTTTTGGTCCGTTTTTTTTCCACCGGTTTGTAGTAATAGGTACACTGGCACCAAAAAGTATTGGCACACTCAATGTTTTCCCTATAAGATCTGTATAAAGGGCAAGTTTAAGAAAATAAAATGTTTATTTTTTATTTTATTGGGTTATTTTACGACGCTGTATCAACATCTAGGTTATTTAGTGTCTGAATGAAATGAAGTGATAATGCCGGTGAAATGAGTCCGCGGTCCAGACCGAAAGTTACCCAGCATTTGCTCGTATTGGGTTGAGGGAAAACCCCGGAAAAAACCTCAACCAGGTAACTTGCTCCGACCGGGATTCGAACCCGGGCCACCTGGTTTCGCGGCCAGACGCGCTGACCGTTATTCTACAGGTGTGGACTAAAATGTTTATTTCTTAATGTAATGTAAAACTAAAAATCTTTCACAGAAATCGGAACATGAATAACACAAAATAATTATTTACAAAATAATATAAATTTTCTGATTAAAAAAAAATTGGCACATTTTACTATTGCATATAATAGGTCTCTGTAATGTATTTTCAGTATCCTATATGCAAGCCATTAGCACGTATGACAGCTTCCAGACGTCTTGGCATTGAATGAACCAATTTTCTCGTCGTTTCAGGGGAAATTTCAGATCACACATCCAAGAAACTCTTCCTTATTAGATGGGCGGCGCTTGGCCCTTTCCCTTCCAAGATATTCCCACAAATTCTCAATAGTACGATTTTGAGTTTGATAATTTTCATTAGATTTTTATTTAATTAAAATATAGTACATTATTAAAAATAAGTATTTGTCCTCACTAACTGAACTATCCAGGTGGACATATTCGTTATGCATGTATGGTATATTGTCTACAGCACATTGGCATAAAATATGGAGAGGGCATTTAAATTTAAAATAACCAAAATTTGGATATTTAAACAAATTGTTAAAAATAGTGGCCGTTCATTTCGATACAGGGTTTAGCTCTTTTGTGCATATTATCGAAAACGTTTTTATGAATATTTTCTGAGATTGAATGTATTATTTCTTGAATGTAATTCTATTCTTCTATTAGTGTAGGATGTTTAGCAAACACAACTGTTTCATAGTAACCCCAAAATAAATAATGCAAAGCACTCAAATCAGGCGACATGGTGGGCCATAATCCTGTGCCTTTTTAAATAATTTTGTACCTACTCTAAAACAGACTACCTTACGTACTGTAAATTCAGTATTCACTTCAGGACGATCTGTACTGGTAAATTTACTCAGATAATGTATGACATCTACTGTCCGTCCAAGTGGTTATGTCGCAGGGTTGTACAAAGGAAGGAAATCACGTAACAATTACTTAACGAGGCCATTTTATTTAAGTTATTTTAAACATAGACATCCAGTTCCTAACAGCAAATATTTTCAGAAAAGAATTAAGATAGCACAGCCACTATTCTTTACAGAGGGGCCAGCAGAAACAGGTGGGTGAAACGAAGATGCGACGTAACCAAACGGACGGACAGTACCTGTGCGAAAATATCATTCAGTAATGAATGAACGCTCTTTCTTTACTGGAAAATGCGACCATATTCCTGGAACGCACTATATTCACTCACTCAGTACTGTTTACTATGACCCTAAGACGACTTTGACTGCATATGCGGCCCTGATTCTGTGTGGAGGACGAGTGGAAGTTTACTAATAGAAGGGATGGGAGTGAAGTACATTAAAAAACTCAAGTACAATAAAAATTGAAGTAAAAATAGAATGTTCCTGTACAACACTATGCGTGATCGTATAGTGAATCGCGCTATGAAACTTGGCGTTTCAATCATCAAGAGTCAACGCATTATTTTTTTTGGGGGGGGGGGAGGCAAGTGAACATTTTTAGACGGTGGAAGATACAGAGACAGAAAGAAAATGATACAGCGATATACAGACGAAGATAGGGAAATATACAAAGGAAGGTACAGACATAAAACGAGAAAGATTCAAAGATGTACAAAGACAGGATATGAATGAAAAGAAAGGATTACACTGTTATAAAATTTACATATACGGATTAAACAGGGCAAGTATATAAAAATATTGTAGCACACGAGATATAGAGATTGAGAAATATAGCTACAGAGAGGTAGAGGGACAGATGAAAATAGCCACAGGAAATGAGCATGATTGCAGATAGCTATGAAGAAACAAAAGCAGAGTGAGTGAGAAGAACATACGAATAGGAAAAAGAAACAAATGGTAGAAGAAAAATTCATCTTATATCATGTTCTAAATTCATATTTTGTCTTATTATTAAGACATAGATGCAAGTCACATGACATGGCGCTAAAACAATATCTAACTAGGACAATATTTGCCATGTCTTAAGCGGGAATCGAACCTATTACTCTGTGTCAAAGTTACGCCACATCGTTAAGGTACCTCTTGATGCAAGATCTAGAAGCTGAGCAATATATCCCAACACTGGAAGCTCCGAATGACAAAAATACCCTATAGTATTGTAATGTACTATACTGGAAGAGCGTAGAGTTTAGGAAATTTGAATATGCATGGCTGGTTCACAACCGTTACAAACACGCTGACGTTGCATGACGTGACAGTAACGTAGTATCGTGCTGTCAGCGAGTGCTTGCTTCCGAAAGGTTATAGAGCAAGCTCAGAGCTTGAAACAAACGTCAGGTGTCGACTATACGACCCTCTTCAAAGTTCTCTTGGCCATCTCTGATGTGATTACGAAGCAAGCCCACGTAATTCAATTTCGTACCCACAGCCCATCACATGCACGGAACAATTAGCGCTGCTGATGTGATGGAAGCTTGCCCTTACTTTCAGATATACACGTAAGGCAAGAGTGGGATAAAAGTATCATAGTACAAGAATCGGCATACAGTAGATTATCTAGTAATGAAAGAGGGAGAAACTGTTAATAGGAAAATATGAATAATCCGGTCTATTTGTTCTGACCCCACTGTAACGTCATGGTCTAAGGCAGTCTTGTCGGCATCGGCCCGCAATGACTACAGAGCCCGGCGTGCAAATAGTCGAGCATGCGGGCTTCTTGTACTCTTCCCCTCTTTCGCCGCGATAGAGTTGGCAGGGGTGAATAAGTATACTAGTAATATTAAACACGATTGCTTGCTTTACATTACCTACTGAAAGCACGATGGCACGTGTTAGTGAGACCCTATAGAGTTTTATGTATTTATGAATTATGTTTCTTTGATTATTTTATTTTTAAATGTAGCATATTTTTTTTTGTTGGGATGATGCAAAGAATTAACTGTTTATTTATGGGAAGGTGATCCATTTTTGTTGTTATACGATTAAATTACGTTAGGAATATCAGTGTAAAATTATGAAGACTATTTTATTGGCATTGAAATCACACTACTAGTTCTAGAATCAGCAATAGCCGTCATTCAATCTTAGCATGAAGATTGGTTATTCAAGCTGCCAAACCGCAATGACGATGGAGAGGTACAATGTGTAATGTGTAAGAAACACATTATCTGTAAGAAATTTAATGTACAGCGACATTACTATATATATATATATATATATATATATATATATAGTAATGTCGCTGTACGACGATATATATATATATATATATATATATATATATATATATATATATATATATATATCGTCGTTGTTCGTGCAATAACTCCTATGTGACATATTTTTCGATATTCAGATTTTTGCTCTATTAAATAACTAGAATAGTGACAGCAAATAATAAAGTCTCATATATGTAATTATATTTCTATCTTTCGAAAATGTAAGAATTTACCATTTCCTATTTACAATTGCCATAGAATGAATAAATGTGTTCTTTCTTTCTACTAAAAAAATATATATTTTGCACATAGGAGTTATTGCAAGAACAACGACGATATATCATTCCCGTGAATACAAGAACGTCGCAGAAGATGACAGGATGAAAATGATTGATGGTTATTATAAAACATTTGAAACTATAAGTAGTCCAAAATTTTACTAAAATATTGAAAATCTAACTAGAAGTCAATACGTTATATTGTTAATAATTTTAAAATCTTTACTGTGATTATTATGTATTTGTTTAAATTCCATCTCGCTCGTAAGTTTGCAAAAATAGTAATGTCAATATTTGGCAGTGCTTATACGTGCAAACACTTTTTTCACAAATGAATCTCAACAAAACTAGGCAAAGACAACGTTGGGCAAATTTTCACATACAGTTCATTACAAGGATAGTTTTAAGTAAGACCGACATTGGAAGAATTATTTCTAGAGAATTATCACCAAAATTTAGAATATTGAAATTTTCAGGAATAAGGACAATCCGGATGTTTGTATATGTCTATAAAACAAGAGATATTTGAATTATTTTAGTTTATTTCGAAAAATTCGTCAATATACATTTTGAAAGATGTCGGGATATAGCCTACTGAGCATTTATACTTGACCGCTCATGAAGAATACTCTGATAGGCATTTGTTCATAACCTTTCCCGTGTCCTTGATAATCTTGGACTCACGTTACGAAATGCACGCTAGTTTGAGTCCTCATAAAATTTCGGCCAATGTATGAGACCGGTTTCCACTCAGCATCGTGATGAATTTGGGGAGCTACGAAATCCGACTTCGAAAACCAGCTATAACTGTATGGATCTTCTTGCTGACTACACGATAGATCCATTCTCTGTTGAGGCATGTGAACGCGAGGCCAGCAGGCGGATAGTCGGCCTTGGTCCATCGTAGGCTCTTCGCGCCACACACGGATTCTTTTAACTACTAAGTTTACTCAGCGCCAAAATTAAACGTGGGTAAATATGGAGACAATCCCGTTGCTCACGATCTGATTTGAATGTCGAATGCCAGATCCATTGGCTACCATGGCAACCGGGAGAACCGCTGGGGATGATTTGTCTCTATGTCTTAGTTTAATTAATAAAGTTGAATGTTTGTCTTTCACTTGTGGTGAAAGCGAAAGTCAAATAAAATAATCCGGGAATAATGGGCTATAGTTAAAATTAGCATATTGACATATACCCGGACTATAGAATTGCCTTTGCTCCAGTTTTCACTTAATTAGCAATAGTGGTTATGAATGACGGTACTCAATGATTAAGGACTGATAAAACAAATACAATAAATTTACTCTCATTTGTTAACTACCAGATCGAACTCCACAATACACACCGTTAACGCCAAATAGTTTAGATCGTAGAGTTTCGAAAGGGGCAATGGATTAAAATTTTGAAGTCTCAACAGAAAAATGCTGGCAACATTTTGTAAGAACATAAATTTTAAACCTGCAAAAAATTATAGGAGAAATTCTACATTTTCAGTCCGAATTGTTATAACCCATAAAGGAAGATGCAAGCGCTCCAAGTCAAAAATAAATTCAGGATCTGAAAGAAATAGAAAGTCCTATTATTCAATAGAAAGTTTGAACTGGTGTTTTCTGTTATTCGATAGAAAGTTTGAACTGGTAATTTCTATTATTTAATAGAAAGTTTGAAATGGTACTTTCTATTATTCAATTGCTAAGTTTGAACTGGTACTTTCTATTACTCAATAGAAAGTTTGAACTGGTGCTTTCTATTATTCAATTACTAAGTTTGAACTGGTACTTTCTATTACTCAATAGAAAGTTTGAACTGGTGCTTTCTATTATTCAATTACTAAGTTTGAACTGGTACTATCTATTATTCCATTACTAAGTTTGAACTATTCAATAAAAAGTTTGAACTGGTACTTTCTATTATTCAATTACTAAGTTTGAACTAGTACTTTCTATTATTAAATAGAAAGTTTGAACTAGTACGTTCTATTATTCAATTACTAAGTTTCAACTAGTACGTTCTATTATTCAATTACTAAGTTTGAACTGGTGCTTTCATTATTCATACATACATAAATATATATATAAATAAATATATACATAAATAGATATATAAATAAATAAGTAAATATACAAATATATACGTAAATAAAATAATAAATAAATAAATACATAAATAAATAACAAAAAAGCTAAATAACTAAATAAATAAATAATTAAAAAGCTAAATAACTAAAAAGCTAAATATATAACTAAATAATTAAATAAATAACTAAATAAATAAATAAGTAAATAAATGAAATTTTATTTTTGATAATATTTCAGCATTTCCATAACTCTTCATATTATTTCATTATTAACGATAAAAAGTCTTGCCAGAATTTAAATCATTTCAATCAACAATAAGAGTGTTTACCTTTATTGAGCGTGTCTTCATTTTAATTCTATCAGTTTCATTTTTGTAAAACTTTTATTTCCATGTTTTTTAAATTTATAAGGTCCCTTGAGACTACTTTCATTGGAAGGCAGTTGCTAATAATCAAATAACCGACTCCACAGTGAATTTTTATTTTTAGAAAGAGAATTAAACTATGCTGTAAAGTAGTTAATGTAAGGAGATTAGTTCTGTTTGTAGTGGTAAAGGATCGTTGTTGGAATAGCGATGCGATCACGTTTCCATCTGAGAGAAGAAGAGTTATTTCCTTCCCATTGGGAGTGGATGTGGTCCTGCGTCTTTCATCATCCGGTGTTGCGTGAAATCCCTCTGACCACAGGGAGAAGTTTGTAATTTGTAAAAGTCTTGTGTTGGTAAATAATCCCCTTAGGCGAAGAAGTAACTTCAAAAAAGCGAGATTATGTTTCACACACTCTGAAGCTCGCCACCGAATGTTCGAGCGCTATTTATCTTGAACTAAATAACCGCTATGATAGCCTCTTATTTACCAAATGATCTGTCTGAACTAGAAAGTGTCGAATGTGTATTCAGGAGAATGATCTTCACCACAGAGTTCACTGAATGTATATATGTTTAATTTTACTGCTAATGTTTTGAGTTTCATGTTTGTAATAATTTTTTATTAGATATAGCTACCGTGGGAATATTTACACTGATATTCAATAATGCTAATAAGGCACTATATACGTAATGAAACAAATGACAAGATACAATGATACCACATTTCTTGCACTCAACGTTAAATATATAATCTCGAAAGGCAGCAGAGTGCTGCATTGGAGTTAAATCGCTCTCTTGAACTCGGTCGAGTGTCGCACCCTCGAATGAGATAAGATCGGTCGTGATACGCTCGTAATAAATAGAAGCACAGTACAAGATCATCTCACCAACATGTCTTGTCTTGTATGAAAGGCGACAGATAAGATACACATATGTTTTGCTCACACACTAAAAATAAGGCTTTATTTTCTGCGTTTATGACAAACGTTTAATAGAACAGTCTAATGGAACGTACCAAAACAGTAACATGAAGTTATAAATAAAATAGTATGAAAAATTTCGATATACAGTTATTATTGCTAATTAATAATTATTCAATATTTGATTTACCACACATATATAATATGATCCATACATAGTGTTCCGCCTATATACTGCGTCAATGTAGAAACGTTTTACAAAATATTATTGGTACAGCAGTAGATTAATAATAATATTAGTACAGATATAACGTCACAGAAAATACAATAAAATGAATAATCCTGCTGCACAACTGTTACAGACGCAAAGATTGGTATGCTAATAATTATTAGAGATTATTATTAGACATTACTAGAAAACTTGATAAGGTTCTGGCATTATCGTGATTGTGTTCTCCGTTTATAATAATTATATTTACATCCAATAACATATATCAGATGTGGCAAAAACAAAATCACTCCTGTATGGAAAAAAAAAAAAACATTTACCTACAACATTTATATTACATTTTAAAGCAAGTTTTGTTGTTTTACTATGGATATGTTAATTAAACACTGCAAAGTTTTGAAATGATAAAAATCTATGATGTTACTACACAGTCCATCACTGTAACAAGAACGAATGTCTAACGCTCGGCTTATACCGTTCGAGGATTTATCGCTCGCGACAATTTTACCCATCATGCATGTGCGCTACCTATCGGATTATGCTATGAACTACTTGGCGCTCGAGCGAAAACGTCCGATGCAGACCTCTGGCAGATAATATTGACATTTTCTTCCGATGATTCGTAAGGATATAAGGTGACAATGACAAGGAAATGATGAAGTATAATTATAATAAAATATTACAATTCTGAACTACAAATTCATTCGGTTTACTACAAGGAAATATGACTGAGCATTTAAACCAAAATAATATGTCATTGATTATTCGGTTTCACGAGTCATCGCCTGCAACTACACCGCTAAAAATCATATACGCAGTGGTGTGACATTTCCCATTTCAACATCAAAGGATAAGTCATGGAATGAAATATCATAAACATACAAACAAAATAGACGAATTTTTACTTATTCCGTTTCACAATCGCCGATTAAATTCTAGCTTTCGCAAAAATTACATCTGAGATATTAAATTACATAAGGGAGTAAGTAGTATCGCCTTGTGATTTGTTTCGTGTATTCAACGATGGTTCTGTTGAAGTCTAATGTAATAATAATTTATTATTATTTATTTATTTATTTATTAATATTTTTGTGCTGAACAACAGCCAGAGGCCAATTATAGTTCGGCACAATACACACACAGAAGATACAAATGTGCAAAAGTAAATAAATAATATCTTAAATCAAGAAAAACATACACAAATAAAATTGAGAACAAGAACAGTAAATACTAATAATCAAAACGAAACTATACTTTAAAAGGATCTAAATGTGCCCATGCAAATTGGCATATTTTATGCATCTACAGACTGGAGAAAGTGATTTTGAATTTCTGTCATAATTTTTTTTTTTTTTTTTGAAATCTTAAATCCTTTGTAGGAATACGAAGGCTGATATTGTTTATGACAGACTCACAATCAATATCACTCTTGATCACTTTGCAAAAAAATTGATAATCAAGATTTTGACGTCTAGAATAAAGGCTACAACAGTTAAAATATTTACAGGTAATCTCATAATTGAAGTCAGAGGAATTGGGTATAAATCGAAAAGCACATAAGGAAATAAATTTTCTTTGAATATTTTCCAATTTAACCGAATCAGTTGAAATAATGAATTCCAGGCTACAGATGCATATTCAAGTTTAGATCGAACCAAAGTAAAGTATAGAATTAATAGAGACTCTGGAGTAGAAAAAGAATAAGTTATATACCTTATTAAACCAAGCATTCTTATTGAATGATTATAAATATATTGAACATGAGCATGAAAATATAATTTAGAATCGAATAATTCACCAAGACCTTTAATATAATTTTTCCTAATAATACAGACGTTATTAAGAGAATAATTAAATTCAATAATAATAATAATGATAATAATAATAATAATAATGATAATAATAATAATAATAATGATAATGCTCTATTTATTATGTAAATAAGGGAAATGAAAATAATTTATAGAGTATTTATGTAACTTACAAAATAAATATCAGAAATTTTGATTAATTATACATAATTTTTATCCATACGTAAGTGAATAATCCTGTAAACTGGAACATACTCTCATAAACAAACAGTATCCTCATGAAACTAAATAGTCCACACCTGTGGAGTAACGGCTAGCGCTTCTGGCCGCGAAACCAGGTGGCCCGGGTTCGATTCCCAGTCGGGGCAAGTTACCTGGTTGAGGTTTTTTCCGGGGTTTTCCTTCGACCCAATATGAGCAAATGCTGGGTAACGTCGGTGCTGTACCCTGGACTCATTTCACCGGCATTATCACCTTCATTTCATTCAGACGCTAAATAACCTAAGATATTGATAAAGCGTCGTAAAATAACCTACTTAAAAAAATAAACTAAATAGGAAGTGTCTGTATACAGTAGAACAATGGCATTCCACAAATTCACGTCAAGTAATTTTTATAAAATGTAAGAAAATAAATAATATCGGATAATTAAACCGATTGAACAACAATTAACTGTAACAAAATACTAGTTCACACTACCCGCAGTGTTTCAACTGCGTACTATCGACAGTTCATAAATTACCAATCAACGTATAATTAATTGCTCTGTAAGTAAAGGGAAGTACTATTCCTAGTGTTTACCCCACTTTATTCTATGTGCTGAGGAAACCTTTAGCATCCAAAATAAATGAAGCCTGATCCTCAAATCCATTAGCAAATTAACGGTAAAAGTAATGAGTTCCAGAAACGCTCAGCTTCGAAAATTTCCCTGTAACAAATTCGCTCATTACTGATTTAATTTCGCAATACAATTATGAGAGCAATATTTACTAAATTCTTCACAATATTAATAGCCATCGTAATCGTCGTTAGATGTAGCCTATGTAGTATTCTGGAAAGAAAATGTTCCGCATGACCAAATTATTGCTTCCTTCGCTTCCTTGCTTACAGCCTCAATAGATGCACATGTAGAATTGCTCATTCAGTATTCTCATTAGTCACTAACTTATCAAACGGAAGTTGTAAGTGGGTCTATCATTTGATGGCTGTGTCAATAAAAACTCCAAAACAACGCCATTGTCACTTTTGCTTTACTGTAACATTCGTACTAATTAAGAAACAAGCGCTGAAGAATACAATTTTGTGAGAACTTTACTAATCTAATCTAAATTATCACAACATTATTTTGCTCAAAATGGGGCTCATGTATGACTGTCATTTTAAATTGTTAGTTATTATTGGCTGAGGAAAACATTAATATTTTGTATGGTTCATTTATAGTCAACATGGAATGTAATATTCTGGAATTTATTCTCGTTCTTTAGGTTATTCACGTAAATATTATTATTTTCGCATTGATTACCTTTAAATATGTTAATTTTGAATAGGATGTTGTTGCATTTTGAGTATAATTACTTAAGTAGTTTAATACAATAAAATATTGATTTGTGGTGTCAGTGATATAATTTGTCTTAGATTATGATATATGTATGTATGTATGTATGTATGTATGTATGTATGTATGTATGTATGTATGTATGTATGTATGTATGTATGTATGTATGTATGTATGTATGTATGTATGTCTATAACAGGGCAAAGCCCCAATTACAATAGACAGTACAAATATTTGTTTAAAAAACATAGAATTGCATATAACATGAAAAAAGAGATAAAACAGATACAAATGCAAGATATAAGTGTAATTAAAAATTAAAAATGAAAAAGAAACAAATAGATACTGCCTAAATAAAAGACACAGATATAGATATAAATGAAAAAATACCAAATAAAAATAAATTAAAAAGAGTTAAGTATAGATATCATAGCAAAAAATGTAAAATGTAGCTATAATTGGCAAATTACAGAGTAAATATAACAGTATGTTAGCAAATTCAATATACAATATTATATAGTAGGCCTAATAGGCTAAATTTATTTATTTAAGAAATTCACTACTACAGAACATGTGTTCCAATTAGTAGGATATCTGATTATGACTATAACTAACATGCAACTAGAATTTAACATATCATATCATCATATATATACATATCAATTTGTTTTATTAGATTCACTTTTTGTTTATTTTTAGAATTATTTTAGTTTTTTTAGGATTATATTTTGTTATTAATGGTATAATTTATTTTATTGAGTGGGATATTATTAACTTTAATTATGGATCTGTTATAACATTTTTATTTGATTGAATATCTTCAATATTTATGTTTTTTTTTTTAATTTCTTCTTTAGTTATTTTTATATAGTCTTCATTATAACTCTCTATGGACTCCCCCATTTTATTTCTTACAACGCATGCAGGGCATTGCAGCTGTAATATAGAAAACCCGTCGTGTCCTTTTGTTTAATGGGTTTCCTATATTCGTTTTTAAAACGGCGCGGATGGGCTGTCTCTATCAGGAATCAATATCTGAAGTTTTGCCCACATGTTTCATTACAGCCTGTATAAACTGAAAGAATATGCAAAAAAAACCATTCGGACATTTTCAGGGAAACACACTCTTCAGCATACCTGATACGAAAAATATCCATTTTGGATATTCATTTAATCTATTTGTATTCACAGCAAGAATAATTAACTAAAGGTGAATATCCTACCTCTTATTGGCCAATGTGTCCTAAAGTAGTCGTAAATTAAATTATTTACTCTTCATTCAAATAAGGAAACAATAAGCATAATATTTATGTGTCATAATAGTACATTATGCAACGAGCCTATAATGGTAGTAATTAAGACGCGAGTATGTTTGTTTATGAAACGAGCGCAAGCGAGTTTCATAATTTTCATACCGTTATAGGCAAGTTTCATACGACTTTTTATGCTCGACCATATTTCTAACTTGAAATTATTCATAAGTATTCATGTTATGGTTATCTAAGTGAGGAACGGAAATGATCTTCTAAATTGTGAGATGTGCGCAGACGCGAAAGTATTGATTTTTTCCGAGGAACGAATGTCATTGACCTTGATATAATCTGGAGAATAACATGAACATTAATCTTGATATGACCTGGAAATTGATTTAGAATTCAATAACGAGATGACAAATTGAATTTATTTGAATATTATTTACAATTAAATCTAATTATTATAGTAACAGAACATAACCTTCTGCGACAGTATTAGATTTCCAGCCTCCGTGACGTTTCGCTAATTGTCTTTCGATTGCATATCCGAGAATAATCGATACTTGCGCTTTTATAATGGTACAATGGTGATTTCTCATTGGCTGAACAACTGAACTATAATGAATAGGTGTACTGTAATGAGGTGCATTAAAGGGCTACTACCAGATGTATAATTATTACATTTCGGCATGGTCGAGCATAAAATCTTATTCACACTGGACAGAGATGTTTCACATAAAAAAGCCATAGTCACAGCGTTTGAGACAAATAGAAAAAGTCAGTCAGAGACATAGACAAAGTCAGACAGAGCTACAACCAGAGACAAAGATAGGCGAAGTAACAGAATGACGGGACAAAATCAGACAGACGAATACACAAAGACAAGCAGATACACACATAGGTTAGCCACAGAGAAACAGAGATTTGAAGACGGGTTGAGTCATGGAGACAGACAGAGTCAGAAACAGACATATAGAGGGAAGACACAGAGATTAACAGAAGAGACACAGAAACGATCAGAAACAGAAACAAAAAAGACAGACATAAACATAACGCAAACATAAAATTGGACAAGAGACAGACAGGCAGATAGAATCACATAAACAGAGACGGTCAGACACACAAAGAACACAATGAGAGACAGAGCGCGAAACACAGAGAGGGGAAAGATTTTTATTCATAGGTTGACGCTGAATTGATTACAGTGAAATGTTTAGCACATCATTGTGACATTGCTCGGTAATAGCCAAATCGTGTAGATCTGCGACGTAAGCATAAAAACAATAGAGCAATGAATGAACCGAGACTAGGGAAAACGTAGAACAGAAATAATAGAGTTTTCAATTACAGCTTTAATGACAGAGTCGTCGGGTCTGGAACAATAGCTTCTAACAACTTGAGATTTAATTAGCAAGCTCTGTGTTCAATGAAAACTAGTACAATGTTCGAAAATTAGTCAATTACAAAACAATGAAACAAATCACGCCAGAGTTTTCATACTTGATGTTTAGTACACAATAATACGAGGACAATCAACAGAAACAAAATGTCACAACGTTATCAAACAAGATTCCAGCGTTTGAAAATATTTCAAATTATAAAGTTTTCTTTTAAATAACCTAGCTACCGAATTTTTGTATGTAAGGTTTGTATTGAAGCGTTCAGAGCTAAAGTGGATCAAGTCACAAATTTTTATAAATTGAGTTTAATTCATTTTCTGATTATCTGAAGTTGCATATTTTCCGAGCAGTAATAGATCAAGTCTTAGGGGAGAGTTTGGTAGTATCGGACATCGGGTAATATCGGACAGTGAGTTTCTTTCATCTACAACCAGATGATAGTACCTGAATGACATGGTTACGTTTCTGTGATGTCGCATACAGTTACGTAACAACGTCATTCAGGTACTATCTGTGGTAGATGAAAGAAACGCACTGTTCGATATTACCCGATGTCCGATACTACCCAACTCTCCCCTAATTACAAGCAATCGCCGGTAGGTGACACCAGTCACTTTTGGCTCATATTATTTGTTCACGATATTTTGAACCATAGTGGATCAAGACACCAAAGCGTTGCATCAATTAACATCACAATTGTTTGTATTTTATAAATCTAGAATTTGAGAATGGAGCAATAAAATTATTGCTAGTCAAATTAGATAATCCACTAGAGCAAGTTAACTGTAAGTCCTATTATTTCAAAATTACGGCTCATGGACTTGATCGACTTTAGCTCTGAACGCATCAATTATAACTAAACGGAGTTGATAATGCTGACTGTATTTTATACCGAAGTATACAGATAAGGTTATCACCTATAATTTCATTATCAGAGTATTTCTATGTACTGTTCTTTTGCAAGTCGTCGCCGCTTTTAATAAGTAAATTTATGATTTTTTTTAAACTCATCCCTTGTTTAGCTGTTTCTATATAAATATACATTTGGGGAGTAGAACGGTTCAGAGCGCCGAACTTCAAATCAATCGTGGAAAGAGACCTCTGCTATTGGTTCAATAGCAATAATACTTCTCTCCTCTTCTGCCGGCAATGTTTACTTCTCCTGTCAGACATTATGGAACGAAGTACTGGGTGTTCATTTCAAAGTGTGTCATGACGTCACTGTTGTGAGTCAGCGATTTGAAGCGAGTTTCAGCTTTTGTGTCAGAGAAGTTGCCTATTAATCAAGGCGTTCACTCTGAACTTGAGACGTGTTCGATATAACTTGAAAGTAGCAACAGATGGCGGCCTGTACGGTCTGTGTGCCACCATAACCTCTTTCGAACTGTTTTGCGCGGGCAAGTCGTACGCAGGGTATTTGTTATCATCGGTTGCGTACGGCAATATTCCACAATACAAATCAAATGCTCCGTGTCCATGCTGACCGTCGAAGTTAATGTCAACAAATACGTAAGTAATCGTCTTAACCCTCTCCCCATTTCCCGACAGTAAGAAAAAAGCTCACCTCAATACGTGTTTCCAAACAGTTCACATTCCTGGCACAACTGGCGTTACCGTACGTATCGGTAAGTACTCTTCAGAATGAACGCCGTTCTTGACAGGCAACTTCTCTGACACATAGGTAATACGCCTATGAGGAAGTGTAGGAAGAATGAATTCTCTAGGCTCATCGGCTAGCCACATGACGGCATACAGCGAACCATGACACACTTTGAACTGAACACGCAGTATAGTAAAACGATGTTAAATTCTTATCAATTAAACAATAGAATGAACGCACGCCTTAGTCGCGTAAATTGTTCAAGCTTTTAGTTTTCTCTGCTCCGTAGAGCACCACCACAACAAACTCTACTTCAAAAGTATAAATAATATAAGAAATAATCTCTTTGGAAAATTCTCCGCTAGCGTAAAAGAACTCTTCAAAAGTAGATATAAATTTTCTCGCTGAATTTTTTGTACTATGGCTTTCTGAAAGAAAGCAGCAATATATAGAAGTATTTACATGATTCATCATTGTTAGCAACATCGGTGATAATGTTGTGTATGATATATCTGAAACAAATAAAATGGTAATAGTCTCTTCAACATGTTCAGAAGAATACCGAGTATCCATTTCAAATTGTCACTACTGCATCTACTCGTATTTGTTTCTAGCGAACAATATTAATGCAATCCTATCAGTTCACTAACGTTAAATAACATGCTACATAAGATCAAAACATAATTAATAGCATAATGTAAGGGAATAAAATACTCGATAAATAGTAAAGAGAAAAATATTATTTCTTACAATTAGACATATTTATCCTAGAGCCATGTAACATTTTATCCGTCTATTTAAAATGTTATTTATTTAATATATTCTTATAATATATTAATTTATTTCAAAGATAACATAAGAATTTAATCAATTTGACTGTCAGCTTTTAGGAAACGGCATTTTGTATTTTATAATCTACCCCACTGCTGAATGATTCATCGATTCAATTTGAATGGAAGAATAGAGTTCGATGGTATAAACGAATAAAGATCTTCAAAAGAATGATTTAAAGTATGAAATGTCCATCTCTAAGATTTAAACTTAACTTACATGATTATGTCTCGTGACCAGAATATTGTACGAAATGGAAACGTAAAAATTGGAGATATATCCTTCGAAAAGGTGGAAAAATGCAAATATCTTGGAGCAACAGTAACTAATATAAATGACTCTGGAGGAATTTAAACGCAGAATAGATATGGAAAATACATGTTATTATTCGGTTGACAAGCTTTTGTCATCTAGTCTGCTATCAAAAAATCTGAAAGTTAGAATTTATAGAACAGCTATATTACCGGTTGTTCTATATGGTTGTGAAACTTGGACTCTCACTTTGAGAGAGGAACAGAGATTAAGTGTGTTTGAGAATAATGTTATTTGGAAAATATTTGGGTCTAAGAGGGATGAAGTTACAGGAGAATGGAGAAAGTTACATAAGGCAGAACTGCACGCATGTAGTCTTCACCTGACATAATTAGGTACTTTAAATCCTGACTTTTGAGATGGGCAGGGAATGTAGCACGTATGGGCAAATCCAGATATGCATATAGAGTATTAGTTGGGAGACCAGAGGGAAAAAGACCTTTGGGGAGGCCGAGACGTAGAAGTGAGGATAACATTAAAATAGATTTGAGGGAGGTGGGATATGATGATAGAGACTGAATTAATCTTGCACAGGATAGGGACCGATGACGGGCTTATGTAAGGGCGGCAATGAACCTCCGGGTTCCTTAAAAGCCATTTGTAAGTTGTTGTAAGACTGCACTGAATTTCAATATTCCTATGTGCATCTTTGATGGCGAAAAAAGTAATTATTTCACAGAATATTCTGATGATGATAGCTGTAGTACAACTTACAGTAGTAAGACGATTTTACAGATTCGACTAGATCTATGATGTTTTGCATGTTACGGTGACAATATTTGTACAGGTGACAGTGACAATTTTGTACAGGTAACTGTAGCAGTGTTTGTACAGGCGAAAGTGACGACGATATTTGTACAGGTGACAATGACATCATTTGTGGAGACGATATGAATGTTTGTGCAGGTGAAACTGACAATGATTGTACTGGTGACTGTGACGATGATATTCATATTGACGGTGACAGTTACGATAATTTTGTATTAAATTTAACCTCAAATATGAAATCATAATCTCCTTTTTAAGCCACTTATGCAGAAAGGAAATTCTGTGTAAACCACAAGTTCCTTCGCCTCGGATGGTTCAGCCAGTAAGAACATCGTGTTGATAACTTAAAATTGCGGTTTGGGGCGCTGTAGACACGGCGTTAGTGATCGTATGCTTTCACTAATGATTTTCTCTCGCCCTAAGGCTGAACACAGATTTGAGAGATACAGATTAATTGCCTGACTTGACAGAGGCTCAAAGACAGCAGTTCTTGTACGTGCTATTCACGGTCTTCATTGATTTTATTTGGAGCGTGTAAGAGGCGCATAATTTTATATACTCTAATTTTTATCTAGTGTATAATAAAATTATTTGTAGACAATCTGAAAATACACAAAAGCTTTCTGGATTTATGATCAGCTGTGAGAGGGTTTGGAATTGCGAATGACGTGAATATATTAGGAGAAAATCCACAAACGATTAGGGAAAACACGGGAATTTTACTTGGAGCAAGTAAAGAGATAGGTTTGGAAGCAAATCCCGAAAAGACAAAGTATATGATTATATCTCGTGACGAGAATATTGTACCAAATGGAAATATAAAAATTGGAAATTTATCTTTTGAAGAGGTGGAGAAGTTCAAATATCTTGGAGCAACAGTACCAAATATAAATGATACTCGGGAGGAAATTAAACACAGAATAAATATGGGAAATGCCTGTTATTATTCGGTTGAGAAGCTTTTGTCATTTAGTCTGCTGTCAAAAAATCTGAAAGTTAGAATTTATAAAACAGTTATATTACCTGTTGTTCTTTATGGTTGTGAAACTTGGACTCTCACTTTGAGAGAGGAACATAGGTTAAGGGTGTTTGAGAGTAAGGTGCTTAGGAAAATATTTGGGACTAAGAGGGATGAAGTTACAGGAGAATGGAGAAAGTTACACAACACAGAACTGCACGCATTGTATTCTTCACCTGTAATAATTAGGAACATTAAATACAGATGGGCAGGGCATGTAGCACGTATGGGCGAATCCAGAAATGTATATAGAGTGTTAGTTGGAAGGCCGGAGGGAAAAATACCTTTGTGGAGGCCGAGACGTAGATGAGAAGATAATATTAAAATGGATTTGAGGGAGGTGGTATATGATGATAGAGAATGGATTAATCTTGCTCAGGATAGGGACCAATGGCGGGCTTATGTGAGGGCGGCAATGAACTCCGGGTTCCTTAAAAGCCAGTAAGTAAGTAAGTATGTACACTCACGTCACCTGCACAAACATCACAGTCATCTGCACGAATATCATTGTCACCGTCACCTGTACAATTGTCATTCTCATCGCTACTTAATAAACATAATAATTATCGTCGCTTTTAAAATATCGCTGTGTCACCTGTAATATAGCAGCTGCTGTCTTAATTGAAGTCTTGATTACATAGGCACATCTCAGTGAGTCGAAGTGAAAAATAGGTGGCCGTTAAAGTTGTTTTCATCCGGGAAGAGGTTTATTAATTTATGTTTCATATACGTGCTGTAAGCGCACACAATTAGCTATACTTCGTTTCTGATGGGATATAATTTTGTCCCTAGTTAATCTTCATTCCAATTCACTCTCGGTTAAAGGAAGGAGATACACTATCACCTTTACTTTTTAACTTCGCTCTAGAGTATGCCATTAGGAAAGTTCAAGATAATACAGAGGTTTGGAATTGAACGGGTTACAGCATCTTCTTGTCTATACGGATGACGTGAATATGTTAGGAGAAAATCCAGAAACTATTAGGGAAAACACGAGGATTTTACTTGAAGCAAGTAAAGCGATAGGTTTGGAAGTAAATCCGAAAAGATGAAATACAGTATATGATTATGTCTCGTGATCAGAATATTGTACGAAATGGAAACATAAAAATTGGAGATTTATCCTTCGAAGAGATTGATAAATTCAAATATCTTGGAGCAACAGTAACAAATATAAATGACACTTGGGAGGACATTATACGCAAAATAAATATGGGAAATGCCTGTTATTATTCGGTTGAGAAGCTTTTGTCATCTAGTCTGGTGTCAAAAAATCTGAACATTAAAATTTATAAAACAATTATATTACCGGTTGTTCTGTATGGTTGTGAAACTTGGACCCTCACTTTGAGAGAGGAACAGAGAATAAGGGTGTTTGAAAATAAGATTCTTAGGAAAATATTTGGGGCTAAGAGGGATGAAGTTACAGGATAATGGACAAAATTACACAATGCCGAACTGCACGCATTATTTTCTTCACCTGACATAATTAGGAACATTAAATCCAGATGTTTGAGATGGGCAGGGCATGTATCACGTATGGGCGAATCCAGAAATGCATATAGAGTGTTAGTTGGGAGACCGAAGGGAAAAAAGACCTTTGGGGAGGCCGAGACGTAGATGGGAGAGTAATGTTAAAATGGATTTGAGGAAAGTGGGATATGATGATAGAGACTGGATTAATCTTGCACAGGATAGGGACCGATGGCGGGCTTATGTGAGCGTGGCAATGAATCTGCACGTTCTTTTAAAACCGTAAGTAAATAAGTAAGGAAGCAAGTAAGTAATAATCTTTCTCTCTGGACGAGTCTGAATCCTTGTACTTACAATTGAGACGGTTAGAAGCAAAGGAGTGTAAGTGACATTTCTAAAAAAAAAATGATTTAAGTGCATCCAGGATAAACTAAAGCATTTAAAATTTCTGTGATAAAGAGATAAATCTTTTAACTACATCACACTTTAACGTTTAAAATTAAAACTTCACGGATTTTACGAAAGCTTAGTAACTTTTAATCACATTTTCTTGAAAATACGAGTAACTAAAGTTCACTTACACCCCTTTGCTTCTGACGGCCTCAATTAGAGTTTATGTTAAGTGTGATAATTAGGTTACCGAGACGAAATATCTCCCCTCCTTTTCAGGCGACATGGTAACTATACGTAAACTTTTACAGAGACTAGAATAACGGACAGTATTACAAAGTACTTTAGATTTTGTTAAATTGTTAAGATGCATATATATCTGCAGAGGTACTCGACATAAATACTGAAATATTATTCCTAGTTAAGTTGATTATGGCTTCTTGATAATAAAATTCTTTTAACGTGGAACGTTTAAGTGGGCACCTTTTCGGTAAATATGTCCGTCACTATTTATTTACGTAATGCTCTACGCGTACATTGCTCCTTAGCAATGAGCAATACATCATTATTGGAAAAATTATTTAAGTTTGAATATAGTCGTGTATGAATTACATCCAAAATATTAGTAGAGGTTTGAGCAGCGAATGCTGCATTTATTTTGTAGCACCTGTTGCAATATTCATTAAAAGTTGTAATTTATTTTTTTATGATTATGCTAAGATGGTTCTCATCACGCCGTGACCTACAATTATTTATTTATTTGAAATCACACAACCACAAACCACTTAAACTTTCGACACAATTATAGGAACTCTACGAATTATCCTGCCATCTTTTCTTGGAAGAGCTATTATATAGATATTGGGGTTTTGAGCTTATTTTTTCATTTCATAAAATACTGGTAGTCCTAACGCTAATTTCCTAGGTGTTTTGACCTTTCTTTGGGCCAATACTAGATCCACATGGTAGGCCTCCTTAATCGTGTGGTCAGCACGATGTAGGGCCAGCACAGAAACATCACAAGACAAAGGACAAACACTCAGTTCCGTAGGAATGGAAATACATTTTCGCCCACGACGGGAATCAAACCACGGATCACTTGATTGGGAAAGGAATGCGTTATCCACTAAGGGACAATAGACAGTAGACAGACGGATATATCCGGCAAATTTCATGCACTGGATTGTTGAATTCTAATTATCATTTGACATGTTCCGTGTACTCTGTAGTCAACACTTTGTGCGCATCATATAACCCGGAGCCTAATTGAAGTTATTAGCCGATAGCGAGTGTTAAATCGCACCACATTGCATGGCTAATCACATCCATTAATATTAGACTAATACCATCAAGGTGGAGCTTCAAAGTGACGTTAGAGTTCACCAAGAGATGTTACATTACCGATTAGTTGCATTTTATGCAAATGCCAATGTGCATGAAAGGTGTACATTTGAAAGTACGTACTTATTACTAAATTATAAGTTAACTCAAAACAGTAGATATATAAAAGCAAATAACTATATAAAGATAATTGAAGCGTCGGCTGGAACAACGTTATAAGTTACATTTGGTAAAATTTACAGGAGCTGCAAAAATGTGTACACATACAATGTTTCCCTCTATATCCACAGACCTCAAAGTGGGCTGACAACCGTCAAGCAACCAACTTCGAGTGCACACTAACTCCGTGTGACTTAAATTGTGGTTTTCTGTTAACGAACAGTGACGTGTATTATGCAAATCAAGATTTCAGGTATAACGTACCTGAAAGCGTTGGTACGTTAAACCAAAGGTCCCGGGTTCGATACCCGGCTCCGGAACAATTTTTCCCTCGAAATTATTCAAATCAACTTTACAGTTATACCTGAAATCTTGATTTACGTACAACGTTGAGTGGACAAATTTCACGTACTACATTGATGGACAGTTACAAGCCAAAGAATATAGCAAGGTAATATGACATACAACATTATTACACGGAAACACGCCGAATGAAAATTTTGTAACTTACAACGTTGTTCCAGCCGACGCTTCAATTGAAGGGTTCAGAACCATAGTGGGCCAAGCACCATTTATTAAAAACGGAGAAAGCAAGGGCTACAGTGAATACCATAGTTTAATGAAGATTGGCATATCATTATTTTTAATGTGTATAATTTATGTTACTTGCTATATGTTTACATTGAATTATGGCAATAACTTCATTTTAACCCTTGTTTTCTACGGTTTTAGTAAATGACGCTTGGCCCACTATGGTTCTGAACCCTTCAATTGGATGCATTACTAAGAGAACATGTCGGATTATTTTCAAATTTAAAAATTACTGCATTTATAAACATGTAGATAAAGAAGATTAAAAGTTCTCAGATGGTATTTCAATAAATAAGGACCTTTTAGATTGAAATTAATAATCTTATAATTTAAATTCTATAAGTTTATACTTTTATAATCTACTGTTTTATAAATTACAATATAATATACAATTTGAAGTACGTAACTCATATTATTATTTTGTATATAAATTCAATATTCAGTTTAGTGATGGAATAAGATCACCAGAACTTATCGGAAGAAAAGATAAAAAGAAACAGGTAGAGAAGATAGAAAGGAATAGGTGAACAAGGCAGAAAGAAGTAGTAGAAGGAGGTAATCGGGTGGAAATTTCTAAAAAATGCGAAGGAGAAAGAATAAAGCAAGTAAAAAGATGCAGTTTCTAAGATGAAAAGAAGAAGGAGAAGAAGGCAGAATGACGTAGGAGGACAAGACAAAAGAAAGAAGGAGAAGGAAACAGAAAAAGCAGAAGAGACAAAAAATGCAAAAGTAAGAGGAGGAGACGAAAAGAAAGGAGAAGAGAAAAGAGGTATGGGAATAACATCTCAGGAGAATATAATTATATGAAGGGTTTAGAGCCATAGTGGGCCATGCGCCATTTATTAAAGGGTTAAAGTTAAGTGAATACCATACTTCAATGAAGATTGGAATATCATTTAATTTTAATGTGTATACTCTATGTTACTTGCTATATATTTCCATTGAATTATGGTAATAACTTCATTTTAACCCTTGTTTCCTACGGTTTTAGTAAATGGCGCTTGGCCCGCTATGGTTCTGAACCCTTCATATGCCTGAGGGGAGAGAATAAGGAACAATAATGGCAAGAGAAAAACGGGTAAACGAAGGAGAACATAGATGCGAATGGGAAACGTAGATAAATAAGGGGAAAAGGAAACTAATCGAGAGAGAAAGGGAAACAAAAGAAATAGAAAGAGCAGGAAATAGAAATTATTTAATAAAAATAAAAATAAAGGGTTGAAGGTGAAAAGTAAAAGAAAACGTGGGAAAGGGGACGGAAACAAAAGCGAAATAAAATACTAAAATGAGGAGTAAAGCATAAAACAATGTGTAAATGGATAAGAAATTTAAAAGAATGAGACAAAATCAAAGTAGAAAATAAAATCCAAATTCCAAATGTATATAATTAGCCACACACTAATGATTGAAAATCCTCGTTGAGACTTTTTTTTTTCATTTAATTCATTATGTTCCTTAGATCTTGTTCTTAGGAAAATATTTTGGGCCAAGAGGGATGAAGTTACAGGAGAATGGAGAAAGTTACACAACGCAGAGCTGCACGCATTGTATTCTTCACCTGACATAATTACGAACATAAAATCCACATGTTTGAGATTGGCAGGGCATGTAGTACGTATGGGCGAATCCAGAAATGCATATACAGTGTTAGGTGGGAGGCCGGAGGCAAAAAGACCTTTGGGGAGGCCGAGACGTAGATGGGAGGATAATAATAAAATGGATTTGAGGGATGTGGGATATGACGGTAGAGGCTGGATTAATCTTGCTCAGGATAGGGACCAAAGGCGGTCTTATGTGAGGGCGGCAATGAACCTCCGGGTTCCTTAAAAGCCAGTAAGTAAGTAAGTAAGTAAGTAAGTAAGTAAGTAAGTAAGTAAGTAAGTAAGTAAGTAAGTAAGCTACACACTAATGATTGAAAATCCTCGTTGAAACATTTCTTTATTTAATTCTTTATATTCCTTAGATCTTACATTAACAATGAAGCGTTTTAAGATGTGGAACAAATCAAATTTTTACAATATTACAATTACAATTTTTTTACAATTTCAAATTCAATTTTATTACAATATTTTGGCGAGATGTAGTGATATAAGGTGAGGCCGGGAATTCGCCAACAGATTACCTGGCATTTGCCTTATGGTTTGGGAAAACCTCGGAAATAAACCCAACCAGGTAATCAGACCAAACGGGGATGAAGTGAAGTGAGGCCGAGGACTCGCCATAGACCACCCGGCATCAGTCTCACAATCTATACTAATAATAAATCTGTAACCGAAATTTTTCTGGTAATTTTCGATTTTCCAAAAGTAATTGGTGTCAACATGTATAATTAATCCTGCTGAAACCAAAAATCACTCTTTGGAAAATTTTGTTTGTATGTTTGTCTGTCTGCCTGCCTGTCTATCTGTATGTCTGGATGTTTGTTACCTTTTCACGCGATAATGGCTGAACCGATTTATATGAAAATTGGAATATAAATTAAGTTCGTTGTAACTTAGATTTTAGGCTATATGGCATTCAAAATACTGTATTTAAAATGGGGGTTATAAGGGGGTCTGAATTAAATAAATCGAAATATTTCCCTTATTATTAATTTTAATTAAACATGTTACATAACAAAAGTTTCTTTAAAAATGATTTCCGATAAGTTTTATGCTATGTAAAATTTTGATAGGACTGATATTTAAGAATATACAAGACTTTTAAAATAACAATACAATACATTTTCACTGCCGCCTCAGATTATAGCGTTGTTGTTCCTGCAGTAATTCCCATGTGCAAAATATAAAATTTTTTATTAGGAATAAAAAACACATTTATTCATTCCATGGCAATGGTACATAGGAGATCGTGAATTCTTACATTTTCGAAAGAAATATAATTACATATCACTGTTTATGCTATATCACTATTTAAGTTATTTGAAGGGTTCAGAACCATGGTGGGCCAAGCGCCATTTACTGAAGACGTAGAAAACAAGGGTTAAAGTTGTTATTACTATAATTCAATGGAAACATATAGCAAGTAATATAAAGTATTCACATTAAAACTAAATGATATGTCAATCTTCATTAAACTATGGTTGCATGTAATAACAATTAAGAAACATGTTAAAGGAATTGTCATTGCAACAAATGATTGCTCTCTGGATCAAAATGACCGCATTGTAATTATTTAAATACAATTTAAATTAAGTAACATATTAAACGATTTATCCTTCTCCCAAACACGAATATTCCCTGGATCAAACGTCCTGTTTTAATTATGTAATTACTTCATATTTATTTCTAACAAGTGGAGCGGAGAGCAACGGTACGGCTAGTATTCTATAAATGCAATAACGAGTGTGCAGCAAGGAACAGGCGAAGGCGTTTGCATTGAAATATTCGAAAGGCTAGAAAAGGACGAAATTGAAATAAGATGGATTTACAGGTACTTCCGACAATTTTACTAAACGTATTCCGATTTTATAGAAAATAAGGGTAGGAAAATGGAAAAAAAAAGTCCTCGATATAAGTTTACAGCCCCAGGAGGTAACATAGGTGGGAATTACATCAGAGTTCCCGAGCGATTTTCAAGCCCGAGGCGCTACGGGATGCGTCGAACTGCCGTTAAATATTCCGCGAGAGATACTCGATGCTCCTCCAGGAACTTTCAAAACTATGGGCTCACATTTTCCTCACTATTACAATGATTAAGTTAGAAGAAATAGTTCTCATCCCAGCTACTCCCGAGCCCTCATCTCCTGTTAATAATAACGCTCTCAGAGTCAATGAAAGCCTGGAAGTCTTTGTGTGCCGGAGGACATTCTGTTTGAGAATAAGGGCATAAGATTTTCATTTTTCTTCCTTTGTAATTTGCCGATTTCTATGACGTCTGGCAGCTACCCAAGTCTTTCCAACCCATCCCACTGCACCGACCTACTCTCAAAGCCTATTTCTTCTCTTCTTCGAGGTTTTCCTGCACAGTGACTTAAGATACGGAGACGACTGTGTGGGTTGCCTGGAAGTCAGGGGCGTAGGTTTTTATAGTCGGGCTGCTGTTACTGCCAAGTCCGGCGTACCCTCGTATCCAATTGGATGCAGAATCTCAAGGGATTATTATATTCCCACATTCCTGGCATTATGTTCGTAGGCGATGATGTCTACTGTAACATTTTCCGCTCTATTTCTCCCATAATTCCTGGCACTTAGCCCACTGTAGTACTTAAATTCATCAATCTCCTAGACAAATTAACGAAGCAGCTTTAGCACGTTTGAAACTTCGAGTATTTGTAATCTAAGAGAGAAGCTTATTTCTCACTGCTGCCATAATTATTCCTTCCACTTAGACGGAAAGAGGAAAATAATGACAACGGCAATCTGGAGTCTTACTTCGTAAGTGGTACCAGTGAACTCTAAACAAACAAGGGATTTACTCAAGTATGTCTCTGAAAATTCATTGTCAGATACTTTCTACACAAAGCCTTGTAAAGGAAATACACAGTATTTTAATGACTACGTTGCAAACTTTTATGGCTGGTGTACAGCGAGTCACAAAAAGCAGCCTAAGAAAATACATCTATAGCTATAAAAAGTAGTTCGGTTGCGTTACAGCCCATAACAATTGTCATTAAATATACCACGAATCTAGGCAAATATCTTTATATGTATTCGTTAATTGGGATGCTTACTGCTTAGTGGGGAAATTTGAGTGACTATTACACTTTTACTACGTCGTACTACTTTTGACCAATAAAACGTACGAAAGGATGTATTTCAACCAATTATGGCTGCTTATCGCACAATTTTATCTCGTCCCTAGCATTTGTTTCTTTGTTTGCCAAAATTTCAAATTGCGCTGGTCTGGACGTCAAAAAAAAAAAAAAACAGAAAATTACAAACCACTCCAGTCGATGCACAGCAGTTTCAAATATGACTCGCATTGGCATTCAAGAACAAGAATTAATAAAGATCACTAGTCATACCTATGCATCTTTCCTGAAATCCTATTTACAAATAAATGAAGAGCATCATTCGAAAATCCTGAATAAGTTGAGGAATACACCATATACCCATGTATTGTGGGTCCCTATCACCACGGCATGGCGCGTCCTCAGGTTGCGGATAGAGGAGACGGCCTCCAGATATGGAGGGTAGCTGCGAATATATTGAATAAGCAGTCGTGGACAGCCGATAAGGGGTGGTCCTCCAGCTTGGGGGTTGGGCGAAGGCCTAACAACCCATCACCGTAAAAAACAGCTTGTTACGAAACCTAATAGTAAGCCTCGGAATGGGACTGATTCTCCGGCACGACCACAGCAAAGGAAAAAGGTTATAAGATTTGGTCTGACATAATTAGGGACATAAAATCCAGACGTTTGAGATGGGCAGGACATGTAGCACGTATGGGCGAGTCCAGAAATGCATATAGAGTGTTAGTTGGGAGGCCGGAGGGAAAAAGACCTTTAGGGAGGCCGAGACGTAGGGGGAAGATAGTATTAAAATGGATTTGAGGGAGGTGGGATATGATGGTAGAGACTGAATTAACCTTGCTCAGGATAGGAACCAATGGCGGGCTTATGTGAGCGCGGCAATGAACCTCCGGGTTCCTTAAAAGCCAGTAAGTAAGTAAGTAAGTAAGTAAGTAAGTAAGTAAGTAAGTAATTATACACCATGTACATCAACGAGTTGCTTCTTTTACGCACACGTCTAATATAAAACACTAACACCAACCACTAAAATATTCAAATTTGAAAATTGTACTTTCAATATTGTTTCTTTTAAAATTATTCATGTTTATTTTTTGTCATCATCGTTAATTATAACTTTTCTTGTTTATTTCATCATCCCCAATTGAAACTTTTCTAACACTTGTTTATATTATTTAGGTTATGTTATAGCTTCTGCTATATGATATTATGGATAATCACGTATCAGAGATTGTTTAATACTAAGACTTATTGAAAATCATCTGTCAAGTGACGTTGATTACTGGGATCCAGACAATTGAAGTAGAATACAACTGTTTTAATAAAAATGAAATTGAATCAACAAAGCCTTCTTGATTAGTAACCGTATACAGAGTTCAATGAAGATTCCATAGTTGGCACACCTGATAACATCACATAATTATAACACACCATTGCCATCTAGCATGCATCTAGCGTAATATTTGTAACGTTGAGATGGTACAATAATACATTAATTGAAGACAATTGTATTTTCGTAAGTCAATTAATATTTTATTGTATTGGAGTACTTCGTTACTTCTAATCTTTATATACTTTCTTCTAATCGTGTAATAGTCAATTAAATCCCACTCAAGTTTTGATTTTCTCTAAACAAATCTGCTCGTGTTCCACTGGCAGATTTATCGATAAAATCAAAACCTCTAGTGAGATTACTGTTGAGAAAACATCAGCTAGTAATTTTCTGTCAAATCCTCTTTATTCCGTTTCGGAGATGTAAATCGCTGACCCGGGCCACCAGGTTGAAAGAAACTCAGAGAATTTTATATTTATTATCCGTCCAATTCTAGTGCGTTTGTACAGCGTGCACTGAGTACAAACACTCTTGTGCAATGTTCTGAAGATTGCCTAAGCTGTAGGTGATCTTCACTTTTTTGTCAATGATCGACAAACATTATTTGCAGCACTTAAAAGAGACATAAAATACGTAATCAATCAATATTGTATATAAATTATCACTTAGAGCGCCCTTAAATAACGTACCACATTACACGTAGTCAGTATGCCAGAGATGACGCAGAAGTGGATCTTTATGCATTCTGAATGAACATAGTACTGATAAACCTGGGACAGAAGTACGTTAACTTAGCCTATTTAATCATACTGCATACTCTGAATACGAGTATGTTATGCATTATGACTAGGGCCGTGACACCGGTATATTTGTACTCGACTGAAGGTGAACACATGACGCCGGACAGAATGAAGTCGGTGTTTCAAGTACAGGCAGCGGAAGCGAATTTGACACACGCCAAGCAAGCACTTTCCGTGTTTTGTATACGATTATTGAGTATTATGAAATCAAGACAATACAATCATTGTAGGCTATATCGGAAAGGTATACAATGCTAATGAGGTTGAGAATAATATTGTTGGAAATCATACTTCAATTGGCACAATTGTGGTAAAACATAAGTCTGAAAAGATGTTTTATATTTTAATATTTAGAGTTTTGTATTACAGTTTTAGAATGACGAAAACGTAGGCCTTTATGGTGTACAATTTTGCTTTCCCTACATTTAACAGTTACATTAATTTATTTATCATATCTATTTCGAACCTTACTGCACGTTGTTTGCGTGGTTTCGGTTCCTGCTGCAGTAAACAATAACATTCATTTTCAAAGTTTCAAATGAAAATGACCGCCGAGTGTCGGATAGGCTAGTATAACCTTTTATGCGGAAAAACTGCGTTCAACATCGGCTGAAACCAAGGGCGCATATGTAAAATATTTCACAACATTCATTTCTACATCAAGTTGATAACAACCGCTCTTGTCATCTGACAAAACTCTTACAATTTTGCATAATGAATTGAAATCACTGTTTTTTTGTATTACTGTGTTCATTTTCGCGCACACCATTTTGCTTATAACATCTTGCAGATCATTTACTTTAGAGATGAGTTTATTTACTATCGAAATTTGCTCCACCAATTTCACACCAGTTTTTTCGAGACATTCGATTGTAGAGGGGATAAATCCAAAATTAGTTGAAATGTATTCACACTGTTTTTCAATATATGGGTTAACAAGAATAGTTTGGGCTTTACTTATGGAAGCTGCATTGTTTCCGTCAAACATCTGTATGACTCCTTTTACTCTTATACACAGTAATTGTATTGCCTTGATTTTATAATACGCAATAATCGTATACAAAACACGGAAAATTCTTGCTTAGGCGTGTGTCAAATTCGCTTCCGTTGCCTGTACTTGAAACACGTCCGGAGTCTTGTGTTCACCTTCAATCGACCTGAAACTAATACAGATATACGGCCTTAATTATGACAGAACTTTCTTGTACCGGTATAAAAATATTTTAATTGTAATTTATTTTTTAAAGAAATATTTCTTTATTGTGTGTTTTTAAGTGCGCTGACATTTTAGGTTCAGTTGAGATATCTCAAATTAAAGTACAATGTCTACAGTACGGGTATCCAAACGCCTATAGAAGCAGGAGATATTGCACGTCAAGCATGCACTGCTAAGGTCAATAGCTTTCCAATAAAATAGGAAAAACGACCTTAAAGAATATGCGCTGCGGGTTGCTTACGCCAGGGGTTACCTCGTACGAGTTACAAAATTGGACATCTAGGGCCGTATTCATGGACATTCTTAGCGCGGGCTTCCGGTGGATGATCAGCGAACTAACGTTTTTCGTATTCATAAACCAGTGTTAGCGATAAGATATGAATCCTGTACAAGTAATCAGTCGACAGCCGGGGCTAGTTTAGCACGCTCGTAGCGCGGGCTAGCGAAATGTCTATGAATAGCACCCTATGGTCTACAGCAGCGGTCATCAGAACACTGCACTCTCGGGCTAGCGTCTCTTACCCGCAGGTCTCTTACAGCACCAACGTGTATTGGTTATTGTCGGGTGACAGAAAGTACAAGATAGGTTAGCTAGAATGCCTAAATTCAATAAATCATTGAAAAGTAAACCTCATGCTTACGTTAGTGAATTTGGTGCCATGTGTTTTCAACCGATGAAGTAGTTTTGTTATGTAAGATTTGAGAAAATACAGTTAATCACGAAAAAAATATATTTACTAAGTCAACATGGTTAACTACTATGTAAAAATGTGAGTTATGTTGATATAATTTAAATTTATTGCTAAAATATATTAGGCTATTCTTTTTTAAAATTTGTAATGTCTTTTTTTCAAAATTTATTGTGCCTCTTTTTTACTTCTTCATTGCCTTTTTTGCCTGCCTGTTTTAACAGATATAAATGCCTAAACATCCGGGCTCTACTGATAAATATGCAATAAATGACCATCTGACTGACTGTGAAAACAGAACAGAATTCGCATGAAAGGAACATTTTTACAGTCCTTACACATTTACATGGACTCGATAAGAACGAATATTATTGTGAGCTTTAAATACGGCACACAAGAGCTTAGGGCATAACATATATAGAGATAATATTTACTAAAAGAATAATGGATTTACGCATGAAACAAATGGCTTACGGCCTACAGCGCGGTGATAAAAAAGTAATCCATGCCGATAAATTTGCTGTGAATAATGGTTTTTAATTGTGCAAACATGTACTTGCAGTGATTGCAGAAAGTAAAAATTTTAATTTTAAGTGAAATATGGTACCATAAGTACCACAGTATTGCTATTTCACAATAAACTTTAAGAATTCTTAATGTTTTTGAAGAAGGTTTGTGCTCTGTATACCACATTCTGAAATGCGACTAACGAATATCACACGAACAACAACAATCACACAACAACAATAACTATGATGATGAAACTTCTACGGAAGTGACATCATGAATGATACCAACATCAGAAACAGAAATATACCACATAACATTCATTTCGGCGAAAAAAAAAAATACTCTGGAAACTTTTTGAACCGAGTAATATGTAATAATTTGTATCGTTCTGTGCAGAAAGAAACGAGAAATTAGTAACCAGCTTCATCTCCTATGACTACCACCAACAAAGGCTTCTACTGAGACATTATTAACTCTGCCAGGTTAAATAAAGCCATTATTATTATTATTATTATTATTATTATTATTATTATTATTATTATTATTATTTCCTGCTGAAGGAGATACTGCAATTTACTAATCTCAATTTGAAATCCGAAGTTAGCAGAAACTTGGCATAAAACTGAAGAGAAATATAGATACTTAATCATGGAGAATAATTTCTTCCGGCACCGGGAATCGAACAACAGGACCCTCAGCTTGGCGCACTGAGTGCTCTTACCATCTGAGCTATGCCGGTGGCCGACCGCCGCTGTGGAGCGGATCCCGGAATAAGTAGCTCAGATGATAAGAACACTGAGCTCGCTAAGGTGAGGATCCTGGTTTCGATTCCCGATGCTGGAATAAATTTTTTCATTAACAAGTATCTATGCAATGATTACATTAAGTCATTGATTAAAAATATTAAATAGAGGACTGAGAAATCCTCAAATAAGAATATATATCAATCGATCAATCAATATATATATATATATATCAATCAATATATATATATATAGATCAATCAATCAATCAATCAAAGGACATGGAGCGTATCGATTTCATGTCGATTTCACAAAAGGCTTCCACTCTGTTCTAAATTTCATCTTTATAATAATGCTAATAATAATAATAATAATAATAATAATAATAATAATAATAATAATAATAATAATAATAATAATGAGAATAAGGTTCTTAGGAAGATATTTGGGGCTAAGAGGGATAAAGTTACAGGAGAAAGGAGAAAGTTACACAACGCTGAACTGCACGCATTGTATTCTTCACCTGACACAATTAGGAACATTAAATCTAGACGTTCGAGATGGGCAGGACATATAGCACGTATGGGCGAATCCAGAAATGCATACAGAGTGTTAGTTGGGAGACCGGAGGCAAAAAGACCTTCGGGGAGGCCGAGGCATAGATGGGAAGATAATATTAAAATGGATGTGATGGAGGTGGGATATGATGATAGATACTGGATTAATCTTGCACAGGATAGAGATCGATGGCGGCCTTATGTGAGGGCGGCAACGAACCTTGCGGGTTCCTTAAAAGCCATTTGTAGGTAAGTAATAATAATAATAATAATAATAATAATAATAATAATAATAATAATAACAACAACAAAAATTGTAAGGAAGGAGTGAGAAGAAAAATATGGAACGGAAAGGACTAAAGATCGACATATAGAATTTTGTTCTTAGTAATTGCAGACATATTCCTTTCTGATTCTGTTGAAGTATTTTTGAGTGAATAACATGTGCTTTCTTATTTCATCCTCTTGAATCAATATTTTATTTCGTTTTACAACATATGATCATCAATTTCTTGAAAATGTTATTTTCTTATCTCATATGGAGTATCAATTACGGAGATATTTCATTACTATTTAATTTCAAGACAGCTTCCAACGCTCTCGTAGACTTGCACGGATATCTACATTTACCATTAAAATCTACGAGATAGGTAGCTTGGTTTTTTAAATCAGAAGAATTTTTTTATTACGTTTCCTATGCAAGTCGCACATCGTTTCGAGGTAAATCCAATTTTCGAATCGATCGCCCCCAAGTTCCCGTAGCAGCAGTACTTCATCACGTGACTTCCCTTCACTCGTATCTCCATTGCATCCCATCCGAGGCGAATTTAATCAGCCGAGGCCTGACAGCATTCAGCGACTCTGGAATTAGCATGTGGACTGCATCAAAACGAATTTGCATCTTCAAATTGCGTTACCCCGCTCATCGTCCTACATAATTATCTGTAAATATTAGTGCTGCGCTTTTGAAGGTTAGAAGTTGTTGGCAATAACTTTTCGACATTAATTTGTTACTAAATGTCGGAGCTTTGCTGTTACTCCGAGGGTTGCGTTTCGGACTACAATTTCAACGAACCAGAAAATGTGTAAGAAAACTATATTCTCCTTACCTTTCGTATATTCTAGTTTTTAATCGTTATAAAGGCGACACGAGGGAGGGAAGAAATAATTAAGTTACGGGAACGCGCATGAATCCGTATAGGCCAGTTTCTACCTGATGCTTTTCCAATTCACTGCGGGCTAAAGCAAGGAGATGCACCATGAAGCAGTAATTAGGAGAGGGAGAGACCGATTTATTAGCGAAGTGATATCTCCATATTTTTATTACATGTATTCGCGGGGATGTTCTGGCGACTTCGTTAGAATTAGCTTCCTCACACAGGTGTTTCGTCACTTGTCAGCATCGGACAGATTTAGGGCCACCTTGAGCGGGGTTTCGTATAGACTCGATGAAGCATAAAAGCCGAAGTCGGACTAGACCCGTGGGAAAGATACTGCCAAGCTTGGGTTTTCCAAAGAACGGGTATTCTTGTGAGATATACAAACTAATTAGATGTTATGGGAAATCCAAAGTTTAAATTTAGAGATGACATATTTCGCGCCCAATAAGAAGAGATCTTGGTCCAGCTTATGAGGTCACTTTGGACCAATAGGGAATAGATTTTAGGCCAGTTAGTGACGTAGTTTTTAACCAATAGGATAGTTAGTTTTAGCGTAGGATAGGTTTTTATAAATAAGGGTGACGGGGAGCGGAGACGACGACTACTATTCCGCTTCGGAGCGGAGATCATCAAAACGACTTTACATCGTGTCGGCGGCCCTACATACAGGGCAGAATAACTACTTCGTTTGGTGTCGACAGGACTACTATTTCGCTTCGTGTCATAGTGTACTGGACAGAGTATTGAATTTGTAGTATCGGATAGAGCTTATTCAGAGCCGCCATAGAGTCGATACAAAAGGCGACCAACGATTGAATTATATGTCAGCCGGAAATACATATTCTAGGGTTTACCAAGTGGATACGACAATAAACTTATAGTTTTGAAGTTTACGCTGCCTTTTATTTAAGTAGCCGGCTTGGTATTATTCCCGACATCACCCTATACCACAACAGTACCTCGGCTACCCTGAGTGAATCTCACGCAACATCGAGACGCACCCACCCTCAAATGGCGCCCAACGTGTGGTCACAATAACCACTCACCTTCAAATGGCGTCCAACGTGGGAACCAATAACGACGACCACCCACAAATGGCACCCAACGTGGGAACTCAATAACGACACCCACCCACAAATGGCGCTTCCCAACGTGGGGCCACAATAACGACACCCACCCACAACCATCATATATAATTTTTAACTTTGCTCTAGAATATTCCATTAGTAAAGTTCAGATTAAACAGAGAAGGTTTGGAATTGAACGGGTTACATCAACTGCTTGTCTATGCGGATGACTTGACTATGTTAGGAGAAAATTCATAACCTATTAGGGAAAACACGGGAATTTTACTTGAAGCAAGTAATGCGGTAGGTTTGGAAGTAAATCACGAAAAGACAAAATGTATGATTATGTCTCGTGACCAGAACATAGTACGAAATGGAAATATAAAAATTGTAAATTTATCCTTTAGAAAAGTGCAAAAGTACAAATATCTTGCAGCAACACTAACAAATGTAAATGACACTTGAGAGGAAATTAAATGCAGAATAAATATGGGAAATGCGTCTTATTACTCGGTTGAGAAGCTTTTGTCATCCAGTCTGCTCTCAAAAAAACCTGAAAGTTAGAACTTATAAAACAGTTACGAAGAGGAAGACAGAAAATAGGAAAAAAATAGGAGAAGCTGGGTTTTAAGTGAAAGACCTGTCCTTGGGCAGAACACTAAATGAATGAATGAATGAATGAATGAATGAATGAATGAATGAATTACCGGTTGTTCTGTATGGTTGTGAAACTTGAACTCTCACTTTGAGAGAGGAACAGAAGTTAAGGGTGTTCGAGAATAAGGTGCTTAGGAAAATATATATGGAAAAGACGGATGAAGTTACAGGATAATGAGGAAAGTTACACAACGCAGAACTGCACACAATGTATTCTTCACCTGACATAATTAGGAATATTAAATCCAGACGCTTGAGACGGGCAGGACATGTAATACGTATGGACAAATCCAGAAATGCATATAGAGTGTTAGTTGGGAGGCCGGTGGGGAAGACCTTTGGGAAGGCCGAGACGTAGATGAGAGATAATATAAAAATGGATTTGAGTGAGGTGAGATATGATGGTAAAGATTGGATTGATCTTGCTCAGTTTAGGGACCGATGGCGGGCTTATGTGAGAGCAGAAATGGTTCTTTAACAGCGACTTGTAAGTAAATAATAATAATAATAATAATAATAATAATAATAATAATAATAATAATAATAAAAATAATAATAATAATAATAATAATAATAATAAAAATAATAATAATAATATTGAAAATTGAATGAACGAAGTAAGAAGAAATATGTAACTGAAAGGACTACAATAGCGAATGGAAGTCAAAAAGCATTATGGAATAGCAAGGAATCATGTGACTGTAATTAAAAGGAGTATGTGCCCTTTCCCAGAGCTGTGTTTTTGTAGAGGTAATTGCGAAGATGTAATTAAACGCGCAATGTAAGTCTTTTCTAATTACACACGAGTTGTTATGTAGAATGCTACACAACGGTTATCATTTTTATTTTCTAGCATTACATTGCACCGTAATAGGATCGGGTAAGGCTACTATTTTTCAGTACTGTAAGCAGGGATGCCAGATTCTCTTGTCAGTAATCCGGGACAGATGATGATACTGCGTACCTTAAAGTGGTTATACGTTTGAAATAATTCAGTTTACAATATAACTAATTTTGTTTACATATTTAAACTAATTATATGGGCCTAAACTTTTAAACATTTTGTAGCGTTTTTGCTAGATCATGCAATTTTCTTTGAATTATTGATTAAAGTCTGGACAAATAATGCCATATTACAGCCTGATCTATACAGAAAAATGCATGATGCAGTGCTTGAATCCTACAATTATAAATCAACTTCCAAAAAGGGTAAAGAATAAATTGAAATTTTAGAAATCTTTTCACCACTCGTGAGCTGCCACAAGGAACAAAGAGTACTTAAGCATATATATTTTTACAAGTTCACTGAACCATTAATTTTGTTGTAACAAATGAAACTCCTACAAGTACAGAGCTACAAATACATTTTTAGATTATTGGAAATATATCTAGTTTTAGAGAAAGGTAAGTATTACGAAAAAGTAAAGAGTACTAATAAACTTAGTTTCATTTTGAATATAGGTGATGCTTTAGTGGAGCAATTGATCCTTTCAATGCAACTAAGGTTACAATCGGAATAATAGATGTAGATATTCCAAGCCTCTAAAACACATCTTTAATGAAGAGTGTACGGTACCTTTTGCTCCAACCAGAAATATGTTTACCTCAAGCTCTTTTAGCCGGTAGTTTTGGAGGTAATAGGGAATGATGGGATTGTAGATATATATTTTTTTCTTATCCATTTCTGCATACTGTTTCTCATTCGTTTCGAAACGCACAGTGGGATCAATAGAATTATGAATCCGGATCGTTTAGATTCCTTGAAAGCTATTATATCTATGCACCCTGTACTGACAGTGACAGAGAGACCATGTACTTCTTCAAAGGTTTTGTAATCGGCATCTTTAAGGGCAATAGCCGTACGGTAATTGATCGTACTTGGTAGTGTCTAACGTTTCGCAGAGATTCGCCGTGCAGACAAGATCCCAGGACGTGTGCAAGAGTTTCAATCTCGTTGTGACAATGACTACAACGGTTGCTCTGAGATCTGCCTAATACATATTATAGTATTATCATTTTTATTTAAATACAACCATACAAGAAGCGCCTATGTTAAACATAGGATGGACAGGGTCTTGATAAAATTGATAAGGCATTTTAAAAATAGTTTTATGACAATGAGGAAACAATTTTATTTTTACAATATTTTTTTACATTCCGAGACAAATATAAGTCAATGCAGGGCACAGGACATACCATGAAAATCCAGAACAATCCTGGGAAATACAGGACGTCTGGCGACCTTGATTGTAAGGGATGTAAGCCTACTTTACGTTTGTTATCACTTTCCTAAAAAGTTCCAAATCACGTAGTTAAAAACGAATGCAACATAAAACAGTAGAACTCATAACATATCAACTTTTACGGAAAGCTGAGAAGGCTGAAAAATGTTGTACCAAATTAAAATTAAAATATAAACAATGATAACAGTGTGCATTAATCTTTACTTCAGCACGACCACTACAAAACGTAGAAATACCCGTACAATAAAATAAAATGTAAAGTGGATAGATAAATAATAAGAAACAGATTTTACGACAGTTATTCAAAATAAGGAATTATTTCATAATGCTCGTATAGTAGTGTTTCTTGCTTTCAAGTCCTATAAGCCGAAGAAATGAAGTTATCAGTTCGTATCTTAGTTCAGCATCCGTCTCTTAAAAATCAGAGCCTCGGAAGTTTTCGAAATAAAATTACATAGCCTATGTACTTCTAAAAATTAAAAAAATATATATATTTTTAAAACATGCCACAGTACAAATGCAACACTTAAACCAGTCTATCGAGTAGCATTTATAGTAGTTAAGACATGTAGGTCCCATACGATTGCAGAAAACGTTATACTGTCTGCTGCTAGATATTATGGTCAATGTTTTAATAAGCCTGGAAGGAATAAAAAATTCAAAATTATTCAGATTTCCAACGATACTGTCTAAGTCGAATCAATGAAATGGCTGACGATGTTTGCAGTCAGAAGATTCAGAATGTGAAATAAAGTATATTTTTGCTATTCAGTTTGATGAATCAAGTGAAACAGTTGTCAGTTCTTGTTTTGTCAGGTATGAATAGAATAGTCAATTTTGTAAACCAGCACTAGACGTAAACAAGTACTTTGATACCCTAATAATTCTCTTAGCATAACCGCTTGTGGTAGAAGAGATCAAACACGACAAAGTACATAAAACCAATCCCATTCAGGAGATAAGCCTTCAAGTTTCTTCCCTGGAAATGAACCCACATCCACCGACTATTAGCCGGAAACGCTATTACATGAGCTACAGGGAAGGAACTTGTATCCATCACACTTTTTTATTTTTTTATACTTAGTAATTTAAAATCTGACCTTAACTGGGAATAATAATAATAATAATAATAATAATAATAATAATAATAATAATTACAACATATGCAACGAAAGAACGGTATTGAAGGAAAGACTACGGAAGGCATAGCGTTCTTGCTATAGGAATACTTTGCATATACAGGTCATACAAAGTAAGAAATTTGAGTTCTTCTGATTAAGTTGACTCCCATGAGAACAACTTTAATTAACAGGAGTTTGAGATAAAGTATTTAAATTAAACGCATAAAACTGGAAACGGGCGTGAAATATGTTGTTCAGAGGGACTGTTTTACTACACAAAGCCCTTCATTAGCTACTACCCACACGATGCTCGAAGTTGCGGGTTTGATTCCAGTCCAGGTCGATGGCATTTAAATGTGCTTAGATGCGATAGCCTGATATCAGTAGATTTACTGGCATGCAAAAGAACTTCTGCGGGACAAATTTCAGGCACAGCTGCGACGCTGATATAACCTCGGCAGTTGCGAACGTCGTTAAATAAACCATAAATCTACTGTTTCAACATAAAGTTAAGTTTTGTGTACCGGTACATGAACTGTAAAGAAAAGCTGTCTAGCTTCAACAGTTTTGGAGAAGAAGTCCTTAGTACTTACTTACAAATGGTTTTTAAGGAACCCGAAGGTTAACTGCCGCCTTCACAAAAGCCCGCCATCGGTCCTGAGCAAGGTTAATCCAGTCCCTACCATCATATCCCACCTTTCTCAAATCTATTTTAATATTATCCTCCCAGCTACGTATCGGCCTCCGCAAATGTCTTTTCCCCACAGGTCTTCCAAGTATATGCATTTCTGGGTTGACGTGCTACATGCCCTGCCCATCTGAAACGTCTGGATTTAGTGTTCCTAATTATGTCAGGTGAAGAATATAATGCGTGCAGTTCTGTGTTATGTAACTTTCTCCATTCTCCTGTAACTTCATCCTTCTTAGCCCCTAATATTTTCCTAGACACCTTATTTTAACCTATGTTCCTCTCTCGAAGTAAGAGTCTAAGTTTTACAACCATACAGAACAACCGGTAATATAACTGTTTTATAAATACCAACTTTCAGTTTTTTTAAAGCCGACTACATGACAAAAGCAAAATGACTATCACAATGGTATGTTACTTCTACTTAGAGCAAAGTCCTTAAATTTAGTTGTGTATATAATTTATATTCATTCGCATTAGAAAACATATGAGGACATCACGCCAGAAGGGCATATAAACAAAACTGCAAATTTACATTAGATCCATATAAACATGGAATGATTTTTCCTATCCTTGCCTGCATTACAAGTTACTTTCTTCGGTTCTTTCTCACATCCATTCTGATTCTCAAAATATTATTTTCAAACATAAACAGGTTCATTTACAATATTTCAGTAATGCAAAATTTATTGATACGCTCTTCCTGGTATAATGCTCTCGATATTATAAACACACAGAATTGCATATTAATTACAGGTAAGCGCGAGAGTTGTCCTTAAAATTCCCTGAAATGCTGAATCATAATATTCACGTGTTTTGCAGTATTATATTTTTGACCAGTTCAAAAGTCCAAAAGTATTTTGTATTGTCTCTGGTTTTTTTAAACTATTAACACTCTAGGTTCCTAGGAACTCATAGAGATTATAATAAGGGAAGTAAAATTGTTAAACGACGATAGTATACCCGCAATGTCTATTACAAACTTTTGTAATTAGTCTGTTTAATTACGAAATGTTGAAAAGAACCCCATGGACGTAAAGCGTATTTTGAAATAATTGAAACTACAAAACATATTCCCCAGAGGGATAAAATGCTCTTTTTATGATTAATAGCTTATAATAATGACGTATACACGCAGATGAAGCTGTAAATACTCGCGCAATTAGTGCATTTGTTAATTAAGAGTGGCTGGTTGGTGGTTGGTTTCCAATGTGATGTTTTGCAATTTAAGCCATTAACAGTCTAGCTCTCCAATATTTGGCGGTAATGCAGATTTCAGTCCCTAGACTCCCTCTTCAGAGATCTCTGTTTTAAATAATGTGGTACCGGTAGGCAATTATAATTCGGAAATATCAATCACAAAAACAAAAGTAATGGGTTTAGAGGTGATGAATAGATAAGTGAAAAATAATAACACAAAATAAAATAATGGTACAGATATCTGAATTTTGCTATCTACATTGTAATATGTCATATTTTAAATCTGTAGATGTTGAGAATAAATTAGATCGATTCCAGAAGATTACAGGTACATTAAGGGGGACTCTCTATGTCAAAATAAGAAAAGACACAATCACTAAATTTTAAGTAATAATGACAATCCCGATATTAAAATACGATTCCGAGACTTGGGCCTTAACGAAAGGAGAACAAAGAATAGAGGCTGCTGAAATGAGACTCCTTCGATCAATAGCAGGATACACTTTAATGGACCATAAATACAACAATGAAATCAGAAATTAATTGAAACTAAATGGTTTGAATGACATTGTACAGCCAGTGCCAGCGTTTCTGGCGCGTGTCCTTGAGTAAAAAGCCAGTCAGTGAGCACTTGTTGCCAGTGCAGCTGAGAACTGTACCACCCAACACTGACTGCGTCAAAGGCAAGACATTCGCACTTTGCGTTTCTTTGGTGTGACCTTGAGTACATTGTCCAGACAGTGGCATGTTACCACTTCGGCTGAGAGTAGTACCACCCCCTAAACAGATGTGACGTCAACAATCTGCCAATCAGAGTAGTTGTCAGTTTTCACGCCCACAGACTCAGACAAAGATAAGATACTCGCTCTCAATGTTCCCATTATTTATTTCAAACGCCAGAAGCGGTGGATTTGGTTATAGGCCTACAATATATAAATAGATGGAAACAACATGTATAAATAATAGACCCACACCGTCTACCATTTCAGCTCTCTATTACAAACCAAATGGAAAGAACAGGATGCCCAATAAAAAGATGGCGAGACGTTGTCTCTGAAAGCGGAACAACCACATTATTCCTAAGCCGGGAAGAATGTGGTGATTACATAACTTATTGGAGATATATGACAACTATGATTTTCGATATTTAACGTAGGTTCGATTAATTTAATCTCTTATAAGCAACAGACTTGTTTCTTTCTTGTAAAAATTCCTTTTCTAGAAGTAGAATAATTAAATTGCAAATTGCTCACTAGCGTCTAATTGGAATGAATCAGCACAAAAACAGCCAATTAGTAATCAGCACTTCACATTTCTTTGTCAGATACGTTGGTAGTTATGATGAAAACTTGAACGCTCGTTAGAACTACTGAGAAGTGAATTTGTAGAACCGAACTGGAAACATTTTATTTCATTTTATACATGAATACTTCATTTCACAGAAGACATCCATATGTGACTGGCTTATTGGTTTAACTATCTACTCAAACTAGTTTGTAAAAATAACAGTTAAGTGAAGTATTACAAAACAGTGGCGATACCTAAACGTTCTCTATACCTAAATGAATGGTGGGTAATAAGTAGGCCTATTATAGAAAAAATTAATGGAGAAACATTATCAGATTTTTGGAAAAAAAAGGTGTTATGGGATTTTAGAATGCTTCTAATTGCGTGGAAAATTTAAGTGGTTGCTAGTTGTGTGTCTGAATGGGTTTGGAAGTTTGTTGGTAATGTTGCATATGACATAAATTTAAGATCATTATGAATGCTTCATTACTACGAATTGTTTTTTTTATATTCTTTATGCTATTTTGCGGGTCACATCGACTATTGACGTCTGCCGCTAAGGAGCATTGTGAGTTAGAATATCACAGAAGTTGTAACGAACATTTTTCTCGAACAAATGTCCATTTAAATGTTGAAAGTGTGTGTATGTGTGTGTCTAATGCCTACCGACTACCCACTTCACTTGCGTGATTCAGGTTCCGCATATTGACGATAGATGGCAGGACTCTGGCCCATTTTCAAGTTCACATCACTTCGGCGGGCCACGTTATGCATGATGTAGGCTATATTGGTGAAGAGTTATGTCACATACTAGTGTTCGTGTAAATATAGTGTAGGGAATGGGTGAGAATGATGATGAAGGTGAGGAAGGGAGAAGGGGAAACATGGTGTCGGTACGTAGCCTACTCCTAGCGAATATCATCAAGGAGGCCGCCAGGCTTAACGTCCCCATGCGACGGACGAATCACTAACATATGCCTTCTCTTCATATTTTACATGAAAATTTCTGACCCCGCCCACCGGGAAACGCTACAAGTTAAAATAATATTTCATCTTTGTTTACAGTAAACCAAGGACCAGTGTGCAATGCATACATTGAGAATAGTTTAGGTCTATTCCAGTTTGAAGAAATTTGGGTTTTCTGAAGTAGGCCTATCCTGGACAAGACTTGTCGTTCTTTTTAATGTTTAATTTTAAAGTACGAGACAACTTTTTTGTTTTATTATTACCGGTATTAAATACTGTACTTATTGAAAGAAATGTAAACGTGTGAAATGCATATTTGTGTGAGATCGTGCATGTTTGCTTGGTTTCCGCACAAAACCAATCCGCGGAAAGTCTAAAATTCCACATTCAGTATTCCCAACCTAACACACATAACAATTTCCCTCTTCTTACCGCTTAAGTGACATATTGATTTTACTGCTTTAGGCTTTTAACATATTACTTTTAGAGACGTTCAATATAGTAATAATTATAAATTGGAAACTTACCACTGCAATTTCACCTAAATAGCACTGTTAATTATTGTTTTTAAATATTTGCAAAAATTAAGTAAACTCTACAACTCCAGTAAAGTTACTGCTTTCGTGATGCAAGTAACATTAAGGAAACCGTGAAAAAATCAACAAGATTCCAGACTCATCATAGACTGGGGGGGGGGGGAAGACAGACGTATATCACGGCCTGCTGGAGTATAGTAAACACAGAAAACATTTTAAAGCAACAATGTTGAAGATAGATATTTTTGTTTTGAAAATTTGCCCTCATTGAACAGAAACCAAGATGGAGATTTCATTGCTACTAATTAGAAATTCCTCTTTCAGGTATGTAATATACGATCTTCGCACAAAATAATGTACGATACACGAGCGGTATGTTTTCTCTCAATTCTTGCTTTTTCAAACTTTTCCTCGAACGTGGAAACTTCAACATATAGCTCTTCTAACACATATTACTATTTTCCGCTTTCGACTCTGCATTAACTGAATTTTTCTAGCACTCCTAGTAATCTCGAATTGCAAACACCGAAGTATATGACGAAAGACTGAATAGATGACTTCAACGTTATCAAGGAACACAGAATAAGATATTCGGGGTACAGTCGTTAAATATTACTCGGCTTGACGTCATCAATTTCTTCACAAATTTATCCGGTGGAATTTTTTACGCCGTGTATGAACAATAGTAATTGAGTAGTGGTGGTGGTGGTGGTGGTGGTGGTGGTGGTGGTGGTGGTAGCAGTAGCAGCAGCAGCAGCAGCAGTGGGTAACGAACATTTTTCCGGAATAGGCACTCACACATGAACAACTGTGTCTGAAGAATTTCAATAAAATGCCTGTAATCTATATTTGTATGTCCCTAGGATATTAATTGTTTTCCATGTATATTTGTTTATTATGTTATAAATATAACCCTGAAGTCACACCAACAGTCGAGATTTCAAGAAAGAGGACCTTGTTTCTGTTTTGTTGGTTTTGAGAACACCACCTTTAAAAGGTTTGTGTGAAGATTATCTCCTCCGGCAAAGGATATAGCTGTTGATGAAGAGTTCGCCCAGTTTCGTGTTAAAAGTTCACGACAGAAAAAGAAAGTTTTCAAGAAACAGGAGAGGGAAGTATCGATACTTAAAACTTGGTCGCGATAGCGAACACATCAGCTGTCCGCTGGCACGTTCCGATCCAATTGTTCACACCCGGCTTGACAATCAAATTTAATCGGATTTTCCTGACACCATTCAACACCGTTTTCAAATGGAACGGTGCAATTTTCTCAACTGAACTCAGAGATTAGGAATTCGTTCTCAACTTGAAAGCATTCTTCATAGGTATTAAAGAATGTGTGTCTTGGACTGAAAATTTGTCAATCTACGTTTTCGTCAGTTCAATCTTACCTCCATTTAGCTTTGTGTATTATATGTTGAAGTTCAGTACACACAGAATGGACTATAAGTTTCGAAAAAGTTTGAAAAATATTAAGAATGTAAGAAATAAGAATTGAACAACATAAGAGACGTAATAGAAGTTTATTCCTGATATTGTAAACGGTGTTGGTAAGTCGTTTGAGGAATGTACAGTATGCTTAATATTAGACGTAGTTGTGATAAGCAGAGCTAGGAACTTCGTATCGCTCTCGTTATTTAGGGTGCGAGCAGCCAGAAAATGGGCATAAAAAACGGGCGACCTGAGCGAATGCATCATGTTCATGTTAACAACCCTTACTGCATTGAGCAGGGCCACATCGGCAGTGTGGAAGACGTTTGAGTAACAACATATTGTTCTACTGCAAATGTGAGCGAGATTCATTCCCTGTATAGGCTACACACAGTAAGTAAGTAAGTATGTATGTATACATGCATGTTTCAGTTTGTTTCCCTCTTTGGTTTTTACTTAGTAAACGTTTCAAGATATTTAAGAAATACATTATTTTTATAAATAGTTGATTAAATGGCGATCTTACTCGTGTTAATTATGTAAGCATGTGCGGCTTACAGCTGTTTCGGTGGTACTTGACACCATCCTCAGAGCCTTCTAGATCTCTGCGCTATCTCAACTTCGCTGCCTATTGTGTGGGTGCGTTTGTGTGATGAAGAGTTATGTCAAATAGTGTGTGTGTTCTGAAATTGATCTTCAAATGATGCGTGTGTTCTGAAATTGAAATTTCAGAACACACACTATTCGACATAACTCTTCATCACACGAATGCACCTACACAACAGGCAACGAAGTTGAGATAGCGCCGAGATCTAGTAGGCTCTGAGGATGGTGTCAAGTAGCATCGAAACAGCTGTAAGCCGCACATGCTTACATAATTAACACAAGTAAGATCGTCATTTAATCCATTATTTATATTCAAGTGTTAAAAGTAGTGTACGAAAGATTCAACATGGTATATTATTTTATTATTGATCTATTGTTTTGCATCATTTCTATAAATGTTACACCCTGTGTTATACGTGTATGTTATAGGTGTAAATGATGTAAATATGTAAACAGCAATTGTATCAATGTCAATCTATATGTATATACCAACTTATATAGTTGTACATAAACATAATTACGTAACTAGCTGTGCATTTACGAATGTCCCATAGGTATTTCTTTTCCGGAAATGGGAATATTGCCTTGACGACGAGTTTTATTTCCTTTCCACTGTACGTTCCTATTTCTAGCTGTGTTTTGATGACATCGCACCTGGCTGGTCGTATTCTGTATAGGGCGATAGCGAATGGTACGAAATTCCTAGCTCTGGTGATAAGTCTTTTGCGAATATATTCCTGATATTGGAAGCAGAAATTTGAGAATGAATTCTTATTTGAAAACAGTGGTGATAAACCGACTTCGAATGTTTATCACAAGAGCTATATTGTATGGAGTAGTTTCTCCGGGTAAATTAATGAAGTCAGTCACAGGCAGAAGCAGGTTAGAAGACCTCTATGGGTTCTGTTTTGTAGGAATGCACGTTGTTGCGTAGGTTTGTATGTCGATAAGTTCATTGTGATCCCGTTTAGTCATAGTGAAGGTGCACCAGGAGACAAATGCCGCCACCAATATCTACACTGCAGTTGTTTATTTCGGAAATTGGAAATAATTATTTTTTGTGTAAGGAATGGTAACATATTTTGTAAAGTGTGCAAAATGGAAGGAACTGAAGGTAGAAAGATGACGAGGTAGGCGTATTCAAATTCACTGTGGCACTAAAAACATACGGAACATGTGCAATAATTGTTTCTTGCTGTAAGAGATGCAGTTTTTCAGCGATTTGTCTTTAATGATAACTGACAATTGGAAAAGGTTTCAGTTACATAATCTCATAATGTATATGTTTTTTTTTTCATTGTAATAGTGGTTATTTCAATAAATATGTGTAAATTATCTTTTGTATATATGTGTAAAACTTCTCTTGTACATTTATTATCAGATTATTATTAATTTTGAAATGCAATTGTAATCATTGGAGGGGCAAACATATTTGTTCAGAACATTTCAGTTGTGCAAACCATTAAAATTAAATTGCAGTGTTGTCATGATATGATCCATTATTTACATTCACCGTAGGCCTACTGTACAGCCACTTATGCAATGAGCGCCAGACATTTGAACTCTCTCCGTACAAAGTTATATTTCTCGACAAATTCAGTGTAACAAAAATATCATAAATCTTTTTAACGTTGATTCTGTAACAATCAGGAACGGAAAACTGTCTGTTCAAGAGGTACCAATTCTCTAAGTATACTCCTTTTCTGGAATCTGTAGAGTATAGGAGACGAAACAAGACCTTTGCGCAAGTGGTGAGTGGATATGGCCAGTCTAATGAACGCTATGGGGGAAAGCATTGCTTGAAGACAAATCTGTAGAGTATAGGAGACGAAACAAGACCTTTGCGCAAGTGGTGAGTGTATGGGGCCAGTCTAATGAACGCTATGGGGGAAGGCATTGCTTGAAGACGAGCGTCTGAAATGCCACCCTACCTATCATTTTCTGCCACGTACATCTTATCCCTTAGAGGCCGTGAGTCGATGCATTCCGAAACACACTCCCGTACTAATAGGCTCCAATCATTCGCTTGTCATTGGCTCCACTCAAATGCGTCAACTTACTCTACACATTCCAGAAACAAAGTGTAGATTTCCTTCTTCTCATCTTCCTTAACCCTCCTACTACCAGGTTTCTTTTTCTACACTGAGTACCGCTGGGGTCATATAGACCCCAAGTAATTTACACGAGATATATCGGTAGTAATGCAATTGTTTTAATGAACTGGCATAAAAACATATATGTTTACCTTGAAAACAGAACAACTATGTATATAAACATTTTTACATTTTTACATTTTACACTTTGCCATCCTTCCGCCCTCATCTTATACGTCCTTACATTTGAAACAAAACAACTCAGAATGTTATTTAAAGACGAAAGATGGACATTTATGGACTTTTCTGGATGCTTTCTGTCCACAGAACGTTCACATAAGTGGCATCGTCCACTTTTTGCCCCACTTTGCACTTGTGCTGAAAGAGGAGGAGGAGGAGGAGGAGGAGGAACTTTGGTGCGCCTATTTCTGTTCTTCTGTACTAAAGATGTTCCCAGCTCAAGAATAAATTCTCTTCTTCTGTAGTTGGTTTTTTCTTCCAGTCAGGATTTAACTCCAGCAAATTATGAACGCATTGAGCGCACTAATATCCAAAATATTATAAAAAATAACCATGGGTCACCTCCTTGTCATACGTTTTGTAGTGTATGTCCTGACTAATTTGTCCAATGAGTCTACACCTGACTTTGTTGCGTTATAGTCTAGTACCATAATAGGTTTTTCTTTTTCATCTTCAGCTATTTCCTCTTTGAAATGCATAGTGCTCAGCAGGGTCACTACCTTACCTTTTTTGGGCAATAGGAAACTATCGTAGCTGATTCCTGGAATCCGAACAGACTTGAAGCTGCTTTCCTTCCCTTTGCTATGACAATTCTTCGGGTAGTTCACGTCGATTCTTTCTTATTGTTCCTAACAGAGTTATCTGTTTTATTTCTAATTCCTTTGCCAGGTCCAAACTTGTGAAGAAATTATCTGTTGTGATGTTTCTACCACTCAGGAATAAATTTTGAGTTTAGTCCAATACTACTCTTTTTTCCCTGATTCGATTCTCTAGGCTCGTCTTCGCCCCTTCCTTGCAGGTTTGTGACATAGTAATTAGTGCTATCACAAGCAGCCCATACTTTGATGCCATATTTTCCGGATTTTGAGGGGATATACTGCCGAAAAGGACACCTGCCCCTGAAAGTTACCAATTCTTCATCAACTGTAATATGGTCGGCCATGCTCTGCGTTCCATAAATTCACTATGCCCTCATTGTGACCTTTGTACACTCCTGCGAGTATAAGCAGGCCAAGAAAGCACTCAAGTTCTTCTCTATCAAGATCTATCCATTTATTACCGTAAGTAATGTTACATTCTTTGTTGGTCCACTTCAAAATATTCTGCAAAATGCTGGGCTTCATAAATAATTCAAAAGCTGACTGCATAGTGTTTACATTCCTCAGACTAAGCCGCGTTGGACCTGGAGCCGTCTTCATTACGTTTCATGCTGGCTGCCTCCCTTGATGCAATCTAATAGGAGTTTTATTCCATATGTCTTTTACATTTCTGGACCTCAAAACAACAGTATTACTATTCCTGATATTTATTTAGTCATTATCTATTATTATAAAAAGTAAAGTAAATCCGTGGCGCTACAGCCCAAGATGGGCCAAGACCGACTAGCCGGCTGCTGGCCTCACGTTCACATGTCGAAGCAGAGGTGGACGATCATCCAACCAGAATGGAGGTATCGTATGGTTAGCATGATGATCCCTCCAGCTGTTAGAGCTGGTTTGCGAAACCGGATTTTCGCTACCTATCGTAGCTCCCCAAGTGCATTAAGAGGCTGGGTGGACACTGGTCCCATACACTGGACGAAATTTCATGAGAAAATTTCTTTCCCCATGAGGATTGGAACCAGCGCGTATTCCGTAACGTGAGTCCTAGGCAGAATGCCTTAGACCACGACGCTACGGCGCGGAACATCTATTATTATTGCTACTGTTTTTTGTTGTAATAAATAATTGGTAGGTGAAATATACTTACTTGAAAACATTGAAATTTGAGATGTTAGAAACTTCAGGAACAATAGTTTCTAAATCTCCATCATCATCGTCATCATCCTCATCAGAATTTTCAGCCGATTGACAGTTTTCTGTTATAATAGCATCAATCTCTCCATCGTCATCAGATTTTTCTTCATTATATTCATGTTCCTCATTATATTCCTCTCCCTCATTATCTTCTTCATCCACAATTACGCCTATTTCTGAACTAGTCAAATGTCTTGCACTCATCATGTAATTCTACATCGCACTGAGGCAAAACACTAATAAAAACTTAGGCAACAAACCTTAACAATGGGTAAGAAATAATATTTCATTGTTGCACTTGTTCCGTATAACAGATGTTCAAAGTGACGGTCAGCATTTATACTTTCATAATGTTACATTCAAAGAAAAAAGCCAGTTTTTAATGGGGTAATATAGACCCCAATGGTACTCAGTGAAGAAACAATGAATATTTTTTAATGTGTTGAAAATATAAAAATGAATGAAACATTATTGGATACAGTTGACTCAAAGAGAAAAAGTCATAAATTTTGAAAATTATAGTTTTAAAAATGGCGGAAACTTTTCTTTCAAAAGAGCTACTGGGGTCATATTGACCCCATTGGTACTAGGAGGGTTAAATTGATAGAATCGGTAGGTTAAACGTAGGATATTTTCACATAAATGATATGGTGTAAAATTTCATAACCCCCGCACTGGTTCGAATGAATTCGTGGATGGGTTCAATTTTAGAAACGCTGAGAAATCCTTATTCTTTAACAGCAATGAAAAATAGTCCATAATATAACTATTCTTGAAAATTTTAACCAAATATAACGTTTACAGTATTTTGTACACCACATTTATGGTGAGCAATAAACGTTTTCTCTTATGAGAAGTAACGTAGCGCTGATGCCAAATTGCAATTTATCCCAGAACATGTTTGCATTATAAAAATGAACACACATTAGTACTGAATAGTTTAGACACTCTTGAAGGAGGAGCTAGAATCCTTCATTGTTGCTAACAACAATGCTAATGGATTTTGTTTAATACTGCTGAGCACGCAATGCTGAGAGAACATTAGTCATCGCCTGAAAAGCTCAGATAATGTTAGTTCGTAGGGAAGAGGAAGAAATGTGTGTTCTCTCTAGCAACGATAACAGAATGAAAAAAATGAAGTAAAATAAAATTAGAGTTGTTATATGACAAACATTACTTTGAAATACAGGGATGAATTAAGGGATGAGGTACATTATTGGCTTGTAAAAATTTAGAGAAATACATTTTTTTATATCTCAGCTACTGTACAGACTAGATGAACAAATCTTTTCATGCTTAATATACATTACACTTTATAAAACACTATTCAGAATAATAAAATAGCTAATAATTACCTGTAAAAATAATACCTAATTTGCATATTTTTTACAACCGTAAAGCATTTACAATTATTTAAATATCTGAATGATTCTTTTACAGGAATGTTTTGAAGATCTACATCAACAGCATTGTCTAGGATCTTTTACCGATTCCTTCAAGAAATAATTTTTTCTTCATAAAACATTTTAGACAATTTAATATTGAAAGTAACGATTAAGAAAAAAAATATTCCTTGAATGGTGTGATTCTTTTGGATGTCCTCGAGCCTGGAGGAATTGTCAATTCTGAATGCTGCAAGCATATGCTGGCTAAACTGAAAGCCTGAATTTCCAGAGTCAGGTCAGAAAAGAAAATCTTTCGCTTGCAACACGATAAGGCCAGGCTTCATACCAGTTTTGCGACCACAGAGAAAAATTTAGATGGACTGTCCTACTACATCCACCGTATGGTCCGGATTTAGAGGCGTTAAACTTCCATCTCTTTCAGCCTATGAAAGATGGACTACGTGAACAACATTTTCTAGACATGGATGCTGTAATCGCAGCTATAACAAAGGACTTGCATTTTCTAGTTCAAATCTTTACGATCGCTGCAAACAGGCTCTCGTTCATCGCTGGCAAAAGTGTTTAAAGAATGGTGGTGACTATGTGGAAAAATATCTATATGTAGCAGAAATCTTTCTCTATTTAACTGTCTTATTATGCTCTCTGTATCTGTTGTAGTTTCCATGAAAATAGATAGGAGGCATTACTTTAGGAAGGACCTTCGCACATAATATTAGTAATATTATTATATAGGGTGGCGCATAAGTCGCTATACAGATTATGTTGCCTTTTAATTTACATTCATTTATATTCTAGGTTTTAATTCTGCTTTTTGTCTTTGTAGTTGTCCAGTTTGAAAGATGGAGTACGATGCCACTGACGTTGTAGAAGAGAATTGAAGTAATCCTTCTTGTGGACGACAATACGACCCCGTATGTTGCTCATATGTTCAACGAACGTCGCCAGGATCGTGACCTCTTCACACATGACACTGCTGTTAAGTTAATAGCTAAGTTTAAGGAAACGGGTAGTGTTGAAGACAAGAGAGAAGTGAATATCAGAAGACAACAACTGTTGAACAGACGCAGGCATTTATCGTTGTGTCCATCGTTGAAAGCCCGAAGAAGAGTACTCTTCAACTTTCAAGGGAAACAGGTGTAAGCCGTCGGAGTATCCAGCAAACACTCAAAGTCAATCAACAAATGTAAATTACCTGTGTGGCGACTTATGTGACACTCCGTATAGTTTTAAATTCTATAATGTTACTACTCTGAATTCATAAAATGAGTTCTGTTTATGGCACTATAAGTAATTTATAGCCTTACTAACAGAATTGAATCGTATCAAATTCATTTTTCTTGTGTAATACTGGCTCAGTTAAGAGACGGATTATCTTCAGTCGCGCACAGTTCCTACTAGATTTATAGTGTTAGGTCCCTCTATCTTTTCTCCATTATTAATAATAAATTACATCAATAGTTTATAAGTGCGAAGGGACATAATACGTGCTACATGTCATGCCAGAAAAAAAATGGATTTATGATCAAATACATTGGGCTTAACGATCTACAGTCAAAACTATGATCGGGATTGAAAGTTTATATTAACAGAATAATATGTGACAAAAATTTAGGTGTTGAATAAATCACAATAGTAATAAAATCTAAGAAAAAACGGAGTGGTTTGGAATTTTAGTACTAATTCAGTCTGCTCTTTGTTCCGTTGTAATCGTTTACGTATTTTTTTTGCCTGGTAAGAGAGCAGTCATCTATTGGTGCAGAAACGAATCATCGAAAGCAAGAGTCAATTTTATGCTGTTAGATAAATTCTTAAGGGGTTAAGTACAGCTTACAGCAGTAAAATTTTTGGAAATATTCAATATTTTTTCTCCATTACTGTATCTTATACAATAATGAAAATTGGTATCTGTAAAACATTGTTCTTCTGCTATATGAAAAAAATATTTTTACGATTAAAAAAAATATCTCTATACTTTTTTCAAAACTCATAATGATGGCAGTTCACTGTGCAGTGATGAAGCGTTTCCCTCATAACTCATAAACTTGTTAACTTTTTCGTGTTCTCTCTCTTTTATTTTATTGCCGAAACTCGTGTTCAACTACATTCCTTAATAAATAATACTTTTTTTTATTTTGTGTTAGAAGAAAATACTGATATTTTACCATTATTAAATGAATTTATTTTTTATCAGAGAATGTATCAAAGGTAGAGAAGTGATCTTGCATCATATTGTAGACATGACATGCATAAATACACACAAAAATTTCATCACAGAATGTTGGATAGTTTTTTAGTTATGTGGAAAACGCGTCATCACTGCATAGTGAACTGAATGTTGAAACAAAAACGTAAATAACTTTTTGAAATCGTAAAAATATTTTTTTCATATAGCAGGACAGTGTTTTATACATACTAATTTTTGTTATTGTATAAGATACAGTAATGGAGGAAAAAAAATGTTGAATATTTCCAAACATTTTACTGCTGTTAGATGTACCTAACCCCTTAAGGGGAGAGGATGGTATTATTTAAAACTTTTTTCCTATTTGGTGTAAAATATTAATTTTTTGTATGTAGAGAGCTCATAGCTGTAGCAACTCAACCAAAAATAAATATTTTGAAAAAAAAAAATTATTTGGGGCCCAGATTTGAAAAAAATATACCCAATGAAGGATTTTACTAAAATCGAAATATCTAAACAATTATCATCCAGTTTTTTGCAATGTACTTGCAAAAGCATGTTCTACAAACTGTCTGTAACAGAATTTTGATATTAGTCCCTACGTTTGTAAAATAAACAATTAAGATTTAATAACACTTTTCTGAATTCCTTTCTTGCAAACAAACAGACGTAGTTTTAAAATGAAATCAATTAACAAAATTCTGTTACAGAGAAACGTTTCCTAATAGTCTAAAGAATGGGTGTTCTAAATTTCATGCATATATCTTTAACAGTTCAGAAATTATATCCATTTTTGTCTGGCAATGTAGCAAAAAAATGAAGTTACGGAAACCGATAAAAGGGGGCCAGTGATTTAAAAATCCATAGCGCAGGAAGTTTAAAAATGGCGTCTCAACATCCGATAAGGGCACAAATACCCACGAAATGTTATGCAATGCATTCCACACATATCAAAGGGTATTTTAAAGAATTTTTTTATTCAATTTACCGGAAACAACAATACAAGGGGGTGAGTAATTTAAAAATCCATAACGCAGGAAGTTTAACAATAGCGTCTCAACATCTGATAAGGGCACAAATGCCCACAAAATATTATGCTATGCATTCCACACACTTATCACAGGGTATTTGAAAGATTTTTTTTTAATTTACTCATTTTTCACCAAAAAATACCATTCTCTCCCCCTTAAGTTAAATGTCGACTCTAGAAATGTCAGAATTCTTCAAAATTTTGGTAAATTATGTTCCTGCCTCTTCTGGAAACTCATTTCTTCTAGTTTTAAAAAATACATAACTTGTACCCATTATCTCAATAATTTAATAATTATTTGGGCATTCATAATATAGGCCTAAGCGCATTATACTTTCTATAGCTTACGCCAATGATCGTCAGTACTCGCTGAAATGGTTTTTCTGAATATGCACCGTTCTACCCATTCTTCACCATATGGTAATGCAGAATTCCTGCACGGAAATATTATATGTACTTCGGAACATCATAGTAATACTAAGTAATATGTTTCAGTTCAGTAACTAAGTTCTGTAATTTAGTGCTTCGTTAGTGGTCCGTAATAGTTCTTAAACAGCAATACACTTCTTTAATATTATTAGAAGTGATTGAGTATAGCATAAAAGGCAATATGCGGCCCTGTAAGATATTGGTTTTTATCCAAAGACTACACTGATTCTTAGGATAAAAATCCACATTTTTTCTTTAATGTTTTTCAAACTCTGGTGACATGATTTCGGGAGTAAACTAAGCAATTTATATAATTCAAACTCAGAAATCAAATTTTAGGTCCCAAAGAATTTTTTTGGAAGAATATTAATAACATTTTGGACCGACCTACTCAAGTCCGAATAGCAGCATTTCGTTCCTTAGTCACTATAGTAGTGTTGAAAGAATTCGTAATGGTAGTAAAAAACGATATGTGTTAATATTTTTATTTAATTTTGAAGAAAACCATCCATTTTCTTTAAAACTGCAAAGGAATTAATAATTACTTACCATTTTGTCTAATGATAAGAGTAAAAATCAGATCGTACAGATTAATACAGTGTTAACTTTTAAGGAAATATTTCTTTTCTGAGAAAAGTATTCATTTGGAACTGATATGATATCAGAATTTTTTGCTGCACTCTATCCGAGGAATAAGCTGTTAAAATCTACGCAGTTATATTACTTTCAGCCTGAATATACATTACATAATATTGCTTGTGATAATACGAAACTTGATATACGATAGGACTGTGTACAATAAACCTTGCAAGAGTTACAAGATAAACTCGACGAAACTGAAAGTAATTGTAAAGTAACGACAAGAAACTCAATTTAAGTTTTATAAGGAGACTAGACTCGCTTCATTCATGCACGGCACAGATAGGAGGTATGCACAGAAAGGTGAAACTAATAACATGCAAGCTACAGAAATGAAGTTCTTAAGAACTTTTAAAGGGTACACTGGAGTAAATAATATTAGAAATGGAGTGCGAAGCTAGAAGTCAATTTTTATACTAAATTGAAAAATTGAAGAGAGTAGCAAAATGGAGTTTGATCATCTGGAGCAGATTATTAAAAACGAAACACCGAAACTAGCCGTGTCAACGAAAAGGATACAGGGATCAATATGGCCTCTACACTTGGCGCCTGCGCAGTGGAGTACAACTTAAATCTCAACCGCGTATACTATCTCTTTGTTCTCACGTTGAACTGTTATTCTTTCGTAGCTCTTATTCCCATATAACACAATTTCAGATTCAGAAAAGAACAAGACCTAAAACAGACAAAACTCTAGCAGTTCCAACTTTGTTGTATGGTAGCAAAATTTGGACATACCTAAAATAGAATTTAACAAGATTACAAATCAACCTCAATAAGCTTTATTTGAAAACCGTCTGTAACTTATCATACACAAATTTATGTAAATATAAAAGAATTATATCACATAATAGGTAATGACGAACGTTTTCGACTTGCAAAAGTCATTATTTAGCACATTTGTACAAAAAGAGAAAGCACATAGATTTCAAGTTTTATTTTCAATTTGTATTTTAATATTTAATACCACATGTTCACATAATATACTACCGGTCTTACTAATAAAAACTCTATATACAGACGTTTAACTATCTTATACTTATACAATGAGTAGCTCGTTTATAAGTCATGTGTAAATTCCTTACTAATAATCACTAAATACGTCGTGTATAACAGTATAACTGTTACACAGCTACGTCATAGTTTCGTCATTACTTCGTTACGAAAGGTAATAGAATATCTGAGGTACTCTACTGGATCCGGCAGAGCGCTCTAGTGTGGCGTGTTAAATATCGATAGTACAACTGGCTCTAATCGATTACCACACTACATTTTGGTCAAAGAGTACAAGCTACAGCAATATTATTCTAATAATTCTATGATCTTTGGTTTGTTCTTCTGTGGTTACAAGGCATCCATCATCATAAAATGGCAGTCGATACGAACAGCTGTTAGAGGGGCGACCATTTTTTCGCTATATACAACGCTTAAACTAGGGGTTTCATGTATATAACTACTGCAAAGCAATTCCCATTGTATAGTTACAGCCTGTTTATACGTCCATAGCTTATTTACGGTTTATTAGTAACGTTTTCTGTCTCAACTCTGTATAAGTATCGTATAAATAAATAAATAAATAAATAAATAAATAAATAAATATATATATATATATATATATACATATATATCTACTCTTCTTCTTTGTTTCGAATTTTTATTTATATCTATATGTGTCTTTTGTTTACGTATGTATTTGTCTGTTTTTCTCATTTTTCCATTTGTATTTATCCTGTATCTTCTTTCATTTGTACTTGTTTTTACCTCTTTTTTCACGTTATATCCATTTTTTATGTTCTAAGCAAATACTTGTACTGTCTATTGTAATTGGGTCTTTGTCCTGTTATAGAAATAAATAAATAAATAAATAAATAAATAAATAAATAAATAAATAAATAAATAAATAAATAAATGTGTAAACTTTTAAAGTGTTCAACTCCAGAAATATCAGCACACAGCAATATGATTTTTAATAAAATAAATTATGGTTTATTTAACGACGCTCGCAACTGCAAAGGTTATATCAGCGTCGCCGGTATGCTGGAATAATTCTACTAATTCCAATCCATTATAAATGCATTTTAATAATATGAGTTCGAATTTAATATCTATATTTAATATTTTTTGGATATGTTGTTTGTTGTTTAGTCAACTGTCCGAAGACAGATGTGAACCTCACAAGTGATGCAAACAGGGCACTACTTATGAGGCAACTAGGCCAGGAGAGAATGAGGTAGGGTGGCCAGTTCCTTTCCCCCTCCATTGCATACATCGCAGACTAGTTTCATATTGTACTTGTCAGACTTCAGATACATACAAACAATGAAATAATTGTTCTTTCTCTGATACATATCGTCAAGTGAGATATACTGCCTCACAATAAATGTACATATCAGCCAGAACCTCAATCACAGGACTTTTTGGATATATATTAATGTCTTTTTTTCTGCTTATTTTTAATGTTTTAAGTGCCTATATGCTCTAGCTCTAGTTACAAGAAAACTGTAATGATGTATTTCAGTGTACCTGATTTGCGTACTCATCAGCAGACAGCGGATTTTCGGTCCCGATACTGAACGTTGGCTGGAGGGTAGCTATTGAACTCATAGCTACACTCCCTCCGCACGCCAAGGGACATGACGTCTTGTCTCTGAGTAGGGACCGAAAATCCGCTATCTGCTCACACTACCAGTAGAATAGACGATTATTCAGACCGTACTATATTACCATGAACATGAACTCATATTGAGTTTCGAAACGTTGGATAAGTTCCAGTACACCGCGGTATATCTAAAAGTCCTCTTCTGAAACTAATCTATTTTGAATGTACATATTTGTTTCCCTTATTTATTATAGATGAGGATTAGAACACCAGTAACCGATAGTGTGTCCAAATTACTTTAATTTAAATTATAAGTTTAATAAATGACTGTAGTAATCTTACAGCCAATTCCGTAATGTAGAAAAATAATCAAGGCTACAAGTCACGAATTTACGACCAACATCGAAGCTGAGAGGAATCGAAAATGACGCATTCCAGTCGGTGTAAGTCGACAGCTATTTATCTTGTGCGTGAGACATATCAGATGGAATTATACTGGTAGCTGCCATAACATTTTTCTGCTCATCACGGTCGGGTTGAGGGAATGCCGGAAGAATTTTATACGGAGGTGTCATGCTATTTCATATAGTTGGACGTGAAACCTCATTTTATCCTAGTGAGAACGTTAGTTTGATTTACTGTGCCATAACTCATAACGCGGACGAAAAGTTGGTGATCTGAATTACTGATGTTTTCTCCGAATGGCTTTCGCAAACTACTGAAGAAAAGGTGGAAACCGTATATAGTGAAGTGAAGATAGCTATTGGGCAGAAATGAAAAAGAAAACATTTTTTCCTATAGTTACGTTTATCACACATTAGTGACAATAATAATTGCACGAACATAATGTATTAATGCACGAATAGTGAATGGATTCACGAAAGAGTGAATGAATGCATGCATGAAAAAGTGAATGAAAGTAACAAATAAATAACTTGTAGTAAAAGTGATTGGATACACAAAAGAATGAATGAATATACCTAAGTGTAAATGAATGTATGAATCTATGAATGTATCGATAAACAAATTAATGTTAAGGTTAGTGAACTCTGGAGTTAATAAATGAGCTGTTGAGAGCAGAAGTGGTGTAAGTCAAAAATGGGTAATGAGGATTAAAGTAAACATTCTGGAAAATACAGTGCAATGTAATAATTAATATTAAATTTATTTAAACTATTAGTAGTCAATGGGTAGTACGAAGGACATATTAATTGCTACTTTACGCTGTATTTTACAGAATTTTTACTTTAAACCTCATCACCCAATTGTGACTTACACCACTTCTGCTCTGAACGGCTAAAATGTACAGAGTAAGTTAATGCATGAAAAGCTAAAAAATAAATACATGGAAGAGTGAAAAATGCATTAAAAAGTATATGGATATATGGAGTGGATGGATGTATGAAAGAATGAACAGATATACAGAGTGACTCAGGGGAATAGTAAATACTTTTGGAGGTGGTTAATATGGGCTATTGCGAGTAAAAAAGTTCATATAAACATGTGCACAGTTTTCAATGAGTGTGGAGACACAGCTGTTTGAATATTACGCGAGACAAGCCTTAATGGTATGAAGGAACGGAAAATGACTATGTACTAGAGATGGACAACGATCGAGAAAGCAAGACTAACAGCGCCCGCAATGCCGAAAACCCACACGACAATGTTGTATACGTCGCCTCGTTGACGTAAAGAATGCTTGTGAGTGTTTGGAGACACCGAGATTGATCACTCCCGAAGTCCCGAACGTCAAGCAGCCTTGAATCGCCACAGTTGTTTATACCTGACTGAACTTTTATCTACTTTGGCAACTGTTATATATGTATAAACAATCAAATAGCCTATTTGAAACATCATCTCTACCTTTCAGTGTATAATAATCCGTTCCCCAATCTTTATTTAATTACTAGTCCCTTATTAAAAGACTAAGAATTTTATTTTCATATGTTTGAGATCAAGTGTGCAATCTCAAGTAAAAAGATATTAACGTTATGTTTTATGTTTCTTAGAAATACAAATTTACTTGAGAATTGTTTTTTTTTCTATTTATATAACCATAAGTAATATTTATAATAGAACCAGAACATTTTGATAACTAAGATACTGTTCTGTTTTGTCCTTTTGCCTCATTTAAACATTTATAATGTTATTTATTTCAATTATGTATGCTATTCAAAGTTACGAAATCTTTCCACACCAACCAAATGCTATTTCGAGAATGATGAGCAAGACTCGAAGCGCATGAGAATGACGAGACGAGACATGAAGGATAAATGCAACGAACACAGCGAGCGAGAGCGGCAGTTAGTTTTGTTCATCTTTACTATGTACTGTTGACTACGTAGTCTACAAAGGAATAGTACGTGTCGCTCTTCTGAGATCGTTTGAGGGCTGCACTGTTCTCGAAGAAAGTTCCCCTAGATAACAGCATGGACATGTTCTTCCAGCATGACAGAGCCCCTGTAAATTTTAACCGCCAGGTGACACATTATCCTAATATATATCTGCCACCAAGGTTCCTGTCGATTTTTGTAGATGAAAGGCGAAGTGTATAAAACACTTCACCTTGAGTAGGCGGAAGATATGTTGAGAATTAGTTAAGTTAAAAAACCGTTACGATATTATTGGAGAGTTTAATTTTTTAGCCCTGGTACTTGAAGAAAATATTCTGGAGAACGTTTGAAACGTTGAAAGTTTCACATTAGCGGATTTATATTGGTGTTAAAAGTAACTCTGAAGTATTTTCTGTACTTTTCGATTACAGGCATTGTCAGTTCTGTACAAATTCAGTAATATTATTTACATTACTTATTCCATGACGAAGTATGAATTAAATTTTACAGAACTATACAGCTCCTCCCCATTACGATTCAATCATACATATAGTATGAATTCTAGCACACTGAAACACTAATACATAAAATACGGTCTCATACTATACATACAATAAACTGGCTTCCATACTATAATCACGAAATACTGAATTAAAGACTGAGCTGGTTTCATTTATAGATCCGAATGACAATCTTTATAAGACTATTATATAAATGTTGCATATAATGCGACTCGCATTCGGGAGGTCCGTGATTCGATTACCGAACTGACCAAACCTTTGGTTTTCCATAGTTACTTAGACAAATGGCGGGTTGTGGTTTTCATTGCAACGGTCCATTTCCCTTCCCCTGCCATGTAGAAAAAGAATTTAGATTTCACATAATTTATCTCCATCTCATTCCATAGACATATACGGATCAAGACGCATATTTTCGCTTACGGGGGGGGGGGACAGGTCCTCTCCGCAACCGTGCCGCAATATCTCTGCCAGGATTCACTCCTTAAGAGCACTTCCAAGGGCGTTTCGACACCTCGGAAGGGCCGTCGAAATAGATCCTGCGCTACTTGGTCACTTTGGCTGTATGAATTTAGGGCGGGAGGGGGGGTCACATGTGGTCGGTAAGCTGGTACACCTCATCCTCATTAATGCCATAAATTCGGGGTGCACAACAGACTCAGTATGGCCGACGTGCAAAGATCGTTCCTAACCCGCCCTTAGTCACCGTTACCTAACCTACTAGTCACATACAGAAAAATTATGATATCCCTGTGCCTACTAAAGAATGTGGAGTGTCTATTATTTTGTACTGCACTTCATATAAAACCATTATGCGACAATGGACAGAACATGTAAGAGTCCACACCTGTGGAGTAACGGTCAGCGCGTCTGGCTGCGAAACCAGGTGGCCCTGGTTCGAATCCCGGTCGAGGCAAGTTACCTGGTTGAGGTTTTTTCCGGGGTTTTCCCTCAACCCAATACGAGCAAATGCTGGGTAACTTTCGGTGCTGGACCCCGGACTCATTTCACCGGCATTATCACCTTCAGAGAATTTAAAAAAAAAAAGGATGATTATTACTCTATTTTGGGTGTGTCATTTAAGAAGCCACTGTGACTTATGCTCTAAAATGACGTAGAAAGGGAAAATAAGAACACTATGACGCATGTAACATTATGAAATAGTTCTCCATATAATATTTAAAGACTAACTATAGGACAAAAATATTTTTGAAAATACACCGAATTTTTACCGTATTTTACTACCCTAAATAAAAAACCGGAAGTCAGAGAATTCTACTTTCGGATTCACTGAATACCCACTACCTAATCCACTCAACTAGATCAGCTGATGAAGAACAAGAAACAACGAATTGATATTCAAAAAAGACCTAATGGTATTACAGTATTTGACCATCTACATTTTAACCTTCAAGCTATACGACTTGGTGCCGCTTGCTGCATTGAAACATCACGAAAACTGCCCATGTAAGGCAGACATTTTTCTATCCGCATAAGTTATCCCAGTTTCATGAAGAAGCAGGGTGCTGGAGAAGCGCGTGAAGCGTATCGTACTCACTCACCTGTTGAGCTTCCTGATGGCGGCCTTGAGCGCGTGGAAGTCGGGGCGGTCGGCGGCCTCCTCCGCCCAGCAGCGTCGCATCAAGTTCACGACCTCCTCCTCGCAGGTCAGCTCGTCCACTGTGGGACGGAAACTCAGCTTCTGCCCGTTCTTCACATTCTCCACGATCTCTGCAACACAAAAACACGTTTGCATGCTTCAAAATGAGTTCACTATTTATGATATTTTGTAATGTAATCGATTTCACTTGCACAGCATTTACTTTGTTTCATATTATGTGTTTTTTATATTATTTTTTAGATTATAATCCCTATTTTACGGAAGTTTATAACTAAATGAAAAATAAAAATACTGGAATTTACAGTTTTCTGTTGATGTGGTGAATAAGGTATACTTGTACTACAACATTTTCTACATAGGGGAACAACTTACAACACTCCGTTGCTCTGCGCATGCGTCAATCTTAAAGAGTGACACTATACTATTCACCTCCTCCTTCCTAATTGTCAGCCAATAGTAGCGCGTACTGATAGCAGTGATGCGTCAGATGAGTTGTCAATCTGTAGTGACAATGGTTCAGATTAATAGAGGGAAACTACAGACTCCGCCTTCAGCACAGCGACAAGGTTTAGTAACCTCCTACAACGGAGTTTTGCTAGTTGTAGGCCTATATTAAGAATATTATATAATAACGTATTTAACTTATATTAAATTTTTAGTTAAAGTCAATACAAATTTTAATACAGACTGAACCGTAAGTAATATTATTAATTTCAGCAGGTTAGTCTTTGAGGTATTTCAAACAAAAAGCTTAATAAAATTTTGCTCGTTTTTGCTTCATTTCAAGATAAAAATTTTTTCATAGGAAACATCTCATAGCATGTTTTGGGAAAGTCATTAATTGAATTCCCCAAATTCTCAGTCAATTTAAGAGAGCACTGTATTATGATAATAAATGATTAAAAAAAATTTGGTTTTTACTTTTAAATGTGCAGAAATTTTGTAGGAACAAATGTAACATAGAAAAATTCATTCGCAGAACGAAAAGGTATATTTGTTCGGATCAAATTTCTGGACATTTAAAGGGCAAGACTTAAATTCCTTCAATAATTTATTATTATAATACACTGCTCTCTTAAACTAGCTGAGCATATTGAAAATTAAATCAATGGCTTCACAAAACACGCTATGAAATGTTCCATATAAAACAATTTTTATTTCGGAAAGGAAGCAAAAACGAGCGAAATTACTGTTTTAAATTATTTTGCTTGACATATCGTCGGCTTAGAATGTAAACCTGCTAACCGCCAAAAAGAAAATTTTACAATGGAAGCAAAAAACTGACTTTAACTTAACTCTGGAACTTTAGGACCAAATACAAAATACAGGTACAAATGCCATCTGTACTTTGGATTTGGTCCTAAAATTTCAGAGTTAATTTAAACTTACTTTTTTGCTTCCCGTGTAAAATTTTCTCTTTGGCAGTTAGCAGGTTTACACTCTAAGGCGACGATATCTCAAAGAATAACCTCCTGAAATTGATGTCAATACTTACAGTTCAGCTAGTATATACAAATTCATACCAGTATATTAGGGTTACAACTTTCAACTTAATTCAAATAATATAATAATATTGGCATTACAATGTTCTATTGATATGATGAATAAAATGAGTGAAAACGTTTTTTTAACATTTTATACTAAATAGGTTGTGCAATGGCTTGCTGGAATTCATATCACAATTGTTTAAATGCATCTTCAGGCAATATCTTACATAATTATACAAATAATGGATTGTAAAATAACAAAATTTCAGATGTCGAAGTACAGAGTTAATAAATCACAATGTTACTGTTTTAGGTGACAGTACATCTCCTATGACTATATGCGTCAGAAGAAGAACAATTGTTTGTATGCATCTGAAGTCTGATTAGTGTAATATTGTATGTTAACTAGCCAGCGATGTGTGCAATGGATTGGGAAAGGAACTGGACACCCTACACCATTATCTCCTGACTTAGTTGCCTCATTAGCGATGCTTTATTAGTGTCACTTGTGAGGTTCAGATCTGTCTTCGGACAGTTGACTAAACAACAAACAATACGTACATAATTGAAGGCCACATGGTTTCGAAAAATAATTTGTAAATTTTTCACAAGCAACAGGGAAAGAGTACAAGTCCAAGGAAGAAGAAAACAGGCAGGGTTAGAGAAGAAACAACGAATGCAGAAAGGGAGCAGCAAAGGGAGAGAGCGAGACGTTGGAAGCATAAAACAATGGGGGAAGAAAAGAAGTAAAAAGAGGAAGATAGAAGCGTGGTTAAAAGAAAAGTAACGGAGAAAAAATATTGAAGGGGAAGAGAAAAAGCGACAGAGAAAAGAAGGAAACAACGGAAAGAGAAAAGAATCGACGGAAAAGTATAAAAAACAATTGAAGAAGAAAAGTAGCAACTGAGAAAGAAAAAAAAATAGCAAATTAAAAAGAAAAGTAGGTAAAGCAAAAAAGTAGCAACGGTGAAAGAAAAGCAACGGGGGGGAAAAGAAGCGAAGGAAAAGAAATGTCGGAAAAAGGAAGGAAAAGACGGAAAAAGAAAAGTAGAAATAGCAATAGGTAGCAATGCTGAAATAAAAGTAGCAACGGAAAAAGAAAAATAGCAATGGTAAGGGAAAAGTAGGCAACGGTAAAAGTGTAGAAGCAACGAAAAAAGAAAAGAAGCAAAGCAAACGAAACGACGCAAAAAGAAAAGTAGCAACGGAAAATGAAAGTAGTAACCGAAAAGGGGAAATAGCAATGAAAGAAGGAACAAGTAGCAGCGAAAAAAGTGCAGAAGTAATCGCGGAAGATGAAAGAGACGTGTAAGGAAATGAACTACAAGAGAAGAAAAAAAACGATATTGTAGCTAAAGAAGGAAAGAAAGAATAAGGAACGGAAAAAGGAGCAATCAGGGAAGAAACCAAGTAACTAAGGAAAGAAGGAAACAACAGGGTGAAAGAACAGAATGGACGGTGAAAGGTGAAGACACCGGAAGAAAAAAACAAAGGGGACAAATATGTAAACAAAGAGGAAAACGAAAGAGTAACAATGTAAAACAAAATTAATGATCACAAAACACGTTTCATATTTTGAATAATATGAATAGCAGCACTTTTCAATTACAGTTTGTACTCGAATGTTCCTATAGTATAGTGTACTCACAGACGAATGCATTAGTAATGAAATAGCTCTGTTAAATGTTGTTCTTCGCTTGGAATGCAAATCCTTCATGAATTCCTCGCCACTTGAAAGCAGATAGAGCTGCATGCTTGAAACAGTTGAAATTATTCTCCTAACTATCACTTTGGTAGTGAGGTATTTTCATTTACATAATCCGAATTTTGAAGAACAGAACTTACTGCATTCTGCATGAGTTGATTGGGTCATGACGGAAGTCGCATAATGTCTAGCTAGATCATAGATGTCCAATTGTAACTCGTACGAGGTAACCCCTGGCGTAAGCAACCCGGAGCGCATATTCTTTAAGGTCGTTTTTCCTATGGAGAGTTATTGACCTTAGCAGAGCATGCTTGACGTGCAATATCTCCTGGTTCTGTAGGCGTTTGGACACCCATTGTCTAGATTAATGTACTGTATGAAATGGAAAAAAAAAAAAAAAAATTATATACGTGAGTAATGAGTATGGCTGAATTTTCAGTCAATCTTCAACTTCTGTTAATGATAAAATATACATACTTCATGTTCGATTCTCGGTCATATCTGGGCGAAATTTCTTGTGGACAAAAAAGATGTAGCAGAGATTTTTTTCTGGGTACTTCCGTTTCCTTCTTTAATTTCACCAACACTACCTACGTCCTCCTCATTTCCTCTATCACCTATAGTGTTACAAATGAGCTGAAATGATGTCTAGAAATAATACGGGTTTCCGATACTGATTTAATTATGAAGGCGTGTAGCTAAAGGATCTGGGTTCTGGATCGTCAGTAGATAAAGGAATCTTATTCACAGGAGGGTCCAGAAAGAATGACCCGCCTGTCAGGGTCGAATTTACTAATGTTTGCCGAACTTAGACAATCATCGCATATAGGGTATACAATGGATCTAAAGGACCTAAGTGCAAGGATGCATCCCGGGTCCAGCCCTCGTGAAATAAATAAATAAATAAATAAATAAATAAATAAATAAATAAATAAGTAAATAAATAAATAAATAAGTAAATAAGTAAGTAAATAAATAAGTAAATAAATAAATAAATAAATAAATAAATAAATAAATAAATAAATAAATAAATAAATAAATAAATAAATAAATAAATAAATCCCTTCTACAAGACGTTAGGGAGGGAATTATAAGACAGTTTGCTTCCTACTGAACAAGGCGACCACTAGCTCCAATGAATGTCCAAGATCGTAAGTAGAGAATCGAATTTAACTATGAATTGAAGGGTTCAAAACCATTGTGGGCCAAGCGCCATTTAATAAGAACGGAGAAAGCAAGGGTTAAAGTTGAGTGAATACCAGAGTTTGATGAAGATTGACATATCATTTAGTTGTAATATGCATACTTTATATTACTTGCTATAAGTTTCAATGAATTATGACATTTATTTAATTTTAACTCTTGTTTACTTCGTTTTTAATGTATGGCGCTTGGCCCACTATGGCTCTGAACCCTTCAATTGTGTGCTTTATTATTAATTCTTAAAGACTACAAATAGAAAAATTGAGCAATGTGCTAGGTCAATCTGTGAAGAAAGTCATGTGCAGAAAATAGTAATTTAAAGCGGAATTATGATGTGCTTGAAGTCGATATATACCAAAATGTCGTTGGAAATAAAAGTTTGAAGTTTGTTAAACACTTTTTATGAGCAGCAAAATAAGTTTTCTCTTTTCATGACAGCTCTGAAGATTAAAGACATGCTACCTCATTTACAATTTGAGTTAATAAATTTAGTAAATGACACGAGAAGGTTAGTTGGCTATAAAGGAATGGAAGTAGTAGAATTATATAGACTGTTTTGGATCCAGCTCGCTTTCATGAGATAGACAGTATATACACTTACAAACAGTTAACTTTTCCTATGAAAACCAATTTTATTAAGGGGAGATTCTACTGAAAATCATGAAAATTTTCCAATACATTTTATAGGCTATTTCACTACTTTAGAATGTATATTTTCATATTCAAGATGGATTTAGTTCAATTCTGATTACAAATATGTTTATTTTTTTTTTAAATTAAGGCTATAAGGAGGGTGGCATTTAAAGAGCTGTCAAAATTATTTTTTATCAAAGAATTATGTTTTACAAATTTATGATTATAAATATAGTAACTTTTTGTTCTAAAGTTGGCTCCGTGAAGTTACTGGATTAATGTAGCGGATTAGAATTTTATTTTGCATAAATATTCTTTTTACTTTCAAATCCATTTTCCGTAAGGCTATTTTTCATCATTCAACACAACCTTTTTTATGCCAAATATTAATCAATCTGGATACAATTTTACTGCAAGTATTTATGAGGTAGCTGCATGTTGCTATGCATTTATTTTGTGGGAAATGCTATTAGCTTATTTTATTATTATATTTGTTTCATGAATTATAGAAAAAAATAACATTTTTAAAATTTCAAACCATTTTTTCAAAGTGAATAAATGAGACATTTCATGAAATGAATGGATAAAAATGTTTCTCTGTCTTGTGAATGTAACCAAAAAAACGAAACTTAAAAATTGAGAATAGAAAAAATTAAAATAAAATCAAAAACCAAAAACGTTTGGGAATTCGAAATTTGGATTTTGTCAGTCCTTTACATAGTAAATATGCTCTCAAAATTTGGTTAAAAAATTATTAGGGAAAAAGTTGACATTTTTAATGGCATGTCCCCTAAAGTCAAGGTTAAGCGTCAGTGTGCTGGATAGATTAAGATCTGAAGTGAAGATGTATCATAATAGTTATTGCAAAATTGAAATAAAATTGTGAAGATCTAAGAATGTTATTAGGAAATTATGATCTGATGACATGAACTGACCTCCCTCCCTCATTATTATGATGCCTTATTGGTGTCACTCATGACTCATGAGCTTCCAGCCTGTCTTCCGACTGCGGACTAAGCAACACTTATGAGCAGGGAACGGATTTATATGGACTAAAAATATATGAAATATGTAAATATATATGTAGTTATTTTTACCAAAATATGGAATTAAATATGGATTTTTACCAAAATATGGAATTAAATATGGACTTAAAATTATAAAAAAAATGACTATGTACGTTAAATATTGGTACATTTTAATCAAACTAAACAAAAAATATAATGGACGTACCTTATCTTCCAATGTAGTTTCAACAAAACACAATTTTTATTGTCTGTTACCATAACAATAGGTTACAAACATTTCTTTCAAGTGCTGAAAAGTGAATCTTCTTCTATTGTCTCTGAGGATAGATTTATACTGACTAAAAGAGCGTTCGACGTCACAAGAAGTAACTGGTACATAATTCAATTTCACAATGTCTGCTGGGGATAAGTCCAAGTTAATCTTCACTGTTGATTCACCACTCATCACAGCAACAACCTTTTGTAGTTCTTCATATCCAGGGTTTTTTGAAAGTACAGTGTCCACCTTAGCTCTTACTGCATCTGCAACTTTACCTCTACCACGATTCAGTTGTTCCACAGTACTATTTATAATTTCAAAACTTTCAGATAGTGAAAGGTGCCTATTTTGGAGACTTTTGAGCGTTTTTATGATGCATGAAAATGTATGCTGAATGTGAGCTAAGTCATTCTTCACACTTATGTCACAGGTAACTGTTTTCGCAGTATCAATTGAGACTGCATCTTCAGAGTCCAATGCAAGGAGAACATTGTTAATAGAGTCTATATGTTCGGCATAATATTCAACTGCTTCTAGCCATGTACCCCATCTAGTTAAAATTGGCTTTGGTGGCAATGGAATTTCAGGGTACATTTCTTTCAACACGTTAACTCTACTGGGAGCTTTGAGAAATACTTTTTTCACTGATGAAATCAACAAATCTACTTTAGGGAAATTGTCTCTGACCACTTCTGCCACACGATGAAATGCATGCGCCACACAAGTAAAATGAGTCAATTTAGGATATACAACAGATAATGCTTGTCCAGCTTTGACCATATAAGGGGCAGCATCGCTAATAAAGAATAACACATTATCGTACATAATACCCTTTGGCCACAGGATACCCATAGCTTCGTTGAACAGTTTAACTATAGTTTTGTTATTGCACTTTTCTAGAACATCACAATGTAAAAGAATTCGTTCAGAATATTGTTCACTTAACAAACCGATAACTACATTACCAACAAGTCTACCTTCTTTGTCGGGAGTCTCATCAATGGAAACCCAAATTGAACTATCTTTAATTTCATCTCTTATCTTCTGTATTGTCTCATCGTAGATGGATGGAGCATACGTCTTCCTAAGTGTTGACTCATCCGGGATTGTATGTTGAGTATATTTTTCAAGGAATTCCCTGAAGACCTTATTCTTTAGTTTGTAGAGAGGAATATCAGCAGAGATGAGAGAACGGCACAGGTCGATGTTAAACTCAGATCTTACATTCGATGTTGTTGGTTGTGTTAAAAACAATTGTCTCTGCTTGGAATTTAGTTGTTTGTTGGCCTGATGTTTACTAGTTGTAATGTGTTGTTGCACCAGGAACTTTTGTGTAGATGATACTGCACACTGACACAAATTACAAAATAATATTTTATTGTCAGTTGATAAACCATCTTCTTTAAATTCTGAAATGTAACTTGTTAGTTTTGATTTTAAATTGACTGAATGACGTACTTTTGGCATATTTACCGTCTTTATAGTATGATTTACAAAACTGAACCTATGTGTACTCTGACTGGCATTTAACTGTTGAGCTGCACAACTGAAGTCTGTTAAAAATTTTAAATTAAATTAATACAGTTTTGTAACTTACTTTCCCATTGTTGATAGGACTGCTAATTTTCAAATAACTCTGATGTTAAAGGGATTACTGAACATGTGTTTAAATCTCTATTGTTGAAATGTATTTTTAAAAGTTAATGGAATTTTGTTTTGTTTTATTGTTAAACCTAATATAATATGGACTGTTTTATATGAAATATGGAAAATATATGGAAATTAACGAAAATATGTACTAAACTCTAAAATATGGAAAAATATGGAAAATAAAAGTAGGATTTTTCAACCCTACACATTGTGAAACATAAAGATAATGCAAAATATAAATTATATTAGCTTTATAAGTAAATATGTATTTACATATAAATCCTTTCCCTGCTTATGAGCAAGTGTGAGAAGGTATCAGAATAAACAAACTAAAAATGCAATAATATAGGACAGCTGTACCAAAACTTAACTGAAGTTGTGTAGACCTACGAAAGTTATTTCGAAATTATGATCTTAAATGTGTAAAAGTCTAAGACAAATATAGAAACAAGAGAAGTTATTCGAAAATTGAAATAAAATTGTAAACATCTATGAATGTTATTAGGAGAACATGACCTGAAATATGTGAAAAACTTAGAAGATGTCAAAATATATTACTTAAAATTGTTAACAATGTAAGATAATTACCGATATTCGTAAACTAAACTAAAATTGTAAAGATCTATAAAGTTTATTTGGAAATTAAGACCTGAAACATATAAGAGTTTAAGAAAAATATATAAACATACGAAGTTATTGGAAAACTGAAATGAAATTGTGAAGATCTACGAATGTTATTAGGAGATCATGACCTAAAACATGTGAAAATCTGAGAAGGTATAATAATGTAGGACTTAAAATTGTTAAAAATGTAAGAAAGTTGTCGATATTCGCAAACTGAACTAAAATTGTAAAAATCTATGAAGATTATTTAGAAATTATGACTTGAAATATGTAAAAGGCTAAGAAAAACATATGCACATAAAAAGTTATTGGAAAACTGAAACGAAATTGTGAAGATCTACGAATGTTATTAGGAGATCATGACCTGAAGTATGTGAAAATCTAAGAAGGTGTCAAAATATAGGACTTAAAATTGTTAACGATGTAATACAGTTACCGATATTCATAACTGAACTAAAATTGTAAAACGATGAAAGAGTAATGGAACGGAGAAAAATTCTCTCCGGCGCCGGGATTTGAACCCGGGTTTTCAGCTCTAAGTGCTGATGCTTTATCCACTAAACCACACCGGATACCACCCCGGCGTCGGACAGAATCGTCTCAGATTAAGCTCCAACTCTTGGCTTCCCTCTAGTGGCCGCCCTCTGCACTACGTCATAGATGTCTATGAACGTAGGACCGAAGTCCACACATGTGCTGAGGTGCACTCGTTATGAGTGACTAGTTGGCCGGGATCCGACGGAATAAGCGCCGTCTTAAATCACGAAGTGATTTTACGCATATCATATATATTATTTTAATGTACCGAAGTACATACGATATTTCCATGCAGATATTCTGCGTCATCATACGATGAAAGAGTAATGGAACGGAGAAAAATTCTCTCCGGCGTCGGGATTTGAACCCGGGTTTTCAGTTCTACGTGCTGATGCTTTATCCACTAAGCCACACCGGATACCACCCCGGCGTCGAACATAGACATCTATGACGTAGTGCAGAGGGCGACCACTAGAGGGAACCCAAGAGTTGGAGCTTAATCTGAGACGTTTCTGTCCGACGCCGGGGTAGTATCCGGTGTGGCTTAGTGGATAAAGCATCAGCACGTAGAGCTGAAAATCCGGGTTCAAATCCCGGCGCCGGAGAGAATTTTTCTCCGTTCCATTACTCTTTCATCGTATGATGACGCAGAATATCTGCATGGAAATATCATATGTACTTCGGTACATTAAAAATAATATATCAAATTGTAAAGATCTATAGAGATTATTAGAAAATTATTACAGGCAATATATAAGAATCTAATAAATTTGTTGGCGAAGTCTGGAGTTTAAATAGCGAGACCGATTTGAGCTGATTACCTGGTTTGGTTCATTTCTGAGATTTTCCCCAAGGTTATGATGAACGTCCAGCGTCAGATGGAGAACGTGGCATATAAGTTATTTTTTATGATAACTGAGTCTACGTGATGTACAGAGTAAAAATTAATTACGTTTCATGCTTCGATAGAAATTCCAGACCGAAATAGGTTTCGTGTTTGTGAAGAGTGACGAGAAAAATAAACCCGCGGCGCATCTATAGGCATGCACTACGGGCACTGTCATGTCCATTGAAATCCTATCAACGGTAATTGATTCGCGTTTCCAGCCCATAAAGCTGTGTATATTCGCTATTTACCATACCAACATTCCAAACATATTGCCATCCATGCTGTTTATATAGCAGCTTTGGTATGGACTGTTTGAAATTCGAATCTATTTTGATAAAATACTGAATTCGTCCAAAATTGCACATCACAAACCTTCCTCGCATTTTAGTATTATGTTCGTAGAACAAATGTATTTCTTCTACTTTGTTCCTTAGAAAAAAATGGCCATCTGTTAGTGGTTTCTTTAGTAGGTTATTTTACGACACTTTATGAACAACTTAGGTTATTTAGCGTCTGAATGAGATGAAGGTGATAATACCGGTGAAATGAGTCCAGGTTCCAAGACCGAAAGTTACACAACATTTGCGCATATTGGATTGAGGGAAAACCCCGAAAAAATTTCAACTAGGTAACTTACCCCAAGCGGGAATCGAACCTGAGCCACCTGGTTTCGCGGCCAGACTCGCTAACCGTTACTCCGCAGGTGTGGACCTGTTCGTGGTGCTAGTGTCGAGAATTAGAACTTAAACGTTTAAAATCCATAAAAACACAGGATATGTGTTCAAACTGCTAGTTCTGTAATCATTTGTGTTTGAGTTATAAATGTTCAATTATTGGTGTAGTATTTCAAACATTCTACAGAGTCATCCGTATACGACGACACAGGACTTACAGAGACGTTGTCTTCCGCAGAGCGCATATCGTACGCGCCGAAGTTCAAGGGCGTTTGTCGGAAGTTGCATGCGTATAATTCAGCACAGTCAGTTGTGAGCTACTGAAGGGATTACTCATTCCTGCATTGAATAGTGCGTCCAAATTATTATATATTTTCTAGTTGTTTGGAAACACTAAAGAGATTACCCATTCCTTCGTAATGTAGTACAAACTATTATAATTTTTTTTAATAATTGTTTGGGAAAATGGATTACATGTTTCTGCGTAATGTACTGCAAGTTATTGTGTTTTTTTCTAATTGAGAACTGTGTATAGTATATTGCGTCGAGTTTATGTAGTTGAGAAAGAAAATATCCCACAAATCTTTCCAACATTTCGTAATAAGAAATATTCGAGCATTTCAGAATAATCTTCGGAGATACCAAAATATATTAAAGGACAAGAAGAAGACACGTGAAATACATTAGTATTTTAATGTGCTTATTTTACAACACTTTATCAACTCACATTGTTATTTACTTTCTGCGTGGAGGTGATAATGCCGTAGTATTTGCTCTTAATGGGGTGAGTGAAAACCCCGATAAAACCTGAACCAAACAACTCGTCACGATCAGGGTTTGAAACCGGTCCCGCTCATTTCACAGTCAGACATACTAACGGTTATTCCACTGCGATTGACTACATTTGTATTAATATTTAAGTTGTTTACAGACATTTCCCCTACTAAAAAGGCTTTAAAAAAGAAAGTCGTTTCCATAGAAACGGCGGTCTAACTATGCAAGGAGTGTAGCAGAAAATTCCGCTGAACTTGCGGTGTGAGGGAAGGGTCATACAGTACAGCTTCTACCAAAAGTTTAAGGACACCTTTTCAAAAGAGATGTTTCACTTTTGTCCTTTACTTATGTGAAAACTCTCTATGTTCATACAGAAACCAAATTCCTTTGCAAATTTAAGTTTTTTTTACTACTCTGCGTCTTTCAAACTGGATCATTGTAACAATTTTTCTGTTAGGTCTATGAAAACCTATTGAAAAATTAGATTTTCTTGCAGGAAAAAATTAATTACTCCAGAATGAGTGTACTTAATATATCAATGAATTTTGGGATAGAGTGAGACATTTCTGAAATGTTTCTTTGCGATTATCACTTTTTATTTAAAAAATTTATGACAGCTTGTTCGCACATTGTAATTCAGATTTTTTATTTGTTTCTTTTACGGCAAATTACCAGTTTCTAAAATTCTCTTGAGATTGAAATTCGCGGCAAATTTATCAGGGACCGCCCCTGCCATTTACATCACTACATTGGGAGTTGGTAAAAACTTGTCAATCAACTTATTCCCTCCATTTTTAATAAACAGTTGTGGAGTTCGTTACAAGTGTGAAAGGTTAGATTTATTGCTTGAAAAAGAGTGGAAATGATAGAAACTGTATAATAGAGAATTCTTGTACGACGAGGGAACAAATTATATATCCTGTCAGTGAAACGACGAAGTTGTTTTCTACAGTTTAACAAATGTAAAAAATCACTGAAAATATCTGGTGGAAACATAATGACAATTTCAAAACAAACATTGAGAACGAGCCTCGTATCGGTAGGTATTCCTAGCTCAACAGTTACTAATGAAAATGTGTAAAAATATTTCCGGAATCTCGAAATTCAAATTTATTTTCATTGTAAAAATACAAATTTACATTTTATAATACATATGAATATAAAATAGAGATAAAGAGTAAAATAATACAAACCAAGTAAAAAAATGTATATAAAATAATGTTTAATAATACTGAGGATCGAATGAGCAGTACTCGTGATCCGTCTCAGTTCAGAAATGATTTTAATAGAAGCGGAATATAGAAATAAACGGGAAACTGAACGAAAATAAAAGCTAGAATGAAATAACACAATATAATGTTTCATTAACATACTGAAGCGTTTACATAATTTTGTACGTCAATCAAGTAGGGCAATTTTTGAAAAGGAAGAAACGAAATAAATTATATATATATATATGTATGTATTTTGGATCCCTTAACATTTTCTTTTACAAAATTTTCATGTGAAACATATAGATAAAACAGTATTAACAAATATTATTCAGTTCACATAGTAAATCCCTGTGTACTCGTATAGTAAAGTCTGTTACAGTGTGTAGCCTGTATTGTTGGTATCGTCCTAAGAAGCGTTCTGGAGCTTGAATCTATTTTCTCGGAAAAACAATAATCACGACATTTTTCTTTCTTAATGAGTACTTCACATGTCTTCTTACGATATTGTTGCAATATTTTCGCTATGAAATTTTGTCATTGGGGCGCTCAATGCTGCAGAACAATTCCTCTGGTATCACAGAAGAGAAACTTCACGTCCTTAGTAGCAGAGGAGAAATTATTCTAATCCCTTTGGATATAGGAGAATCCGAGCGTATTCCTGACACAAGACAGCTGTCTCGTTTCACATCCGAAATATCTCGCTGAAATATCACACATGATCACGATGAATTAACCCGTGATTGTGTTTCACGATGACAGATTTCGAGTCATTCTCTTTCCTGATATTCAACGATATAATGTGGCACCCGTTTTGCAGAAACATGCCTAATTAGGTTACAATATGATCCCTTTCGTCTGGAACTCCTTCTGATCATTCATGTAGAAGTAATCTTCCTTCTATCTTAATCAGAAACTTGTGCTCTCTGCACATTCCCTCATTCTGGCTCTTGTTTTCGGATATGTCGGGATGAATTCTGAAGCAAAATGGGTATGGATCTATACAGTTCCCCATGAAACACTTTCCGGCAAGGAATTTCGTTATCTTTCGCGGGCTTCTTTAGAGACACCTGATGCAACTCTCATTTCATATTGAGGTCTCCACTCACGCAGCTATGGAATACATTCGTAGGACTAGTGAGGATTTTCATGATTAAAACTAATTAACGGCTTATCACTTCAGAAAATCAGATCCTGCTACTATTCAGTTCGTCATTAATATACTGTACGGTTTCACCTTTATTATAACGTATTAGATAACGCACATTTTTCCGTTCTATTTTCTTTAGAATGTTATTAAGCTTTTTCATTTTCTAAGTAAAACAGTGTCCCACAGAATGAGGCAAGTGGCCATCTGGCTTGGAGTCTACATAGCTTCTTACTGGTTAAAATCACCTGCAAGAACGCGCTCGTGCATATCATTGAATTCGTCGTTCCTTGGTATTCTTATTAAAAATTAATCTTAATCCATTAACTGCGTGTTTACAAGCAAAACGCATTGCCAAAAATATTAATTCTGAGAAAAAGGCGTATATAGAATACATAATGTATGCGAATAAACTTAAGTTTGAAAAATGAAATACACATAAAAAACAACTTACTGAAAATAATATTTTGAGGATTCAAGGATTGTCAAGAACTTTCAAATCCCTTTTTGTCAGAAATCATATTTTTAATTAAAGTGTTTTGCTTGTAAACCGACAAAATTTTATCAAGCACCAGAACGCTTCTTAGGACGATACCAACAATATAGGCTACACAGTGTAACAGAGTTTGCTATACATAGGGATTTACTATGTGTAATAAATAATATTTGTGGATAGACCTACTGCTTTATCTCTACGTTTCTCATGAAAATTTTGTAAAATAAAATGTTAAAGGACTGAAAATACATTGAAATGCACCAAAAATATTTATTTTCTAAGTTAGTTTGGAGGAAATATTTAAATAATATTTTGAAATTTAATTTCATATCCTTTATTCAACATTTTAAATTTGTTTCTTCCTCGGTCAGCTTTTTTTTAATTCTGTTGCATTTAACATCGAATATCACACTGCTACATTAGGCAGTGTGTTAGAAATAACACAATTCTACCTAAAACAAAATGAATGGGAATTAATATCCAACAACATTAAAATATACAAAAGATAATAATTCATTTTATCTTATTTCTGTCATGGGTCCATGAAACTCTACATGTGAAACTCGTTGTTAGAAAAAACATAAATAAAAATGTAGAAGAAACTAATGTAAATGTCAATATATCAAATAATAAAGTTTCATTTTTTCGCCTTCGAAGCTGTTTTGAAAGTGTAATAGTTTTGTTAATGCAACATTTAAATTATAATATATTTCTGTGAAACATACGAGGAAGACAGATTGATCGTGGATCAGGAGTTCTGGTACTGACCATGTATTCCTCTCCTAAGTGAGACATACAGCATAACGCACCTGTAAATGCAAGGGAGGTAAAAAGCCTTCTCTTTGGAGCTCGAGGTAGATCGTTTAAATGAACCCAGAGACATTTCAGAATGATGGGTTCCTTGCATATGACATAAATTGCCGTATAAAAATTATGAAAGACTCTCTTCACATATTCAATAATCACATGTATTTATTAGTTCTAATATAATTTTATATTTCTTTCATCTCTGTGTTTGTTTTAATTCGTTTCTAATGTCATGTGTAAAATTTCTGGACCTTCATGGTCTCCCGGTTTGCCGGACAGAGATACTATTTGAGAAATTATATATAATATTACAGTAATTAATCTTTTCCATATTATATCCCTATTTATAGTAAACAATGTTACATTTATAAATATGAATGTGCAGCATTTCGAACAGTTGCTGTAATCAAGATTATATTCTCTATCGATATAAAATTTTTATATCAGATCATGACGCGCAGCATCTGCTGCTGAATTAGCCGTGAAGAAAAAGGTCAATAAATATGCTCATCTTTTAGACAATTATATCTTTGTCCCCTTTGCTGTGGAGACCTTCGGTCCTTGGAGTCATGACGCTAAAGTTTTGGTATCTCAAATCGGCCAAATTTTGATCTCCATTACTGGTGATCGTCGTTGCACTACTTATTTTCGTCAACGTTTAAGTATTGCAATTTCAACGCGGAAATTGCAATGAGCGTTTTGGGTACTCTTCCCGAGTCCAGCCTTTTGGACGAACTCTTTCTCCTGTAAAATTTATTATTCTGTGTGTAAATATATATATATATATATATATATATATATATATATATATATATATATATATATAATACCATTTAAGCATGCGTTAGATGTGTTTTTATCAACCTGAGATTCTATTATGTCGTGATCAGATCATTATATTAATTCTAATAGTAATTTTTATTTCTGTTCCACATCATGATTTCTGTTCTGCTTGTGACGGAAAATAAGGAAGGTTTCATTCAAGAAAAAAAGTCGAACCTCGCATTAAATAGGGCCTAGTCCACATCTGTGGAGTAACGGTCAGCGTGTCTGGCCGCGAAACCAGGTGGCCCGGGTTCGAATCCCGGTCGGGGCAAGTTACCTGGTTGAGGTTTTTTCCGGGGTTTTCCCTCAACCCAATACGAGCAAATGCTGGGTACTTTCGGTGCTGGACCCCGGACTCATTTCACAGGCATTATCACCTTCATCTCATTCAGACGCTAAATAACCTAGATGTTGATACAGCGTCGTAAAATAACCCAATAAAAAATAAATAGGGCCTAACCCAGGCATGTGAAAGCGACTGAACTGCGTGCTCTCAAGAACCAGCACAAGATTTCCTTAAGAGCGTTGGTTGTACAGTACTTCATCTTGCTAAAAAGTGAGGATTGTTGAATTTGTAATGCTTGTAGTATGAACACGCAGTGTAGGCGCTTTGACATCCCTGAAATAACCTCACTGTATACTGTATGTCCGTGCTAGTTGAATTTTACTTTTGAAGTTCTTCCATATACATTTCAAGACTTCAGTTTCTCTCTACATTGTCTTTTACCCTCTTGACTCCTAAGAACTCCTCTTGAAGATGTTTCTTTCTTCTCCAGATTTACTGACATACTCTACTTTTGAAATGCGGTACGCAGAAGATATGATTTAGTGCGTTCTATCTTATATTTGGTTAACTGACATGACGGAGGAGCAGTTACTAAAATTTATTACGCTACAAGCTTAGACTGCAGAGGAGTAGAAGACTTTAAAAATTCTTTTCACCAAAGTTTTTACTCGTTAAAAAAACAAGAGAAATCGAGAGTGTAGCTGTTCTTTTGCAAAGAATTTGCATAATTATAAAAGATGAAAAGGAAGATAAAACTTATTACAGTGAGGATCGTGTTTCATCAGTGTCAAAAGAAATTAATTTACCTACTGCTATTTTTCTTCCGGTTGTCTTAACTGAATTTTGTAGCAGAATTAAGTAATTAAATATATATTTTTTAATATTGTAACATATTACTGCTTCAGAAAGTGAAACGATATTCTTCGTGAAAGAAACAAGCTGGAAGGACTGAAATGGAAAATAAAGAATGTTACAAATGTTACAGCATGCCTTTCGAATCATGAGAGTCCAAGAACAATTCATCATTTTATCGGAGTGTTTTCGGTATCTGTGGCATTATTACAGAAATGTATGCTTGAATCAAAACAAACTACCGATTTCAAGGGATTCTGTGACTTACGTTAAGTAACTAGAGAAGTTCAAAGAACGACATCGGCAAAACAGGTGATGAAGTGAGACAGTATGAGACACAGCAAGACAAACTGAGACGAATTTATAACTATGAAGTTAGATGAAATAATATGAAATGAAACGAAATGAGGCAAAGTGAAATTAAGTAAAGTGAAATGAAATTAAATAAAGCAAGATGGAATTAAGAAGTAAAGCGAAATGAAATGAAGTAACACGAGATGAAATGAAGTAACACGAATTGAAAATAAGTAAAGCGAGATGAAATGGAGAGATACGAGATGAAATGAAGTAAAAAGAGATGAACTGAAGAAGTAAAGCGAGATGAAATGATGAGGTAAAGGGAAATGCAATTAGCGAGTAAAATAAAATGAAATTAAGAAATAAAGCAAGATGAACTGAAGAAGTAAGGTGAGATAAAATGAAAAAGTAATGTGAAATGAAATTAAGTAAAGTGATATGAAATAAAGTAAAATGAGGTGAAATGAAGTACTGTGAGATGAAATTAAATAAGGCGAATTGAAATGAAGTAATGCGAGATCAAATGAAGGAATGCGAGGTGAGATGAAGAGGAAAAGCGAGGTGAAATGAAGCAGTAAAGCGAGATGAAATGAAAAGACAAAGCGAGATGAAATGAGTAAGTAAAGGTAGATTAAATGAAGAAGTAAAGAGAGATTAAATGAAAAAAGTAAAGCGAGATGAAATGAAGGAAAGCAAGGTGAAATGAAGTAAAGCAAGATGAAATGAAGAAGTGAAGCGAAATGAAATGAAGTAAAGCCAGTCGAAAATAAGTAAAGCGAGATGAAATGAAGTAGCGAGATGAAATTAATTAAAGCACGATGAAGTGAAGTAAAGCGACATGAAATGAAGTAAACCAAGATGAAATGAAGTGAAGTAAGATGAAATAAAGTAAAGTTAGAGGAAAAGAAGTAAAGTGAGATAAAATTAGGGAATGTGTGATGAAATGAAGCGAGATAAAATAAAGTAAAATGAAATGATACAAAGTAAGATGGAATTAAGTGAGATTAAATTACATAAAGTGAGGTAAAATTAAGTAAAATGAGATGAAGTGAAATAAAATGAAAGAAAGCGTAATGAAATGAAGTAAAGTGGGACAAAACGCAATAAAGTGAGATGAAATGCAGTAAAGTGAGATTAAATATAATAAAGTGAGATGAAAAGAAAAGTGAGCTTAAATTAAAGTGATGTAAAATAATGTAAAGTGAGATGAAATGAAGTGAAATGAAATGATGAAGCAGAGAGAGATGAATTAATGAAGAATTTCATTGTTTCACTCCGCAATATATATTATATTTTATTGATAGTCAAACTTGATTTCAATTGAAGGAACTGCAAGCGTTTTCGGCTTCTGCAAAATTTCCCATCTATTCGATTGTTGTATATACTACAGCTTTACGAACATTAGTTGTGTTTTGTTAATTTATTTATTGTCTGCTGCAGTTAACAAACATGAGCTCATTTCAGATCCTACTATTTTGTTTTCACCAACCATTATATAAACAATGAGGTCCTCTGTTCACCTCGGCACTATGGAAATAAATGTTTGTGGTCAACACGGCAGATCAGTCCTGCAGCTGGCAACTGCACCTGTTACAACATGGCTTTAGCACACCGTTGATATTTTTAACTTTACAGTTGAATTTCCAATTGGGTCCCGGGAGCTATGCAGATTTTCAATTCCTTTCAGTTTGGACTCTATCTGGAAAATTGAGCCGAGTGTAATAATTTCTTGATATGTTTATATAAACATGTTAAATAACATTTCAGAAACTGAAAAATCGACTTTAATGAAGTATGATTTATACAACTGCAGAAAGTTTTGAATGAAGTGAACGAACTTCGGCGCTCTTATAGGTAAAAATGGCAGTTTTTCAACTTAATGTCTTCTATAAACATTTTAGAGTGCTATATTTCCCTTTTCCCCTCATTCTGTAAGCTCTTTCAGTGGAATATTGTCCTACTTAGTGAGAAAAGTATTCAACCAGCTACAAGCTCGCAAAATTTCTCACACGCTCCTCCAAGACATATTGACATGTGCGTAAAACATTGTCATTTAGAAAGTAAAATGAGAATCGAAAAGTCACTATTTTAATATGCTTACTTCCTTCACAAATGGCCTTTAAGGAACCCTGTGATTCATTGCCTCCCTCACATAAGCCCGCCATCCATTCCTATCCTCAGCAAGATTCATCGAGTGTCTACCATCATATCTCACCTCCCTCAAATTCAGTTCTATATTATCCTCCCATCTACATCTCGGCCTCCTCAAAGATCTTTTTCCCTCAACTAAAATACTATATTCATTTGCGAATTCATCCATACGTGCTACATACCCTGCCCATATCAAACGTCTGGATTTAATGTTCCTAATTATGTCAAGTGAAGAATACAATGTTTACAGTTCTGCGTTTTGTAACTCTCTCTTCTCCTGTAACTTCATCCCTCCTAGCCACAAATATTTTCCTAAGCATCTTATTCTCAAACACCCTTAACTTCTGTTTCTCCCTCAAATTAGAGTCCAAGTTTCACAACCACATAAAACAACCGGTAATACAACTGTTTTATAAATTCCAACTTTCAGTTTCTTTGAGAGCAGAGTGGATGACAAAAGCTTCTCAACCGATTAATAACAGACAATTCCCACATTTATTGTGCGTTTAATTTCCTGTCGAGTGTACTATTTTAGCATGGTTGTTAAAATATATTTTTACACCGTAAAAGAGTATTAATTTGGAGTATTTTTAACACTTGTCATATTATTTCAAAGGTGTGGTCTGTTTAACATGAAGATGCTATGGTATCTTCGCAAAACTTCTTCAATTAATCGGTATTATGCCGTCAATTCTACAGGGTTGTTCTGCAATGGCATTTTCGAATATACTGCATATGGACACAGTAGCTTAGGTTAGCCAGAAGAATAGACGATAATTCAGACTTTTAGAAATATGACTGGTAATGGAACGTGTCGGGGATAGCAAATTGAAAAACACTGTTGATAATCCCAAATCACTCTTAATAATCTAATAAATGTGAAAGTCTAAAACTTCACATTAAACAGAAAATCTGTTACATTGCTTTATTTTATTTCACGTTACTCTTTGAGATAACTGTAATTTAAAAATCCACTGACAAAGAAAACAGGAATGTGCATAGGAGTGAACTCCTTCGTAAGTAACGTATTCTCTCCGTGCAATGCCGACGCCCTTAAATTACACTGGCTGACTGAGAAGAAATGACGAGAAAAGAAAACAGTGGCTAAAGGAAGACATTCTTAGGCAGTGTGAAGTAATTACCAACGAGTCAGCTTTGAATTAGCTGTGAGGTTCTACGTCACTGTTTAATCTCCCAGGCATTAACCTCTCGCTAATTGAGATAGTTTCGAGAAGCGACCAAGTAACTTACACTTTTTTCTTGCTGTACAAATACAGAGCGAACCATATAAATCGTCACGATTTTAACGATTCTAACTTCTGAACCAATAAAAGCAAACGTGTGCAATCTATTCTGAATTACAGAGTAACAATGGGAGATTCTTCAGAGTAAATGTTGAGAATGTCTTCCACCTGCATCCATACACGACTCTACTCCTCGCACCATATTCCGTGACTTTTGACTTTCTCCGAAGTGTATTCTCGTCAAAGTTGCTGATTTCGTTCCTAATAGCCTTACGTAGTTCAGTAAGTGACCACGGTCTATTCTTGTATACTCTGTCCTTAAGGAATAGTCCGGAGAGGTTAGGTCAGGTGATCTGGGAGGCCACAGTTTTTTTTTAGATTAGGCGATCGCCGAAGAAGTTTACTATAAGTTTCATGGAATCGTTAGACATATGACATGTTGCGCCATCTTGTTGCAAGTCGTCTGTCTCCTGGCTCAATCGGCGCAATGATTTTTTTTGGCGAGTTCACTAAACTACCTCGAACATCAAAACAATCTTGACTCAATGAAGGTCTGTGTTTTCCACTCTCGCTTAGGAGCCAACAATAGTCAACAATGGATGGTATGGGTGCGTGTTAGTTGGAAGGCCGGAGGCAAGAAGACCTTTGGGTAGGCCGAGACGTAAATGGGAGGACAATATTAAAATGGATTTGAAGGAGGTGGGATTTGATGATAGAGACTGGATTAATCTTGTACAGGATAGGGACTGATGACGGGCTTATGTGAGAGCGACAATGAACCTACGGGTTCTTTAAAAGCAGTAAGTAAGTAAGTAAGTAAGTAAGTAAGTAAGTAAGTAAGTAAGTAAGTAAGTAAGTAAGGATGGTATGGGTATCAATATTGATTCTCCCAGAGCAACTGTGATCGTTAAATTCAATTTCAAGTTTACACTAGCTTTCAGAGGGAAATCATACCCCATTAAAATTGTAAAGGTTTGTATGGATCGTTCTGTATTTCACAATATATGTTTTAGAGATACTTTATTTGAAGGCCGCTTTAATCTAAAGGCAGATTAAACTTTTCTGTTATTCAAGAGTAGACCGCCTTGGATTTGCATGCAATTACATAAGAGAGGCTATGCTAAAATTGAAGGGTTCAGAACCATAGTGGGCCAAGCGCCATTTACTAAAACCGTAGAAAACAAGGGTTAAAATGAAGTTATTACTATAATTCAATGGAAACATACAGCAAGTAATATAAAGTAGGTATGGCCTACACATTCAAACTAAATTATATGTCAATCTTCATTAAACTATGGTATTCACTTAATTTTAACCCTTGCTTTCTCCGTTTTTAATAAATGGCGCTTGGCCCACTTTGGCTCTGAAACCTTCAATTATAACAGCTATTCTGAATTTCTTCTTCCGTCCGTATTCCCAACTTTTAATTTATGTATAGGCCAAGACGGGGCCGAATGTTGTATCTTCTAGCTTAGAAACAAAATGAAATCCATTCGAAACAAAGAGGACTGACATGATATTGGAAAGTGGCTTCATGCTTTAATTGCTTCAAACATTCGATATGAAGGATGAAATTCAATTTAAGACTTGATGAGCACTCGACTTGCTTGTTTATTAGGGGTAAAACTGAGCCAGCGAGTTAACACAGCGTGTGTACTGTATTAAATTCCATTATTGCGACAGACTACGTCAGGTGCGGGTGCGCGTTATTTGGGTTAATCAGCATTTAAGCGACGCTCCCTCATCGAAGTCGAAATCTGAGTCACAGATTATATTGAAACTGAAGTTCCTGGAAGCAGTCTTACTAACGATAATTCTCTTAAGCAATATCATATTTATAGCATGCAAACACGGCAAAGGAGGATGTTGATTTACATAATATGTCATAGTGATTAAAGAAAAGTTATAGGCTACATCTAAAAATTATGTCTCAGTCTTGAAATATTCCTAAATTATCAATTGTAACGCTGTATAAATTATATAAAATAATGGTGCAACATTTTGTGCACCTGTAGTTCAATTACACTGGTCAACAAAATTAAATATATTTTTTTATTAAAAGATAAAGAATGGGTGATTATTGTTGCATTTCTCTTGCTGATTTCAGATCTGTTTTCAAAATGTTTCTATCACCCAGGGTTTTTGACTAACTATATGAAATGTAGGGGAAACTCGGCAAATTTGGCAATATGGGAAATTTGGCAATATTCTTGTATTTCTTCTATTGCCAAATTTCCTCCAGAGTTTTAATAAGTTCAATGACACGATCATAGAGTGCAACATCTGAGTGTACTTTCAGTTTTCGTTTCATTCTAATTAGCGCATTATAGTGGCACATATTGTTAACTTACTAATAGAAAGAAGTGTTGAATACTTGCTTTTGACGTGGTGGTTGTGTGGACGTGTGTATACAAAGACTGGAAAAAAGTGTTGTTCATTACCTACTTGTTTGTGCATTACATATAAAAAGCGGAGATTCCATATTATAAGGTAAGCCATTTATATAATTAATATTTTCTGTTAATAACTCATCAGGCCTTAGCTCATTTTATGTTCTACTTAGCAAAAAATGTTTTCTCCAGGGTAGTGTGAATAAGCCATTTTCCTTTATAATGATATATTGTTGCTCTCTTTGGACAAGAATGTGTACTCGATGGTAAAATTTAAGAGTAGGGACGTGTGAGTGATTTTTACAGTCTTCAATGCATCACTGTGTGTGGTGTGTTGCAGATATGCCAAGGGAACGAGAACATTATTCTGAGAAATATTCTAAAGATGCGGTTGGGAGTATTTTGAAAGTTAGATGGTCGACTTATAGGGCTTCTAAGAAGTACAATGTGCCCTTTAACAACTTAAAGAGGTTTCTGTATGCATCCTCAGGACCCGATGATGTTGTCATTCCCAAAAAAAGGAAGACCCCTAGCTCTACCCGTTGAGGAAGAGCAGAAACTGGTGACATGTGTAATCAAAATGCAATAACTTGGGTTTGGACTATCGATAACAGAAATTAGAAGACAACCCTTTAATATAATTAGTAAGAGTGGTCGGAAAAATACATTCAATTTTTTTCTTGCTTTTGTTTTGTGTTTATGGTATTTAGTGATTTATTTTCCCTGTAAATTAAGTCTTATAAACCTTGTACCACTGTTTTATTTCTCAAAAATTTATTTTTTAATTGTACTGACAAATTTCCCCTGTAGTATTGCCGAATTATCCTTATGATGTACCAAATCTGGAAACCTGTAATTTGTTATTTATTAGTGTGTTATGTGTAAAGTAATTTAGATTTGTAGTATTTTCTTTCAGAGGTTTATTGGGATTTAATGTTTAAACACATTCCATAATAGAGGAATATTTAATTTCAGAATATGTAACTACAAACTGTGTCAAAATACGAAATATTGCCAAATTAGACCAGTCTCCCCTACTTCAGACTTTTATAGTATTGATACTTTGTAACATTTTACCTGAAATCATATTTATTTACCTAAAATGTGTGTGAAATAGATTTTAGGGTTTAACTTTGCTTGAGAAACATTCCCTTTCAGTGTCAGCAGTAGTCTGACAATATTTGGGCTGCATTTTTCCTGGTAGCGCTTTTCCATTTCAAAAAAAATCTCACTACCCGAAGATTTAGAGGAAATAAAAAATAGATGAGAATCTAAGAAGTTATTTTGAGAGATACATGGCACCCCATCAAGTTGTAGTTCTGAATCAGTTTGCTCACAAGTTCTCTGTAATCTTCTGATTTGTTGTTCCTAGAAAATAACAGTCAGTTGAATGATTCTTAAGGTCCCGGCATATCTTTGGAACTGGAAAAGGCTTATGACGGGATCCTTTTAGTCAACCAGTTAGGCTAATAGGATTACACGAAGCACATCAGATTTCAGGGGCCCAGTTCCTGTCCTCACCTATCTTGCAATCAAAAGAACACTTGTAAGCTCTTTTAACTAGTGTAGCAAAATTCACCTGTATGCTTTCAAAGTTAATTAACCACAAACGTAACAAAATTTATTTGTGATTTACACAGTATTTCGAGATATGTTTCACTTTATAACATACTTTTACCAGACTTAAAATTAGGACAAAGAAAACATGGGTTATGAAACTTGTTTCATCATTGTAAGTTCCAACTCAACTGAGAATTAATACTAAATCTCGCAATCTTATGAGAAATGAAATTCATTTTATGAATTTTGACTTCACAGGTAACAGTGATCTAAAGTTATAGATCAATTATTAAGGCAATAAAATTAAATATTTTCTTTCCATTAGCATTTTAAGGAATATATATATATATATATATATATATATATATATATATATATATATATATAGCACTAAAAATAAATAAACTTTTCTAAAATTACAAAAAATGGTGGGTGGTAGAAAAATTCTGACTTTATTTTTGGAATCAGCAGATGAAATTTGATAAGAGACACTAGAAATTGTGCATTTAACAAAATAATTGTTGACCAGTGTTATTAGCAGATTTATATTGATTTTTCAATGAGGTCACGTAAAAAGTTTCTTAATATTAATAAATCTGATCTAATTACATTCATTTCTTCTTTTTTGTTTTGTTTTCTTAACTATACTACAAAACTGAAATCTGTAGAGCTAGTTTGCGCACTTTAGTACTGAGGGAGGGAAGCGAACGAGTGGAGTCTAGCAGTGCGAGAGTGTGTTACGGACAGCATCGACTCGTAGCCGCTAAGGGGTAAAATGCGTGTGGCAGAAAGTGATATCGTATTAAGAGGTATACCTTATTTTATTTCAAGGAGTGCAGTTCGGTGTTCAAATAACCCACCGAACTGCACTGCTTGAAATAAAATGAGGTATAGCATGGCATCTTAAATTACAGTTGAGTTCAGATAGAAATGATCCTCTCTCTGCAGTCGCTCGCTCGCTCCCTTCGAGCAATCCTTTTTCCCCAGATTGCTCATTGATCTAGCCCTCTCCACTCACCACTAGCGGAGAGGACTTGCTTCGTTTCATAGGTCTACACTGCAGGCCTGCACAAGGTTTGCACTCTCCGAGCCGGCTCACAGATCATGAGCGGAATGCAGATATTAGCTGCGCTCTGTATAAGGGTGGACTGGAAGAAGGGGTGATCTCGTACAAAATGTACACAAAAAGAAGTACTATTACGAGTGTTTGCAAAACTATTCTGACTATTATTAATTAATAAAGACATATTTATTTTACAGAAATAATAGAAATTCTACAGCTACTCAAATGTACAAAGTCATTTTCTTATATTTTTATTTATCAGTACATGAAAACGAGGTTTTATGCTGTTGGCAGCTGAAACGAACAATAGGCTACTGATCGTAATGAAACATCAGTTACAGATGTTCGATGTCTGCCTTTATTAAATTTGATTATAGAAAACAGTTGCTCGCAAATAAAAATGTTGAGCCAAACACAGCAATCATTTTCACAGCCAGCCTGTGTAGTCGTGGATATTATTGCTAATGTTTAGTCTTGTAAAACTCAACCAGGCCAGTAGTATTATTCAAACGATCTTTAGCCCTTAGGTCACATTGAAGATCAATAAGTTCGAGCTGTAAATCGTTAAATGTTAAATGTTATGTTCCGTCTTTTAGATTCCTCCATACTGTACTGTAGCAGTAGGTAAGCAACGTGAAACAGGTCACATTGAAGATCAATAAGTTCGAGCTCTAAATCGTTAAATGTTAAATATTCCGTCTTTTAGATTCCTCTATACTGTACTGTAGCAGTAGGTAAGCAACGTGAAATAGGTACCGATAATAGGCCTACACACTGCACTCCACTAGATAACTGAGTGGTCGTTTCCCTCTCCTCTACCTATAGCAAGTCTATGTCATTCTGACGTATCTTCCTCTCCGTTTCGGCGAGCGGTAAACACGGCTGCCCGCTCGCGCTCGTTGAGCGCTGTTTGTGCAGATATGGTCTACAGTCTACAGATTCCAGACACTGAGTATAAGTAAAACACGCCCAAAATTTAATTCTCTATAACTGAGATTTCCTTAAATGAAATAGTGAAACCAAATCATGAAATAACTCTAATACAAGTAAAATAAATTGGAGAATCTAAATAAATAAAAAAAATTTGCAAGATTTCGATTGGTGTCATTTATTTAATTATTATTCTCCTTTAATTGCTCCACTATCCCTCAAAGCGATGTGGAATATGACGAAAAAGTTTCCCTTCGCCTTCCCAACATCCATAACATCACCACCTTCAGACCGCGGGTCTAACTGTCGCATTACGATGTGTCACACGTCTCCCAGTTGCGTTTGCCACGGCAGTCACGAAACGTATTAGTCGATTATGAAGACATGAACAACTCGACGAGCTCATGGATAACCCAGGCTTTTCTTTGGCATTTATATCCTTACCAGGTGCATGACCTCACTTAATTCCAAATATGTTATCATTTCAGAAGGTCGTCTACCTCGTCTGGACGTGGAGATTCTGCATTGCATCTGACGGCTACGTCAAATTAGTTAACTCATAACATCTACCAATGGAATTCTAGCGTGTAGTAAAAGTTTGTAATCAGTATGGCATTATGAATAGAATGGCATGGAGAAATAAACCGATGTTGCAAAATCTAGTTATTAATCTCAACTGAGAGAGATGTTAAAGTAATTACAGAAGCGACAACTCTTTAAGATAGAATGAACAGTTTATTTTTTAAAATAACATTTGTCAAAATTTTTCGAAAATAAATTAGTATAAGATGAAATAAAAAATAAAAAAATATATATTTAAATCAAACATGTTAAAGATTTTATTATATGTTTTCACATTTTTATTAAAAATAAATCAAAATAAGAATTAACATAAAAATCTAAATATTTCAGTAATTTATAATTTAAACGCCGCACGGCTGAAAAAATGTAAAAAAAATCGTGATTAAAAAAAAATATTCTTGAGTTTTGGACAACATTAAAATTATTTATTGATGTACAGACGGTGTATATTAAGTGTGCCACTTTTTGTTTCCAGAGAATCTGATCCAAACTTTAGTTATGCCTCACTTCGATTATTGCGATTCTCTATTCACGAATCTAAATACTGATCTTGCCCACAGACTAGAGCGTGTTTACAATATCTGCGTTCGTTTCGTTTGTAACATTAGAAAATTCGATCGTGTAACACCGTCACTAGAATTTGTTGTCTTAGCATCCACTTAAAGAAAGAAGATTCTTCAACTGCCTCTTATTACTATTTAAAATCATCCATACCTCCACACCCTCTTACCTAGCATCTCGTTTTGTTTACCTTTCACTACCTCGAACCCGGAACATGTAGCTACCTTCCCTTTATTCCTCTGAACAGAACATCCTTCTACTCATCATCTTTCAGCATATCGATATCACGCCTCTGGAATTCTCTCCCTGGCCATGTTAGAGACTGTCGGACAATATCAAAATTCAAATCTAAATTAAAAATTCACATTCTAGTTCATGGAATTGCTTGTTGAACACCTGTAAGGTTGCGCAATTTCGGCTTAATCCTTGACATATAATAAATGTTGTAATTATGCTGTTGTAAAATTGACAATTAATATATAATGTATTTATTATTATTATTATTATTATTATTATTATTATTATTATTATTATTATATCAGTTATCACTATCATCATTGCTATCTCTGTTTTTCTTTAATTTTTTTTCTTGTATTAGCTTGATGAGAACTCTATAGTGTCCTGTTGACCCTCTATAGGGCTTTAATTTAATTTGTATTATTTTAATCAGTGTTTGTATTTTTTTTGTATTTATCTGTGCTATCTGGTAGGATGAAAGAGAAGGCCTTATGGCCTTAATCCTGCCAGATTAAATAAATAAATAACTAACTAAATAAATAAATAAATAAATAAATAAATAAATAAATAAATAAATAAATAAATAAATAAATAAATAAATAAATAAATAAAATCTAGAGATGGTGAGAAAAAAATATTGAAATATAGTAAAATTATGCCGACGAGAGGTGTACCTCCCCTCTTAACTACCCAGAAAATTTCACACTGCAAAATTTATTTAAATTCCTTAAGTGGGGCAGCGTGAACAAAGTGAGACAAATGAACTTTAGGCTAGGAGCTCACATAAATATTAAGATGAGTCCTAAGAGCCTTTGCAAGGACGCAATTACCATCGTGAATCTTTTATTTGATAATTCCTCCTCTTTCATTCATTCATAAACCATCTGGTACAAGAAATATTGGAAGATCCAGAAAACGTTGGATAGATGAAGATGAAAGCTCATGCAGTAAAATATGATGATGAAAGACAAAATATAAAAAGGAAGAGAACGAGCCTAAAAGGACGGAGGGAAAAGTTTGAATTACTAGTGCGGTCGCCTATGTGCAAGACTAGTACAATTATTTACTCCGTTCACCTGTTGATATGGCCAGCAGGCCGCTAACTTTGCGTCTAAACTTTCATATTACTGTACTGTGCTCGGCTACAGTCTTTATAAACAACATCCACTGCTGCCCAGATGCTCTCTTAAATTTGGGCCCTAATAAATACGTAGATTTTTAAGCCTTTTAACATGCGGTATATTATTACTCAGCTCTATACATATTATTTTAGTGTGGGTCGTAAAAACGGATGTACAGGAAGCATACAACATAGTCGTCCGTATGTTTTTTATGGATCGTTTTAAAATATTTAACGCGTTTTCAACTACAGAGGCTATTCAGAGATGATGAGGCGATATGATAATACTGGAGTTTCAGTTGAACTAGAACAACAGTGAAGAACGAAGTAGTGCTCGAGAATAAGGCGCTGAAGAAAATATTTGGGGCTAAGAAGGATGAATTTACAGAAAAATAGAAAAAGTTACACAATGCAGAACTGCACGCATTGTATTCTTCACCTAGCATAATTAGCAATATTAAATTCAGACGTTTGACATGGGCAGGGCATGTAGCACGTATGTGCGAATCAGAAATGCATATAGTATGTTACTTGGTCGGCCTGAGAGAAAAAGATCTTTGGGAAGGCCGAGACGTAGATGGAAGGATAATATTAAAATGGATTTGAGAAAGGTGGAATATGATGGTAGGGACTGGATTACTGTTGCTCAGGATAGGGACCAATGGCGGGCTTATGTGAGGGCGGCAATGAACCTCCGAGTTCCCTAACATTCATTTGTAAGTAAGTACAGTAAATAAAAAAGTTCTTATATAAACTTGATGTCAATTTTGTTTGTTCACTAAAAACTTAACTTATATCGGAGACTGATTTATGACACCATTTGGTAAGAAATATAAAGATCCTTTATTGAATTAAGGATTAGCTGTTTGTTATTCCTACACTGTTCTCGTATAATAATAATAATAATAATAATAATAATAATAATAATAATAATAATAATGATAATGATTCCCGCACAGTAGCATTGTGGTCTAAGGTATTATGCCGGGACTCGCGTTAGGGAATGAAAACTGGTTTGACTCTTCACGGGGAAGGAATTTTCTCTTGAAATTTCGGACAGCGCTTGGAATCCGGTGCCTACCCATCATGACGGACTTGAGAAACTACGATAGGCAGCAAAATATGAGAGGAATCATCGTTCTGACCACACATTACCCCCGTTCTGGTTCGATGATCGTTCATCTCTGCTAAGGCATGTGTACGCTAAACCAGCGGTCGGCTGATCGGTCTTGGACCCTTTATGGTCTGTCGTGCCACGGACTACTTACTAATGATGTAATTTATCTATTTTAATAACCTGCAATAACATGTTAGGTTTGCTATAGTTAGTTGGTATACGAAGATACTGGGACATCATTTTATTTTTACTTCAATTTTTATTGTATCCAGTTTTTGAATGTACTTCACCCCCACCCCCTCTACTAGTAAACTTCCAACCTTCCTCCATACAGAACCAAGGCCGCGTATGCAGTCAAAGTAAACAGTACTGAGTTAGTGAGTATAATACGTTCCAGAAATACGTTTGCGTTTTCCAGTGACGAAAGAGCTTTCAATATTGAATCATATTTTCGCAGGTAGGCTTACTGTCGTCCGTTTGCCTACGTCGCATCCCGGTTTTCCCCAACCGCTTCTGCTCGCCCCTCTGTAAAGACTAGAGGCTGGACTGTCTTAGTTCTTTTCTGAAAACATTAATTTCTGTTAGGAATTGGACGTCTACGTTATATTATGCAAATGTTTAAAATAACTTAAATAAAAGGGCCTCGTTAAGTAATTAACTGTCACGTGATTTCCCCCCTTTCTACGACCCTGCGACAAAACCATTTGGACGGACAGTAGATAGCATGTGAGTAATTTTATATTTCCGAATCGAGCAGAGGTGAATATTGAATTTACAGTACGTAAGGTACTCTTTTATAGAGTAGGTGCAGAATTATTTCAACATGAGTTATTAGTACGAAGGACTAAACTAGTAATTGGAATTAGGTACAATAGTCTATAGTGCGATAATATGCACAAAAGAACTGAAGCCTGTATCGAAATGAACGGCCACCATTTTCAAAAATGTGTTTAAATATCTATATTATAATTATTTTTCAATTAACTTCATTCTCTACAGTGTACTGTAGACAGTTTAATATGCACTGCATAATGAATACGTCCGAATTGATAGCTCGGTTCGTGAGTAAAAACATTTATTGTTAATACAGTACTGTATTTTGATTAAACAAAAACCCTTATGAAAATTATAAAAACTCAAAATATGCGATATTTCCTAGTTTATGTAAATGGATGAACTACTTTCTTCCCTCCTATATCTAGTAAAGTGATTTGTTTGTACTTTACGCAGTATCATCGAACTCCAGCCTTGGAAGGGAGTAGCAAACGATGTTTCCGGTTCTTATTGTTAATCCAAAGGTATAGTCAGTTTAATATTAGAAATGTTAGTAAAATTAAAATTATGTCCCTGTACATGCTCACAGTTTTAATATGGTATATGTAGCAGGTATGGGGAGGTCGAGACGTAGGTGGAAAGATAATATTAACAAGGATTTGAGACAGGTGGATTACTCTTGCTCAGGATAGGAAATGATGGCGTGTGGCAATAAACCTCCGAGTTCTCTAGAAGCCATTTATAAGTAAGTAAATAAAGAACGAAGTTCTCATATAAACTTGATGTACATTTTGTTTGTTCACTAAAAATGGTAGTTAAAAAAAACACTATCTCTATGACTCCAATGAGTCTTCATGGCATGCGTCTTTTCTGTGATCGAATTCTGCGTTCTAACACAACAAAATGGAGTAGGTCTAATGTGATTACGACACCTAAAAAACTTTTCCACAATTAAGACAAAATATGCAAGTTTTACAGCACTGAGCCTTCTAGTAAATTCAAGTTCTCGTGAGGTTCATGCATTGAAGAGAGGCGGTTTCCTGGCAGACGCTTCGAAAATTAAATTTTCATTGCAACGTCCCGACCGCCTTAGGTGTTGCTACGAGACACGCCCGGAGTTGTGTTCAGGTGGTGACCACTCTGTGAAAGCCCTGAGGTTTGTCACAGACTCCATGCTACTCTCAGACCCAATTCCTGCGCTTTTGATGTTTGATATATGAAGAACAAGAACCACCGACAACTAATAGTGCTTGGAAATTGTGATGGAGGTTATGGAGAAGTAAGTCGGATTCATTAGCTAGAAATTCAGTTCACAGGATATCAAATGATGTCATTTTCGTCAATTTGTATTATGCTAATATCATTTTAAAAATTCTAGATTAAATACAAGTCATAACTGAGGCTACTTTACAACGCTGTACTTATTATCTGGGATGCACAAGGTGTCCGATTTAAAAACTTGCAGTTACAGCAGGACTTTAACTGTTCGCAGTTAAAATAGCGGCTTGCAGCTTGCAGGATAGTAGTAAAATAATATTCTGCACAGTCAGTTATCATTATCACTATATTAAAATATAAATAATACTTACTTACTTACTTATGGCTTTTAAGGAACCAGGAATTTCATTTCCGCCCTGACATAAGCCCGCTATCGTTCCTTATCATGAGCAAGATTAATCCAGTCCCTACCATCACATCCCACCTCCCTCAAATCTATTTTATTATTATCCTCCCATCTACGCCTTGACCTCCCCAAATTTTCCCCACAGGTCTTCCAACTAACACTCTATATGCATTCCTAGTAGCTTCATCATACGTGCTAAATGCCCTGCCCACCTCAAACGTCTGGATTTAATGTTCATAATTATGTTAGGTGAAGAATACAATGCGTGGATTTATGCGTTTTGTAACTTTCTCCATTCTCCTGTAACTTCATCCCTCTTAACTCAAAGTATTTTCTTAAGCACACTATTCTCGAACATCCTCTGTTCCTCTCTCAAAATGGGAGTCCAAGTTTCACAACCATATAGAACCGGTAATAAAACTGTTTTGTAAATTCTAACAATCAGATTTTTCGAGAGCAGACTGAATGATAAAAGCTTCTCAACCGAATAATAAATAATACATATACGGTAGTTTTATTTCAAAAGTATTCACCAGTCCCAAAGATTACATTGAGAATTAGGACTCATGACATTAGCCCATTTTGGACAAATATTATTAGCCGATGCAAATTAACTTATGTGACAGAGTGAATTTCTAGGTTTATATTTCCCTGCAGCTTTCACAAAGTACTGGAAATTTTCTTGTACACTGTGTTTTTAATACTCTTCAAAGGTAAAAATCGCCAAGGTGTTAGATTTGGGTATCGAGATGAAAACATATTTCTATATGAGGGGTTCACAACCAGTGTGGACCAAGTCCGCCTGGAATAGTTCTGAGATATTGAGTCTTAAAGTTCCTGGCTCACGCTTAGCAACCTTCACCTTCCATAGGAAATGCTGCCCTCTGTGGAGTAACAAATGAGTTATGGACTTGGTTTGTTATGGCAATGAATCAATCTAAGTTTTCTTCATCGGAGATTGTATTAATCCACAAACTGATCACTGGTGGACTTGGTCCACTCTGGTTGTGAGCAAGAAAATTTACAAAGACTATGAGCTACAATTGGCCAGAAACCTATTCACTGTTTAAATATGTTCGAATTCAAAGAACAAAAAGCTTTCTGGAGAAGACTGATTATATTGTTCTCAAGTGTTTTTATAAAACTTCTCCATAAAAAGCAACTAATAAGTGCAGAGTTCCAAAAACAAAAATTATACTGCATGACGTCCATTTACCTATCTGTATGTAATTATCTATACTAATAATATATTTTTTTATATTTTAGTAGGTTATTTTACGACGCTTTATCAACAGCTCAGGTTATTTAGCGTCTGAATGAGATGAAGGTGATAATGCCGGTGAAATGAGTCCGGGGTCCAACACCGAAAGTTACCCAGCATTTGCTCATATTGGGTTAAGGGAAAACCCCAGAAAAAACCTCAACCAGGTAACTTGCCCCAACCGGGAATCGAACCCGGGCCACCTGGTTTCGCGGCTAGGCATGCTAACCGTTACTCCACAGATGTGGACATTAACTAATAATAAATATGTAGCCGAAATTTTTCTGGTAATTTTCGATTTTCCAAAAATAATTGGCCCTAACATATATAATTAACCACCCTGAAACCGAAAATCGCTTTTTTGAAATTTTTGTTTGTATGTCTGTCTGTCTGTCTGGATGTTTGTTATCTTTTCACGCGATAATGGCTGAACCGATTTATATGAAAATTGGAATATAAATTAAATTCGTTGTAACTTAGATTTTAGGCTATATGACATTCAAAATACGTTATTTAAAAGTAGGGTTATAAGGGAGCCTGAATTAAATAAATCCAAATATCTCGCTTATTATCGATTTTTTTGAAATATGTTACATAACAAACATTTCTTTAAAAATGATGTCCGATAAGTTTTATACTTTGCAAAATTTTGATAGGACTGATATTTAATGAGATAAATGAATTTTAAAATTAAAATACTATGCCATCTAAGGCGGTGTAATGAAATGAAAACAAATGACTACGTCTATAAGGGACCTTGGATAAAAACAATCGAAAGCTATGAAACAAAGCCTACAGAGAATGTTTCTGTGTTTGTATGAAGTAATATCGGAAGCTAAATTAACCGATTTGTATAATTAATTATTATTTCACCATTGGAAAGTGTAGTTTCTCTAGATGGACATAATGCTATAATATTATTACAGTAACTTCTGAGTGCTCTCTGGACCAAAATGATCGAATTGTAATTATTTAAATGCAATTTAAATTAAGTAACATATTAAACGATTTATCCTTCTATCAAACACGAATATTCCCTGGATCAAACGTCCTATTTTAATTATGTAATTATTTTAAATTTATTTGTAACAGGTGCAGCGGAGCGCACGGGTACGGCTAGTTTATAATAAATTATTTCATTGATTTTATTCATATTCAGTAGTACAAGTCAATTCACCTGTAGTTAAGCACTATAAATAGTAGGAGGGTCGGAAAGTAACGCACAACAATTTCTTTACGGTATACTATTTTGGTTAGGACGTTCAAAGTTGGTAGATAGTTTGAATCTTGCGCTACAGACAGCAATGGCTCGATTAGGTGTCACCCTGGCGGAATGAGCGGTAACTACTGAGTAAAGATGGAACGTGTGCTAGCATCGTCTACTTGTGAAGAGTAGCGAGGTGTAGTCCATTTTTTCTAAGAAAAACAAAAAAAGTCCGAGTGAATCTACAGAGAAGTGGTGGAGGTGTATGGTGCTGATTGTCTTGACCGTAACAACATCTCCAGGTGGAGCAGGCTCTTCGAAGAGGGCCTATATCTTACTTGACAAAAAGGAAGAACAATTGTTTGTATACATCTGAAGCATGATTAGTATAATATGTTACTAGTCAGCGATGTATGAAATGGAGGGAGAAAGGAACTGGCACCCTACCCCATTATCTCCTGGCTTACAAGCAAACATTGTGATGGGGGCAGATAATATAGCTATTTTTTTTTCTTCTACCATGTTAATAATATCAAAAGAAGTGCTTATACAAATTTTGGCCACTCGACCGCAATTACGAGGCCGTCCAGAAAGTGATTTTCCCTGGGGCCGTTTACAGAAAAAACACGATTTCATGGAAAGATTTATTGAAACGTTATCAATATATTCCCCACTAGAATTGAGACATTTGTCATATATGGGATCAGTGTCGTAGAAGTCAGCTGCCTGGGATCGGAACCAGCGTTTGACAGCCGTCTGCATCTCTCTGTCGATCCCATGATATGACAAATTCTCAGTTCCGGTGGGGAATATGTTGAAAAATATCTCTACAATTTCTGTGTCTGTTCCGATAAATTTTTCCAATGAAATTGTGTTTTTTTTTTCTGTTAACGGGCCCTGGCGAACCTTTTTTTTTGTGACCCTCGTAATTGCGGTCGAGTGGTCAAAATTTGAATAGTCACTTCTTTTAACACTATTAACATGGTGAAAGAAAAAAAAAACTTTTTTATCTGCCCCCATCAGAATGTTTGCCTGTTAGTTACCTCATGAGTGGTGTCACTTGTGAGGTTTTAACCTGTCTTCGGACAGTTGGCTAAACAAACACAGTATTTATTGTGATCTTGATAGTTGATTTTTAAAAACTGTACCCTTATAGTCTCGTATTATTTCACTTTATACACTGACTAGTCCACGCCTGTGGAGTAACGGTCAGCGCGTCTGGCCGCGAAACCAGGTGGCCCGGGTTCGAATACCAGTCGGGGCAAGTTACATGGTTGAGGTTTTTTCCGGGGTTTTCCCTCAACCAAATACGAGCAAATGCTGGGTAACTTTCGGTGGTGGACCCCGGACTTATTTCACCGGCACTATCACCTTCATTTCATTCAGACGCTAAATAACCTAGATGTTGATACAGCGTCGTAAAATAACCGAATAAAATAAATAAAAATACACTGACTACTCACATAACGTCATATGTAATTTTTTTATTTGGTTATTTAACGACGCTGTATTAACCAGTAAGTTATTTAGCGTCGATGAGATTAGTGATAGCGGGATGAGACCGAAGATTCGCTATAGATTACTTGGCATTTGCCTTATGGTTAGGGAAAAACTCGGAAAAAACCAACCAGGTAATTGAACTCACACTCGAGCGTAACTCCGGGTCGGCAGGCAAGTGCCTCAGAAAACTGAGCTACGCCAGTGGCTTCTAAAATTTGTTATTAGTCCAAAAGGAGAGTCCACAAAAACTGGAATGTAGAAAATGAAGTATCAAGAAATTGGTAATTATGTATCCTGAAGCGCCTTGTCATGTATGTATTTCTCTCTGACTGTCAAGGGGTTTTAGAGAGATACCTAAGCCTTACGGCTTAGTTATCAGGTAAAGTACCTTAAACTAAGTCATAGTAGAGAAAGGGAGGGTTTAACTCTATGAAACTTCTTATGATACTGCAAACTGGATTTGACTAGTGCAGCACGCATGGGAGGCAAAATTTGCATTAACATCTCAGTGTAGATGAAAACACCATTAAAGCCGATGACGCAGATCGAGCTTCTGATTAACAAGACTTGAAGTATTACATAGGTCTGATTTTATGGCAGTGGCGGTGAGACACTTTCATTTAAAGTAACTTCCCCGAATAAAACTCTAGACGTGCTTTTCCAATGGACTAAAGTGAGGTACGTTTTAAGCCTTATATGCTTATTATTCTTTCGTCTTCAATGAAAACTTCAACAGATACCAAAAAATCTAATGAATTTTCAACTCAATATCAGCACACAAGTATACGTAATCTCTATGGTAAGCCTAGCCTATAATATTTTTGACATAAACCTGGCCGTGTCGTGTGACAAATGATATAAGAGTTGGAATTCTGTGATTTTCTTATTATTTTCTTTATCATCTTAAGGAACCTTCTGTACCAAACTATAACTTTATTAACACGTCATGTTTTATTTTAAGAATGTTTTTCTTCTACTTCTTATACAGGAGAAGGTGGAAATATGGGCTACCATTTTGTTTTCCTCATATTAATGGAAAATGGTGTGGCATATTACTTGGAAATCCTTATTGACATACAGAGTAATTATTCATGAACAATTTTTCCAATCTTAAAGGTCAATAGTTCCAATAGATATTTGCATATAATTAATTTTTGAAAGTAAGGCGAAATGTTCCTCTATAGGTAGTGAGGTCTAAATATGGGCTACAACAAAAATTTGAAAATAAAATTGGAAAAAAACAGAGAAACATAAGTAGGAAATCTATGTCACATCAATGGCAATATTCTGTAACAAATAACGCAAATCACGATAGTGAAAATACGGGACGTGTTAATGTGCTGGTAATATGGGCTACCTATCCCATATTTGACACATAGCGGTTGCCCATATTAGCAGCATCCACTCATGAAGGTTTCTTAGATTATGTATGGCTATTGTTGTTCTAAATAAATATTACTCTTATGCCGTGTGATAGAGCTATTCTTCATCAGTGCAACACATCAAGCGTGATTTCTACACACGGAATCTATTTTTTGCAATAAAATTGAAACTGCAGTACATACCTGCAAAAACATCGAAATTGATGAAAAATACAAAGGACACACCACATCCACACCACAAAGGCAACTGGTTTGTCTCTTTGTGCACGCAGATTGATGGACACGAGATGTACTTTTAGAGCTTTTTCGCTAGGTAACAACACCATGTAGCCCATATTACCACTCCTAGCCCATATTTCCACCTTCTCGTCCATTTCTGGACTTTGTTTTACTTAGTTTAATATGTAATTGCAATCTAATTTAATACATTTAATAACATAATTTTATATTATGCTTACTTCATTAGTATACTTTGTATTACGGCAGACCATGAAATACATGGTGTGCTTGGATAAACAAATAATATTTAATGTCTATAATATTTTCTGTTTCTAATTCTTTCTCATTTCTTTATTATACCCATGAACCAAAAGTCTGTATCCAGCCACAGGTATAAGCAGTTTCATGTCCGTGGTTCCTATTAATTTTGTTTATTCTTCCTTAACGTCCACGGTTCTGAGCCATGTCGAGAGGTCAGTTCAAAAGGGAAACAACTCAAAATGGAGAAATTTGAGATAACCTCAATTTAAAGTACATCTTCCTTACACAACTTTTAACACTGTATCACTTCGGAATATGTATGGTAAGACTTTCCTGTGTTAAATTTCAAGTACCTCGTTTACACGTTTCGACCTATTTATGGGTCAACTTCGGAACTGGTCGTTGTTGGTCTTGGCCCCACTTGTTCTGTTTCCTGTGAGGGTGTGTTCCTGTGGTATAGTGTAGAGTCAAAGAGTGAGGACGGAGGGAAAAAGACCTTCGGAGAGGCCGAGACGTAAATGGGAAGAAAGTATTAAAATGGATTTGAGGGAGGTGGGATATGATGACAGAGACTGGATTAATCTTGCTCAGGATAGGGACCAATGACGGGCTTATGTAAGGACGGCAATGAACCTTCGGGTTCCTTAAAAGCCATTATGTAAGTGAGTAAGTATTGCCTATATCACTCTTAGAAGTCTATGAATTATTATTCTTGCAATGTGTGCTTTAAATACGTCTTTTTGACATTTATTATTATTATTATTATTATTATTATTATTATTATTATTATTATTATTATTATTATTATCGGTGCTACTATGTACTACAGCGCTAGCATTCTCATTCACATCCTTAATTTATTTCGTTTCTTCAATGGATGGTATGTTTAAGTTATTATTAAAGTGAGCATTAAAGCACACTTTAATGTGTATCATATAATAATATGTCATATTCGGAAGTTACTGCAAACTAATTTAAACGCAATAAATTTCGAATACATCATGCACATCATCGGCGCTATCAATCAATCACTTTTATCTATCGGACTTTACGAGACCAGATGCAAAATATCGCACGACAAAACTAATCAATCAGACTGCAGACAGAGAGCGGAGAGATTTCCGCCGGCTTCCTCCAGCACGGCATACCTGATATCCATTCATTACTGGATGATGAATAAAACTTAAGGCATAGGATTATATTGAAATAACATTCTGACACACTATGTTTTAGATTCGACATTTGAAGTATCCAACATTATAAAACACGGCCGGGCAACGGACCCTCGGTGAAGCTCTCGAAATACTACTGCCAGCTCTCCACTACAAGACAGCTGTGCAGAGGCGGATTAAAAATTACAGATATCTGTCGCGTATGCTTATTATTAGACAGTGGATGCGGGATGACTTATCGTTGAATGTAAGTGCAAATTTAGTATATGCTACATTTTTTTCATTCAGACCATTGGCTGAACAGGTTTTAAACGTAAACAGACGACGTCAACATGCTACTGTATCTCCGTACAGTCTGAAGGAAAATAAAAATAACGTACTGTAGTACATACCTTGCAAGGTTCAGTCCTCGTCATAATTGATGCAATTACCAGCGTAGCAGTAAACGATGATATATTCTCGTAAGTTGTCGAAGCTGAATCGTCTTCGCCTATTGCTTAAACAGTTTTTGTGTCGAGAGAATTTCTAAAGAAAACCTCTAAAATAGGGATCACTCAATTTCTTTAGAAGAATATTTGTACTGAGCATCATGTTGCACGTGTCGTTAGACCCGCACAACTAAATGATGATGATGATGATGATGATGGTTCCTCAGATTTCATTTCAACGCATTCCTTGTGCGATGTACTGTTGCAATGTGTCTCTATAGCCTGAGTTGTTCTGGTTTTTATTTCAATTTTACATGCATTACACACGATATTGTTTTCGTTAATATATAAAATGTCACTCTCATACTTCTTAATTGCATTTCGTATCTCTGAGCGAATTTAACGTTTTGCCATTATGAATGGATCAGCACAACATATTCACAGTACTAAATACTTGAGCAGGAAAACACAACTGCACGGATCGGGGTTCCTTCGTTTTGTACGCTGTTGTACTCACCAGGTACACAAAAGACGGACGGCGCGGCACGTGCCATATACTCTGATACGAAACAACTTCACTTTACCTTAAGGCATCCCGCATCCACTGTCTACTTATAATTGCCAAAGCTCGGAACTTGGGGACTTGTGTGTCGTGTGCATGGTAAGGTTACAGGTACAACGTACACAAAGCTCGCACTGTAAGCGCTCAAGGACAGTCTATGTACTAAGAAAGTGGTCACATCTACGGACGAGGAAACTGTGTCATGTTGAAGCCAATGACAATCAGAGAATTACAAATAAATGGTCTGTTAGAGGAATTAGAAAATACGTGTTATTCGAATGGGTATTATAGAAGTTTGAAAATACATTTTTTAAATTTTAGGTACAGAATTTCGCGGAGTAATTCGGAGGAGATACATTATTTTCTTCGAATGGAGAGCTTATATCTTGTAAGTTGTGCCACACACAAACTAAAGTCTGGAAACGGCATTCATTGAAAGACATTGCAGTCCTTTAAATTGGTGGAAAATTTGTCCATAGCCATGGATCAAGTCGTAGAGGGACCTGCCCTAGTAGTGACACATTAATTGAAAACTATTTTCGAGAAAAATTTAGGATATGCTTATCTTTCTCAGATATGAGATCAGCTAGCAACTGCTGAAAATCGAACAAAAAAACAGTGACAGTTAAAACATTTATTTAAATTTGCTCCCATCATTTCATGTGCCGTGGAAATAAGTTTTTCTCGTTTCAAATCATGTTTAACTAACAGGCGAAGAAGTTATGGGTTCGAAAATCTTCGAATGTTCGTAGTCATACACTGTAATAAAATATACAGAGCAGAACAGTAAATGTGCTATATTGCTGATGTTTATTTTTATTATACATGCTATAAAATTACGTGTTTCGACCTACCATAATACTATCAATATGTTGTTCCAGCCAGTGACCACTTTTCTAGCAGACCTGACAGTACCTCCGTGCGGGAAGCGGGAATTTGTTGACATTGAAGTCCGGTCGTTTAGCCACGTGCAAAGACACAAGTCCCCAAGTTCCGAGCTTTGATAATTGCATTTATATTCCTTTCTCTTTTGGAAAAAAAAAAAAAACTTCATTCTCTCAAACAATTGAATAGGCTTTAAATGCGATGGAAATAAATATATTTCAGATAATTAGAACATTCATATTTGATAAAATAAATTTACATAATCTGTATATATAGCGTTTAATAAGAGTACATATATATTATTTATATTATAATAATGTACAACTATATGTATGCATACTGTACATGACTTACTTGTTATATAACTCTGAGATGTATTCCTGGCGACATACTGTGCAACAGAATTCAAAACACTAAGAATAGTCAATATAATATACATATTCGCGGTATTTCGTATTGGCTTATTTAACGATACTTTTCAACATCAAAATTCAACTTTGAGCGACACTTGAATATTAATTTTCCGAGAGACACCTGTCGTGCCTAAAGGCTTATTTTACATGCCACAAATAACACATTTCCACCACAAGGTTTTCGAATTATTACTCCCCTTTTACACTTCCTTTCTGTTTAGGAAAACAAATTCTTTATCAGTTTTGTATCTCCTGAGAATTTGAGATAAATATTTAAAATAATGAACTAAAAGAAAAGTATTTGTAAAATTATCTCATTTTATAGTTGGGCAGGACATTAATCATTAATATCTCAACGGTTTTAAATTAATAAGTATCAAAATAGTAACTAATGCTGATATATATTCATTAAACAATTGAAGTGTGCGCAAAACTTACGTTCTTTCATCTGAATATGTCTGACTTATCCTAAGAATATGAGACAAATATAGAACTAAATATATGCTACATTGTAAATATTTACAACGATGTAACTTATAAATGTTCGTATCTATTCATAATTAAAACACGAAAGGATTTACCAATTTCTAGTCGAAAAAATATTTATTCCCCCATAAATTATTTTAAATTAATCATTTTTAAAAAATTAAGAAAATCTATTAAACATTTACGTGATTGATTTACTAGACTTTTTAGAGTATTTTCATTTCATCAAGTTTGTTCAATATTTGGAACAATGGAGTAAATCCACCACTGACCACGTAACAGAACCAACACCGCGCTCTCAGCTGCAGCTGACTAGCGTCCATACGGTTCACTGCTCTCTTATTAGATCCAGTTGCCCGTCCCTGTTATGAAAGAATGGAATCTGCATACTTCATTTACCGGAAACAATCGCGATAAGCACAACGAGAATTATTTCCTTCTTTCAGCTCTTTTCATTACTGAATTTATGGAGATTTTATGCGATTGACAGTTCATTCATGAGACTGAATTAATCGAGAAGGTACGACCTATTCTGAAAATGCTAATTCCAGACATTCCGTACACTCTAAGTAAGTCAAAGCTCGGTAGTTAGTGTACCGTAAATGCCATCATGCTCATAAGAGGCGTGTATCACGTTGAATTTAATGCTTGAAAGTTAGCAAGATTAGTGTAATCGGAAAGAAACCTTAAAGAGGATACTTGAAATGGAGATTACTATTACTATGATGAAAGAAAAGGAAATTGGTAATAGGGAAATTAACCAATATTTGATAATGTATGTGAAATGGAAAACTAAATACAATAAAAATATTAAGAATCTAGAAGTAAAAAATGCGAAGAAAAGAAACGTTATTCAAAAGTTAGGAGAGATTTTAAAGCCCCCCCCCCCAACTTTGTTTTAAGAAGTAAGAAAAACAGTACAGTTTTGTTTTAAAAAAAGGAGCAACTCAATTCGCTGGGATTTTCACCTTCATATCATTCAGACGCTAGATAACCATAATAGGTGATAAAGCGTCGTAAAATAACCAACTCAAAAACATATAAATATTACAAATACAGTTCTCTAAATACTGACACTGGACAATTTTCGATGTTTAATAAATAAGCTTACATAGAACAATCTGAAAGTTTGTCGATTATAATAGTTATAATCGACAGACTTAGTAGTAGTAGTAGTAGTAGTAGTAGTAGTAGTAGTAGTAGTAGTAGTAGTTGTAGTAGGAGTAGTAGTAGTAGTAGTAGTAGTTTTATTTTGCCTGGCAGAGTTAAGGCCATAAGGCCTTCTCTTCCACTCAACCAGGTTTCAATGAATTTCACATTAAATACAAAGTTAAGTGATAGATTACAAAACAACACAAAAGTAGATATATATCTTTTTAGTAGGTTATTTTACGACGCTTTATCAACATCTTCGGTTATTTAGCGTCTGAATGAATGAAGGTGATAATGCCGGTGAAATGAATCCGGGGTCCAGCACCGAAAGTTACCCAGCATTTGCTTATATTGGGTTGAGGGAAAACCCCGGAAAAAAAATCTCAACCAGGTAACTTGCCCCGACCGGGAATCGAACCTGGTTTCGCGGCCAGACGCGCTGACCGTTACTCCACAAGAGTGGACAAGAAGATATCTTAGAGAGTACATAAAATATAGTAGAAAATTATAAATAGTCAAGATCAGTTACATAATATAAAGAGAATATAAAATAAAGTAGAAAATTAAATATAGGCCTAATCAAAATCAGTTTAAAAGCAAAATCGTACTATATGGCATACAGATACAAATGATTAAGTAATATATCAAGATAATAAAAACGGGAAAAAAGAGGAGAGAGGAGAAATAAATAACAACTTAATCATTAAGATTATTTAGAGACTTCCACAAGAGTCTAGTTCTGTTCAATAAAAAAATTTCTAAGTAGAGTGTACTTAAAAATTATTATTGTAAGTCTGATATGTTCCAACCCTCCAATTGTTATAGGCCTACTGGCTGTGCCGATATCCTCTTGGGATTGCACTTAGAGCTCCTGACACTACCGCAATGCATTTCCTCCAAATACTTTAAACTCTGTATATACAGGTTATAAACTTCATAATTTTATTTTATGTTATACGAAATACGAAAAGAAAATATTGTATTGATGCAAACTAACCGATTTCTAGATCTTCACAGAAATAAAATAATGTATTCAACATAAATGATTTTATATCAAAATTATGCAGCAGGATATAGTGAGCAGAAATTAAGTGTTTAAGAGGATATTCAGTAGAGATGAACAACGATAAAAAAAAGCAAGACTAACAGCGCCCGCAAAGCCGAAAACCCGCACGGCAGTGCTGTATACGTCGCGTCGTTGACGTAAAGACTGGTTGTGAGTGTTTCGAGACGTCGAGATTGATCACTCCCGAAGTCCCGAACGTCAAGCAGCCTTGAATTGCCACAGTTGTTTATACCAGACTGAACTTTTATCTACTTTGGGAACTGTTACTGTATATATGTATAAACAATCAAGTAGCCTATTTGAAACATCGTCTCTACCTTTTAGTGTATAATGATCCGTTCTTCAGTATTTATTTAATTACTAGGCCCTTATTAAAAGGCTAGGAATTTTCTTTTCATATGTTTGAGATCAAGTGTGCAATCTAAAGTAAAAAGATATTAACGTTATGTTTTAGGTTTCTTAGAAATGCAAATTTATTTGAGAATTGTTTTTTTTTCTATTTATATAACCATATGTAATATCCAGGCTTCGGTCCTGGGCACAGAGACGCATGAAGTTCAGAACGCACGGTAGATAGTGTTGTGTTGGTCGAGTAAAGTGGGAGATGGAGCGCTCTTTTACTTCGTGTCTCAACATGTAAACAGTCCGTCACAGTACGGCACAAACTATATTTCACCCTGTACAGATGCAGTATACACAATACATTCCTAGTCTACCACTAAAGTATTAACGTGAGTTGTAACCTTCAATCATGTGTCCCTACGCCGAAGCCTATTACACATACCGCAGCCAAGCAGCAATACACACAACGGTAATGCACATCACGGACCCACCTGTGCTGTTGCAGTCACCCTTCCACACGGGTCATGACGTCATTTATACTCCGTGTATTCTATACCTCATACTGGTTACTCTGTGTCCCTAGACCAAAGCTTGGTAATGTCATATAATAGAACCAGAACATTTTGATAACTAAGATATTGTTCTGTTTTGTCTTTTTGTCTCATTTAAATATTTATAATGTTATTCATTTCAATGATTTAGGCTATGTTATTCAAAGTTACGAAATCTTTCCACGCCAATCAAATGCTATTTCGAGAATGATGAGCGAGACTCGAAGCGCACGAGAATGACGAGGCGAGATGAGGCGAGACGAGACGAGACTCGAAAGACAAATGCAACGAACACAGCGAGCGAGAGCGGCAGTTAGTTTTGTTCATCTCTAATCCTCAGGAGTTACGAGAAGGAATAGATTTATAGAACGATGAAATTCGGAACCGCCAAGGAATCTATGAAATCAATGATAAAGTAGACGAACACAGATGAGCATGGCAAGACCACGTCGAAAGGATGGAGGTTACAAGAACACCCAGGAAGATCCTGAGTTACAATCCGAGAGGAAAAATAAATATTGGAAGATAAAAAAAAAATAATAATAAATAATAATAATGAAGGGACCAGTGAGACTCAATGGATCTGAAGAAGAAAAAGAAGAAGAAGATCGTTTTTGATATTTATTTTTTTTTCTTTAGACAGCACTGTATACGATGATTTTCGAAGAAGATTTTTGTACTTAATAACACGTTGAAAGTTATACATGTCAGTTGCAGTCAATATTTTTATCTCACTCATTTTCTTTGAAGCGGAGCGAACAGTATAATTACATGACATTAGTCTTCTTTATCACTGCTGACAATAGTAACGTGCTGAGCTCCTTGTCACCACACCAATGTTATGTTCGTAGAACTCTATATTTCTTTCAGTCCTGTTTTTATCTTATTTACTTGTATTTACTTACGTGAAAGTCCTACATTATTCAGAACTAGAGTATTGGGTATTCCAGCGTGTCCAAGAACTTAACATATGGTAATTTCCAGAAATATACGGAGTTAACTGTAAGTAATGTCATTAATTTCAAGGGGTTATTCTTTTAAATACTTCAAACAAAAACACCTAATACAATTTTGCTCGTTTTCGCTTCCTTTTCGAGATAAAAATGGTTTTATATGAAATATTTCATAGCGTGTTTTGGTAAAGCCATTGATTTAATTCCCAATATGCTGAGTCAATTTATGATAGCAGTGTATTGTAATAATAAATGATTGAAACAATTTTAGTTTTGTCCTTTAAATGTGCAGAAATTTGATGCGAATAAATGTACAATAACTTTCGTTCTGATAATGAATTTTACAATGTTGTATTTGTTCGGATCAAATTTCTGCACATTTAAAGGGGGAAAAAACAATTTCTTTCACTAACTTATTATCATAATACACTGCTCTCTTAAATTGACTGAGCATATCGGGAATTCAATCAATGGCTCTCCCAAAACACGCTATGAAATATTTCATATAAAACTATTTTTATCTCGAAAAGGAAGCGAAAACGAGCAAAATTGTATTAGGTTTTTGTTTGAAGTATATCAAAGAATAATTCCCTTGAAATTAATGACATTATTTACAGTTCAGCCTGCATATAGGTTTCATCACTGGGCCAAAAATTTGTCTTACAATGCTTATGACTCTCTTTTTTCATTTTATATAATTTAGAGAAATTGACCATATGTTACTGAATTTAAAATCTTGAGGGGGTTTAAACGTAAATGAATCAACAAGCCAACCTGAAAAAAATGCAATATTTGAAGATACACAAAGCGAAGGGAAATTGGTACACCTGCATTTACACATGCGATTCTTTGACAAAGATCAAAACACTTTCCTATTTAGGGGACAGTTGGGTAGTATCGGACATAGGGTAATATCGGACAGTGAGTTTCTTTCATCTACCACCAGATGATAGTACCTGAATGACATGGTTATGTTTCTGTGATGTCACATACAGAAACGTAACCATGTTATTCGGGTACTACCATCTGGTGGTAGATGAAAGAAACGCACTGTCCGATATTACCCGATGTCCGATACTACCCAACTCTCCCCTACATAAATTCACAAGTCTTGTATATGTTCTCGTATTGAAACTGAGAAAATTAAGGCATATCGGATTATCGACTGAAAGAACGAAAAGTGGGTGCATCTTAGTTAATTTTGAGAAACGAAAGTCACCAATTTCTTTAAAATTTAAATTATAATTTATTTAACAACGCTGGTAATTTATTTAATATATATATTTTTGATAAGCTTTTCCCATGTTAAACTAGAGTCTATAAAAGTCCTAGAAATTGGGTACAGTTTTGTATGTTTAATTGTGTATAAAATTGCAGAAAAAAGAAATTAAACGAAACAAAAGTGAAAAATAAATGAACAAAAAATATTGATATAACCTAACTGAACTTCTCTTTAGTTTGTATATGTTCACTGTCCGTCTCTGCGCACTAGAAATTTACAATAGCGAAGATGTTCCTTGGCTTCTCCTCTCATACTTCCCCTTTGCTGTATTTTGCGAGCTGTATTTTATGTGACGTCATATTTTCCGATCACTGCTCTATATACTGGATATTTTAATGTAAGCTGGCTACGAAACCGAACTCGTAGGAAAGTGTTTAATATTCTAATCTAATTCAGATATTTTAAGAATTAACAAAGAACGTTGATATTTAATCTATATGTATTAATACGTTATTTAGCTAATGACATCTACTAGTTCTCTAGGTAGGTGGCTTTGGGGTTAGTAAAATTGTATTTGGGGCGTTAAGGCTGAAGTTTCTTCGTAGGGTTACCCCGACATTAGTCATACAGTTGAGGAAGCATTAAAAAATACAATTTAGTAAATGCCCCAAGTCGGATTCGAACCCGGCCCGAATCACACGTTTCAGTCGAGATTGGGCATGTGACCATCCATGTGCATTCTTGGAAGTCAATGTTATGGATTTCTCAGTTGTTGTTCAAAATGAACATGTTGAATATTAACTGCGCCGACAAATTTGTGATGATAACTATGTTAATTTCTTCCTGTTGCAATGATTCTACAGAATTTTGCATTTAACGGCCGTCTTACGGGGTTCTTGATTGATCACTTACTGGTACTTCCTTTGAAATGTCTATCGTTCGGATAAAAAACTTGTATTTGCTTATAATTTTTTAATCCCTGTTATGGTAATGAATTACATACATTAAACCTGTCAAATTTACTGCTCACCACTGCTACCATCAATTGGTATATAAGAACGAACTATTTACAAACTTATACGAATTCAGAGTTACCTCTGAAGCGACAGCAACCAAAGAAGAAGAAGAAATAGCTGAGCATGGGCGATGTCAAGTAAGTAAAACTGAATTAACAATACAAGATATTGTCATACGACATACTTTTATATGCGATATGCACCAACGTAAAGAATACTGAAGTTTGCCTACGTTGTATTTGCAGCTGTGCGGGAAAAACTAAATTCGCAGCATCGTTAATTCGTTACTTAAACTGTTGTGGAGAAGGCTCTGAAAGACACATAGGCCTAGTCAAAATAATGATGAATATTTAGAAAAATAATTTCTCGTAGACCATTATTTTCGTTAATACATATTTGGTTGAGGTGGCAGAGCTAGTGCGAAAGCACTATGCGAACTTTGTGAAGAGAAATTTCATACAGATTTTTGTTTGTAAATTCAGGCGAACTGGTTCAGTTTTCTATCAACGGACAGAAATAGCCTACGTACGTAAACGGGATGAGAAAATCATCTACAGACAATGCATATATTATAGTGTTTGAAAAGTCTGCATTCTCCTAAGAAAAATCAGCGACGGACAGCTAGGAAATTAAATCTGAATAGAACGTCAGTTCATTGAATGAGCCATGAATTTTATGCGGTTTCCTAACTTACACAAGTTAATCACCGTCTGCAAGCACGTGATTTAAATCAAAGACTCAAAGACATCATTATTGTACTTAGACTCTTGTAAATGTGTATAAAACTGAACATCTTTCCAAAGTCTGCATGCTCTATAATTCTGAGGAGCATTACGATGCATGTGTTAGAAACAGTGGACAGTTTTACATGTAGCCTATACCAGCCCTGTACACAACGGGGATGTGGAATGGAACTCTGAAAGCCTCTACTATGTCCTTAAAGCTTACACTATCTTATAAACAAACGCACAGTGGGAACTATGCATCAGTAATGGATTTCAGGTGACCAGCCGGAGCGATAGATTCATAGAAGCTATGATACAATCCATCACTGAGCAGTGCTTAACTGCCGGTCTACTCGTCTCAGCCGGGGGAGGTGAAGTGGGGAATTGAGGGGAAATCTGTAGTGACTCAATTGAGCTAATAACGCCCAGGACTGTCTAAACAGTACATTAATGATTGATACGTTTACAAATTTTGGATGAAAATTGTCCTATAATTATGTATTTCATTGACATTTTTCACAAATCTATGAATACTTAGTCCTTACTTTGAAATGTTAATAACTACATAACCAACATATCCTTAAGAACATCGGTTTTACCATTTCTAGATTAAAAAATGTTAATAGATACTCTGAAAGATTCACTTCAAATCTTACATTATCATTTACATGTTAATGAAATATATTTATTTTTATAATTTCATCAGCAAATTAATGCAATCATTATTAATATTAAAATTACTTTTTTTGTATTCTGAATCTCTATGTTCAGAGAAAGAGAATGATTTTTTATTCTAATAAATTGTTATACCGTATAATATAAAATCTTTTACTTATCTCTTGGGTAAATATTTCATTTTTAATTGTTATAGAATTTATCATTATTTTAACATTTTCATGACTCATTATTTTTAAAATATAAATACCAAATGCTAGAGCTAAGAATACAGTTCATGTTATTAGGATGTGAAAAACACTGAAGACTGTAAACTTGCATTAAAACGTCTCAAAAATGTTCCTAGTTATCATAGAAAACAAGTGTAAATTTTAAGTTTATAAAATTTCACATTTTAACAATAAGTGTTTAAAGTGAACTCCAAGAAGAATGTAAATTTTAAGTTTCAGAAAACGAGCGACAAAGACTAAATTTAAACGGATAATGAAGTGACATTTGTGGAAGTTGAATGACATCTCAGACGCTATTAGAAATATCTAAGAAGTTCTTTTCCTACATTAATTAGACACATTACATATTTATGTAACTTATAGAGTGTTAGTAGGGAGGCCGGAGGGAAAAAGACCTTTGGGGAGGCAGAGACGTAGATGGGAGGATAATATGAAAATGGATTTGAGGGAGGTGGGATATGATGGTAGAGACTGGATTAATCTTGCTCAGGATAGGGACCAATGGCGAGCTTAGGGTCTATGTGAGGGCGGCATTGAACCTCCGGGTTCCTTAAAAGCCAATAAGTAAGTACATTGTAATGTCTGTAGGTTGATTATTCTTTTGAGAATAATTTAATGTATAAAATGTCACAATTCAATGGAATTATAAGAATAATATTATAATTATGTTAACTATAAAGATTATAGACTACTAACTCAATTATTATTGCTGATGTGCATTAGTGGCAAAAAAAAATCGGACCGACCCTTGATTTCAGAGCCTTGTTCACTCCAGAGCACGGTAGACTGGTAACTAAGACTTTCGTGGGAAGGAAACTTTTTTTTGTTCCTTATTCAAATTTATTTCCAATACTTTGCGATTGCAGCGATATTTTACTACTTAATTAACTTATTATTCCCAGGACATCAATTTTACCAGCAATCGAAAAGTATGGGGAATAAATATGACTAAGGAACAAAATAAGTTTCCTTTCCAGGCAGGATTCGAACCACGAAAGTCTTAGTTACCAGTCTATCGTGCTCTGGAGTGAACAAGGCTCTGAAGTCAGCTACAAGGGTCGGTCCGGATTTTTTGCCACTACTGTACACTGGTTAGGTCTAAATATTGTAAATATTAACTGTAACAGAGAAATATGTAATACTTTCCCATTTATACAGAGTGTTTAAAAATGATGGTTAAGACTTTAGAGATGAGAAGTGAAAACGAAGAGAAGCAAAAAAGTTTCAGTAAACATCCGCAAATTTTTTACCATTACTTTTGAAACATCCTGTATGGGCTAAAGAATATAAACTATATGTACACATTCTGTTTTACAGGATGAACCTGACGAAGAAACTATCAATGTTAGCTGTGTGTTTGCTTTTCTCTTCCGCTTCTTCACATCCTAGTGGGGTAAGTATATACAAAATTCCGTCTAAGAAGTACAAGACGTGACAAAGAAAATCAAGATATTCAAAATCAGGATAGAAACTTGGCACTTATCTTACAATGTTATTCAAAAGTAAAATGAGGAACAGTGTATTTCTTCATATTAATATAGTTTCAATCAAGACGATGTGATGCCACTAAGCTACCTTAATGGAATTCCCTGTGCTTTCTGAAACCGCTTTCCTACCGTCAGAAGTGATTATTTATAAATTACGTTTGTGCGAGATCGTGCGTATTTGCTTGTTTTCCGCACAGAACCAATACGCGGTAAGTGTGAAATATCACATTCAGTATTCCCAACCTAACACACATAACAATTTCCCTCTTCTTACCGCTTAAGCGCGACATTCATTTTACTGCTTTAGGCTTTTAACATATTATTTTTAGAGACGTTTAACATAGTAATAATTATAAATTGGAAACTTACCACTGCAATTTCGCCTAAATTGCAATGTTAATTATTGTTTTTAAATATTTGCAAAAATTAAGAAAAGTCTACTACTCCACGAAACTTATTGCATTCCTGATACAAGTAACATTAAGGAAGCCGTGAAAAAATCAACAAGATTCCAGATGCCGATGTTATTACTGCAATATGTTATATAAATAAATTTGTTAGAATATTAAAATGAAAAATAAATCATTACAAAACCGTACCGTTTGTTTTAAGTTCGCATTTATAGACTGGGGGAAAAAAAAAGACAGACTTATATCACGGCCAGCTGGAGTATAGAAAACACAGAAAACATTTCATAGCAACAAAGTTGAAGAAAGATATTTTGGTTTTCCGAAGTTGCCGTCATTAAACAGAAACCAACATGGAGATTTCATTGCAACTAATTAGAAATTCGTCTTTCAGGTATGTAATAAACGACCTTCGCACAAAATAACGTACGATACACGAGCGGTATGTTAGTTTTCATGTTCTCGGAAATTAAAAAAGCTCAACTACGTTTCGCTTTTTCAATCTTTTCCTCGAACATGAAAACGTCAACATACCGCTCTTGTAACGTATATTACTATTAGATAATCAGAATTTTACCCAACAAGGCGATCTTCCGACTTGACCTTGTAGGTCAGGGCGCTGCAGTCGACCAGATGTCTGTTTATATTACGATTCGACGACGCCACAGCGTTGTTGTTGCACATATTTTCCGCGTCTTAAGTTTACTTTGCCGGTAAGTAGGCTACATTGTAGGCACCTGGAGGCTCTCACATTACAGTTTATTTAATACTAGAAATGTAATGATCAATTTAATCTAGACGGAAGATAAAGAATCGTAATTTTTGCCACCTGCTTTCAAATCTTAAAACACTAGGAAATTTTGCTCAATGAATATTTATTGTCCACTAAATTTGATGTTACGTGAGTATATAATTAATATATTATATCATGTCTTGCAGAAAAACTCTATGCTCTTTACTAAATGGTTTTCTGCAGCATTTGCATTAGCAAGTAGTCACTCACCCCTCCTTTGTAAGGCATAGTTACCACAAAGTACGTTTTCCACATTTCTGAGGTGAGGTTATTCTTCTTCAGTGCCAAAATTTTTATAAAATTTCCCTTTTGAGTAAACGATGCAACACTGGTACTCTAACACTTTGAAACCACGGTTGACCAAATCCTCACACAGTTCGAAAAAAAATAGTTTCCTGGATATCATATTCTAATGTTCCAAGTAACTTTTTTGTGTAGATAATTCAGGAATTAATAGGCCTACTAGCGATGTTTAGAAACTCGTAAAAATTTCAATTGTATTCTGTTGGAAGAAAGGTGACGACGCAGTCTTTTCGTCTAAAACTCTTAAATGTCCACACCACATCGATCTAATTGTAACATTCTGGTTTCTTTGTCTTCATCGGTCATAGTAAAAATATCGTGAAATAAAGACAACAATAATAATAGTAATAGTAATAATAATATTAATAATAATAACAATAATAATGATAATAATAATAATGATAATAATAATAGTAATAATAATATTAATAATAATAATAATATTAATAATAATAATAATAATAATAATATTAATAATAATACTAATAATAATAATAATAATAATAATAATATTGATAATAATATTAATAATAATAATAATAATACTAATATTAATAACAATAACAATAATAATGATTATAATAATGATAATAATAATAGTAATAATAATATTAGTAATAATAATAATAATGATAATAATAGTAATAATAATAGTAATAATAATATTAATAATAATAATAATAATAATAATAATAATAATAATAATAATAATAATAATAATGAGAAGTTAATATAACCTCTGAACCATGATTGACCATAATGTTGATTATAAGAATTCCGAATCAAATAAAAGAATAAGTCATGTAGGCCTACAGATTTGAGTTTTCTATTCATCGACAAAAGGCGGCATAGATACATATTCTGATTAGGACGGTAATACAAGACAGCTTTTCGTTATCTTGTATTAGATAATTATACTTCCACATGATTTTTCCTATTAGTTCAAAAGCTTATGAGCGATGTTCAATATCAATAATATTTCTTGACAATTTCTTTCACTTAAATTGTGGTCAGATTTGTCGTAACCAAAATGTTGGTCTCATAAGACGCATATCAGTAGTAGTTTTTCTTTTTAAAAAGGGAGAATTGCAGATAATAGTCGTATCATATATTACGGTCCTAATTGTATTTTCAAATTTGAACTCACTTTATTAAATGCTTAACTAACAGAATAAAACAACATCAATTAAAACGCTGCTTCTTTTTTCTTTCACAAAGGGAAATGTTCATGACGGATACGAAGACTACGGGTCCGGTTTCGAAGCAGGAGATGGCCAAGGCAATGGAGGAGATGGACACACTGGCGTCAAGAGCGGACATAGTGTAATTCCAGCAGATTATAATGATTACGGTAGTGCTGCTTCAGCAATTCACGGTAGTCTTGATTACGAAAATAGTATTCGTGGATCATCAGTTCATGGTAATCTTGATTACGGAAGCTTCGTAGATGGATCATCACTACATGGTAGTCCTGATTACGGAATTGGTATAGATGGGTCAATAGCTCGTGACAAACCTAATTACGGAAGCGGTCCATCACGAGATGGAGGACACAGTGGCACTGGAACTTCCAGCTCGAGCAGTGCTAGCAGTTACAGTAGCAGCAGTGATGTGGGTGGATCATCAGGTCATGGCACTTCTCATTACGGGAACGGTTTAGATGGATTGTCAGCTCATGGTAATCCTGATTATGGAAACGGTGTAGACGGTTCTTCAATTCATGGTAGTCCTGATTACGGAAACAGTGTTCAAAGTTCATCAGTTCATGGTAGTCCTGATTATGGAAACGGTGTAGATGGTTCAACAGTTTACGGTAGCGGTGCAGGTAGTGAACCAGTTCATGGTAGTTCTGTTCACGGGAGTGATGCAGGTATATCACGGAATGAACTTATTAATGGCAATAGTAGAGATATGACTCATGGTAGTGGTACAGGTCCTGTGAACACTGGAGGACATAGTGGCACTGGAACTTCTAGCTCGAGCAGTGCTAGCAGTTACAGTAGCAGCAGTGGTGTGGGTGGATCATCGGCTCATGGTAGTCCTGATTACGGAAATGGTGTAGACGGTTCGTCACTTCATGGTAGTCCGGATTATGGAAACGGTGTAGATGGTTCATCAGTTCATGGTAGTCTTGATTACGGAAACGGTCTTGATTACTGCAATGGTCTAGAAGGTTCGTCAATCCAAGCTAATCCTAATTACGGAAACGGTGTAGATGGTTCGTCAGTTCATGGTAGTCCTGATTATGGGAACGGTGTAGATGGTTCGTCAGTTCATGGTAGTCTTCATTACGGAAATGATCTAGACGGTTCGTCAGTGCACGGTAGTCCTAATTATGGAAACGGTATAGATGATTCGTCAGTTCATGGTAATCCTAATTACGGAAACGGTGTAAATGGTCCGACAGTTCACGGTAGCTCTGATTACGGAAACGGTATAAATGGTCCGTCATTTCACGGTAGTCCTGATTACGGAAACGGTGTAGATGGTCCGTTATTTCACGGTAGTCCTGATTACGGAAACGGTGTAAATGGTCCGTCACTTCACGGTAGTCCTCATTACGGAAACGGTGTAGATGGTCCGTCATTTCACGGTAGTCCTGATTACGTAAACGGTGTAGATGGTCCGTCATTTCACGGTAGTCCTGATTACGGAAACGGTGTAAATGGTCTGTCATTTCACGGTAGTCCTGATTACGGAAACGGTGTAGATGGTCCGTCATTTCACGGTAGTCCTGATTACAGAAACGGTGTAGATGGTTCGTCAGTTCACGGTAGTCCTGATTATGGAAACGGTGTAAATGTTCCGTCAATTCACGGTAATCCTGATTACGGAAACGGTGTGGATGGTCCGTCATTTCATGGTAGTCCTGATTACGGAAACGGTGTGGATGGTTCGTCAGTTCACGGAAGTCCTGATTACGGAAACGGTGTGGATGGTCCGTCATTTCATGATAGTCCTGATTACGGAAACGGTGTAGATGGTTCGTCAGTTCACGGTAGTATTGATTACGGAAACGGTATAGATGTTTCGTCAGTTCACGGTAGTCCTGATTACGGAAACGGTGTAGATGGTTCGTCAGTTCACGGAAGTTCTGATTATGGAAACGGTGTAGATGGTTCGTCAGTTCACGGTAGTTCTGATTACGGAAACGGTGTAGATGGTTCGTCAGTTCACGATAGTTCTCATTACGGAAACGGTGTAGATGGTTCGTCAGTTCACGGTAGTCCTGATTACGGAAACGGTGTAGATGGTTCGTCAGTTCACGGTAGTATTGATTACGGAAACGGTGTAGATAGTTCGTCAGTTCACGGTAGTCCTGATTACGGAAACGGTGTAGATGGTTCGTCAGTTCACGGTAGTTCTGATTACGGAAACGGTGTAGATGGTTCATCAGTTCACGGAAGTCCTAATTACGGAAACGGTGTAGATGGTTCGTCAGTTCACTTTAGTCCTGATTATGGACACGGTGTAAGTGGATCTTCGGCAAATGGTAGTCCTGATTACGGAAGCGGTGTAGATGGATCGTCAGCTAATGGTATTTCTGATTATGATATCGGTGCAGACGGTACAATAGTTCACGGTAACGGTATAGGTGGTGCACAATCTCATGATAGTTCTGTTCACGAAAGTGATGCAGATACATCACGGGATGTATCTATTGATGGAAATAGTGGAGATATCGCTAAAGGTAGTGGTTCAGAACCTGCGAACGCTGGAGGACATAGTGGCACTGGAACTTCCAGTTCGAGCAGAGCTAGCAGTTACAGTGGCAGCACTGGTGTGGATGGATCATCAGCTCATGGTAGTCCTGATTACGGAAGCAGTGTAGATGGATCATCGTCTCATGGTAGTCCTGATTACGGAAGCGGTGTAGATGGTTCTATGGTTCATGGTAACGGTGTAGCTGGTGCACCACGTCATGGTAATTCTGTTCACGGAAGTGATGCAGGTACATCACAGGATGGATCCAATTACGAAAATACTGGAGACATGACCCATGGTAGTGGTTCTGGTCCTGTGAACACGGGGGGACATGGTGGCACTGGAACTTCCAGTTCAAGCAGTGCTAGCAGTTACAGTAGCAGCAATGGTGTGGATGGATTATCAGCTCATGGTAGTCCTGATAACGGAAACAGTGTAGATGGATTATCATCTCATGATAATTCTAATTATGGAAGTGGTGTAGATGGATCATTATCTCATGATCATCCTAATTACGGAAGCGGTGTAGATAGTTCATCAGCTCATGGTAGTCCTGATGATGAAAACAGTGTAGATGGTTCTGTAGTTCATGGTAGCGGTGTAGCTGGTGAACCATCTCATGGTAGTTCTGTTCATGGAAGTGATGCAGGCGCATTGCAGAACGGACCTAATTCTGAAAATAGTGGAGACGTGACTCATGGTAGTGGTTCAAGTCCTGTGAACACTGGAGGACATAGTGGTACTGGAACTTCCAGTTCGAGTAATGCTAGCAGTTACAGTAGCAGCAGTGGTGTGGGTGGATCAACAGCTCATGATAGTCCTGATTACGAAAGCGGTGTAGATGGTTCTTCAGCTCATGGTAGTCCTGATGCTGATAACGGTGTAGATGGTTCAACAGCTCACGGTAACGATGTAGTTGGTGTACCAGCTAATGGCAATTCTGTTCTCGGAAGTGATGCAGATCGATCACAGGATGGACCTGATTATGGAAATAGTGGAGATATGACCCATGGTAGTGGTTCAGGTCCTGTGAACACTGGAGGACATAGTGGCACTGGAACTTCCAGTTCGAGCAGTGCTAGCAGTTACAGTAGCAGCGGTGGTGTGAGTGGATCATCAGCTCATGGTAATCCTGATTACGGAAGCGGTGTAGATGGATCAATAGCTCATGATAATCCTAATTACGAAAGCGGTATAGATGGTTCTTCAGCTCATGGTAGTTCTGATGCTGAAAACGGTGTAGATGGTTCAACAGTTCATGGTAACGATGTAGTTGGTGCACCAGCTAATGGAAGTGATGCAGATTCATCACAGGATGGGCTTCATAGTGGAGACATGACCCATGGTAGTGGCTCAGGTCCTGTGAACACTGGAGGACATAGTGGCACTGGAAGTTCCAGTTCGAGCAGTGCTAGCAGTTCCAGTAGTAGCAGTGGTGTGGGTGGCACTGAACCTCACCATTCCAACTAATCTACCAAACCTGTAATATCAGTACTCGAAATGGATGGGCAAACATCGATATGGCTGTGTGTTATTTCTTCTTGTTCGTGAAGTTCATATTAATTTGGTATTAAGGAGATATCATTGTACTTGTTCTGTACTTGAAATTAGCTGTAAGCCTGCATAATAAGTAGGCATTGAAAGCATCAGTCATCTTTCTTTCCACTTTGGTTAAGAACAGTGCATTAATTGTGATAGCTAAATAATGTAGGCATAGTACCAATTATTCTATCTTTCCGTTTCTAGTACTGCCTATGTGGCATCAATGTGTATTGCTGAAGTACTGTCGGTAATATTTTTATAAATACGAGCACGGTTACGTTTCATTTTACTTCTAAGAGTAAAATGATAATTAATTTGTTCCTATGAATTTATATTAATTCTGAGTTACGAGAAATTTACTAACTTAATTCACTACGAAGCACAATTCCTTGATTTTATTCTACCTGCACTCTATCTTTTTTTTCATGCTTATTATCACCACTGAAATTGTTTTACAAATAGTTTCCGTTTCTGGTTACATGAGAATGTGATGATTAAAGGTTTGAAACAAATTATTAAATTAGGTCATGAAACATAAATTTACACATTAGTAAGTAAAAGTACTATAATATTTCTATAATGTTGCGTTGTGGTATTCTATTCTAGATAATGTAAATGAAAATTACTGCACCACTGTTGTAATTAATACAATTTACTACATTGCAATAATGTTTAGAAGCACATGAAATATATTTTTTCTACCTAGGAAACGAAAATTGTTGACTGAGATAATTATGTACTGTGTTACTATTCTTTCTGAACAATAAACCTTCATGCAATAAGTTGATATTTTCTATCTTTTGCCTTACAAGTTTCACATTTCCTCTTCCTAGCAACTAACTTTCTTAACTCCATTCTCGTATGTTATATATAACGACGAACAGTATTATGATGTTACAAAAATGATTTGGAGACTTCCATGGGAACACATGTCTTTAGCATCCTTGATGCTATAACTTTGATTATTATTCCGTCAGTCTGTACAAGGAAATTTCTATTGAACTATAGCTTGGAATTTGTTCACATACAGCATTAAAGAATCAGTTTAGCAGAGAATTAAAAATAATTAAGTCGACAATATATTCAAAATTAATCCAATTTAACTTTTTAAATTTTCTTTCTTATATCGGGTGTATGCAAATTGGTGACAAATAATTTGGGGACGTATTCCTAACAATAAAACATTGAAAACTTTCAAATAAACATGGGCCTGGAAATTGACTTCTGAAGAGTAGTCAACTCAAATTACTTTTATGTTCTGGAGTTTTCTTTAGAACATACCATGAGATTTGTTTTCCTTTGTATGGCTGTCATTTTATTGGTTCAAGATATCGGCGGTTTCTTAGAAACGAATTGCACCAATTAATGGACGATGTACAATAATGGCAAAAAAACCGGACTGACCCTTGTACCTGATTTCAGAGTGACAGATTCAAATTTTGCTAGTCACAAAACACATCCATCTTGTATAATTAATTGTAACAATGAAATTTATTGCATTTTTTTTCGATTCTTACCGTCTTTTGTTTCCTTCAGTGCCTCAACTTACAGACGAAAAAACTTTGGGAGCTTTATTTTCATCTGGCATCAATATTACATTTCTACCTCTATTCGGCAAAGATAACTGCGTATTTTTACATTACATAGCAGTACAACCTCTGGCTTCACTATCCATATTGAAATTACCACAGCTTGACACAATACACAGCACAGGATTCTTTTGTATCAGCTACAAGGGTCGCTCCAGTTTTTTTTTTGCCACACCTATACCTCTGCATGATGGCGCTCCAGCTCACTTTAATCTTAGAGTTTGTCGGCACTTGAATCGCCGTCTTCCACAAAAATTGATTTGTTAAGAGGGATTCACTGAATGGCCTGTCCGATCGCCAGATTTAAATCCTATGTATTTTTATCTCTGGGGACATTTGAAATCCATAGTTTATGCAACTCATGTACCCAGAGCGTGAGAGAGCGTATCCTAAATAGATCTGAACAAATACGAAACACTTCAGACTTTTTCCAATGCATGGAAAGCAGGAGTTGCATCGATGCGGAAGGAGACAATTTTGGGCAATTTTTATTTTTTTTTTTGTAAAAAGTTACTTAGTGCCACTTACACTATGGGCTTCTTTGTTAGCAATGAAGTAGCATAACTCAGGAACGGATAGTGGCTCGATTCCCGGCTTGGGCAATGGCAGAGTTGTATTTTTCGTCCGCAACACTTGTCATGTGTTGTCTCAGTGGTGACCCTGTACCGTGCTGATCAACACGACCAGGGAAGCCCGCAATTTGTACCTGTCTAGTGTCGGTTCAAAGATAAAACATTATACATTCATCAATACATTCACCCATCCATCCATTCATTCAGCATATCTTCTTCAGACAGGGAAGTAAATGTCCTATAGGTGCAGTGTCGTATAATTACGGAATGAAAAAAAATCTGTCTCTGGCAGAGGATTCTATACCAAATGTATCGGATACTTCCTGTCCACGTTGAATTTCGACTTTTACTTTTTTATTTACTTTATTTTAATTTAATTTTGATGTTTTAGTTGGTCCGATTTCTTGTTTGTTGATAAGTGCAATGGATTTAGAATCTTTGAATATAGATTTTCTATAAATAGTATTTATGTTTAAGGAAATTTTTTGTGGAGTAACCTCAGCGGTTATAAACGCAGTAGAACAAACTGATACTGTTAAAATGATTTAATATCTAGGTTTATTTCAGAAAGCTCACATTCTCTAGCTCAGAGCAATACTTAGAAAATAACATTTCTAAGAAAGTCGACGCTTGTATTGGACTGATATGTAAGAGACATTAGACAATATTACTGCCGAAGGAAACAGGTTCGTTTTCCTTTATTTACTCTCAACAACTCGAATGGAAGAGAAATCGGATTCGAATACAGACGTCGGAATGAAACATCTGAAGTTCAAACAAGAATATATATTATTTTTAATCAAAAGCAATATCGTTCAGACTTTGTTAATTACAATTCCTACACCACTGGCTTCATTTTAAAAGAACTTTTTCCACATCGCAGTTTTTAATTTATTGGTAAAGTTAGAGAGCTGAAGTACAAATATTGTAAAAACAGAAGTCTCGTTTATTTATCTCTTGGTTAATTTAACGTGATAAAGATAGATTCTTGTTCATATAAACTCTTCTATCTCATCTGTAGTAAGTAATTAAAATGAGCCGTTAGCGACACATTGAACCCATATTCATTTCAATTAAATTTACTGAGAATTACTTTATTATAACTACGGGATATATCAATTTCAGAAGGAGAATATTTTAGTCTTAAGGCAGAAATATGGTTTTGTTCTTTCTATGACAGAAATGAATTTATAGAATGAGTCAAAAGTCAGGAACAGTTCAACAATGCAAACTATCTATACGATAAGTTCAATATGGCGATTCTCTTCAGCAAGGCACATGTTCAAACGACGCTTCCAGTTCTTCAGGACGCTGAGGATTGTGGTGACTGTAGAGTGACACAAATCCTAATTGGACAGATGCGCCCAAGATGGTAGATGCGGAGAAGATAATGGTATGGCGTGGAATATGGGGTGGGAGGATCATTGGTCAATTTTTTACCGAAGGTACCCTGACCGCCGAGAAGTACAAAACTCTAAACTCTTGCCATTAATTCTGAATGAAGACGAGGGGAAAAGAAGAATAAGAAGAATGAAGGAAACAAAGCAGGCAAAGACGAGGGAAAAAGCAGGAGGTAGAGGAAGAAAAGAAAGAAAGGAGGCAATAGACGAGGAAGAAAAAGGTAGAGGAAGAATGAAAGAAACAAGGCAAGCAACGACGAGGAAGAAAAAGAAGGTAGAGGAACAAGGAAAGAAACAAAGCAAGCGACGAGGAAGAAAAAGAAGGTAGAGGAAGAAGGAAAGAAAGAAAGCAAGCAACGACGAGGAAGAAAAGAAGGTAGAAGAAAAAAGAAAGAAATAAAGCCAGCAACTACGAGGAAAAAAAGAAGGTAGAGGAAGAAGGAAAGAAACAAAGCAAGCAACGACGAGGAAGAAAAAGAAGGTAGAAGAAAAAGGAAAGAAACAAAGCAAGCAGCGGCGAGGAAGAAAAGAAGGTAGAGGAAGAAGGAAAGAAACAAATCAAGCAACGACGAGGAAGAAAAAGAAGGTAGAAGAAGAAGGAAAGAAACAAAGCAAGCAACGACGAGGGAGAAAAAAGAAGGTAGAAGAAAAAGGAAAGAAACAAAGCAAGCAACAGCGAGGAAGAAAAGAAGGTAGAGGAAGAAGGAAAGAAACAAAGCAAGCAACGACGAGGAAGAAAAAGAAGGTAGAGGAAGAAGGAAAGAAAGAAAGCAACGACGAGGAAGAAAAAGAAGGTAGAAGAAGGAAAGAAACAAAGGAGGCAACGGCGAGGAAGAAAAAAATAGGTAGAAGAAGATGGAAAGAAACAAAGCAGGCAATGGCGAGGAAGAAAAGGTAGGTAGAAGAAGAAGGAAAGAAACAAAGCAGGCAACGGCGAGGAAGAAATAGAAGGTAGAAGAAGAAGGAAAGAAACAAAGCAAGCAACGACGGGGAAGAAATAAAAGGTAGAGGAAGAAGGAAAGAAACAAAGCAAGCAATGCCGGGGAAGAAAAAGAAGGTAGAGGAAGAAGGAAAGAAACAAATCAAGCAACGACGGTGAAGAAAAATAAAGTAGAGGAAGAAGGAAAGAAACAAAGCAAGCAACGACGGGGAAGAAAAAGAAGGTTGAAGAAGAAGGAAAGAAACAAAGCAAGCAACGGCGGTGAAGAAAAAGAAGGTAGAGGAAGAAGGAAAGAAACAAAGCAAGCAACGATGGGGAAGAAAAAGAATGTAGAAGAAGAAGGAAAGAAACAAAGCAAGCAACGACGAGGAAGAAAAAGGTAGAAGAAGAAAAGAAACAAAGCAAGCAACGACGAGGAAGAAAAAGAAGGTAGAAGAAGAAGGAAAGAAACAAAGCAACGACGAGGAAGAGAAAGAAGATAGAAGAAGAAGGAAAGAAACAAAGCAACGACGAAGGAAGAAAAAGAAGGTAGAAGAAGAAGGAAAGAAACAAAGCAACGACGAGGAGGAAAAGAAGGTAGAAGAAGAAGAAACGAAACAAAGCAGGCGAAGACGAGAAAGAAAAAGAAGGTGGAGGAAGAAGGAAAGAAACAAAGCAAGCAACGACGAGGAAGAAAAAGAAGGGAGAAGAAGAAGGTAAGAAACAAACAACGACGAGGAAGAAAAAGAAGGTAAAAGAAGAAGGTAAGAAACAAAGCAACGACGAGGAAGGAAGAAAAAGAAGGTAGAAGAAGAAGGAAAGAAACAAAGCAAGCAACGACGAGAAAGAAAAAGAGGATACAGGAAGAAAAAAAGAAACAAAGCAAGCAAAAACGAGGAAGAAAGGGGAGGAGATAAGGGAAGAAAGAAAGAAACAAGCAGGCAAAGATGATGAAAAAAAGAAGGGTGAGAAAGTAGGCGAGAAGGTAACAAAGAAGAATAGACAAGGATGAAAGAAGAGAAGCCGGAAAAGTTATGAAGAAAATAAAGCATGCAAAGTCGAGAAAAACAAAAGAAGGAAGAAAACGAAGGAAACAAAGCAGACAGGAATGTGGTAACATAGAGAAAAGAGACAAGATAGAAGAAAGGGAGGAAAAATAACGGTGAGGAAGAAAAGAATCAAAGCAGAAATGAAGAAAGAAAAAAAACAAGGCAGGAGAAAGAAAGTAGACTGGTAAGAAATAAAACAAGGCAGATATAGGAGAAAACATACAAATCTGGTACAGATAAATAGCAATATTCCAAAGTAATTTGGTTTTGTGCATAGAATGCCAAGGCATTCACATGCGTTATCTAATTTAAAACTATCTCTCTGCAGTTCACGTCTTCGCTGAATCTCTCGTCACAATTTCAGAAATTCCATGAGCTAATTCTGGTGCTGGTCGGAGATTCTTGGGAACCTAACATTGGCAACACTGCTAATAATAGCATCACCATCTACTGGGAAAGCAGTGAAGACTAACGAGGCCTCTAGTAAAGTGTCCGTGTACGCAGCTTGATAACTAGCTCCGTGCTTCAAATGGCCATTACAGGCGCTTCGCGTCGCAGAGCTGTTCTGCTGCGAAATATACTTCCAACCCTCTTGCTCTCTTTCGAGAAAACGTTTTCCACCGATGCTTTCAGGTTGTGCAGCTTGTCTTTAACGAGACGATCTCCAATTTTATAGCGAATTTATAGGTAGACTGTCTCCAAGGATAGCAGTTCCATGTCTGAATAGTAATAAATTCAATTTATAAAAAAAGAAAATGAGGCAAGAAAGTAACGGGGTGGGGGGGGGGAACATGACAAAATGTAAGCGATAAAAGATGAGGAAAAAAGAAAGAGGGGAAAGAAAATAATATTTGGAGTCCGTGCGATGAGGGAAAGTGGGCGCTGGTAACACGTGCTCTCAAAATAGCGTTGCCACTCCGTCTAAACCATCTTCACATAGCTAAGCGTTTCCATAATTTCCGTTAATACGTTTAGATTTCCTAGATTAGATTAGTTTATATGCGAGTTTGTATTGGACACAAAATGTAAAGTCAAACGGCCGCGTATCACAGTTAAGGCTATGGATCTGTGAAATTTCTAACCTCTACACTTTTATACCGATTATTAATCTGAAGCTTTTACCACATATTTCTTACAATGTGGACATGCTAGAACACAAATTTTCACTTTGATATTCCAATTAGTTTATTTATAATTAATTTTTGTTGGTTTTTTAAATAGTGAAATGTATAATTGTCTCAATTTTTGAAGTTGACATAATTTTTCTTTAAATTTATATTTAATGTATTCCTGATATATGCAAAATATGACACATGCTTGTCATATTTTTCCAATTACTTTTTGAAAAAAAAAATAGATATATTTGCCCTTTTAATTCTTAAAACTTATCACATCCTCAACACTGGGTGAATTGAATACTTGACACGTGTCAATGTGCTTGACATGCTTTTGTGGGCTTCTGTACAAAATTTCACTGAGATTGGAGAAAAACTGCATTCATTAGAGTGTTTTGAATGTTACAAAATGTTGAAAACGAGTACAGCATATACATATGATATGTACTATCGATATCCTTCCTTGCTACACACACTTTCCTCCTATATAACAGCGGGAAATATGAACTGAATAAAAAGTAAAATTAATTAGAAGGAACAAAGTCTATCAGATTGACAGCTGAGTGTCAGTTTGAAGGGCTGCAGCTCCACGCACGCGCTGGTCCCTTTAAATTCGTCCTGAGGGGGTTTAATTTGTCATAGGGCCAAAATGAGCATAGATTTAGAAAACTGAAACACTATTTAATCTTTTAGAGTTAAAAACAAAATTTCATTTATTTTTTTGTTTTTTATTTCGTTATTTTCACCGATCCATAGCCTTATATTCACGTAAAAGAGAGACTACAAAATCTGCATGGGAATTAAAGAAAAAACTAAGATCTTTCTGTCCATATAATATACAGTATGTTCACAGAAATTCTCTGTGATTACAAATGACTATAATTTCGTAATGGTGTACATTAAGAACCTTATACTAGCGCCCTAAGAAAGGATGACTCAAAGAATGCCTGTTTTGAACATTGCGATGTTTCTAATTGGCGGCAGAAGCGAATAGAAACTGTTACTATGGGTTTCGTTTGTTTGGTTTGCCAGTCTTATGTTATTTTTGTATTATTGCATTGTAGCAAATGTTCATTACCATATTAAACAACTGGCAGGATGGTGAATAAGACGCATTGGAGACCAAGACAACGTCTTCTGCAAGTGGTCACCGAGGTCGCCCGACTTCAATGTCTGTGACTTCTTCTTATGGGGTTACATAAAAAATTATCATATATTTACCTCCCTCGCCTCAGAATCTTCAAGAGTTGCCATCGAGTCCTTTCCAGTAGATATGTTGGAGAGTGTGTGGGATGTGTGGGAATATCGATTTGATGTATGCTGTGTGACACGCGGGGTACAACTCGACCGAGGCGAGTGGAGCTGCGGGCGTAATGTGAACTATAGCGATGACGCTATACGAACGCAGGAGCAGTATAAGTGGCGCTCCGCTGCAGGACTCCACTGGCCTCGGTCGAATAATACACATTATTTTAGTGTTTGTGACGTATGCAATATAAATTTTTTTAGTTTCTTTTTTTGGTGTCACCGTTTTCATGTACATACGACTACCGATAGAGACGACATAGGCCTACTCATTCATAATCACGGAGGATTTGTGTGGACACACTGTATATCATAATGAATATTTTACACATTGTTACATAATTACTAAAGATATGCAACACAATTTTCGCTCATTCTCCATCTACAATCGTTTGCCGCACCGTAAGTACAAGAGTTCTGTCTATACATATTGCGAGTGAAATACGTAATTAAACACGTGTTTTCAAATCTGTATTCAGATTTTAGTTATAATCTCTTTTATGGTTTAAGAATTTTTGTACAATTTGTTAATAAAGTTTAATCATATTGAACATAATTGTTATGTGATGCGCTGTGACCTCATCTACAGCTAAGAAATCACGTTCCGCGCGAAGCAAGCGTGTCGTGTGAGTGCGCAAATACACTACAATATTTAATACCTTTCAAAACATACGTATACAAATACGTCATATAATGGTATTCAATGATCATGGGAACCGAAATCTCCCTATTTAATTTTTTTATGATTGAGAACGCAAGGTATTACCTACGGATTATAACAGGATTAAAATGGAGGAACACAATTTAACACATCTCTATGGTTAATCAGATTAAAATAAAAATTCAAATTTATATGCAATTGATTTGCGAGTTTCAGCCGGTTTTATAGGTTATTTTATGTGTTTATATAAAATGTCATTTACGCCTAGCATAAAATAAAATTAAGGTATAAAATGTTTACTAACTCTGAAGTTGTAACTTTTAAATGAAGCAGCATATTTTATTGTACTTTGTTCCTTTTCTGAATTAATTATGTAGGTACACTGCTCCGCCGATTTAGTAGAATGCGTTTGAGTCTAAAGAAAGCAGCAAAACAGTACAACATAGTCTGTAGTTGTGACGAGAATCCAAGCCCCCGCATATCTGTAAGGCATCAGGTCACAAACACGTTCACGTCTGAGTATTTCTGACAAAGTAATATTATTCAACGCTTTAAAAACGGCGCAAATGTTAAGAATATTGCTGGAGATTTTAATATTTATTTATTTATTTATTTATTTATTAACTTACTTATTCATTCATTCTTAAATTTATTCATTTATTTACCCATTTAATTATTTGCTTATTTATTTATTTATTATTGTATCTTACTCTAGAGCATGAAATTAATTTGTATTAACGTTCTATCAGATTCACTTTTTGTAATGAATTAACTCTTAAATATCCTTTCCCGTATGATCGATTTTTTATTGTCCATAATAGAACATCTTGTTATTGATAATCTTTTACAGTATCCAATTGCGACAATGAAATTCCTTGTCACAAAGTATCAGAGGCTGCAAGACAATAAACATTTTAAAAAGTAACTTAAAGGATACTTTTCTTAGCAATTCACTTTAATCATACTGACTTAACGGTCACTGATTACATGATAACTTCTTTCTTTAGACATGCATCCTGATAGCGCTGCATTTTCAAAATTGTCTCTCAATAATCTCTTCCTATTATCTAACATTATTTGAAATATGTTAACATTCTATGTATTTTAGTTTAATTCTGCTACACAGTTTGTATTTCATTGTTTAATTAATAGTTCATAGTATTTTACTGTTTAGTTCATAAGTAACTCTTGTATACACGTAACTTTTATCTAAATCAATTGTTATAATCTTTGTAGCTTGTAAGTTTATACATATATGTATATGTATAGGGGAGAGTCGGGTAGTATCGGACATCGGGTAATATCGGACAGTGAGTTTATTTCATCTACCACTCGATGATAGTACCTGATTGACATGGTTACGTTTCTGTGATGTCGCATAGACAAACGTAATCATGTCATTCAGGTACTACCATATGGTGGTAGATGAAAGAAACGCACTGTCCGATACTACCCGATGTCCGATACTACCCGACTCTCCCCTACTTTTTGCTGATTGAGTGGAAGATGAAGGCCCTACAGCCTTAACTCTGCCAGCTAAAATAAATTATTATTATCATTATTATTATTATTATTATTATTATTATTATTATTATTATTATTCCTTGACTTTCATACTCTACCTGAAGATGATGCTTGCCGATTGCAGGGGACTTGCACCGCGTGTAACTTTTATCTAAATCAATTGTTATAATCTTTGTAGCGTGAAAGTTTATACATATATGTATATGTATACTTTTTGCTGATTGAGTGGAAGAGAAGGCCCTACAGCCTTAACTCTGCCAGCTAAAATAAATTATTATTATTATTATTATTATTATTATTATTATTATTATTATTATTCCTTGACTTTCATACTCTACCTGAAGATGATGCTTGCCGATTGCAGGGGACTTGCACCGCGTGTAACTTTTATCTAAATCAATTGTTATAATCTTTGTAGCGTGAAAGTTTATACATATATGTATATGTATACTTTTTGCTGATTGAGTGGAAGAGAAGGCCCTACAGCCTTAACTCTGCCAGCTAAAATAAATTATTATTATTATTATTATTATTATTATTATTATTATTATTATTATTATTATTATTATTATTATTCCTTGACTTTCATACTCTACCTGAAGATGATGCTTGCCGATTGCAGGGGACTTGCACCGCGTGTAACTTTTATCTAAATCAATTGTTATAATCTTTGTAGCGTGTAAGTTTATACATATATGTATATGTATACTTTTTGCTGATTGAGTGGAAGAGAAGGCCCTACAGCCTTAACTCTGCCAGCTAAAATAAATTATTATTATTATTATTATTATTATTATTATTATTATTATTATTATTATTATTATTCCTTGACTTTCATACTCTACCTGAAGATGATGCTTGCCGATTGCAGGGACTTGCACCGCGTGTTATATCTAAGTAGGTAAACATTTGCTTTCACCTATATCGACAGAGCAGTGTATAAGGAAGCCCTCATGTTAGTTAATATTTGATTATAAGTAAGCTCATTAATCTGGTGAATAATCACTATATATTGTAACATTACTATTAATAATATTACTACTGCTATTATAATTATTTATATACATACGTCACTTCTGGTAGTTGAAAGAGAAGGCCATATCACCTTAACTCTGACAGAATAAATAAATATGAGTATATAGGTGCAGATTTCTTTGAAACAATAGGGAGGGGGGATTCTGAACAAAAATATGATAAAACTTTAATTTTTCTTTCTAAAAAAATGTTCTTATATTTTATAGAAGATAACGTCATCTGATTTTTCATTTAATACCTGTGGAAACTGTTTAATATGATTGAAGACTGCGTCCCTTACGCACTATCTTTTCCAAACTGCTTTGCTTACCCTTCATTGATCTTTGCAGCGATGATGAACATGAGCTATTAGCCTGACTGCCACTACTACAACCCAATTTATCATTCTGTCCTCGTTCATTACAGTTTTATTTTGAACACTTTTCTTTATTAAAAATTTACCCATTTTCAAAAATTAGATCGCAATCATTCATCACTTAACAAGCACCTGCCAGCGACGACGACCAACAAAATAAGCGGTCACTGAAACTGAATGCTGATAACGGTTGATTTTGAATTTCTTAACAAATTTAATTGTAATAAAAAACGTTTGACATTAACAATTATTTGTGTTCACCACTGTGGAGTAACGGTTAGTACGTCTGAAACGACAGGGCCCGGATACAAATCCTGATTAGGACAAGTTACCTGGTTGAGATTTTTCCTGAACCCATTAAGACCTAATTCCGGACCCAGGACTCATTCCGCTGGCATTATCACCTTCTTTTCACTCAGATGCTAAGTAACCATAGAAGTTGATGAAACGTTATAAAATAAACCAATTAAATATAATAATTTGTTAACTGATATTAGTCAAAATTTCAGTCGAATATAGTATTAAATGAACTGTCACTTCCGTATTATTATTACGGCTTGGTAGGTATTACTCGACCAAGGCCAGTGGAGTTCTGCAGCCCGAGCGCCACTTTTATTTCTCCTGCGTTCGTATATAGCAACATCGCGATAGTTCACATTACGCCCATATCATAACTCATTCACAGACATAGCCAAATCAGCACCCGTACTGAAACTGTGTTACTGAAACAAAAGGTGATATGCTCTGCATGTACTGTATAATCCTGTCGCGCTCCCTCCAAGCCGATTCACTCCCTCCAGGTAGGGGAATAGAAAGTGTACATCGCGCAGAGACAGATGTACAATGTGCAGGGTTTTGGCATGCCTATATTATATGATGTCATTGACTGAAAAATAAACAATATATTTATTCAACTAGATTTATGAAGTTAAGTTGTCTTTTCAGTTTCAAATTAATTTTTTTATAATCCAAAAGTCCTACATAAGTCTTCTGCGGAATAAGGGTTGGGAAGTTCATGAAGAGGTTCACTGTATTTCTGAAGACGACTCTCACAGAAGAGCGGATACAATAGCAATAAACAGGCAACAACAAAAGGCTATTATCATAGATCCAACTATACGCATGGAGAGAGATCTCAACCAAGCTCATCAGGTTGACCAGGAAAAGAGGGCCATTTATGAACCTTGTATTCCCTACCTTAGTACTAAGTATAACATCCCTCTCTTCAATTGGTCAGTATCAGGTTTACTTTTTGGTGCTCGGAGTTCTTTACCAAAATTTACATATAATTTTTTAAAACAATTATCAGTATCATCTTTTGAAATTAAAAGAAATCATCTCGCAAATTCTCAAAGATTCCCTGAAGATTATACAATTTCACTTATACCACTCAGAAGGCTTTAATTAAGGATATGCTAATTTTAAATACAATCTTTTATTTATAAGAAAAATTTTAAAGTCATGTTCTAAGATTTTATTTTGTAATTGATAATCAGTGGTGCTTAATTATAACATTTTATTTTTATAAGAATACTCATATTTAGTTAATTATATTTTTATTTGCTATTAATTTCCGGATCCTCGTGGTCATCCTTAATTAAGGCCGGACGATTTATTTCTCTCTCTCTCTCTCTCTCTCTCTCTCTAAAGAATATAACAAAATAAAAGCCATGATACACAATAGATCCAGAAGAATATGTGGGGTGACTAGTAACTCCAGGTATACAACCAAAGCTGTCAAAAAAGGATGTGCAGTCCAGGGCTAAGTCTAATTAAATTTATGAAATACTTTGTTAGATTATATTCTGAACTTGAAAGCTCGACCTCGTTTTCATATGAGAAAGTATTCATTTGGAAGAAACTTCGGACTGAGCTTCTGTAACGTAAAACTCTACACTCTACAGTCATGTAAGTGCAGCGCATGCTACAACGAAGGATGGAAGACGGATGCGAGCTAATTAGTAACACGGGGTTTCGTAATGAGACTCGGCATGTGCTGAGTGGGTTCATCACCGTGAAACTGGAGCTCTTCGAGTGCAAGCTATTTACGAGAAGAAGAAATGTCGGGGTTGGAATTGACTGTTTGTAAAAATAAATTGCTTTCTTGAAAAAGGCTCACTTTCTTGGAAATGAAGATGATGGAGACACGCGTTAATATAAATCTCTCTAATGAAATAATTACTAATTTTGCATTCCATCTCTTGTAATTTATTTCAATCATAGACATAATCAAATTTATAACAGAAGAAGAAGATAAATAAAAGTTATTCTATTATTATAGGATAGGGTAATGCTTATACTACCTCCCTCATGCCAATAACTCGGCTACAGAAAAGAATAATAAAAATGTGCCTTAATAAACCTCTTGATTATCCTTCAGAACTATTGTATTCAGAATTTAAAGTATTTGATATCCATCAAATTTATAACACTGTATTACTGAGGTTTCGTTATTTCCAACAGAGGAATCTTCTGTGTACTTAATAAGATTGGTGAAGCTCGAATGGAATTAATTTGTATAATTCTGTAGGGTGCGGCGACTTGTGACGGGGGGTCGATTTGCTTGCTTTATCCACTCTAGAATTAATCCCATCCGAGTTTTGCCAGTCTTATTAGGTACACACAAGATGCCTTTCTTGGAAATAACGAAACCACGTTTTTTGCAGGCTCCTATGATTTTCATGTATCTGTACTTGGCATCGGAAAGGGTTGTTATGTACCTATGTACCCCTCCCAAAATGTCTCGATTTTATTGGGCATTGCTACTGTGATACACCGTGCACTCTGATTATGAAATCACTCACTACTGGTCTGTCACTTCTCGCCGCAATTCAGCTGTCGGTGTGATTCCTGGCGCACATGATGTCATTCAAATTCGTTATCAGAGATCGGAAACAGTATAAGCACTACCCCATCCTATAACGTCATATTGTAAAATACCTTATACTATTGCGAGAATAAGTCTGTATTTAGAGAAATTCATAGCAAAAATATCAACATTCGGATGAGGATGTAATTTACTGTATAGGCCTAATCGTAACATTTGGAAGACTGTGGAATTTTTGTGCAATTCAGTATTTGCCTTTGGTATGAAAAATAAATTTCGAAATTTTGTATTAAGCTTACGTGTATATAATGCTACATAATAAAATAAACCAACACAGCCCAACTTATTGCTAATAATTTCATAAAGTAAGTTTAAAGACTGACAATTTCGTCTACTTTGCAAACTATGATTCGCCCCAGGAATCTGTGCAGTAATTTTGCGCATGTGGGCGGAGTGAATGGACGGAGTCTATGTGTCTGAGTGTATTGCGGGCAGCATCTGCTCGAGGCCGCTAAGGGGCAAGATGCTAGTGGTAGCAGATGGTTTTATAGTCCATTTTATATCATGGAGTGCAGTTCGGTGACTCCTTTGAACACTCACAGATTTATTACTTCCTGCACTAACATCTCTGGCCAGTCCATCCTTTCCCCTCGTCTCAATATTGCACAGTTGCCACAATCCTGGCGACCCTCGAAATGAAAGGATTCGTGGCCATCATCCCCATCTGGACGCCACGTGTTTTTAAGAAGAGAACGTAATATCACAAGCTGACCGCTCAATGAATAATACTGAATACACTCTCAATGATACTTTCGTGCTAACTGACGGGATTCTTGGAATTCGGAAAAGATGTGGCAACTCTGCCTCCACGTGGATTTGACGGAAGCCTCTCAATTCTTCTGAACGAGGGTTGTGATTAGTTACTAACAGGCAAAGACAAGATTGCGAATGAACAAAAAATTAAATAATCATTAAGACAAAAATAATTAAATCACGCAAAAACTTACATATAAAATAATTTAAAAGCAAATATTTAAGCTTCTTAACTTAAAAATTAAATTCAACAAAAATAATAAGAAACAGTATATTCCTCGTCCAACCATTCATTCCACCAACCAATTAGTAGGCAAAGTCCTTTCTATGAGACTGCACTCCATGAAATAAAATCGGCTATACAAGGAAGTGTGACCAGATATCTTAATGTATTCAGATACCCTCCCTGCAAGCTCGCTTCGGTCAAGCAATGCCTCCCCCCAGAGCAATCATTGTTACTAACCCTTCCACATACCACAAGCGGAGAAGTCTTGTTTCGTCTTTCTACTCCACATATTCTTGGGACATACCATAGTATTCGACTCTACTTACATTGCGAAACGACAGAGAACCTTTCAATTTGGAGACTTAAAACTCGCGGTGTTTCGCGAAGTTTAATATTACACCAACTGAAAACACCCATGCGTTCACAGTTTAGGTGAAAATTGTTTCATGTCTCTCCTGTAAAATTTACTTTTTTTGGACTGAAGTTTATGCAACTATCGATTCATTTGGTGTCTGGAAAAAGAAATTATGCACTAATTTGACAATGAGACCGTATTGGTATCCAGCAGATATTTGTGAACTTGTTCAACAAATCAATAGTTGATAGATCGATAGGCTAAGGTAGAGGTTGCGATGTTCAAGTAACATGAACAAATTTACAAAATCGACAACTTCAAGAAATAAACAGTAACCAACTGTATATCTCAGTGCTCTAGAAACCTGGCATAAGTCTAGTCTGTCACCTTTAAATTTTATATAGTGAAATATCCATATCTTTCAGCGTATGATATGTGGCTGAGCTTCCTTCCATCTCATAAAGAATACGGTGATGGTGCTATATTTCTCAAATGCTGCTGCTAGCAACCATAAATATGTAACAAAGGAACAGAGAGAAATAGAATCTGACGGCAGGACTAACGCAGCCTGACAGTAGTTACAACACAGACTTCATTGCGCAGGGTACATTCGTTCCTTTGTTCACCAGATTCAGCTCACGATATCAGCGCTTAAGACAGAGTCTGCGAAGATTAACGTGAAGGGGGCCTTTGTAGTCGTCTCTTAACCATAGTTATAAAGCAAGACAGCTTAATGACGAAGGCTGATCTCTCTTTCATTATTGTTCACATTCATATTTAATGTTCCTCAATGCTTCGGTTATATCAGTGAAGCGAAGAAATTTTAAAAGAAAATGTATGGGTTTTAGGATAACAGAAAGAACCTCCATTACTGTAGGAGCATATTGTGAAAAAATGATGAGATAAAGTCTGTAAAACATTTGCAATATTATTTCTCTTCTCGAGTAATGTTACATATATAAACGCCATTCGACTATTAAATATTAACAAGAAATAATGGAAGATACAAAGGTACTTCACGCAATGCTTCGTTACATTTTATGAAAATGTATTATTACTTGTTATTCAGTGTACTGAACTTTTGTAACATTCTTGTTCGTAACTTTAAGTGTTATGAGAAAACTGGAAACATTTTATAAATTCATAATAATTCGAAATTTTATTACTAAGGAAGCATTGAGAATAATATTTTTCACTTTAGTACAATCATTAATACAGTATTGTATAATAAATTGGGGTGGAGTAGCATCATCTGGACTTAATCCATTAATTTTATTACACAGAAGTTTAATAAAAATTTGTCTAACCAAAAATATGGATTACCCAACAAATTTTAATTTATACAGTTTTGAAAGTATCAACTATTGAAGAAATTTATAAATATAGTTTACTAACTTACTACCATAGAAATCAAATAAAACATAAATCTAATCGACATGGATATCATACTCGAAGACAAAAGTCTACTTTTCCATTAATTGAGCCTAACGTCATACAATTGCAGCACTTAAACATGGTGCTAGTTTCGGCCCAAGACTTCATAATACAATTACAAACAATTTTACAAATTTGAAATATTTTAAAATTAAACCTTTTAAAAAAGAAATTTATAAAAATTTTCATGATATATAATATTAACAAATGTGTGTTTTTTACTTTTTAATTCTGTCGACTATATTCATATTTTTATTGGATATCAGTGGCTTCCATCTGATTGTTAACAATCATAAGCGACACAAAACCATAGCCACCATAGCCTTTGATATAATCATAACCATCGTAACAGCCATATCCATCAATATAATCTTTGATATGAAGTTTCTACCTATAAAAGACGTTTCACATAGTGTATTGGAATAAACTGATGGGATCCTGAAGAAAATTGCGGTGGATTGGAAAGAAAGGAGGCTATTCAGTAACCTTTATATGAAACAACGAGTCAAAGTCAGGATAAGAGAAAAAATGACAGGAGGAAGACAAATAGAGAGAGGAGTACGACAAGGATGCCCTTTATCACCTACCCTATTTAACATCTACTTGGAGGATTTAGTGAAGAACTGTTTTAGAACATGGGAGGAGTGATAGTAGGAGGAAGAAGAATAAAGTGCATAGGATTTGCTAATAATATGGCGCTGTTAGCATAAGAGGAGACAATACTAAGGGATATGCTACAGGAGCTAAATAACAGCTGTGAGCAGTATGGAATGGAGGTAAATGAAAACAAGAGAAAGACCATGGTCATAGGAGGAAAAGTAAAGAAGGTAAACTTGCGAATTCTAAATGAGGCAGTAGAGCAAGTGGACAGTTTCAAATACTTGGGGTGTACTATAAGCAGTAACATGAGCTGCTGCCAGGAAGTCAAAAGGAGAATAGCAATAGCAAAGGAAGCTTTTAATAGAAAAAGGAGCATCTTCTGCTGACCTCTGGAGAAAAAACTAATGAAGAGACTATTGAAGGGCTTTGTCTGCAATGTAGAATTGTATGGGGCAGAAACTTGGACATTACGACGAAGTAAAGAGAAACGAATAGCAGCATTTGAAATATGGATATGGACAGGGGCAGATATTTATGGAGGTTAATTTTATCATTTGTGTTTTTTAATATTGGTATCGGCGGAGATTGTTGGAGATTGATTTGTACTCTTGGCAGAAATTAATGACAATTTTGGAAAACACAATTATTTTGGAATTATACTATTAACTCACTATAAATATTAATTTCCAAATAATTAACATTAAAGTTTCATTGGAATCTGGTAAAGGTGCGGTATGACCAATAGACAATATTTGTTGAATTGAGACTATATTTACCACGAATTCATTAAAGACGAAAAAAAAAAAAAAACTTGCAGCCCTCAAATTAACACTTTCAAATTATATTAGTGAAATGTTGAATTCTCAGTCTTTTGAGTTCAGTAATGTAATCAGAACACCTGTAATATCATGTAATTTATGCTACTTGGATATAATATAACACATTTAAGTGAAAAAAAGAAATCCGAAAAAACTCAGAATATGAAATTCGCTATAAAACAACGCAATAGTAATACTTCGCGAATGTATCAATATTTCGCTATTAGAACTCTATTTCGCGATTTGTTGCGATTGTTTATCCGAAAATTGTTAATCAGAATCACTTAATTCGTACATATTAGCAATAATCTATTGTATATCTATTATGTCGTGATTTTCGCGATCTCCATTAATACCCGGCCCTGGATATGGAGAAGGATGGAACATGTGAAATGGACAGACGTAATAAGAAACGAAGCTGTGTTGAAAAGAGTGGGTGAAGAAAGAATGATGCTGAAACTGATCAGAAAGAGGAAAAGTAATTGTTTGAGAAGAAACTGCCTACTGAAGGATGTACTGTAAGGAATGGTGAACGGGAGAAGAATTCGGGGCAGAAGAAGATATCAGATGACATTAAGATATAGCCTATGACAGTCATGTCAATTGATGCCCATAGGCGCAAGCTCGCGCTTCAGAGCTCAGGAGAGCCTACAGCGGAAAGGAAAGAGACAGACGAAAAAGGTGGTATATGTCGCTTGGTCGAGCTGTAGGCCTATACAGGGATGGCTAGCACTGATTGAATTGATGAAGGGAAGAGAACTTATTAAAACAGTATCCATGTTAATTTTTAGATTTGTCTGAGAAGTATAAGTGCAATAAGTTTTAATTTTAATGGTCATTTTTCACATGTTTGTTTGTTTTTATTCAAAAGGAATATTTTCTCAACTTTTTTTATAGGAAAGTGAAATTTTCAAATATAGGACTATTTATTTATTAGCCTTACATGTACTGAAACAATGTTTTCGTAAATCTAATATACCGTATATACGTATTACTGAAGATAGTGTATTACAAATTTTGAAAATATTCGCATGGAAATTGTTTGCAAAGAAATGAATTAACAAAGCAACTACTGTTACATCATAAGCAAAAGATTTGTGCCCATGTGTTGTAAAAATGTCAGTCAAATAGCTTCAGCAGGTTTCGAGAAAATACTTTAATATTCTGATGACAGGAAGTTGTTCACCAATATCACCTTAAAAGTATAATGCAATAAGAGTTTTGTTATGTAATATGAGTTACACTTAAAACATATTGTACAGTACCTAGGTAACTTTGCTTTGTACTATATTATTGTTTTGATTAGTTCATTGATTACTTTTATAAGGCTAAAGATACCATCAATATCAATTCCAACTTATGTCATAGTCAGAATCTTTTTTTGGGATGTCACTTTCTTTATGAATGATACGTTTTATCCACTTAGTACAGTATAGTTGTACTACTATGGAAAATGTGTGAATATTCCCTCTTAACTCTTTATTACGTTACTAACATTTAAAACACAACTGCAATATTAAGAAATTGGTGTTAGTATTTTTAGCTATATGTTGTGCCGTCATTGTCCATGTTTCGGATCCATAAATAATTGTAGGAACTGCCATCATCTTATATAATTTTATTAAGGAATCTTTTCTGGCTTTATTTCTCAAGGTTCTTTTTAGTGTTCCTGTTATATAATTAAACTTGTTTAACTTCTTATTTATATCTGTTTCTGTTGTGTATGTTATTTTTTTTATAAGCTGCTGAAATGAAATTCCTCAGGCCAATAGCAGGATATCAAAGAACAGACAAAAGACATAATACAGAAATAAGACAACAACTAAACGTAGAGGAACTAAATACAACACTATTCAAATACAGAACAAGTTGGGAAAACCACTTAACAAGGATGACGGACGATAGAATACCAAATGCAGCATACAATTACTCACCACGAGGAAAAAGAAACTTAGGAAGACCTAAGAAAAGATGGAGGCAACAACAATTTGGAGCCAGAACAGGCAAACGGAAGGCTTAAACCGTGATGTAGAAGAAGAAGAAGAAGAAGAAGAAGGTGTTAGTATTTTTGTTTTACAGACAATATAGATAATATCAAACAGAAAGAAGCCACACGCTCCGTTTGAAGTTTGTGCACCACTGTTTTCTTAACCCAACAGGCTGCTTATTTCTCCTTCTATGCCTAGCGCTTGATGCCCGCGCCCGACGTCAAGGTCAGAAAAATACGCTTGCTTTGACATCACTGGCCTATGATATGGATCATATGAGGAGACAAAGAGGAAGGCAAAAAATAGGAAAGACTGGAGAAAGCTGGGTTTGCAGTGAAATACCTGCCCTTGGGCAGAACATTATGAATGAATGAATAAAGATTCTGTCGTAATCGACCTCCACTTACACTAGACATTCACAAGTGGCTGGCCTCTTCTAGATCGTAATTTAATAATTATGGCTTCAGCCTTTTTTTTCTGCCTTAAAGTTGATTCCGGCGTTTATTGCATTACGAAATGGTTGGCACTAAAGCCAAAGCTGTATAATGAAAGCTGGTGAAGTATTCAAATAAAGTTAGGCGCGCTTTTATTAGGCGTCGCCTCTCTCATTAAACTCCGGATAATCGAAATATGAAATGTCAAGAGTCCCAAGAGGCCATGTTTTAAATGTCGTACAGTAATGAATTCAGGAATTTCAGCTTTAATTAATTTCACCATCTTGCACGTAATAACGGTAAACGGCGGCGATGTCACTGTCACACGTACGTTTCCAGTTAATTATTTCCAGGAGGGAAGAGCGATTTAGAAAGACGACGCTGATTTATTTTGCTTGAAAGTTTTAATAAAGGTTATGCCGCCACATAATTCAAAGAACATGCCAAGCGTCGTCTTGTGGGTGTTTACATTTGCACGAAACTTGCTTAATTTTGTACTCCGCGCCCATTACGAGCGGAGGCACTCTTCCGTTTTATAAAAGTTGTAATGTTATTACAACAAAGCAGTTTTGTTTTCATAAATTCGCTTACGTTATTACAGAATTCCATACTAACACTGCAGTATTTAAGAACTTATAAGGACTGTTATTGCTGCGTAGGTTTCGGTATATTCTGACTGGATTTTCACGGTAACTTTATACTTTTTAATATCTAGTAAGTAACTGGTTGTGTCGACATGTACGAAAGACCTGAACGCTACACCAGCTACACGTTGCGTTTAAATAAATGTTTTCTATACATCTTGATTACACAACCTTTAACACTGTATTACTTCGGAATATGTATTATATGACATTCTTGTGTTAAATTCTATCGCACCTGGTTTACATGTTTCAACCTATTATGGGTCATCCTCAGAACTGGTCGTTGTTGCTCTTGGCGCCTCTTGTTTTGTTTTCTGTGAGGGTGTGCTTGTGTTGTGTAGTGTGGAGTCAAAAAGTGTGTGTGTTCTGAAATTGAGTTGTGTGTTGAGAATTTCATTGGGGTGTGTTTTTTGTGGATCTGTATATTTCATATTGTTCTAGTGTGTTTAGTTTCTGGCTTTTTGGTTGAATGTGTAGTATTTTCATGTCTGTGTTGATGTCTCTGTAGGTGTGGTTAGCATTTGTGATGTGTTCTGCATATGTGGAGGTGTTTTGTAATTTTGTTATGGCTGTGATGTTTTCTTTGTAACGTGTTTGAAATGATCTGCCTGTCTTTCCTATGTAGAAGTTGTTGAAGGTGTGGTTGTATTTGTTTGTTTGTGTGTTGAGATGTTTTTGTACGGTGTTGTTTGTTCTGTATGCGATGTTGTAATTTAATATCTTGAATGAGGTTGCAATCTTGTGTGTGTTTTTGTTTTCGTATGTTAGTGCGATGTGTTTTTTATACACAGACTACTCAACATACCATTGAATCAACAGCATTACAACGAAGAGTTAAACACAATGAAATACATAGCATAAGAAAATGGATACAACCCTAACATAATAGACAAAACATAATCACAAAAAACAAAAGAATACAACACAAGCACAAGAACACAAAAAATGAGATATTTATGAATACAACATTTATTATAAAATGATATTTGTTTATATTTCAACAATGTTTCAACGAGATCGTCCTTATAAAAGTATGATACACACATAAGGGGACAAAGACCAATAAATCTTCAGGAGTCAGACTTTTCTACAATGTATGTCTACAGTGTTAAATATCAAATGTTATTTGCGCCTGTTGATGAATGACATCACAACTGCCAGCCTTATGTACAGGGACATCATTTTATTTTTACTAACATTTTTAATATTAACCTGGCTATACCTTTAGAGAACCGGAAAACCCGTTCGCTACCCCCTTCCACAACTGGAGTTCGATGATACTGGCGTAAAACACAAACACATTACTTTACTAGGTATAGGAGGGAAGAAAAGTACTTCATCCATTTACGTAAACTAGGAAATATCGCGATTTTGAGTTCGATAATTTTCATTAGGATTTTTATTTAATCAAAATGCAGTACTGTATTAAGAATGAGTGTTTTTACTCACGAACTGAGCTATCCATGCGAACGTGTTCATTATGTAGTGTATATTATACTGTCTACAGCACATTAGTGTACAATATAGAGAATAATGAAGTTCAATTGAAAAATAATCATAAAATAGATATTTAAACACATTTTTGAAGATGGTAGCCATTCATTTCGATAGCCTACAGGCTTCAGTTCTTTTGTGCATATTATCGCACTATAGACTATTGCATCTAATTCCAATTACCAGTTTCGTCCTTCGTACTAGTAACTCATGTTGAAATAATTCTGTACCTACTCTATAAAAGAGTACCTTATGTAATGTAAATTCAATCTTTACTTCTGCCCGACCCTCATAGATAAAATTACTCGGACATGCTATCTATTCTCCGTCCAAGTGGTTATGCCGCAGGATCGTAGAAAGGAGGGAAATCACGTGACAGTTAATTACTTAACGAGGCCCTTTTATTTAAGTTATTTTAAACAGTTGTATAATATTACGTAAACGTCCAATTCCTAACAGAAATTAATGTTTTCAGAAAAGAGCTAAGACAGCCCTGCTTTTACAGAGGGCCTTGCAGAAGCAGGTAGGGGAAATCGGGATGTGACGTAGGCAAACGGACAGTACCTGTGCGAAAATATGATTCAATATTAAAAGTTCTTTCGTCACTGGAAAACGCGAACACATTTCTGGAACGTACTATACTCAGTAACTCAGTGCTGTTTACTATAAGCAGCCTTGATTCTGTCTGGAAAACAGTTGAAACTTCATTAGTAGAAGGGGTGGGAGTGAAGTACATTAAAAAACTCAGGTACAATAAAAATTGAAGTAAAAATAAAATGATGTCCCTGTATAAGCGATATTCAATATTGGGGAGTCGCCAGGGTGACAAGGCTTACGTTTCTTGTTCTCAGTGCAGTGCGACATATTACAAAGTTGTTTCTCCAAATTGTACCATATTTTGCACATTCATTTGTTCCATATTTCACGTTTTCCGAGACGCTGGATGAGATAACGAAAGATAAACCCTAAAAGAAACTCAGGGATCAAATAGGTCTATGGATATAGTGCGTCTGAGCCATCTAGATCGGGAAATTGGTCAGCCGCTTATCCGATAGGTTTCCACGCGTCCGCCGCGCCGGTAGGAGGAGATGCATGCATTCGACAGACACTGTGTTCGTTTGGCTATGATTGAGTGCAGATCGTTCGCTGTCATTTTTTGTACGTCAATGGTGAACAGATATTCAGTAAGTAAACGTATACAATGTGTAAACGATATAAAATAACAAAGAAAAACTGGTGGTAGAACATAAATATAACTTAAGAAAAAAGTCAAAAAATGTTATTCTGTAACAGTCAGGGCTTTGTGAGTATAACATTTTATGAAAAATAAATCAAAAAGACATTATTTATTCTGCTCGATATGTACGCTGAAACAGCCCTTTGTTACTCTGTTTAGTACTGGTGTGTGGTATTGACGTTCAGTGGAAGTGTAAACAAATAATTTAACTACTATAATCTTAAAAACATGGTATTTTACAAATTAATGTCTAATGGCTAGTACATGATATTTACTATCATTGACTGAGGGAAAAACAAGAAAGTGGTGAACAAAACTAGGGATTAAGTAATTAAAAACATTCGGGCTCTGGCTTCCCAGTAGCGGTCGACTTCCGTGGAGGATTTCAGAGCAGGGCATTTTGCAAGATGTTGTCTATCCATGTCTTCTTGTTGATGGCACAAAATGCAGGATGCTGATGGAAGGATGCCAAGACGATTGAGTGTTTACCCAGGATGTTATGTTCAGTGTTAAGACGAAAGCTTGCAACTGCTAGTCTTCTGGGTTCAGGAGGTATATCCTTCAGTAATTTCCTACGTTGTTGCGAAATGTTTATGTCCAGTTCTTGTTGGTGATTATTTTTTGTAGTTGTTTGATATATTATTTTACTGAGCTAAATGACAAAGGTTTCCGTGGGTTTATTTTGAGATTGGCACCCTTCTTAGCTAATGTGTCAGCCTGTTCATTCCCATGTAGATTACAATGTCCTGGGATCCATTGTAACACAACTGTTTTGCCACGTTCTTTTAAATTTGCAAGTATTTTTTGACAATTATTGATTTGTTCTGTGTAGGGGTGGTCAGTTTTATTTGTGGACAAAATGGCTGCTTTTGAGTCTGAGAGGATGATGGTGTTTGTGAATTTATCCATTACTTACTTACAAATGGCTTTTAAGGAACCCGAAGGTTCATTGCCGCCCTCACATAAGCCCGCCAGCGGTCCCTATCCTGTGCAAGATTAATCCAGTCTCTATCATCATACCCCACCTCCCTCAAATCCATTTTAATATTATCCTCCCATCTACGTCTCGGCCTCCCTAAAGGTCTTTTTCCCTCCGGTCTCCCAACTAACACTCTATATGCATTTCTGGATTCGCCCATACGTGCTACATGCCCTGCCCATCTCAAACGTCTGGATTTAATGTTCCTAATTATGTCAGGTGAAGAATACAATGCGTGCAGTTCTGTGTTGTGTAACTTTCTCCATTCTCCTGTAACTTCATCCCGCTTAGCCCCAAATATTTTCCTTAGCACCTTATTCTCAAACACCCTGAACCTATGTTCCTCTCTCAGAGTGAGAGTCCAAGTTATCCATGTGGAATAAAAGTTGATTTAAGGCAACATGTATATGTAATTATAAGAAATAATTAAATTTCACTAGACATTTTGTTCAGTACTGTATGTATGTATGTATGTATGTATGTATGTATGTATGTATGTATGTATGTATGTATGTATGTATGTATGTATGTATGTATGTACGTACGTACTGTATACATAATTTTGGCAGTTTATATCGTTTTCATCCATTATACCTTAGCACAATATAGAGATAATTTGATAGACTCTATGAAACTGGTTCTTCAAATGTTAAATAAATAAAACAAAAGTCAATGTTTTACGGAGGAAAAAGTCACTCGTTCAGAGCGTACGGCCTGATTTTAGTCAAACTCATCTATTTTTAGATTGTTATTTAACGACGCTGTAAGAATTATTAGCTTATTCGGCATGGACGTAATTGGTGATAGCGAGATAGTACTTGGCTAAATGAGGCCGAGGATTCGCCATGAGATTAACTGACATTAGTCTTATAGTTGAAAAATACCTTGGAAAAATCTCACCTACGTAATTAACTCAAGTGGGAACCGAACCTACACCCTAAAGCAACTCAAGATCATCGCATAACGCTTAAGTTACACCATTGTCTAAACTTTTTTATTTCTAAATAGAATGAATATAAATATAATTGGGTACTGACAAGTCACTCTCTCCTCGGGCGTATTTCTTAATGCTACTATACTTCGACTAGTGACAGTAAAAGCAGGTGACAAGTACTCTCTTGCGAGATATTAATGTTTGCTGGACACGGAAACAAATTTAGTGAGTTGTAACAAGGAACAAATGAAAATAAACTTATGAGTGAATTTTACTAGTCTGAGCAGTGCGCTGTTTCTTTTAGGTTATTTTGAGAAGTCCAAGATGTATGGTCAAATTTATAGTCATTCTATTAAGTCTATACTTTTGGAGTAGAGAAGAATAAATAGTAGACAAGAGATGTGATCAAGTGATTCAGAAGAGGAAATCATAATAAAAAAAACCTAAAAGAAAATAATGTACAGGAAAAAGAGGTGTTTATTCTGGTACTGAAAATTCACATGAATTTAATGAGGGATTCAGGTAAACACCCACAAAAACTGAACAGCTTTCAACTGTAATTAACCGCAACAAAAACGCAAGAGCTTTTAACTGTAATTGGAGGTAAATTTACACGCACGAGCTCTGGCGAAATTAATGTTTTACCAGGAAAAGAACAATTTTCTTCCATTTTTAGTATTTTCATCTTCGGTTAGTTTTGGTGAAAATGCACGAAAAATAATTTGCTTTCCTTCTCTAATATTATGAGGCAACGCTGTATTGTGGTCTGCTATCTTACTTCTCAAAGTTGTCAACAATGGACAGTCACTTAACAAGCTTGTCAAAAAATTTAAGAAACAAAATTGACTCAACTTGTCACTTGTCTTTGATTTCCTTCTCATCTTGTTAGTAGTCGAAGTAGTCATAAGAAACGGACCCTGGACTAATGCAAATATATCAATAATATTATTGCGTGCGCAAACACACGCACATACACTGACGCGCGCACAGATAAGTGAAAATAAGTTGAAACTGTAATGGCAAATGACAAAAACCGAGAAATTCACAAATACATTCTTCTCCAAGGTAAAGGAAAGGCTACAATTCAACATTTCTGCAACACCAGGCCATAGAAGAATCAGATAATTTATTATTACCGTTTTAAGGTGATGATAGTCCGAAGTGTCCACGTAATACAGCAGAGCAAACGGTAGACCATATAGGCCTAATATTTGAATGTAATAAACTGTCTGAGCGGAATAAGTTCAAAAATAAACTTGCAATATAAGGTGGAAAATTAACGGTGCCAAAAACTGCTATGACAAAAACTTACAATAAAGGTTTTTCAGACTTTGTAAACAAAATTAACTTTTCTACGATAGTGCGTATAGTCGGATTTTACCCATTGTTATCAGTGCGTAAAGTGAGCCGTTAAAACACTAATGCGTAAAAAATTAAGTAAGTACTTTACACTGCTATTAATTTTACACACTGCCAAAGAAAATGCAATATTCAATGCAGGCTACAAACTTAATTCGGTAAGAAATTAATGCATTACCTGATCTTTCATGATGTAAATATTACACATAACACAAATAAGTAACAAATTTAATATTTATGTTTACATTTTAGTCATTATTCAGAATTACATCTGTAGTACTCATTGCAACAAGATACGGCATTCAACTTTTTCTTGTTGATTATATGGCCGGTTTATACGACGATGAAATCGTGATCATGAATAAATAGATTATAATTATATGGATACTGATTTGTTAATGGTTCTCATTTAGACGGCCATGACATCAAGATCTCATAAACTCTCCAAATTTGTGCTATCGTAGAAAAAAACAATGTGTGATGCACATTCTTAAAGTTATCTTTTTGACCCTCGTGTCTTTGGAACCTCGACGTCGCCTAGTTTCACAAACTTTACACTCGTTCCAAAAAGAGAATCTTTACGAACTTGTTTCATAAATTACTATTATGATAAAATAACGAGTGAAAGTCAGGATAGGAGAATAAATATCAGAAGGAAGTGACATAGGGAGCGGAGTTCGTCAAGGATACCCTTTATCACCTACCCTGTTCAACATCTACTTGGAGGATTTAGTAAGGAACTGTTTTCAGGACATGGGAGGAGTGATAGTAAGAGGAAGAAGAATAAAGTGCATTAAGATTTGCTGATGGTATGGCGTTGTAAGCAGAAGAGGAAATGATACTAAACGATATGCTACTGGAGCTAAATGAGAGCTGTGAGCAGTATGAGATGAAAATAAATGCAAATAAGATGAAGAGCATGGTCATAGGAAGAAAAATAGAGAAGATAAACTTGCGAATTCTAAATGAGGCTAGAGCAAGTGGACAGCTAAAGATACTTGGGGTGTACTATAAACAGTAACATGAGCTGCTGCCAGGAAATCAAAAGGAGGATAGCAATGTCAAAGGAAGCTTTTAATAGAAAAAACAGCATCTTCTGCGGACCTCTGGAAAACGAACTAAGGAAGAGACTACTGAAGTGCTTTGTATGGAGTGTGGAATCATATGGGGCAGAAACATGGACATTATAAGACGCGATTAGAGGCATTTGAAATGTGGATATGGAGAAGAATGGAGCGTGTGAAGTGAACAGACAAAATAAGAAATGAAGCTGTGTTGGAAAAAGTGAGTGAAGAAAGAATGATGCTGAAACTGATCAGGAAGAGGGAAAGGAATTGGTTGGGTCACTGGCTGAAAAGAAACTGCCTACTGAAGGATGCACTGGAAGGAATGGTGAACGGGAGAAGAGTTCGGGGTAGAAGAAGATATCATGATAGACGATATTAAGATATATGGATCATGAAAGGAAACAAAGAGGAAGGCAGAAAATAGGAAAGACTGGAGAATGCTGGGTTTGTGAAAGATCTGTCCTTGGGAAAAACAATAAATGAACCAATGATAATGATGATAATAATAATAATAATAATAATAATAATATTATTATTATTAATAAACATAATAAATAATGATACTAGAAAAATGTGTTTTAAAATAAATGCTATTTGTTTCTGCTGATCCGGAGCTGCGTTCGGGCTTGGGTTGGATTACCCTTTGGTCTCACTGAATGGTTTCTTCCGAGGTTTTTCCCAGCCGTGGGACTGAAGCCAGATGGTCTATGGCGAGTCCTCGGCATTACTTCATTATCACCCCTATGATTTGATTTCACCCCTTCGATTTGATTACCTGGTTGGGTTTTTCCGAGGTTTTCCCCAACCAAAAGGCAAATGCCTGGTAATCTTTCGGCGAATCCTCGGACCTCTCCTCGTCATTGTAGAAAATTACTAAATTGTAAAACTGTAAAAATTGTAAAATATTGTAAAAATTTTTAAAAATTGTATTATAATATTGTAAAATTCTGACTTGTTCCACATCTTAAAGCTTCATTGCTCATGTAATATCTATGGAATATAATGAATGAATGAATAATGAATATATCATATACTTTTGTTAATATTTATCATCAAGAAAGGAACCTGATGTATCTCAGTGTTCAGTATTAGCGAAATTCGAACGTTACGTTGTTACATAATATGCCGCAGGGACACATCACAAACATCTGCATCTGTCAAGTCAGGCGAAGTTTATTGCTGCTCGTGTTTGTGATAAGTTATTCATGACTTCCATCCACTAAGTGCTCACCATTTATTGGGTGGGAAGGGTTATACCAGCGATACGATTCGAGGGTTATCCAAATTCGAACATGAAATCAAGTGACTCTAGAGCAACTCGAGTGGACCACTCGGCAGTGTGCTGACCTTGTTAAACCTGGTTCAAGCACATGTTCAGTTTTAAGTGGGTCGTTAAAGAGCCCAAGTGTACGTTTAAAGAATATCAAAGGAATTCTCTACTTGCTTCAATCACGTCACTGCTGTTAAGCAAAGGGTTGTGAAATGGCACTTAATCTCTTACTTTCTTTACCTGAAGAAGGAAATATGTACGTATAAGAAAAGGATTTTGTAAATTAAATGAATTCCGTTTGTTCTGCGAAATAATTATCAATCATTCAATCCATAACGAAGCAATTAATTTTCCAGATTAAAAATTCTAACTACTACATTATTTGAGGTACCAGGTTTCAAAATCCGTCTTATCCAATTTCGGACGAAATTACATTAGCAGTAGTTTTTTAATCTACTCCCTTTCCTCTATCATTCTATTGACACATGATGCTTCAAACTTCGCTCTATTCCCTGTTTCAAACGTTAAAAATCTATGCCTGTTCCAACGTCTTCTAAGATTTTTCATAAACTACAAAGTATTTTTTGATAATCTTCTTAAATCTCCATGTTAAAATATCAATAAAACATAAGAAAATCAGTCTGCAAAGTGTCATTCTTCAAACTGTAATGATTATAAGAAAATAAGTCATAATATTTTCAATGAGCTGTTGATTGAAACCGTACATTGAACGGATTCTGGAAATGCAAGTCAGGTTCCAAAATTTTTCATATCCATTTTCTATGATTTTTCTTTATGGGTTGATTATTCTTTTATGGAATCACTTTTGTTCTGATTGTGTGAGGTGCAAGCAATTGAGTTAGTATGGACATGTGAGAAGAAGGCAAGGGGAGAAGTTACCAAGAAAAATGTTGAAATGGTGACCATGTGGGAGAAAAGATAGATGTCGGCCTCGAAATTCATGCATGAAAAAAATTATAATAGTGATCAGATTTAAGAGCACGGGAAGAAATGGACTGAATGGTTAGGGACGAGTGGAAAGAAAGATAAAACTTATAGAAAGTTGAATATAGTTTGTAATGCTGCACATAAATAAAGTAGACAATAAATTATTTCGTTCAATTTTATATATAAGTTTATTCGAAAGTAAGCTTCCACATTTTGAACAATGTACAATTCAGCAGTTTGGTTTCGTACACTGTAGGTGCCATTACTGTTTAGAAGATTTGGGAGTTTTTTTTTATCGATGCGTATTTCGTTGCTATGGTAACTATGTCACGCTTGTATAAACAATAATTGTTGTTCAGAATAGAGACGGCAGTAGGAGAGTAATTTCAATAATTTTTATAATGATTATACCTTTACACGATATCAAGGTTACTGTCTGGTGTGGTTTTACGTCGCATTTCATAATAGAATCGTATCAAGAAATTGAAAATGGACAAACAAAAGCAGTGACGGTAACCGGGCAGCGATATTTTCAAATGTTGCAAGACTTTGCAATACCAGTGTTACAGAATCATGAAGTCGAAAACATTGTTTTCATGCAAGACGGCGCTCCACCACACATATACAATAATGTAATAATACTACTGCCAACACATTTTGTGATCGTGTAACTAGTAAGCATTTTCCGAACAGTTGGCCTTCTAGGTCACCAGACATAAATCCAGCTGAATATTGGTTATGGAGTTATCTAAAACTAAGGTATTTCTTAGTAGACTTACTACATGTGAGAAACTGAAACAGTCAATAACGGATGTCATTAAAACATCCTTATGAATGTGCTTACTAATGCCGTTTATAGCATAGAAGAAAGACTATTTCTTACTGAACAACACGGTGGTGGTCATATTTATTTTTATCGTGTTTTAATAACATCCCATTTCTTTACGAACAAATTGGTGTTTTTATTTTTGTGGAATCTAAAAGTTTGACAAACTTATTACCATTACAAAATGGGAACTTACTTTTGAATAAACTTATACAGGGACATAATTTTATTTTTACTAACATTTTTAATATTACCTGGCTATACCTTTGGATTAACGGTTAAGAACCGGAAACACCGTACTCTACGCTCTTCCAAGACTGGAGTTCGATGATACTGGCGTAAAATACAAATAAATCACTTTACTAGGTATAGGAGAGAAGAAAAGTAGTTCAACCATTTACATAAAGTAGGAACTGTCGCAATTTGAGTTTGATAATTTTCGTTAGGTTCCTATTTAATCAAAATACAGTACTGTATTAACAATAAGTGTTTTTACTCATGAACTGAGCTATCCATGCGAACATATTCATTATGCAGTGTATAATATACTGTCTACAGCACATTAGCATACAATATAGAGAATGAAGTTAAATGAAAACATAATCATAATATGAATATTTAAATACATCTTTGAAAATGGTGGCCGTTCATTTCGATACAGGCTTCAGTTCTTTTGTACATATTATCGCAATATAGACCATTGCACCTAATTCCAATTACCAGTTTCGTCCTTCGTACTAGTAACTCATGTTGAAATAATTCTGTACCTACTCTATAAAAGAGTACCTTACGTACTGTAAATTCAGTCTTCACTTCTACCCGACCCGCACAGATCAAATTACTCAGACATGCTATCTACTGTCCGTCCAAGCGGTTATGTCGCAGGATGTATAAGGGGGGAAATCACGTGACAGTTAATTACTTAACGAGGCCCTTTTATTTAAGTTATTTTAAACAGTTGTATAATATTACGTAGACGTCCAATTCCTAACAGAAATTAATGTTTTCAGAAAAGAGCTAAGACAGCTCAGCCACTAGCCTTTACAAAGGGGTAAGGAGAAGCAGGTGGGGAAAATCGGGATGCGACGTAGGCAAACGGACGACAGTACCTCTGCTAAAATATGATTCAATATTGAAAGCTCTTTCGTCACTGGAAAACGCGAACATATTTTTCTTGAACGTACTATACTCACTAACTGAGTACTATTTACTATATGCTGCTTTGGTTCTGTGTCGAGGACAGTTGGAAGTTCATTAGTAGAAGGGGTGGGAGTGAAGTACATTAAAAACTCAGGTAGAATAACAATTGATGTAAAAATAAAATGATGTCCCTGTATTTAAAATGTATGGGGTGAATAACGTAAGTTAATGTAAGGTCATTAATTAACATATATGGCTGATCGGAAGTCTGTCTTCCCTACATGCATATGGATATTATGTAGGAAGGGAAATACATTACATTATACTCGGAGCTTGATGTTCACTTGGAGTTGTCAGGTTGCACTATTATCTGCGGAGTGCAAACGTGTGGGTATGCGAGGATAGAGATCGCTCGCACGTAATCCACATGTGGTACAAATGTAATTACAGCACGCGAATTGCATTATATTTAGCTAGAGACGTGCCTAAAGGGCAGAAGGTACTCAACAGAGAAAGCTAAAACAATTCGGGATGTTTTAAAATATCTTGGTTATTTCTGACTTCACTATGTATACAACTGCACGTTAAAATTACATAAAACGCAAGTAATACAATATATGAGGAGTCCAGTACCAAAGGTGGACGAGAGCTACTTTTATTATTTGTCAGTAGAGTCATATTTTTCTTTCTTATATTAAGTTCTAGTGTACGGTATAAACATTTTTGTGTGTCATATTGGTAACTTTATTAACAAAATAATTGAAGTGTTCATTTAAAAATATTAGTTTAAACCACTTTAAAACATACTTAAAATTATAGGGCCGTATTCATAGACATTTTTAGCGCGGGTTTCCGGTGGATGATCAGCGTTTTTCGTATTCATAAACCAGTGTTAGCGATAGGATATGATTTGAATTCTGTACTAGTAACCAGTGGATAGCCGGGGCTAGCTTAGTACGCTCGTAGCGCGTGCTGCGAAATGTCTATGAATAGTACCCCTATAGTCTATTTTTGAGACTAAGATTGACTTTTGTCCGTTCTTGAAACAAACAAATATGCAAATTACGTAAAGATTAATTTTCAGTCCTGCAAAATTTATCTCTTATGGTAACAATAGTTATTAGACGATAAAAATTCGGAACCGGGAATCGAACTCGGGTCCCTGGTTCTACGTACCAAGTGCTCTAACCACTGAGCTACGTCGAAATTGTTACCATAACAGATACATTCTGTAGGAACAAAAATTAATGTTTACGTAGATTCTTCGTCCAACAGTGCATATATACTGTAGAATCCCGGCCACCAAGTCACTCAATTGAGTGCGCTCCTTGTATAATGGTAGTTGAATTAATATTTTATTATGTCGAACATGGAATAGGGCCACAAAGGGGAAAAACACTAGAGAAGGGACATTCGATCCGGTGTTGTGGATTGAATTTCGGTGTAGCTCAGTGGTTAGAGCACTTGGTACGTAGAACCAAGGACCCGAGTTCGATCCCGGGCGCCGGAGCAAATTTTTCTCCTCTAATAACTATAAAGGCAAGTGTCAATTTTTAAAACACACAACCCAGAATCAGGATAATGACGAGAAAATCCTATGGAAATTAGGACTTTATTCTAAAACTAATATTGAACTGGAAAACTTAGAAAAATTAAATTTATAATGTTATTTCTATTCAATTCTTATAATAATATCACTTTCGCTTTTTATTTCCCATTTTACTGGAATTTTGCACAAACAATCACATTCATTATGATTTACGATGAGTGTCTATATTTAAAAAAATTCTGGATTACAGTACTATACCACTGAAGAAAGGGGGTTTTCCTTCCACTCACTTCAGAAGTGTTTACTAAGTAACTTTAGAAAATCCGCAAGTTTCTCTGGCTTTACTTTAACCCCTCTTTTAATTGGTGAAAGATTCATTTCCAATCGTTCTTCTTGAGCACGTTTCCTTTCTCCAGGATTAAATGTACGTTTTATAATCAGGCCAGGTATATTCTCCAACGTATTGCGCTCCATATAATAACTCAAGATGCCCTAGAATCCTTACATTTCAATAAAATTTGAAATAGAAGGAAATGTAATCAATAAAACATATGAACTTGTCAGAATGTAAACATTAACTGGTTGCCATGACAGTTTTAACTCATTTCTAGCAATCTGGCTATCTGAAATGGTCATGTCCGCATTGAATGTATGTATGGGGGTGTCCGATTAAGAAAGCAACAACATACTTTAACTTCCACAGAAGCACGTAAATGACCGTTTCTGAAAAAAAAAGGACCACAGATTGGGAAAGAGCTCGAAAAATACTGTGAGAATAGATCCTTAACTAAATTTCGATAAAAATGACGTATGACCGTCTTTGGCACCGGGCTCCTCATATATTAATGCCTAAGTATTTCACAATGTATCGCTTAGAAAATAGCAATAGTAATAATAATAATAATAATTTATTTATTTATTTATTTATTTATTTAGAATATTAACGTGCAAAAACAACAGCACAAGGCCAATTACAGTTTAGCACGATACAAAACAGAACAAAACAACAAATGATGATGAGAATGAATGATAGAAAATGGCAATGAGATGAAATACAAACAATATAATAGTCTACATCAATCATTGATCAAATAATAATTATAAAATTATAAATTTAGTACAATGAGATAATTGAAATAATGGAATAGTCTACATTAATCAATTGACCAAATGCAAGAAATAAAATGGACAAATAAATATAATTAGATCAGTGAGTTAGAAACTCAAAGATATACTACACATTAAATGGATCCAAGTTGAATCCATGCAAATTAGCATATTTAATGCATCTGCAGACCGGAGAGAGAGATTTAGGATTCTTATTATAAAACAATTCATGAAATCTTAAACCATTAGCAGGAATACGAAGACTGATATTGCTTATGAAAGATTCACAATCAATATAATCCTTAATGACTTTACAAAAAAATAAATAATCAAGATCCTGACGTCTGGTGAACAAACTACCGCAATTGAAATAATTGCATTTAATCTCATAGTTATAATCGGAATTTGGTAAAAATCTATGAGAACACAAGGAAATAAATTTTCTTTGAATATTCTCCAATATAGCCGAGTCAGTGGAAGTAATGGAGTTCCATCCAACAGATGCATATTCAAGCTTGGATCTAACCAACGTATAGTATAAAATTAATAAACACATAGGAGTGGAAAAAGAATAAGTTATAGACCTAATTAGACCAAGCATTCTTAACGAATGGGTATAAATATATTGCACATGATCATGGAAATATAATTTAGAATCAAGTAGGACACCAAGATCTCTAATACAATCTTTCTTAGTAATTACGACATTACTGAGAGAATAGTTAAATTTTAGGGAAATAGTTTTCCGTGAAAAGGAAATAACAAAAGTTTTGGATTGATTAATTTTCATTCCATTTTCAACAGACCATTGTGAAATTGAATTAATGTCATTTTGAAGAATTTGACAATCAACCAAACTATTAATAATAATAATAATAATAATAATAATAATAATAATAATAATAATAATAATAATAATAATAATAATGTCTTATAAAAATCTTCTTCTTTTGAAGTAGCCATTATTTAGACAAGAGTGTAGGCCTACGTCCCTAGCTATCTATATACGGATATGCTAAAATGAAGTGGAACTACGTAATGATGATGAAAACTAAGAGATCATTTTATTTCCCAAATTCAAATTAAGATTGATTCATTTTAATAACATGTACATTTCATAATTTGCACTCGCAATACACAACCACTGATTTTTCAATATCTTGAAAAAACAATTTGCACTTTTGTCTTTTAGCACAAGTTTTGTAGGCAAAAAACACATACTGATATCGCTGCTACATGCAACTTAAATTTTGGAATTGTTTTTGTTGGAAAGTCACATTTTCCCATTTTATTACACTTCCCCGAAAAAAAAAAACATACGCTGCAGTATTGAGATCGGTGAGTCCAGGGTATTTCTGGAGAACATTTTGTAGCTTTTCGCGTATATCTTTTCTCCAACTGGTTCACGTAATGAGCTAACTTCCTCCCTATCATGAGCTAAAAGGTAAAGTTGATCATAATTCGTTTCCCTGCACTTTCCAAAGAAGCAATCACAGCATCCAAGAATGCTAAACGTGACCAGATATAAGCCACCTCGGTATGAATGGAGTCAAGCTTAATAAAATACTTAGCATAGGAAATGCAAATTGCCTCATCTTGCAAAAAGGAAATTTAATAATGCCTGCTACTTCGTCAAGAAGAAGCGAGTTGATTTTCATCGTTAGAAAGAAATAAAAAACTGTATAAAATAGGCAAAATAGGTTATGTTAAATTAGAAATTTTAGGTTCTATAAAATTAACACTATTATAATAATTCATGAAACATGATAATGTAACTAAATATCAGTCTATCTTAATTTGAAATAGTTTCTCAGTAGGGTTACAGGATGATTGAGGAGAATTCTTGGGATGTCACAGGAGAATCGGAATATCCAGAGAAAACCCCTATACTACCTGGAGCACGGGCTTATCCAACAGAAGTTATAAATTCAGTGTGAATCAATATGGATTTGAACCCGGGCCTCCTGACTTACAAGCCCAAAGAGCTAGTAATGAGCCATCGCAGCGTTTTTTTAAAATGTAGTCCACTATTTGCAGATAGTATTCAAATACTCCATTTCACTGGATATTTTGTTAATACTATTCACAATGTCTGTAATTAAATCAATTTCAAAATTATACAATGCTTACACACAGAGAAGTATCGTCTACTTTTAGTAGTTCAGCAAATGACTTAAAATTCTAGATACCTCCTTCTTTATATTTTAAAGAGGATTTGCTGGAATGTTTCATGCCTATCTCTTCTTTGTATCATTTAGAATTGATAGGCTTTAAATTAATTTTTACGCAATTTCATTGTTAGGCTATATAATGTAAGGTCTAGTTTGATATAACATAAAATACTATATTACATAACCTTGAAAATCTTACCGATATAAATTTCAATGAATCCATTTCGCCACATTAAATCATGTACCAAATATGAACTAGGATATCTTCAATCGCTATGGATATACAACCAATTTCTGTCGGATAAATTTAATCCCTTGAACCATGGATTGAAATTTGCTTTGTTTGATGGTCATTAAACAAGAGATTTTACAATTTCAAATATTCATGAGCTCATAAGCTTGTTTCACATACTATGTTCGTGATATTTATAGGACATATTAGATTTATATCCGATACAGATGATTCTTTGACCTCTATGCCATTCAAACTATTGCTAAATGAGACTAACAAACCCAAACCTTGCAGTTTAGTTGTCGAAAATTACTGACATCAAATCCGATAATTAACTATCAAATGAATGCATGGAATCGTAATTCGTTCAGAGATAATACAGTTCTGTTGCAGAGCGATTAACTTCTGATTGCAAAGACTCCGTTTCGCTTAAGTTAAATTAAAAAAAAAGTAATAAATGCGTGACGCGATAGCCCATGAAGAGCCAGCCAAAGGCGGCTACTGGCCTCACGTCCACATGCCTCAACAGAGGTGACCGGAGGTATCTGTGCTTAGTACGACGATCTCTACAGTCTTTATCGTTGGTTTTCGGAACGGGATTTCGCTATCTTTCGTAGCTTGTCAAATTCATTAAAATGTTGGGTGGGCACCAGTCCCATACACTGGCCGAAATATCGTGAGAAAATTCCTCTCTCATGAGAATTCGAACCAGCGCGCACTCTATAACGCGAATATTATGCATGATGCCTTAGAGACTAGGGCATATGCATATGCACCTGTGCTACCACCAAATTTGAATGTGGACGATAAATGGCCGTTAAGTTCCACCTGGAACTTCCTCGTTCTGAGACAGCATACTTTTTACGCGCCGCAAATGTACGACATGGGCCTCCCAACTTTACGTCCTTTCAACGGAAGTCATAATAATTATTAAGGATTTTTATCGTTCGCGAAAAATATATAGTTTTCTTCCGGATAAAATGACAAATCAGACATTGTGGCCACACCAATATGCCTGGATTAAAACCCAAATCTTTCCGAAGTGCAGATGAAGAGACGGCATATGTCACTGTTGACAGTGATTCGTCCGTCGGACGGGGACGTTAAGCCTGGCGGCCCCCTTGATGCTATTCGACAGGAGTAGGTTACGTGACGGCACAGGGTTTCCCCTTCTCCCTTCCTCATCTTCATCACCCATTCCCTACACTACACTTACACGAAGACTTACACATACACTCATCCTAGAAGACGATATAACTCTCCACAGATACACATCATGCATAACGTGGCCCGCCGAAGAAGTGTGCAACTTGAAAATGGGTCACAGTCCTGCCATCTATCCGCAATATGTGGAACCCGAATGACGAAAATGAAGTGAGTAGGCATTACACACACACACACAGACACACACACACACACTGATCGCTCAAACATCCACAAACGGTTGCTCTAAAAACACACACACACACACACACACACACACACACTGATCGCTCAAACACTCACAGATGGTAGCTCCCAGACACACGCAAACACACACACACACACGTGATCGCTCAAACACCCACAAACGGTTGTTCTCAAAAAACACACACAAGCGCGCGAGAGCGCACTATCGCTAGTAGGCCTATACAGAAGTCCACTTACACATAATCGCTCAGTCACACAGATAACCGCAATGTTTCACAACTTTCCTGAATTGTCTATCACAGGCCTGGGCAACTTCAAGCCATAGATAATCTACTTGTTGCCCAGGCTTGCCATAGATCTACTTTTAAGACTGAAAACAAAAATGAAATATTGTTGCATGTTGCTAAGTTACAAGAAGGCAATATTCCATGGTGATAAAAACAAACTATTTTTCCTTTAAAACTAAATTCAAATCTATTATAAAATACAATAAAGTACAATAATATATAATATTTGTATCTTCCTTCTGGAATCAATGTGATGTCTGTGTCTACATTGTATTCATTAAGTGTTGAATATCAGGAGGATAGCTTGTAAGAGCAAGCCTGAAAAATCTTCCAAATGTTTATCAGTGAGACTCGAGCGGCCAGAAGTTTTACAACTTAAATCTCCTGGCGATTAAGTTACTTGCTTTAAATGAGGCCATCGTAACATTGCTAGAACGTATCGTAGACTTTGACAGCAACATTTGCTGAGCTGTCAGTTAGAATTTCAGCTCCTTCAACTTGAAGCTAAGAACTCACTTTTCGGCGGAAAATCTCGATCAAATTTGCTACGATGGAGAGCATTATAATGTTGCTCTATATTCTCTCTCTTTGGTAATGACACAGAGGCTTGGCAAATTAAGCAGCAACACTTATCTCTAACTATAGTAAAGAAATATTCACTTTCCCAGTCGTCATGAAAGTAATAACAGTTTTACTTTTTTTTTTTGCTGCACTCATTATGTATGTTGTTGTTGGTCAACTGTCCGAAGACAGATCTGAACCTCAAAAGTGATACCAAGAAGGCACCACTTATGAGGGACACAACTAAAACAAAAACCTCTTAATTCGCGTTCGTTAACCATAACCACAGGCTGAAAAATCTTTATATATCTTGATTACACAACTTTTAACAACGAAGTGAAAATCTTTGTTTGTTCATGTGTCATATTTCTGATGCGTACAATTTAAACAATATCGAACAAATATCGAATACATCCAGTATATCGATAATAATCGATCACCTGTGATTGGTCGACAGTGGTGTCAACCTTTCGCATTAGTAATAAAATTCCCCAAACCAGTATTATTATATCATCGTGTAATTAACTTTTAAATATTGTGCTTATCAATATAAGCACAATATTTAAAAGTTAATTACACATATTGATCGATAAAAAAACGGCCGTGATCTAATAGTCAATCCCGATCGATTTGTTGCCCAGTCCTAGTCTATCACATATGAAGAGTACAGGAGAAAAAGGTCAGGGTCCACTAAAAGTGTAAAACGAGTTATTATTATCAAAAGACAACTAATATATGAATGTATCATCATAGCAGGACATCATACATGCAGCCATTACATCCAAATGGAAATGGGGTGGACACGTGGCCAGGTTACCAGGCGACAGATGGACATACCGAGCTACCATGTGGGACCCCAGTATAGGAAGGAGACTTCAAGGTAGACCTCGGCGCAGATGGGCAGACTTCTTCAAAGAACAGGCAGGTCAACAATGGTCCAGAGAGGCAAGAGACAGAAGAAAGTGGAAACTACTCGAGAGACATTTGTGCATAGACAGGAAGTTGTGAAAGGCAGTGAGAGAATCATTGTTAAAGAAATTCAAGTTCCTAGACTTAAATATCACGTCTAACGTGAACTAGCTCATCACGTTAGACAAATAGAGCTTTCCCTTATTTAAGGAGGCCTTTGCCCTTCATGGGACACTATAGGCTATCTTTATCTTTATCTTATTTATCATCATAGCCTAATAAATATTACTGAATATAAACGATTAGCGTCCAAGAAACACACAGTTTGAATCTGAGCAATGTATGAAAGAACGTTCAGGGTCCAAGTTTCAATTTTTTCTCCTGAATAATTTATGTGACCCTTACATTTTTACTTTTTATATCAGTTCGATATTTGGTTTATATTACGTCTGCTTCTGCAGGAACAGTTCATATAGAACAGTAATTATTTTTGTAAAATTGTGACGGTGTCGATGTAGATTACGGTAAAACTCCAAGTCAGGGGGAGAAAGGTAGCAAATGAGAGGCAAAGCTGTTTGATCTTGTATTCAAATAATGTTAGCAGCAATATCAAGCACCAGAGCAATAACAATTCATGTGAATGACGTAATTTGGTTACTGAGGTGAGCGATATTACGATACACAGCGCTCTGAGACAATGTGCAATTCGTACACGTTCGTCTAGAACTGTAGATTAACTCTACATTCACATTATATTTACTGCACAATTCTGAATGCTGAATACTGAATGAGCATTTCCTGCTATCTACATCTGGTTGGTCTCAACGGTAAGGCAGATATTTTCGAGAAGAGATGGAATATTATAGAAAATATGAGTGAACTGATGCGGATGGAAAAAATGTAATAAAAATTCATTTCATTTTTTATTTGAATTACCAAAGTTACACTGACTTGTTAACACGGTATCCCTGCCAAGGGAATTCCTTCTAAGGGAAGATAAAAATTTTAAAACAAGTACAGGCTGGAAGTAATATGACTGTGCAGATTTTAAGAGCTTATTGATTGGATAGAGTAAAACAAAATATTCTAATGGGCTACCATATTAGTCCGAAATGAATACTTTTCACAGAAACAAATAATTTTCCCCTAATTGTTAACACTGTTTTACTCGATAAGTACTATCCATACGATTCTGATTTTTACCCTTATCAGTAGAGAAAATAACAAGGAATGATTTATCCCTTTGGGGTGTTTTACTGAAAATTAAATAAAAAGATTAAGTAAGTCCGGTAACCCTACTAACGAGTCCACACCTGTGGAGTAACGGTCAGCGCGTCTGGCCGCGAAACCAAGTGGCCCGGGTTCGAATCCCGGTCGGGGCAAGTTACCTGGTTGAGGTTTTTTCCGGGGTTTTCCCTCAACCCAATACGAGCAAATGCTGGGTAACTTTCGGTGCTGGACCCCGGACTCATTTCACCGGCATTATCACCTTCATATCATTCAGACGCTAAATAACCTAGATGTTGATACAGCGTCGTAAAATAACCCAATAAAATAAAATAAAATAAACCTACTAACGATGACACTTATCGCTACTATTCCCTTTATATCTACATATCTTAAGTGGATTGACAAGTTTGAGCATTGAGTGCACACCAAGCTCTGTGTGATTTAAATTTGTAGTTTCCTGTTAATGAACAGTGGTGTGTGTTATACAAATGTGAATTTCAGATATACAAAATGTCCCGGATTCGATGATACCCGGCCCTGGAACAATTTTTCTCTTGAAATTATTTCACCATACCCAAATGTGCATCGTCTGCAGCGGTTTTTCTCATCCAATTTCTTCCTTTGTGTTGACACAAATTTGAGCCAGTTTACCTGAATTTACTCACCAAGTGTAATATTGTCCGTTTTGATGGTGGAGCTTTATGAAACTCTCTTGATAAAGTTCACATACCTCTTTTAAACTAGCTCCGCCACTGGCACCAACTGCGTATGAATGAAAATAACGCTCTATGAGTAATTATTTTTATTGGATACGAAGTACCATTTTGATTATGTTTCTTTCGCAACCTTCTTTAGCAACAACTGAAGTAAGAATTAACAATGCCACCAATAATTTTTTCTCACTTAGCAGCATGTGCAACATAATCAAATTTCGGTATACTTTATTTTGAGCCATATTATACTGTTAGGAGAAACAGTCACATAAAGCGATCGAGTTACGCCGAGTAAAATATCGCTTTAATGTTTAAAATGTACGTACAGAGTGTATAAAAAGTAAAACTAAATATTTAAGCGCAAAAAACAAGCCAGAATGGTGAAAGATCATATAATATGCCTGCTGCTTTTTTTTTTTGCTCTCTTCCACTGATGTTGAAAGTATTGTGGGCGTATTTGAATACTAAAATATCTCTGACTTTTCCTGTGTTTACATGTGTGGCCAATTAGCGCGCCGACCGGAGATAGTATTGTAAACAAAACAAAATACTGTATATTTAAATTCATCTTTATTTAAAAATATTCATGCACTCAGAAGATATACGATACGCAATATACAGGTGATTCATGATTAATGACCCTCGCTGTAGGAATCAGTTCTATACGCCATTTTGAGCATAAAGTGTCATATGAACAATGAATACGATTATTATCAACTATTAAGGAATTACAGTTGATTGAATCCTACGAATGTAGTAGTGATTTTGAGCAGATCTAAGAATCATTCACTTAAAATACACAATACATTAATTCAAAATACTATAATATAATCATAAAATAAACATACCGCAGTTTGGAAGCAGATTTTCAAATGTGCCTCCTTCCATTTCAATGCACTTAGCCGTACCAATGTGAATGGCGCGCGCGTAGTATTCCGTACCTCGGCATGGCTCTCCCTGATAAGTGCAGCTGATAATCACAGAATTATATCACTATTTTCCCCCGTACTTCAAGTCGCAGCGTAAACCTCCATTTAGCCTACGTTCCAATGTTTCTCTTACGATACAACTCCAAAGCCTGATTCACAGTGAGAAGTGAAGAATAATTGAAAGAGCAAAGTGAGGAAACTGGTAGTGGAAGGGATGGGGATGTTTAAATAGCTTCCTCACGTGCTCTACCAGATCCGAGAGGGGAAACGCGCTCGGATGTCATAGGTTAGCCAGTTGGAAATGTCTGCCCAGAATATGGCATTATAAAAGTCCAGGAAAACAGAGGGTTTGGAATTGAATGGATTACACCAGCTGCTTGTTTATGTGGATGACGTGAATTTGTTAGGAGTAAATCCACAAACTATTAGGAGAAACATGGGAATTTTACTTGAAGCAAGTCATGAGATAGATTTGGAACTCCGCTTAGGCATTGAATGTCTTAAAGTTGAACGAAAAGGAGGTTAAAAACGACAAAATTTCTGTAAACTAGACAGTAGGGTAAAGGTGGTAGTATTGTGATCTGAGTAATATTGTGATAGTTCTTTTTGAGAATTCATTATAAATTTATTGAGCGAAGGACCAGTTTTGTGCACCAACGTGTCCACAAATATTCCCTTAATATGTTGACGCAAAAAAACCGATCTTCTTCTCGCTCAGTAAAATTGTAATAAACTTTCAAAAAGAACTATCACAATATTACCAACCTTTACCATATCTACTACACAGAGTTCTACCATCTTTTTCTCCAGAAAAAGAGTACTGGATATATTTATGGAAGAGTCGGCCTGGTTGGCGCAGTTGGTATAGCGCTGACCTTCTATGCCCGAGGTTGGGGGTTCGATCCCTGGCCAGGTCGATGGCATTTAAGTGTGCTTAAATGTTATAGGCTTATGTCAGTAGATTTACTGGCATGTAAAAGAACTCCTGCGGGACAAAATTCCGACACACGGCGACGCTGGTATAACCTCGGCAGTTGCGAGCGTCGTTAAATAAAACATAACATTATTCATGGAAGATGATGGTGATGATGAAAAGAAAAAGAAGGCGCTAAAATCGGAATATTTTATAGTATGAACCGTTTAATAACAAAAATATAAAATAAATTATGTTATAACTAACAAGTGATGTTTGTAGAACGCACAGAAGACCTCTTCGTACTTTTCATCATTAGTTTGATCTTTGATGTTTGTCATGTTTCGTGTTGTTGGGCACATCAACATCCATCTCCCGCTTCGATAATGATTCGATTAAATAGCTCCGGTAACTTTGTTATCTCCATTAGACATCAAGAGAAACTAAACTCTCCACCTTCCTTGTATACAGTTCCTAATGGAGCAATTTGAGTCGAATTAGGCTCAAATGTAGTGAAGCTCCAGGCGCAAAATATCACAAATGTATTAAGGAATTCATAACAATCAAATAGACAAACTGCGTGCAATAGTCAATACGCGTACTGATGATGATGATGATGATGATGATGATGATGGGTTTAGGGCAATAGTGTCAGAGTTGTAAGCTCCAAAGCCGGTTGTGGAGCTAGAGTGTGCAGTCGGAGCGTGAACTTGCTTATGTCTGTGGAAACACCGGAGCACGCAAAGAGTCATAGTGGAGCGCTCCGCTCCGTTTAGTCTCTGACAACGCTGGTTTAGGGATTTTCGCCACAAATGTTTCGTCAACATAACAATTTGTCAGAGTTTGCTTGTCGCAGAACTTTTCGTCACACAAATATGGTACAACACAGTACCAGATTCGTCATAAGAATATCCATTTTTCTCCGTTTAAAATTGTGATATATCTGTCAGAAGTTTATTTTCAGTTTATCCAGGAGAAAGAAATATTTTTCGATACTATGAAAATGAAAACCATGTTTTGAGAGAGGCTTACTATGAAATCAATAACACAAAGAGTATTGAGATAGCCTACTATAAAAATAAAAACATTGAAACTGTATACGATACAACAAAAATTAAAACTATGGAAACTGTTGTTGTTTAGTCCAAGGTCGCAAGATGTCGCTGTCGAACAGCTCTTAGTCAGGTCCTCTCATCCCATTCCACTTACATCCGCCATCTTTGTGCCATCGGTTGCTGTTGTCAAGCAGAACGTTCTCGGAAATTTATAGAAATACCTGCTTTGGAAACTTATTTTATGAGATATATAAATTTAAACACAAATTCCTTCCATAATCCAACCATAGCGCAATGTAAACAAACCTAAGAGTTGGCGAAAATATGGCAGCGTGCGACGACCTAACTTTTCGACGGACCTTGGTTTAGTCAACTGTCCGAAAACAGGTCTGAACCTCAGAAGTGATACCAACATGGCACCACTTATGAGACAACTAGGCCAGGAGATAATGGTGTACGGCGGCTAGTTTCTTTCCCCCTCCATTGCATACATCGTCGATTAGCTAACTATTACACTAAGCAGACTTCAGATGTACAGTACAGTATATAAGCATTTGTTCTTCCTCTGACACATATCGTCAAGTGAGATTTACTGCCTGATATACATACATACATACATACATACTTACATACACACATACATACACACATACATATATCAGGCAGAACCACAATCAGAGTTACTATGGAAACTATGGAAATGTTTTACGATAGTATAAAATTTAAAAACCTTGAAAATGTTTTGACTTAAAGAAATAAAATGTATGGAGAGGTGGAAATGTTTTGTGATCCTGTAAAATTAATTAAAAACCATGCAAATGGTATGCGATACAACAAAACTGAAAGCTATGGAAACTGTGGAAATGTTTTGCGATACTATACAATTAAAAATCATGGTAATACCACAGTCTAGTATATACAGTCACGAAGCTTGAGTTTATGAGGGTACTAGGAACAATAGACTGTGCAGGTATTATTTCGCATTGTCTGTAATGAGGCGATAGTAGCGATCCTAGTGGTTAGCAACTATCTATAGATGCATATTTACTACGTATTGAGCTTCGTGACTATATACTAGACTGTGATAATACTATACGAAGCTAAAAATATAAAAACCAAGAAGACACTTCGCGATACTATAAAAACAACAAAAACCACGAAGATATTTTGCGATATAAGAAAAACAAAAACGATGGAAATTTTTGTAATAGCCTATTATGAAAATAAAAACGGTATACATTTTTTGCGGTATTATAGAAATGGAAACCATGGCAATGAAAACGAAAACCATGAAAATGTGTAGCGATATTATAAGAATAAAATCCATGGAATCTTTACGAATGTACGTATATCGTGAGACATACAATCCTGTGACAAAAGTGTATTTTGTGACCCACAATCCTGTGACGAAAATGTAATGTACGACGAATTATACACATGAGGAGGAATTTATAATTGATGATGATGATAATATAATAATAATAATAATAATAATAATAATAATAATAATAATAATAATAGTAAGAATAAGAATAATGTGCTATCTTTTCACTACATGGGGCCGCGCGGTACCGTATCAGTTAAGCCGTAACGCTGCAAGCAAGAAGGTCGCAGATTCGATTCCCGATAGAGTAATGCATTTTTCTCCATTGATCCAATCCTTCCGGTCGCACTATGTCACTGATGTTTACTCAGTCTTTAACAGAAATGAGAATAGGCATATTTCCTTGGTGGTAAAGGCGGCGGGAATTTAGGACTGACACCTTTACTCTCATTATTGCAGATTGTCTGTACAGGTGGGAGCGCCAACCTGTGGCCTTCATAGAGCTTATTCCGAATCTCACCGGTGAGCAATCCGATGGCATCACGGTGTTCTGAATTCCACCGATGACGTCATTGATGCTCCACCGGTGTCGCACCGGTGCCATCAACTTGCAGAGGTGGTGGCAGTCTCCATCAGCCGCCATCAGTGAATCTGATTGGTTCTTGTATAGGGCGGGAATTAGCAGATGAATAACATCGTGCACTGTTGTGTCATGGCGGTGTGTTCTGCTTTAGTTCTGCTGTATTGTTTGTAATGAGCACAACGTAAAAACAATATGTTAATGGCTTATGAGCGAACATGTCAACGGACCCGTTATTACTACTGGTTCAAGAAATAAATTGTTTATGCTATCTTTTCTTTGAATGAGATGGGAGTACGAAAATTTCGCAAAATTTTGCTAGCGTAGCACAGACAACAACTTGTACAGTCGCCATGACAGCATCGATCCTTCCAGCAGTTTTGTTCCTTATTTCGCTGCAACGTGACGTCATTGGTGCCACATGACCGGTGAGATTCGGAATACGCTGATGGCCTTTGATGGTACGACGTCTACACATCACAAAGGTACATGATGTAGAGTTCGTGATTCCGTGTAAGTCTTTATTCTTCTTCAGATGCTCAGCAATGCTAAGAGTGAAGCAACTGCCGAGTTTTGATTTAACGGATTTGTTTTGTTTAAAATATAACACTGAATGTATTTCAGCTGTGTACTAAAAATGTAAATTACTATGTGTTGTTTACGCACGCAAACGAAAGCATATCGTGCAGCCTCTTATTTTTATTTTTTTATAGAATCCTTATTTAATTTTAGAAGCGTGCTCTTCGGTTTATATTGTTTATTATATCTTCTCTCGTCTTTCCAGATAAACATCCGAGTGTAGCGCTTCCACTACAGCCACTCTGTTTCCGCCGTAATCCTATCAATATAAGCATTACAGAAGCGAACTCACCGTTTCGTACCAGAGAGATGACGGAGCAATTCCCCAGATGGGCCCTTGAATAAAGTTTTTTCTCCTCATTTTCCCAGTAAATAAGGCATAGCATATTATAACCATCACTGTTACCTTCGATGCGCTTTCTTGAGGTAATACGAAAACACATCAAACGTAACATTTAGGTATATTTGAAACCATATCTAAATTAAAGAAACAATGTCTTCAGAAAGTATTTATTTATAAAAATATATTACATGAAACAATTAAGAATTAAATGTACCGTACCTAATAATAATAATAATAATAATAATAATAATAATAATAATAATAATAATAAAAAACAAGGGGCATCCGTTTTTGTACTGGGAACCTTCCAATCTGTCGATATATAGTCGAACGCTCTACCACTGAACTTCACCACCGCCAACTCTAAATATGATAATGTTTCACTATTAAAGTGAGGGGAAATGCAGCAGTGGAGAAGAGGGAGGAATTGTCTCTCTTTCAGCACAGATTAATGGCTGTCTAAAAACAGCGTACCTACGACATACATATTAAAATTATTTTATTTTGTCCGTATGGTTGTTTCACTTGGGCTGCGGTCTCGTCTCGCAATAATTCCTACTTAAAAAAATGTAATTTTTATCACTTGTATCGCAAATTACGACATGGGTCTACCATCTAAAGAAGATAATACGCTAGAGATTACCATTTCCGTCGTTGGGATTTGAACCTCTGCTCCAGTGGTAAGCATGACAAGTACTGGACCATCGCGGACAACTTAGCCAATAACCTCAAATAGAATTAAACGGTTACAGACTAAATGACCTTAAAGAATATGAAGGTGTTTTATATTCGTATGATGATGATACTGTTTTCCTTTTTAGTGGAAAAACTTGGACTGATACTTATTATAATGTAAATTGCGGCTTAAAATTAATAAAAAAAGGTTCGATTTAAATTCACTTGTAATTAATAAAGATAAAATAATAGCTATCCCATTTTCTTTTAATAATAAAGGTAATAAACAAATTTCATCTACACTAAAAATTAAAGTGCATAATTTTGATTGTTCCGATATAAATTGCAATTGTTCAGTTATTAATGATGTTAATGAGGTTGAATACTTAGGTATAATTATTGATAATCATTTAAAATGGAATAATCATTATATATGTAATAAATTACGTAAAACATTATATTACTTTGTTGTTCTAAGAAATATTTCGTCAATTAACTGTTTAGGTATCATTTATTTAGCATTATTTCAATCTATATTTATGTATGGTATTATAGGTTGGGGTGGAACTTATAAATCCAACCTATATCCGTTAATTTTACTAAAGAAAAAAAAGTATTAAAATTTGTTTAAAAAAGCAGAAAGATTGCCCAAATGAATTGTTATTTAAACATTTCAAAATTTTCAACATTAAAAATGTATTATTTTATTTTATTAAAATTTTCACAGAAATCTTAATAACTTTGAAAGGTATACATAAATATAGAACTAAAAGTATGAATTCTCTGCGTTTGTTTGAACCTAAATGTAAAACTAATGTAGCTTTTTATCATAGCATGAGCCAAGATCCCAGATTATAAACAAATTTTTTTCTAATATTATTTTAACCACGAATCTTCTTCAAATCAATGAAAAAAAAGTATTGGATTTATAGTTTGGTTTTAAACATATTAAACACTTTTCAATCTGTATCAATCTGTATTCATTCTCAATTTAATTTTATTTTTGTCTGTATTGGAATCCCCTCCTGAGCACGAGTCTTACTCATTCAGGAGTGGGCTAGTTTATCTTACATTGCATTAACTTGTATTCATTTCAAACTTACTAGCAATAAATGAATGAATGAATGAATGAATGAATAAATAAATAAATGAATGAATAAAATGAATGAATGAATGAATAAATAAATAATAAATAGATAAATAAATAAAAATAATAGCCTATAGTTAAAAAAATCTGTCACACTGCAAGTACTCATAATTTTCCGTTTTGTAAATGTTAATGTAATATATTACAAACCGTATTCTTGTCGAGTATTTATTAAGTGTACTTAATAAAATACTAGCTCAGTCGGTACAGCAGCTGGCTACAGACTGGAAGGTCCGGGGTTCGATCCCAAGTGGTGACGGGATTTTCTCGTTGCCAAACTTTGAGAAAGGCCACGAGGTTCACTCAGCCTCCTATAAAATTGAGTACCGGGTCTTTCCCGGGGGGTAAAAGGCGGTCAGAGCGTGATGCCGACCACACCACCTCATTCTAGTGCCGAGGTCATGGAAAGCATGGGGCTCTACCTTCATGCCCCCCAGGTGCCTTCATGGCGTGTGAAGGGGATATCTTTACTTAATAAAATATACGGTAAGAAAAGTACAGGAAATGTAAAGTCATTAGTTGTGACCTCTGGTGTACGAGGTTGACATTTTAACACCCAGCTCAACATTTACAAAGCACAAGTCATCGTCAACAGCGCCAAGTTCAAATACTGCTATATTAGTTAATATTAATTCGTATTTCGTTGTTTCTAATTTTGTTTTTAATAATTAATATGCCATTCACAGAATCATGTAATAGACTACTTTAGATAACACTGTTGTAATATATGCCTCGAAAGTTAATTTCTCTAGCTAAAAAACGGAAGGTCCAAGGTTCAATTCTATGAATAGGTTGAGATCTCTCTCTCCCATGGATAAATCAGTTTTACTTATTTTTTGCCAAGAAGTCTCTTTATTTGTGAACGTCTATTACTACAGAGTGAACCGTAAATAATATCATTATTTTCAGGAGGTTATTTTTTTAGGTAGCCTATTTCACACAAAAAAGTTTCATACAGTTTTGCTCGTTTTCGCTTCCTATTCGAGATAAAAACTGTTTTATAAGTATGCAATATTTCATAGAGTGTTTTAAGGAAAACCGTTCATTTAATGCAGAATATACTCAGTCAGTTTAAGAGAGTAGTGTATTATGATAATAAATGATTGAAAGAATTTTAGCTCTGCCCTTTAAATGAGCAGAAATTTGATCCGAACAGACGTAACTCTTCGTTCTGAGAAGGAATTAAAATGTTATATTTGTTCAGATAAGGTTTTTGCATATTTAAAGAACAAAAATAAAATTCTTTCGATCATTTATCATAGTACACTGCTCTTTTAAATTCACTGTGAATATTGGGAATTAAATCAATGGCTTTACCGAAACACTCTATAAAATATTTATTATAAAACAATTTTTATCTCAGAAAGGAAGAAAAAACGAGCGAAATTGTAGAAAAATTTTTCGTTTCTAATATATAGCTCAATGAATTATCCACCTGAAATTAATGACATTATTTACGGTTCAATCTGTAGATCAAAATCCTCACGATTTATGTTATATCCAATTTTTTTTTTAATCTGACGATGAAGATTAGGAGAATGAGTTAAAGGTGGCAATGGTAATGACATAATAGAAATAATGTTAGACATTGTGCATTACTGAGAACTTGACTGAAATTAAAGGGGGCAAGAATGTAAAAAAAACTTTTGATTATAAAAACTTAAATAACTCTGCTACGATTATAAAAATAAAATAATAAATAATGCAGTCCTTTTAAAATAAAGACAAAAACATCTGAGAATGTTCCAACTTTAAAGCAATAAAGAAACTGATTTTAACACAATAAATCGTGAATAATAATTTCTTAATCTATGTGTGTAAGTATTTAACACGTACCCAAAATTTTTCTCATAAATATTTTCAGTAACGCAATCGAATGTAACTCATTTTTGATCGCGGCTTTTAATTTCGATTTTGCATTTTATGGAATAATGTAGTACGTACATTGAAGCTATATTATGAGAATTTTAGGCTGCAGAGGTTAATTTACTTCTTTGATTTTTTTTCAGGACGCGTCAAACATGTAAAACGTGAGGTATATATTCCTGGTGACTAAATAAGATGTAATTCTACAATGGTAAGGAAACATTTTTATACGTCACAATACTTTAATTATTTAGCCAATATTTCACGTCCTAGGTCTCATCTGTTACATGCTAGACGTATTATAGTAAATCAATTTTACTTCTAAGTAAAATTTTCATACATTGGGTGATAAAGACGTGGTGCGAGATATTTGAGTTTCAGACAGTGTCATAGGCGTAGAAAAATTGACAGAAAATATATATTCTGTTTACAGTTCTATATTGAATATTTTAAAAATATTTAATGCGTACAACTGAAGTATAGAACTTTGAGAACGCTCTGACAAACTTTATTTCTTAATTCTTAACTACAGTCGTTGACCTAATAACTAAAAAAAATACTCGTAACTGTGGCAATATAACCCAGAAAATCACGTAAAAGATTTTCCATATATAGTTAGGAGTAATTAATTATGCAATGTAATTTTCCATTATAATTTCAGAAAAGAAAGATAAGCGTATTTGAACCTGTACTTACTATGCCTGAATCTTTCCTCTAGAACAGCTGTACATGACGCACAGTTGAGAGTGCAATGCGGGCGACGAACTTCTAGGAGAGGACTAAGCGCGTGGCGTGGAGAAGGAGGATCTCCAGCACCGCTTCCACCGCCTCCAGAAGCTCCACTACCGCCTCCGACTACAGGTAATCTTAAGGAATCTGCCGATGCGGCAGCCATCATGCACTGATTGCGCCCTAACCTACTCCAATCGTGTCAAGTGTCTATTGCAGACGAGACTAACTGTACACATCCAGTGAGGGCCCCAGCTCTCACTCAAATTCCGGGACACCGGCGCTGCCTCACTACTGCCGCCGTTCCGAACTTCCTGGACCAATCGATCAGCGCTCCTGGTTACAGCTTTGTCCATAATCCTGCGCATCCTCCCTTCATTTTCGATATCTCGATACCGGGCGAGAATCGACAATGAAATGTTTTCGTTTAGAGGGATGAAAATTTCGACCGCAACTCTACCTTACGCTAAACGGCAGAAATATGAACTACTTTCATCACAAAAGCTTGGCGATTGAAGCGGTATCTGGTACAGATTCATGCAAACTCGCTCACCTAGTTCTAGCTTTCGCACCCAGGTATCGCGGAGCACTGCTCATGCGTTGAGAAAGCAACAAGTGGTTGTAGCACACTTACGACTTTCTTCCTGGAAGTTTAGTCTTTAGTTCATGTCTAAATTGCCCAACTTTCCTAACAGATAAATTATTTTACGCTGCTCTACAGTCGAAGGCAAAATGTAACTGTTTTTCGCGACACTATACAGTGCTGAAAGAGGTTGTTTTATATCGATGGCTAAGAAGTGATACCTCGAATCTACAAAAAATTTTCACTTAGTTTAACTACGTTATTTAAATTAACTACGTTATTATGTTCAGAGAACTGGACAGTTAACCAATATTTTGTTATCGAGTAGAAGATTTTGCAAAGCAGAAATATATAAAAAAAAAGATAGTCTATTTTCAGAAAAATTAGTTTTTAAAATAGTTTTTTGATTCACATGCAAATTTACAAATACGCGGTGTCACTTCCTAGCCTATTATTTTATTGCAAACTTATGAACAAATCTCCAAATTCATTTCTGTACAACTTTGTCCATTTGTGTGAAGTTGATGATTAGTGTGTGAAGTGTTTAGTTCGAATGCCATTTTCATTACATGAAAGTGTGTATATTTACATAAAATATAGATCTTGTGCGAAAACGAGACGCAAGTTCTGACAACGATCGGGAAATGCTATGGAATGATGACGAAATGAAGTAATGGTATCGGAATGATATAGATGCCTGACATGGGAAACGGGAGAACCCCTAGGAAACCCCCAACTGTGACCTTGTTCACCACAAGTGTCACTATAGATTTTTCAATGAAATCTCCCAGATCTGACCGGGACTCGAACCCGGTACGCCTGCGTGACAAGTTGGAGGTCTGACCACTCAGCCACCGCCGGAGTTCAAACGCTGGTTTCTCATGTCTTATAGACCTATAGTATGACCCAGAATGAAGTATACCGAAACTAAAGAACTTGCAATTTAATAAGGAAACATATTATCCCATAGGCCTAATGCAGCGGTGGCGAAAATGTAGCCTAATAGTGCGCCGAGCCACTGTGTAACCTGCAACGTGCATAGCACCTATGGAGGGAGGCGGACACCCGAATGGGAAGTGAAGCAACTGTCTGATTTATTAGCGGATTTTCATTTTACTTACGTCAAGCACTTAAATATAATTTTATACAGTACAAGGCTACAAACTAATGTTTAGTATGTGTAACGAAGAAAGAAATGAACAATAAAGTGAACAATATCACAACCTAAAATTAACTGTCTTCAGAATGTCTCTGCGACAAAGTTTGAAAATCAGGAATTATGTCACTTACTGCTAGTCGTAGTTGATGACGAAGGTATTTGTCTGTCAGTCGTGATCTAAATTTGGTTTTTATTATTTTCATTGTTGAAAATAATTTTTCACAAACGTAAGTTGTAGCGAACATGGCTTCAACAGAGCAAGCGAAAGAACGAAGCTTCCGATATTTATTTTTTGGAAAGGATTTGAAAGTTCAACATTTGTCAAGTCCTTAAATCTAGCTTTCAATTGACATCACATAGTAAATCAGTGAGTTCAAATTGAAGAGTTGACCGCATTATTCGTACATATGCTGAAAAAGGGTCGAAGTACAGAGATGATGATGATGATGATGATGATGATAACAATAACACTTAGGCCTAACCTTTTAATGTTTCATCAGTAATATGTAGTATAATGCCATTTTATGTTATACAACCGTTTTCCTCGTAATACTCGTAAGGAAATCATACATTTAATATTCTCATCATATTGACAGCAAAAAAATGCGTACTCCCATCCTACTTGGAACTTTCATACATGGTTTCGAGAGATATATATGCCGCTCGTAGGTCAGAGACAAATACAAATGGAACGGAGTTTGACTCCAGCGAGTGAGAGGATGGGAGTTGGCGGAGGTTAAAAGCAAGCGAAATGCACAGCTATCACTGCGAGCCACAATGTCTCGCGAGTCACGTTCTCTCCACGGCTGGTCTAATGTATGTACACTTGTAAAATCTGTATTTCATTCATTAAATATGTTTCGTTAGTTCCCCTAAAGAGATTACTGAACGTGCTTTTCATTCTCTCTTTTGTTACACAGAGTGAAGAATAACGTCTGGTGTTTTGTTCAGCTGAACGATGTTTGCGGGTGCAGGATCTCTGTATACACTCTCTTTTCAAGCTGCTACAGAGATATGTATCGATGGATGGGGGGGATAAGGGCAGGAATGTTGGCAGGAAAATAAGTCGTCCTGGAAAGCAGGAGGTATTTAACTCTTATAATACAAGGCGTATCCTCATAGAAGTTCCTTAGCTTGCCGCACTGGAGCCGGAGAGTTGCTAGCCGTGTTTCAATGGGTATGGTTAAAAAAAATGATTAGAAATGTTGCCAATCTGACAATTTTAAACAAATATTGTGAACAACCATTATTTACAGTTTTATAACATTATTGTTATTATTATTATTATTATTATTATTATTATTATTATTATTATTACTACTACTTACAATTGGCTTTCGGAGAACCCCGGAGACACACTGCCGTCCTCACATAAGCCCGCTATTGGTCGCTATCCTGAGCAATATTAATCCAGTCCCTACCAACATATCCAACCTCTCTCAAATCCATTTTAATATTTTCCTCCCATATAATTCTTGGCTTCCCCAAAGGTAGTTTTCCCCCCGGCCTCCCAACTAAAACTTTATATGAATTTCTGGACTTACCCATACGTGTTACATGCCCTGTCTATCCCACACGTCTGGATTTAATGTTTCTAATTATGTCAGGTGAAGAATACGAAGAATACAATGCGTGCAGTTCTGAGTTGTGTAAATTTCTCCATTCTCCTGAACCTTCATCCCTCTTAGTCACTAAAATTTTCGTAAGCACCTTATTCTCGAACACCCCTAACCTCTGTTCCTCTCTCAAAGTGAGAGTCCAAGTTTCACAACCATACAGAATAACCGGTAATATAACTGTTTTGTAAATTCTAACTTTTAGGTTTTTTGAGAGCAGATTGGATGACAAAAGCTTCGCAACTGAATAATAACAGGCATTTCTCATTTATTCTGCGTTTAATTTCCTCCTGAGTGTCATTTATATTTGTTATTGTTGCTCCAAGATATTTAAATTTTTCCACCTCTTCAAAGGATAAATATCTAATTTTTATATTTCCATCTCATACTATGTTCTTGTCACGAAACATAATCATATAGTTTCTCTCTTCGGGATTTACTTCCAAACCTATCTCTTATTATTATTATTATTATTATTATTATTATTATTATTATTATTATTATTAAACTATAAATTCGTATTTAGACGTTGACGACCTTCTACGTTTGAATGTACTTTTCATTTAAGCTGATTAATCATTACGCGCTCCTTTCGGGAATAACATGAAAACAACTACTGCTGCTGCTGATGCTGCTGCTGCTGCTACTGCTACTACTACTACTACTATTGTTATATATAATGGATACCTATAATACCGATCGGGCTTTGTAACATGAAATCTAGTTCCGATTTTTGCCGCTATTGGTTTAACATTCGCTTATAAGTTGCAATAGTCTCTCGAACGTATACATTGAGTCGGAGGACTTTTTATGTTATTTTTCTACTATGGAAAGTGCTAGCGCACAATGTCTAGTGACACCCTTGTTGTGTGTGGGGTACCATTATCTTAATTTCATCTACTGTCAGCGAAAAATAATATATCTATTGTAACAAAATCTTCTTAAATATTCAACAGAGAGTTGGATAATTATTTGCTGATACTTTCTCTGGTATACAGTGAAACGATTGCCATGTTCATCTTCAATGAAGTAAGGGTCAATGATACTGTGCCTGCAATAACACACTAAACTGTGATCTTGTCTTTGTCACTCGATAGGTCTCTCGAATCCAAGAAATCTTGCCGCTTGCTTATTGATATATCCATCCAGTGTATCATGACATTTGTCCGGAAACCATATATTGGAAGGAAATTCGTAATTTTGGCACAACATTTTCAAGAGTTCGAAAATAATACAGGCGTCTTTGATTTAAATCATGTGCTTGCAAACGGTAACTAACCTCTATGCGGTATGAGAATAGATCTGATACATTAATCATTTGCTGAACTGACTTTCTGTTATGGTTTAATTCCTTCGCTGTATGTTGCTGATTTTGCTTAAGAGAAAAATATTTATTTTAAAGAACATAATATCCCTATGTGCATTGTACGTAGATGTTTCTTCCTCTCATTTCCACCTTTGCGTTGAAACAAAACTGAGTTAGTTCACATGAATTTACTCATCAAGAATAATATTGTACGCTTTGATGGTGAATCTTCATGAAATTCCTCTTGACAAAATTCGCATACTTCTTTTACACTAGCTCACCAACTGTATATGAACGATACGAAAATAGAGATGTCGCCATGTACTTTGTCCGCGACGCAGAAACCAATTTCTGATCAGTCACGCCTATCTCCAGATCACGTGACGGGAGTCTTCCCCTTTCTATACTCCTCTCCCCGATACTGCTTCCAGCCGTCTTCCCGAGTACATGAAAATAAATGAGAAGCGCTCTATTCTTGCACATTGATCAGTTGATCACAGATCATGCTGAAGCTCCACCCTACCATCCGCCCGTCCTCCCGCCACAATCAGCGCACCTCGCGGACAATTTACACGGCGACAAGTTTAACATTATAAGATAATATTTTTTTCTGGAGTACTACGCACTATTTTGACTGTGTCTTCAGAAACAATTCATGTATAAAAATTAACAATGCTCCTAACATCTTTTCCTCATTGAGATGAAAATATAACATAGTTAAATTTGGTATAGTACCTTATTTTGGGACATATTGTAGTTTCTAACAGCAGTTGAGAAGGGGATGGTTCAATATGGTAAAACCTATAACTGCTGAATTTTTTTTTCCTTTAAAATACCGTTTGATATATGAAAAATATGGTACATAAAATGTAACGCACCTTTATGGCCTTATCGGCTGCTGTGACGTCATTTTTAAAGCTCTGGTTTATATGGTTTATAAATTACAATAAACCTTGATTGTGATTTCTCTTAACTTTGACTTTAATCATTTTTTTCCTTCAAACTAATCTTTTATATGTGAAAAAATACTATACAAATTTAATGCATAGCCTATTTATGGCCTTGCCAGCTGCTGTGACGCCATTTTTAAAGCTCTTGTTTATAATAATGACATTAAAATTTGATTGCAATTTTCCGTAATTTTAATTTTCTGCTTCATTCCATACAGAAAGTTATAAGTCTTCGGAACTACATGCTACGTGCATGATATTTGGTACATACATTCTCTGGGCTATTAGGAAACTTTTATTCTTAATAGAAATCTGTTATTTCGTTGCATATGATAAATGCCTCCAGAGTTCTATAAAAGTATCTCTAAAATTCGTTCTTAAAATGTAATAAAATTGTTTATCTTAAAGTTTTGAAAACCAATAGTGTAGGTTGGGGCATAGGTGCGCACTTCATACTTCTGTGTTTTTCCCTGCTCCTTTTCTGGTTGCACGACAATGAAGATTGTACACAAAACATCTAGAATCATACATAACATGATGTCATAAGTTCAAGACTGACTGTATGATCTGCTAAAATTCTATTTAAAGTAATGTCACAAATGAAGAAAGTGAATCTTTGGCCCTGGTCTGGGGTAAACATCTTTTGCTATGGGGCAAAATTCTATACATGCAGAAACTATAATTTATAATAAACCAGAATTGAATTACAGTATTTATTATTTGTCAGTTAGTGGCATTCATAACTTGTATAATTTTTATATCGTCATCATAATCAACAACAACATAACATTGTCTTCATCATATGACAAAACATGACACAAGCATAACAGTAATTTACATGCATAAACACTTTAACACTAGGAAACTCGTGGGAAATTAAGAAATAATTCTGACAAATAAAGACACACATAGATTAAATATCAAAGTCAAGAGTCAGATAATACTTTGCTAAAAAGCCCAATGATACCACTCCATAGTTTTCTTTAAGTATATTACATAATGTAAATTCATTATAGGAAAGTCTTTTATTTGTATACCTAATGGAACATCCATTTCCTATTGGCTGCTTAGCTTCCTCTAACGTTTTAGACTTAGCCTTTTTTGCTTGGATTCTAATACATTTAAAGTTAGTGTTTTTTTAAATAATTTCAATACTATCCATTTGTTGTATCTTTCCTTACGACCACGATTTTGTGGACTTTTTCTTTTATAGTTTCTGGAACAAGAGGTTGAAGCTAGTTTTATTAATATGAAAATCGATGTAAAAAAGTGAACTAATAATTAAAACCCATTAAACATACACAATAAACCTACGTAAGGGAGAAAAGAGAAACGTTCTGGAGTAAAAGTACGCATGCGGACCTTTTCCCCACGTAGTACGTAGGATCTTCGCCCCATAGCGCTAATTTCTAAACGACTGGTGTAAGCTGCCATCTATAGCAACTTGTTCCACTAAGCTTAAAGTGTGAGTTAGGTTATGTATTGATAACTCATTGGGATTTTGTTATAGCAGCAGATAGTTATAATTTACATAGTCAATATTTAGATTTAACATTCCAAAAAAGTAACTCGTCTCATGTTTTCAAACCTTGAAAACACAAACTACTGAGATTAACACGTCTGACTCTTCTGCCACAAAAACTCTTTACTGGAGATTCGAAACTGTCACATCATACTCAGAAGTAGAAAGAACCAGATTCGGATCTTTGCCCTATGCGCACTTTTGGCTCTGCCCACCGTATAAAATTTTTGTTACAGACATTTTCCTTAGGAGTAAAATATCAAAGGAATTTTTCATTCATCTTTAAAATGGTACAGTAAACTCCCTCGTAACCGGCAATCAAATAACAGGCAATGCCAAAACAACGGCACTTTTGGTTAGACAAAAAAAAAGTTTAAATCTGACACATTGGCACAGTCTGGACCGTCAGTTTTGCTACATTAGAAAGTTCGCAGGAACTTTCGTTTTCAGTAAATATTCAAACTTAAAATCAGTGTATTATTTGTGTTGTGTGAATGTTTTAATACAGAAAAACCACACAGTTTTTATGTTTATTTCGTTATGTTCGGACTGTCACTGTTGCCACATTAGAAGTTCGCACGAACTTCCATTTTCAGTGAATATTCGAAACCTAACATTAATATATTATTTGTATTGTGTGATGTGTTTTATAACGAAAATCCACACAGTTTTTTTATATTTATTCAGTTATGAGCAAGTGATAGGAAAATAAGCTTCACATGAATGCAGTTTCAATATCTGGCACTATGAAATACGAAGTTTTTTTTGTATATAACGGCACGTATTAAATTATCCGGCAAAATCTCGTATCCGAAACTAGCCTGGTTCCTTTGGTGCCGGTTAAGAGGGATTCTACCACATTCTAGTATATACAGTCACGAAGCTTGAGTTGTGAGGGTGCTAGGAACAATAGACTGTGTCGGTACTATTTCGCATTGACTGTAATGAGGCGTTATTAGCGATCCTAGTGCTTAGCAACTATCTATGGATGCATCACTAGACTGTGATTCTACTGTATTTTTCTTATCTAAATTCTGACCCCAATTTTTTTAAACCAATCTCAAATTGAAATTCTTGCAGCAATGATATTTCAACATACAAAAAAATAAAAACTGTGCATCAATAGAGAAGAAAATTGAAATTTAGTTATCATATCCCCTTATATTTCTTATTTAAGCTTTCCATTACAGTGAAAGTCCATGCACGTCTCTTGAAACGGGGTTTAGAACTGATAATTTTGGAAAGTTCCGTTTATCTGCTACGTCATCAGAAAAAGGGAAGAATGAAAACTGCGTTTGGCCCATTACGAAGAACGATTAAACAGCTGGTCTCCACTTCCTTTACTTCTCTGTTCTGATGTTTTTGTACATGACACGGTACAAAGAGACTAAAAATATCACAGCATGATTATTTTTATTATTTTCTACCCATATATCTGCCCATGGTTTCTATGTTGTTACTGGATTCCAGAGCACAGAAAAAATGAAATGCAAATCTCACGATTTTTAATCGAATTTTGTACTGCTTTTTCTCTTATTCTATTCATTATCGGGTGACAGTTGAGTTTTATTACGGCAGATTGAATTATTGGTTTAGAACCGATATGAAAGTATTGAATTAACGACGGATTATTGAATTGCGAGGCTTCAGGCTGGGCATGGGATGCTTGCAGCCTGCACGCTGCAGTTTCCATCAGTTTACACATTTAATTTTCCGCTTGTAGAGTTCTGAATATATCGCATTCTTTTGCCAGTTGGTGATTATGAAAGAGTGCAATAGTTCATAGATAGAAATAATTCCGTTCGTTTGTTTTCTCACACCAGTCAGGGTACGCTTTGTTGTCTTATCTCAGCCACGAACTTTGTCTTCGTTTATTTCATTATTAGTGCTTTTTTTGTACGACGCCAGTCTTCATTCTTTCTTCTCGACTATTAGTCTGTAAAATGTGTCATTGTATCTTGGATAGGGTCTAATGTGGATCCTTTAAACAAAAAGAGAAGTATATACTTACTTACTTAAGGTTTCAAGGGACCCGGAGGTTCATTACCGCTCTCACATAAGCTCGCTATCGGTCCCTATCCTGAGCAGGATAAATCCAGTGTCTACAATCATATGCCACTTTCCTCAAATCCATTTTAATATTATCCTCCCATCTACGTCTCGGCCTCCCCAAAGGTATTTTTCCCTCCAGCCCTCCAACTAACATTTTACATGCATTTCTGGATGTGCCCATACGTGCTACATGCCCTGCCCATCTCAAACGTCTGGATTTCATATTACTACTTATGTCAGGTGAAGAATACAATGCGTGCAGTTCTGCGTTGTGTAAATTTCTCCATTATCTGTAACATCACCCCTCTTAGCCACAAATATTTTCCTAATCACCTTGTTCTCAAACACCCTTAACCTTGTTCCTCTCTCAAAGTCAAGAGTCCAAGTTTCACAACCATACAGAACAACCGGTAATGTAACTGTTTTATAAATTCTAACTTTCAGATTTTTTGAGAGCAGACTGGATGGCAAAAAATTCTCAACTGAATAATAACAGGCATTTTCCATATTTATTCTGCGTTTAATTTCCTCCCGAGTGTCATTTATATTTGTTACTGTTGCTCAAAGATATTTCAATTTTTCCATCTCTTCAGAGGAGAGATAAATTTCCAATTTTTATATTTCCATTTCGTGCAATATTCGGTCACGAGACATACTCATATACTTTGTCTTTTCGGGATTTACTTCCAAAAGTATCTCTTTACTTGCTCCAAGTAAAGTTCCCGTTTTTTCCCTAATAGTTTGTGTATTTTCTCCTGAACATATTCATGTCATCTGCATAGACAAGCAGCTGATATATAGCCTACTAGTTCATTATTAATAATGATGTTTGAAATTACGCTTGAGATATTTTTCCTACATCAATTCCTTTGTGTAATTATTTATTTTCCAATTACTTGCGTATCTCATTATTGTGGTATGTCGTAGCTTTTCTTTAGAATAGAACCAGAATATGGGATTGAAATTGTGTGTAAATTATGGTTGTACCGGGTACGAGGACTGCTCATTAAATAAAAGTGAAAAGAGGGGAGACGAGGCCGAAGATTTGCCATGGGGTACCTGATATTCGCCTTACGATTGGGGAAAACCTCGGAAAAAATCCAGTCAGGTAATCAGCCCAAGCGGGAATCGAACTCACGCCCAAACGCAACTTCGGATCAGCAGACAAACGCGTTAGCACCTGAACCATGCTGGTGACTTACACATGATTACTACATTATTTGCATTACAATTTCCTCATATGGAAATAGAGGGGACTATAGTAAAACGCTTTATTTAAAGCCATGTTTTATGTTTCTTAGAAATGCAAATAATCTATTAGGGAATTTTTTTTCTATTTATATCACCATAGATAATATCTGGTAATAGAACCAGAACATTTTGATAACTAAGATACTGTTCTGTTATGTCTTTTTGTATCACTTAAACATCCCTAATGCTATTCATTTCAACTGTGCATTTTATTCAATGTCACGAAATCTTTCCACACCGACCAAATGCTATTTCGAGAATGATCGACAAGACTCGAAGCGCACGAGAGTTACGAGACAAGACTCGAAAGAGAAGTGCAACTAACACAGCGAGCGAGAGCAGCAGTTAGATTTGTTCATTTCTACTAGGGCTGGGGACGGAGCGGTTCGGTTCGGAGAAGTTACTGTGACGTCATTACTCGGTTGAACCGAGTGCAAATTAGTGGCGGCAGATTTAAAATTTTGATAGACTGAGTCGAGTTTTAAAAGCGCTGTAGTAAAGCGCTTTCGCTTTGCCAATTGACGAGAAAAAAGTGCTTCTCTTCATTGCAAAATGGCGCTTGCAAATTTCATTTGCGTGATTACAACTATTTGCGGAGTTATTTTGTATGAAAGGCCTATTTAACTTTCAGTGTTGTTATATATGACAGACGAAATAAAATTGATAAAATAATTTATAATACTAACAGCTAATAAATTAACATGCAGCTAATTAAAAAAGAAGATAGAAAAAAACGGGCTCCACGAAGCGCTGCCTAAAACGCTTAAAAATAACACACAAAATTATTTACTATTAGGGAAAGTGGATAAAATAATCAATACAACGTGGAATCTTAAACTGAAGAACATAATGTTTATTTATTTTATAACATTACTAGCCTTCAATACAACCATATTCTCTTTGGTGAAGAGCAATATTATTGATGAATTAAAATAATTAGGTAACATAATTCGTAGAAATAAATATAAATAAAATGATGACTGATGAGGTAACACAAATCCAATAAACACAAATAGAAGAAAAATATAACGCATTTCTTTTTTAACATATTTTAATATTAATCAAACACTCTAATATGATAATAATAATATTATATTATAATATTATTATACTATTATAATAATAATATTATATTTGTTACTGTTGCTCCAAGATATTTGAATTTTTCCACCTCTTCGAAGGATAAATCTCCAATTTCGTACAATATTCTGGTCACGAGACATAATCATATACTTAGTATTTTCGGGATTTACTTCCAACCCTATCGCTTTACTTGCTTCAACTAGAATTTCCGCGTTTTCAGACTCCAGAAATGCATATAGAGTGTTAGTTGGGAGGCCGGATGGAAAAAGACCTTTGGGGAGGCCGAGACGTAGATGGGAAGATAATATTAAAATGGATTTGAGGGAGGTAGGATATGATGGTAGAGACTGGATTAATCTTGCTCAGGATAGGGACCAATGGCGGGCTTATGTGAGGGCGGCAATGAACCTACGGGTTCCTTAAAAACCAGTAAGTGAGTAAGTAAGTAAGTAAGTAAGTAAGTAATAATATTATATTATATTATAATATTATAATAATATAATAATAATATTATTATTATATTATATTATAATATAATAATATTATTATTATTATTAGTATGTATAATAATATGTTCAGACTGTCAATGTTCACTTGACAGGTCATATAATAGGATGAACTCCTCTTCAATACTAGAGGCCTTTCAGCCCGCCTTGGGGATAAGGAAATAATTTGTCCTGCAGCATAAAATATTTAAATACAACAGTACTACGTTGTTGTCTGCTAGAATGAAGTAAAACACGCGAACTCTGTTTGAACGTTTGAACTAACCGGTAACGGCTACGGTTAACCGAGTAACTTCGGTGCTCCGCTGCCAAGCACTTAAACCAATAGAACCGAGTAACTCAGCAGTTCTACTCGTTCCGTACCCAGCTCTAATTTCTATCATACGTACAAACCCAGTCACCATAAGATTCAAATTTATTACCATTGTAAATCATCTAATTCTTTTCCAAATGTCTTTCTATTGCGCCACGGATTTAAGTATTATGCAAGAGAGTTAAAGCGGATTGCGAATCTCTGATATGACTAGAGGGATTGTGAGTCAACATTCTTTCCTCAGAGGTTGCATCCAAGTCCCGTTTCAATTCTCCCCATAAGCTTATATCGAAGCCAAGAAAGTAACGACATCGAATGTCTCTCAAATAATATCCTATTATCCACTCAAGCGCCTTAAAAGCTGTTGCTACAACGATGGAACCTCTTTTTGGGACTCGTTCAATAACTTTGAAGTGATGTCGGTAATTTTATATTCCTTCAGAAATTTACTGCCTTCGTAGAAGCGAATTTCGATATACAAAGGAGTATAAAATTCTCTGTAAACAATCTTATGGTCTAACAAGTTCTCAAGGTATGCGTTATTTGGAAATCTTGCGGAAGAATTAACGATGTCATGATTAAAGAAAACATAAAAATAAAAAGTTTAGACATATCAGTATATTATGTTGATATTAAATTTAATTTGATAAGAGAGTAGTTTATAGAATGTTAGATTGTTTCCTTATTCGTGGAACCGCTATCCGATGAGTCTATATACAGGGTGAGTCATAAGTATGCTTGGAAAACGCGTGAGCATGTTCCTGGATCTAAAATAAGAACAATTCCTTATATGAAAATTTGACCTATTCACCTATTCTCACTTTGACTCGTTTCGTATAAACAGCCTCCTCTCTTTCCAATCCACACATATTTTCTTCAAGATCTCCATAAGTTCATTTCAATTCACTCTGCCAGAAGTTTTTACCAAGTCCACAAATACTACATAGACTTCTTTATTTTTCTCGAGGTACCTTTCGCCGATTGTTCACATTAGTCCAATTGCATCTCTCGTTACCTTTTCCCTTCCTGAAGCCAAATTTCTCTTCTTACAACTTTCCTTCTATCTTATAATAAGCCTATAAACTTCGATTGAACATTCGCAATAGAACCTTCGCCGAGTGCGGTATCAGACTAATAGTTCTGAACTCATTACATTTCTTAGCATTATTTTTCTTCGGTACTGGCAACAAAACTGTCTCCGTAAAACCATCAGGCCTTTCTCCTTTCGTTATATGATAGAATTTTCTTCTTGTCTTCACCCAACAATACACTATCTGAAAGCCCTCTATTTTCTTATTAATTTACGTACAGACCGAGTATTTAGTCCTGACAGCTCAGCGACGCGAAAGAGAGAAAGTAATCGGAGGAGTGGGGAGAGTTCCGGAATAGAGATAAGTGCGAGCAGTCGGTAAAGGCAAGCGAGTAAATAACCCAAACACCCCTTGGCGTAACTAAATGGACTCACCTGTCCCACGCGCACATCTCCGGCGACTTTCAGGACTAAATAATCATACTGTACAGGCTTAAATATTATAAACTTTTTAGTTTTTTTAGTAATGACAAATTTAATAGTCTTAACTTTTCATTCCATGAATTTAATAGATGGTTTCGTTACCGGGATTTCTCTAGTAGCCCGTCGACATGGAAGTATTTACGTCAAACAAATAAATTTGTATTTTACTTATTATGGCGTCGCTTTTAATAGCAGAAACGGTTCCATTCAGCATCACTGATGCAAAAGAAGATAAAGAATCAGGTGGAAAATCTAAATACATTCGAGTGTTTGTTACAATTTAACAAATTGTTGAAATACGTATAACATCCAACGGACAAGACGAGGATTCATTCTTGGAATTTTCAATTGAGTCAGAACGTTTTCTCGCTAAAAGCTTGTTTCATCAGATAATCAGTAACATGACTAACTGTGTAACAGAATGTTGCAACTAAAGTCACTTTCATACTTCGGAGATTGTTGAAGTATAATAAATATATTATTATTATTGCTATTATTATTATTATTATTATTATTATTATTATTATTACTTACAAATGGCTTTTAAGGAACTCGCAGGTTCATTGCCGCTCTCATATAAGCCCGCCATCGGTCCCTATCCTGTGCGAGATTAATCCAGTCTCTATCATCATATTCCACCTCCCTCAAATCCATTTTAATATTATCCTCCCATCTACGTTTCGGCCTCCCCAAAGGTTTTTTTTCCCTCCAGTCTCCCAACTAACACACTATATGCATTTCTGGATTCGCCCATACGATTCTTCTTCTTCTTCTTCTTCTTCTTCTTATTATTATTATTATTATTATTACTTACAAATGGCTTTTAAGGAGCTCGCAGGTTTATTGCCGCTCTCATATAAACCCGCCATCGGTCCCTATCCTGTGCAAGATTAATCCAGTCTCTATCATCATATTCACCTCCCTCGAATCCATTTTAATATTATCCTCCCATCTACGTTTCGGCCTCCCCAAAGGTTTTTTTCCCTCCAGTCGACCAACTAACACTCTATATGCATTCTGGATTCGCCCATACCATTATTATTATTATATCTTAAGAGTGTAAAGTGTAACACAGGAAAATTCCTTTTTCTGCACATTTAAAAGACAAAATTAGAAATCTTTCAATCATTATTTTATTACCATAATACACTGCTTTCTTAAATTGATGAAACACATTGGGAATTGAATGACTTTTCCAAATCACACTACGAAATAGCTATTTCTTATAAAACAATTATCTCGAAAATGAAGTAAAAACGAGCAAAATTGCATTAAACTTTCTTGTTTGAAATATCTCAAAGAATATTCCCCTGAAATTAATGACATTACTTACGGTTCATTTCTCATTTCATTTTTGTGTAATGTCTGACGAATCAATCTTTTCTGCCTTGCGAAGAGAGCATTCAATATGTTAGAACAACAGCGTTTGAAGCGTTTTCTCCAAAGTGTATAACGCGGACAGTCATACGTTCAACGTCCATAATAGTCAGGAGCTGTCCGTCTGTGCATAGTTCTGTTAGGCTATACATAGGAGATGGAAAAATCAATCAGGAACAGTACCCAAAGGAATTGGAAACAAAGACTGCTGTATTTATAGCGACGTATCGAATTGGACTTATCTTCCAGTTTTCTTACTCTTTGTAAGCACTGCTCTTCCAATGTCTTTACATAGAATACTCGCATAGACTATATCGGAACATAAATATTTAAACTTCAACTTTTGCAGACGGAGTATACATATTTCATATTACATATAAGTATTTTTAACTAAGAATTCATTAATATTAATAAAGAATTACAAGAGAAGGTCTCTGTCTATATTCATATGAAATACGAAGCGTATAAAATTACATTTCTTTCTATGAATGCAATTTACTTCAAAAGTTATTCTCTTCCACGTGTTTGTAAACTATAGCGAGAATGAAATTATTTACATTAGTTGAATTCAAAGCAGTAAAACGCGCCCTTTTCAATGCCACCTTATGTCGGCTGCCTTTATAACTGTTTTATAAATGTAAAATAAATCTTTTACGAATAAACACAAAGGATATAATATGCAAGAAAAAAGGGAAAGAAAACTGGCATCCATAAATATCTGCCGGCTGCTTACATATTATAATTTTATTATTCTGCTTTGAGGTTTTTACTAATCTTATCAATTCTTAAATAAAAGATGATGGTGGGTTGATGAGACTTTTTCTATTTTTCACTGGGTTATCTTTGCAAAGTCATAATTAATTGAATAATTAACTAAGTTATTTACTCATCTCTCTTATGCATAGATCCGTCGATTTATCTAACCACCCAATCACCCTTCTGTCCGTTTAATCATGTATCCAATCACCCATCCACCTACTGACTGACTGACTCATTCATTCGACTTTCGTCTATCCATCCAAGGGTCGATCTGTAGTTCCATTTGTCCATCCATTCTTACATTCGTTGACTAATTTATTGATTCGTTCACTATCTATCTCTCCATACATCCATTCGTTCATTCATTAATTTCTGCATTTTCATTTATGTATCTAATGCCTCGTCCTTTCAACCATTTATTCACGTATTCGTCCGTCTCCCTATCCGCTCATTCATTCAGCCATTCATTCATTTATCCATCCATTCACTGGCTCATTCATCCATCCATTCACTGGCTCATTCATCCATCCATTCACTGGCTCATTCATCCATTCATTCATTGGTTTATTCATGCATCCACTTACTCATTCATTCACTGGTTCATTCATTCATTCATGCACTGCCTCATTCATCCATTTATTCACTGTCTCATTTCTTCACTCATTGGCTAATTCATCCATTGAGTCATTGACTCATCAATTAATTTACTGAATCATTAATTCACTAAACCACTTATTAATTCAGTCATTCACATTTACTCATTCATTCACCCACTTATTACTTCATGCATTCACTCACCAACTCATTCATTCATTCATCACTCACGCCCTCTCTTATTCGGTCGTTGATTCATTTATTCATTCATTTACTCGGTCACCTACTCATTCATCCGCACATTCGCCCACTCATTCATTCACCTTCTCATTCATTCATTAATTCACACTCATTCACTCACTCACCCATTCATCCATTCATTCATTCATTCATTCATTTACTGAGGAGTTACTTACCCAATTGTCGACTCAGTGACTCACTAATTTATTTACTCAATCATTCAGCCACTCGCTGTGACTCATTCACTGAATACATCCAGTAATTCGCCCACACATAGGCCTACTTTTATCGATTCATTCGCTCATCTATACATCCATGCAATACTCCATTACTCGACCAATTATGTATGCATTCCACCATTTATTAATTCATTCAGTGATCTCACCCTTTTATTCGAGCAGATCAATGCACACATTCATTCGTTTGTTTATTACTTCATACATTTACTTATTTATTCACTTCAATGTTCTGGAATAAGAGTCTGTTACATCATCACCATCATCAAAATCTTTCTAATCTAACGCTATATCAATAATTAAAGTCTCCACGGCCTCTCAGTTGGTAATGTAAGCCTAGATGTGAAAGACTATCTTCGTTCATTGTTTTACAAGAGCACACAATTTCTGTTGATATTGCATAATGTGATTCAGTGAATTATTTTCAATCTTTAGAAAATATTGTTATTAATTTTGTTGTCGTAAAAATCTCATGCGATAAAATTAAAATTTCGTTTTTTTTTATCTATCATTCACCTGTGGCAAATATTTTTGTTCTCATTGTTTTCCATAGTGTCGCTTTAATAGTGTTAAGTTATTCCATTTTATTATATTTTTAATTTTCATTTTAAAAGTCGTAAGTTAACGAACAAAAGCAGCTGAACTTGAACCGTTCGATTAGACTACCGTTTATTTTAACTTTTACTACATTTAAATTATTTGTTTTCTTTTTAATGCAAATACTAAAATCATACTTAGGGCCTATTTTCGCATTTTTATTCAAAATAAACTAATAAAATATAATTTAACTCCCATAATAATCACTGCTTCATCATCACTTCATCAATATAAAGGAAGATTTGTACTAATATAATATTACAAGAATAAAGAAGAGAATAAATAATTGTAATGATTAACGAAAACAGAATTAGGTTTTATACTCATCATCTGCATTACGGTATGGACCATAAGGTCCGTTCCACTCCAATCAAAACTGGTCCCGCCATCTTTTTGTAGGTCTTCCTGGGTTTCTTCTCCCACGGGGGTCGTGATTGTATATTGTTTTGGTAATTGATGTTTCTAGCATACACTGTATATGCTCCGTCCAATTGTTTTGATGTATTCTTATTATATCTATAATATTGTGCATTTTTAATTCGGATCTAATGTCTTCACTTCTCTTTTTATCAAGTAGTGTATAGTCAAAAATTTCATTTCAACAGCCTCAATTCTTCTCTCGTCTTTCTGCCTTAAAACCCAGTTCTCACATCCATACAGTAAAGCTGATAAGGACATCACTTTGTAAAACTTTAGTAATGTTTCTTTCCGAACTTTCCTACCTAAAGTTCGACGTATTGTTCCACAAAAATAATTAAAAGCATTTAACTTATATTTCTCGGCTCTTGTTATACTGACGTTGAGCCTAGATATTTGAATGTATTCACATGTTCTATGATTTTATTGTTTAGTACAATTTTTATTCTGATTGGGTAAGATCCTAGGAATGCCATTACTTTTGCTTTATCTGCGGAGATAATCATATTATATTTACTGGCAACTTCATTTAATTTAATTATTGCTATTTGCAGATCATTTTCGCTACAGCTGATAATTAAGGTTTTATACTAATATAACAAATTGTTTCACTCCTTTTTCTAACTATATCAGTTCAGAGTGTACAATATAACAAATTGAAGTATTCGGAGATCTCCAAAACAAAAGGCCTACATTACGTTTCACAGTTCGATCTGGGGACTTCGTGAGAAGATGTCAACTAACAGAGCTGGAAAAAGTTCAATGGGATTAAAAACGGCAAAAATTCAGGTGACCTCTGCAATTCCCGAAGCGAGTTACATAATAATCTATTAGTCGAAAAGGCAATTTTTTTTTTTCCAAATCCGACGAAACAATCTGGAGTAGTCTTTCAAGAAAGATTTATGTTCAACACTTATACGGTTTCCGATCGCTTTTAGGGCCTTCTGTCCTGTAGAAAACAAATCACCCGCACTTGAAAGCCAGGGTGTTTGTTGTGGCTGATATCAATGTCTTTCATGAATTTCCTTGGCAGCCCACTTCTGATGGTATCGCGGAAAGGCGGCTTTGTTCCTATACTGGCGCAGCAGGACAGCCGTATCAGCGCCAGTCGCCTTTGTTACTCTCTGTGTGCTGAAAGTATTGCGCCGAGATGCTGTCCAGGCTTTGAAGCGCTCAGTAAACCACGGCTCGCAATGAATATCTTGACTCTCATTTCGTTCTCCTTTCCCTTCTCAATTTAGTACACTCGTCCCTTGTTTTTCTTTTCTGGCTACGTGCAGTCCACGATTTTATTGTTGTTCTGCTTTGACTTCTTCTACTCATATACATCTCTCTTCTAGACTCAAGGGTTGCGGGTTCAGACCAGGTTCGATGGAGATTCTTCCTTACTTACTTACTGGCTTTTAAGGAACCCGGAGGTTCATTGCCGCCCTCACATAAGCCCGCCATTGGTCCCTATCCTGAGCAAGATTAATCCATTCTCTATCGTCATATCCCACATCCCTCAAATTCATTTTAATATTATCTTCCCATCTACGTCTCGGTCTCCCTAAAGGTCTTTTTCCCTCCGGCCTCCCAACTAACACTCTATATGCATTTCTGGATTTTTTTTAAAGACCGGCCAGAGGCCGTTTACTGAAGTTAGCTTTGCTTTTCTGTTTTTTTTCTCTTTTTTTACTTTTTCGTTTGTTTCCTTTGTTTTACTTACACTAATAAAACACAACACCCATGTCCGAGGCGGGATTCGAACCCACAACCCTTCGGACCAAGCGATAGAGACATGCCGTGCTCCTACCGCTTGAGCCATCCGGGCCGGCAGGATTCGCCCATACGTGCTACATGCCTTGCCCATCTAAAACGTCTGGCTTTTATGTTCCTAATTATGTCAAGTGAAGAATACAATGCGTGCAGTTCTGTGTTGTGTAACTTTCTCCATTCTTCTGTAACTTCATCCCTCTTAGCCCCAAATATTTTCCTAAGAACCTTATTTTCAAACACCCTTAATCTCTGTTCCTCTCTCAAAGTGAGAGTCCCGGTTTCACAACCATACAGAACAACCGGTAATGTAACTGTTTTATAAATTCTAACTTCCAGATTTTTCGACAGCAGACTGGATGATAAAAGTTTCTCAACCGCATAATAATAGGCATTTTCCATATTTATTCTGTGTTTAATTTCCTCCCGAGTATCATTTATATTTGTTACTGTTGCTCCCAGATATTTGAACTTCTCCACCTCTTCAAAAGATAAATTTCCATTTTGTATATTTCCATTTCGTACAATATTCTCGTCACGAGACATAATCATATACTTTGTCTTTTCGGGATTTACTTCCAAACCTATCTCTTTACTTTCTTCAAGTAAAATTCCCGTGTTTTCCTTAATCGTTTGTGGATTTTCTCCTACCATATTCACGTCATCCGCATAGACAAGCAGCTGACGTAACCTGTTCAATTCCAAACCCTCTCTGTTATACTGGACTTTCCTAATGGCATATTCTAGAGCAATGGCGGGCATTCCTGCGGCATTGCCGCAGTGATGTCAGACCTCAGCGAAGCATCAAACTTACTTCCTACCTTCCCCTTCCCCCACTCCATGAAAATACTGCGCGTGTACGTGGCGGATTATACTGGACTGCTCTACTTCGGAGGCTTCATTAGTGATACGTCTTTCGCAGAATTATATGAATCGAGAGGATATCACACTTACAAGAAAGGCGGTTCTTTCATTTCTCATGTTTAGGATTAGTTACAAACATTCAGGACGCGAACTTAAATAAGTACATTCTTAAAATAGATCACCTGTTATACGAGTTCAAAGAACACAGATTCAGTGATTTTCAAAAGATGGAGAAAGATTTCAATATTTTTGCCACTCCTTTTTATGTTTAAATTGAAAATGTTGTCCCAGAATTGCAGTTAGAGGTACTGGATTTGCAGAATGATGGCTTCTTGAAAGCAGAATGTGAAGGTCTATTGGGGGCTAAAATTTTTTAAAAGATGTCCAGTACTACATATCCACTGCTTAGACAGTTTTCTTCAAAAATAATGAGTACCGTCATTTCCCATAAATATGGTCCTGGAACATAACTATTGTCCACGATACAACTATTCAAATTTTGTACTCCATAACGTAGTACCTCGTTTATCTATATTCTTGCTGTACTGTAGTTTGAATTCAAGTCACTGCAGCTATCTACGAACGGTCTATGTTACTTCTACAATGATCTTTGAATGGTTGTATCGTGGACCATAGTTATGGGAAATGACGGTATGTATTCATCAACCTACCAGTGCGAAAAGCTATTTTCTAAAATGAAATTTATAAAGTCTAGTCATAGTTCCCGCTTAAGCGATGCTTATCTCCTTGCGCAACTGAAAATAGAATGCACAGATATAAATCCCAGTTTCAAAGAAATTGCTTTGAAAAATAATTAATTAAATATCACGTGACTGGACTATTCTAATTACATATGGTAGGTATGCGTATAGTGGCGCAACTGTCTGTAAATCCGTCACTGCACTGTAGAGTGCAACCCCTCCCACAGTATGTAGTTCCCATTTAAATCCTGTCTTGTGGGTTGCGTTCATTTTGCCCACCACTGCTCTAGGGCGAAGTTAAAAAGTAAAGGTGATAGTGCATCTCCTTGCTTTATCGATGGAGATTCTAGAACGCAAAAATCCGGAGCACAAGTCCTGTAGGGACTTCAAACCGAGTGTCCCATGTCGCAATTTTCCGGCACGTTATAGACCTCCAAGCCTAAAACAGAGCCTCTCCACAAAATTTCTCCTCTCTCATATTCTAGTAATACCATAGTTGCATTCTAAGGTGGTGTTTGAGACCATGAGCTTACCACCTGTCCCTCTATCTCTGTCGGCAAATAGTGTAACTAAAATTCCTTCGGAATATCTATTATATGTCTTTCTAGTGTTAAATTTTACCGTACCTGCTTAACATGTTTCGACCTGTTATTGGCCTTCTTCAGAACTGGTTGTTGCTGGTCTTGGCGCCTTTTGTTTTTTCCTGTGGGGGTGTGTTTGTGTAGTGTAATGTGGAGTCGAAGAGTGTGTGTGTTCTGAAATTGAGTTGTGTGATGAAAATTTCATTTGGACGAGAAAGACATATAATACATATTCCGAAGTGATATAGTGTTAAAAGTTGTGTAAATCAAGATGTATAAAATGCCTTGTAACTTAGATACTAAAACCTTTTTCAGGGAGTACTTATATTCCAGCAACGGACTATGATACATATATATAGGCTTACATACTCCAATACCTACCCTATTACCTGACTCATATTAGGCCTATCTTATTATTACCCACTTATTTACAAATCACTTTTGAATAACCCGGAGATTCATTGCTTCCCACACATAAGCCCGCCATCGGTCCCTATCCTGAGCAAGAACAATCCAGTGTCTACCATTATATCCCACCTTCCTCAAATCCATTTTTATATTATCTTCCCATCCACATCCCGACCTCCCCAAAGGTATTTTTTCCTCAGGTCTCCCAACTAACACTCTATATGCAGTTTTGGATTCGCCCTTACGTGCTACATGCCCTGTCCATCTGAAACGTCTGAATTTCATGTTTCTAATTGTGTCAGGTGAAGAATACAATGCGTGCAGTTCTGCGTTGTGCAACTTTCTCGATTCTCTTATAACTCCATCCCTCTTAACCCCAAATATTTTCCTACGCAACTTATACTCGAATACCCTTAATTCTGCTATTCTCTCAAAGTGAGAGTCCAAGTTTCACAACAATACAGAACCGGTTTTATAAAATCTAACTTTCACTTCTTTTAAAATATACTGGATGACAAAAGTTTCTCAACTGAATAGCAGGTATTTCCCATATTTATTGTGCGTTTAATTTCCTCTCGAGTGTCATTTATATTTGTTACTGTTGCTGCAAAGGATACATTTCTATTTTTATATGTTCTGGTCGCGAGACATAATCATATAGGCTACTTTGTTTCCGGAATTTACCTTATTGTTACTTACTTACAAATCGCTTTTAAGGAGCCCGGAAGTTCATTCCCGCCCTCACATAAGCCCGTCATCGGTCCTTATTCTAAGCAAGATTAATCCAGTCCCTATCATCATATCCTAGCGACAGTGTCCTGCGTTGCAAGATTTATTTTAACGAGTTTCGCAATTATTCAATTTAAATTCGCAATGGCTGAACGGTTTAATTTACAAAATATATATATATATATATATATATATATATATATATATATATATATATATATATGTATTAAGTGTTCAGATTCTTTTTATCTATCTGCTTGCATTGCAGTCAGCCATTTCTTTCGGACCATTACCGCAATAGAGCGTTGCAAACGTTGGGAAAAGACTGTTTTTTTCCTGCTTAACGGTGCTTCATCGAAGGAAAAGTGTAATAAAAGTTTTGTTATACGTATTTAATATGTAGAGTCACATCTTAAATTTTCTTGCATCGATCCCCTTCCACCCTATAGATGGCTCAAATGCCCTTCCTTGTCTGAATAGAAATGGCGCAACGGACTATCAACTTTTTCTTTAAGGCGGATAAGGCAGTACACATATAGAGACAGAAATTTATGTGCACGTGTTCAAAAGTCTACCTTGTATGAGCTGAAATTTTAAACTCACGGAAAGTTCGTTGTTGTGAATGATTAAAAAATCATTAATCACCACGGAGTTTGTGTATTGGACAGAACATTTTGCACAGATAAAGCTTGGTTTCATTTCTCTGGCTATCTGAATTCTCTGAATACTCTGGTCATCGGAAAATCCACACGCAATAAAAAAAACCCGAGCTATGTCCAGAAAAATTTGAAACACGGATTGCAATATCGCGATTGCGTATTATTGCACCATTCCTTTTTTACCGGTACGACTAATTCGTGATCACACATGAGTCAGATATTGTTTCGTTGCGTAACTGAACGCAACTGATGGAGTGCCATTTTCTTTTTTAGCAGAACTACTGTATGTAACCTCTCACACATCCAGTAACACACGATGTAATTTTTGGATAAGTTTGTTGAAGTTGTAATTTCATAACTCATAAGCTAATGACTTCTTTTGGAATACCAAGTCATCTCGACCAATATAAACAGGCTTCGAATTTTTGTCACGCTGAATTTATCGAGCACTATAGCCCCTTATACGGAAGGAATTCAAATGTCTGGCGCTCAATGCATAAGTGGCGGTACAGTAGGCCTATGGTGAATGTAAAATACTGTAATGGAGCCTATCATGACAACACGGCAACTTAATTTTAATGTAAATAATTGATTAAATGGCGATCTTACTCGTGTTAATTGTGTAAGCATGTGCGGCTTACAGCTGTTTCGATGTTGCTTCATACCATCTTCAGAGCCTACTAAATCTCGGCGTCATCTCGAACTTCGCTGCATACACAACACATCTAATCACCCCACACAACACAAACTTGCTGCATTCAGGACAATAGTACACAGATTACTCAACATACCCATGAGCCAACAACAGTACAATCAAGAAGTGAACACAATCAAATACATAGCACAAGAAAATGGTTACAACCCAAACATAATAGACAACATCATAAGCAAAGACCGGGATTTCAGCAGGTAAACAATGCTTACAGGTTAAGTATGAAAGGAGGTTTACTGAACCCTGACGCTCGTTACACACAGTGAGGATTCGATACGTACACGGGTGTTGTAGGTACAGACTACGACAAAAATAACTCCTCGCCCAAACTTTAGTGTAATAACAAAAGGATTATATTACGTTTGACAAAGTAAACTACAAAATAGTACAGGAATATAACATTAATTGCAAAAGCAAATCTTACACATTCATATGTTATTCCTCACACAGTTCTGTTTACAAACACGAATCATATGATTTGTTGCAATGAACCACAACATATATTCTTAAATTATCAAATGAAAAGCTCCTTCTATTTTCTGACAAACAATTTTTTAACTGAGAAAAGGTTCTTTCAACGTCACATGATGTGGTGGGGGCAAACTTAAACCATGTAACACTATCACAACCACTGTCAATACTGTTCAAAGCTTTATCTATTGGATTTGTTATTTTATTTCGAATTTCACAAAGTTTGGAAAATTCAACGTTTTTCTTGAGTTTTTTTTAAACTTTTGTTGCTCCGACACAATTTTTTCATCTTTACTTTGAATGTTTGCAGTAGACAATCCCTCAACGAGTCCGATGGCCTCAATCATTTCCATATTTCTTGACTGTAGCAGGGTAATGGTTTTGGAAAGGTCTCGAAACTTATTTGCAATTAACTGCAAATCTATTAATAACTGGCATTTGGCTTCTTTCATTGCAGCGCTGTCTTCGTCATCGAGTACATTTAATATTTCAACAATGCGATTGTAGTATTTCCCATAGTAAATGACAGCGTCCAACCACGTTCCCCATCTAGTTTCAGTAGGCTTAGGCGGTAAAGGAATTTCTGGCGCCATTTCTTTAAAAAGTGATTTCAAAAATATTTTCTTCATGTAAGAAATAAAACGATCCACATGACTGAAACAGTATCGAATTTTTTCTGCAACTCTATGCAAGCAATGAGCCAAACAAGTCACATGGGTCAATTTAGGATACAGCTGTTGAATTTCCTTAGCTGCTTTTATCATATAAGGCGCGCCATCGGTAACGAGGAGTAGAACATTTCCACGTTTGATGCCGTCGGGCCATAAAAGAGACATTGATTTTTCGAATGAACTTGAAATGGTTTTGTGATTCACTCTTTCGAGTAATTCTGAAGTTAATAAAAACCTTTTTCCCGGGCTTTGTGGATTGAGTATTCCAACAACATTTGCCACACTCCTATGCATGCTATCACTGGTTTCATCTACAGAAACCCAAATGTTATCAGATATTTCTTCTCGAATGCTATGCAGAACATTTTCGTAACATGACATTAAATATCCTTTACGTAGAGTTGTTTCAGATGGGGCAATTCTACCAGTATACTTCTCTATAAAATTCTTGAAGGGGGGGTTTTCCAACTTGTTAAAAGGAATGTTGGCGCTCACCATAATTTCACACAAATCCCGGAAAAAATCATTGTGTCTATCAGAATTTGAAACAGAAGGCAGGCTTGCTTCCTTCTCGTTACGTATGAATAATTGTAAATGAGCTTCATGTCTCTGAGTTTTGATATGCTGTTCTATATATTTCGGACTCTCGCCCCTTATTACAGTGTGGCACACGTTACATTTGATATTAATGTTATCTGTACAAAAGTACTTACTTCCGTTTACTTCCACAAGTTTCTTTAATTTATCTTCTTTTTTTCAGTGAAACTTTCGGCATAGTAATTGTACACAGTAGACTTGTACTCGCCTGTACTCTTGGAATGCTAGCAATCAACTATCAGACTACCGATTACTAGTATGAAGTCGAATGGGCAGTCTTTCGGGACTAGGCGGAGATAGTTTCTTTACAAACACAACCAGCGATATATAGTTTGTGTATCATTAACCTGTTTTTAAACTGCTGAACTCCCTAGGCTTGATCATAAGGAAGACAAAACAAAAACTCAACAAACACAAAAACACACAAAACACAACACAAACACAAGAAATACATCACACTAACATACGAAAACAAAAACACACACAAGATCGCATCCTCATTCAGAAAACAGAAATACAACATAGCATACAGAACAGAAAAAACACTACAAAGACATCTCAACACACAAACAACACAAACAAATAAATACAACCACACAGGCGTATACAAACTCACATGCAATAGTTGCGACAGTTTCTACATTGGACAGACAGGCAGATCATTCCAAACTCGATACAAAGAACACATTAAAGCAATAATCAGAGGACACAATACATCTACATATGCCGAACACATAACTAATGCTAACCACACATACAATAACATAAATACAGACATGGAAATCCTACACATACAACCCAAAAACCAAAAACTCAACACACTAGAACAATATGAAATATACAGACACACCAAAGCACACCCTGATCAAATTCTCAACACACAGATCAATTTCAGAACACACACACTATTTGACACCACATTTCAACACTTCTCAACAATTGAACGCACCCACACAACAGGCAGCGAAGTTCGAGATGACGCCGAGATCTAGTAGGCTCTGAGGACGGTGTGAAGAAACACCAAATCAGCTGTAAGCTGCACATGCTTACACAATTAACACGAGTAAGATCGCCATTTAATCAATTATTTATATTCAAGTGTTAAAAGTAGTGTACGAAAGATTCAACATGGATAATTTTAATGGTTTGCACAATCTTCTTGTGGGAGATAATTAAAGACATGGTCTACCAGGTGCGTCCAACAATTAAAGAAGACATGAACCAAAGTATTAGAGAAGTCTGTGGGTCTCTCAGCTGTTCTGAAATGCAATCACGGATGTTAGAAGGTGATCAGAACATTGTTTAGCACAGGGTGGCGTACATTTTGAACACTTACTATGAAGAGTGTACGTACATAAACGACATGAAACATTTCTCAGAAGGTATCATTTTTGTTATTTTGTGAGTAAACAACAAAAGTTAGAAAGAAAAGTTTCAGTGAAAGTTATTTCTTTTTAAAAGTAGTTTGCAATGATACCTTCAATAGCCCATGTTCTCATTTGAAATTTCGAAGTTGACCACAGGTACCTCTACAACCGGTTTGTTACAGGAAATGGTAATACCTCCAATCGATTCTTTACATAGATTTTGATTATCAAAATTGTTTTATGAAGAACCAGTATAATATACCTAGTTTTCGAGAAAAAAGGGCTGATACGGGTAGTCTGAAACATCCGATATAATAACGTTGATTATTATTCATACAATGATTATTATTATTATTATTATTATTATTATTATTATTATTATTATTTACTTATTTATTTATTTTATTGCTAGTAAGTTTGAAATGAATACAAGTTAATAAATACAATGAAAGATAAACTAGCCCACTCCTGAATGAGTAAGACTCGTGCTCAGGAGGGGATTCCAATACAGACAAAAATAAAATTAAAATTGAGAGTGAATTCAGATTAAATAGTGTTTAATATGTTTAAACGCAAACTATAAATCCAATACAATTTTGTTTATATATTTTTTTATTAATTTGGAGAGGATTCGTGGTTAAAATAATATTGGAATAAAATTTGTTTAATAATCTGGGACCTTGACTCATGCTATGATAAAAAGCTGCATTGGTTTTACATTTTTGTTCACACAAACGCAGAGAATTCATATTTTTAGTTCTTTATTTCTGTATATACCTTTCAAAGTTTTTAAAATTTCTATGAAAATATTTTAATAATATAAAATAATAGATTTGTTTAATATTGAAAACTTTGAAATGTTTAAACAACAATTCAGTTGGGTAATCTTTATGCTTTTTTAAACAAATTTAAATTATTATTATTATTATTATTATTATTATTATTATTATTATTATTATTATTATTATAAGGAAGGTGTATTTTTCAAAGAACTATTGACTGCAATTAATAGCATTCTGTGTCCAAAATAATTATCTTCGTTGAGTCAATATGTTTACCCAAATAAGGCAGTAGGCCTGTATCTCGTACAGTAGAAGATATGGTCTAAGATCTCAAACGTCAACTGTAAGAGAAAGCTAAAGAGTTCATATATTATTCGTTCGCCCTTGATCATATCATATATCATATCATATCATATCATATCATATCATATCATATCATATCATATCATATCATATCATATCATATCATATCATATCATATCATGTATCGTATCATATCATATCATATCATATATCATATCATATCATATCATATCATATATCGTATCATATCATATATATCATATCATATCATATCATATCATATCATATCATATCATATCATATCATATCATATCATATCATATATCATATATATATCATATCATATCATAACATATCATATATCATATCATATCTCATCATATCATATCATTATAAAGTAACGCTTAGAACAATATAAAGTAATTATATGAACATAGCTTAAGGTAAACCAATGCATGTAGTATTACTCCACAGTAATTGAACATGCAGACTGTAAAAAAAAAACATATCATATCATATCATATCATATCATATCATATCATATCATATCATATCATATCATATCATATCATATCATATCATATCATATCATATCATATCATATCGCTAACACTGGTTTATGAATACGAAAAACGTTAGTTCGCTGATCATCCAACGGAAGCCCGCGCTAAGAATGTCTGTGAATATGGTCCTATTGACTAAACATTAAATTAATATGACGAGTGATTTATTGAATATTTGAGGGGAGACAAAGAGAGTAAGTGAAAGTTATGCGTACAGAAAAAATACTAAATAATACGCCACCGCTATCTTCACTTGTTTTCTCTATTCTCCCTCTCAGGACGCATGTAAACAAAGGAGTATTGCGTACTGATTCAGTTGACATTCCCTGCATTACTTAATCAAAATTATAAACAGAACCGCTTCTTTATTCCGATTTGCTCGTAGTTCTGTGCCTTCAATATTTTAAGAAGCATGACTATTAGAATCTGTACAACCGTACATCAGATACGTTACGTAACAAGCACAACACAATTAGAGAGGCAAACGTGTGTTACTTTTTACTACGTAATGGTTCATCTTTACAATTCCAAATTAATGTTTAAACAGTTTACTTAAGCAATGAACTACATGTTGACCTGCGAGTTCAGTACTGCCACACACGCAGTGCGCCTTTATAAAATATATATCAGAAAGTGAAAAAAAAAGACTCACCGCGTGGAGATAGGTCCATGTGATGCAGGTAAAACGGACCCTGTCGCGTGATGATCTCGTGGACTATGATGGCAAAAGAGTACACATCACCCTTCTGCGTGCCCTCAGTCGGTCTCTGAGACCCCATGCGCAGCAATTCCGGCGCCGTCCACAGTTGTTCTGCAAATAATTAATATTCATTGCATTTAATAAACTAAAACATGTAGGCAATGTTAAAACGCTTTTCTCATTTCATGCATCTGAAAAACTCAATCGTTTTCACTATTGAACATGAATAGTTTCTAATATCTCTAAAAGAAAGAGAGAAAAAAAAAGGACTCGAAATGGACCGGAGCGGACTGGAACGGCGTTCCAGTTTGTGAATTTTAGGAGCCTTTCCATCTAGTCTCGTAAGAAATGGCAATTGTCCGTTCCGGATATTTTTAATTTGGTATTAACTACAGCTTACTTACTTACTGGCTTTTAAGGAACCCGGAGGTTCATTGCCGCCCTCACATAAGCCCGCCATTGGTCCCTATCCTGAGAAGATTAATCCATTCTCTATCATCATATACCATCTCCCTCAAATCCATTTTAATATTATCTTCCATCTACGTCTCGGCCTCCCTAAAGGTATTTTTCCCTCCGGCCTCCCAACTAACACATTATACGCATTTCTGAATTTGCCCATACGTGCTACATGCCCTGCCCACCTCAAACGTCTGGATTTAATGTTCCTAATTATGTCAGGTGAAGAATACAATGCGTGCAGTTCTGTGTTGTGTAACTTTCTCCATTCTCCTGTAACTTCATCCCTCTTAGCCCGAAATATTTTCCTAAGGACCTTATTCTCAAACACCCTGAACCTATGTTCCTCTCTCAAAGTGAGAGTCCAAGTTTCACAACCATAAAGAACAATCGGTAATACAGTATAACTGTTTTATAAATTCTAACTTTCAGATTTTTTGACAGCAGACTGAATCATAAAAGCTTCTCAACCGAATAATAACAGGTATTTCCCATATTCATTCTGTGTTTAATTTTCCCCCCGAGTATCATTTATATTTGTTACTGTTGCTCCAAGATATTTGAACTTCTCCACCTCTTCAAAAGATAAATTTCTAATTTTTATATTTCCATTTCGTACAATATTCTCGTCACGAGACATAATCATACACTTTGTCTTTTCGGGATTTACTTCCAAACCTATCTCTTTACTTGCTTCCAGTAAAATTCCCGTGTTTTCCCTAATCGTTTGCGGATTTTCTCCTAACATATTCACATCATCCGCATAGACAAGCAGCTGATGCAACCCGTTCAATTCCAAACTCTCTCTGTTATCCTGAACTTTCCTAACTACAGCTATAATATTAATATTTCAATAAGTTATTTGAAGTCGCAACTGAACTTTTAAATCATCATTACTTGAACGTATTTGTGTCGTAAAAATTGAGTTATAAATTACAAAAAAAAAAAAAAAAAAAATTGATACAAAACGTTGGTAATGCTAATGACATTCAGATAGTTGTCAAAGTTGGTGATATTCTTCTCCATTTTTTGTATTTTTCAGCAAACTTTATTGTTTTTATTTCGAAATTATTCATAATGCATGATAGTACTTTTCGAAATGCTGGGAAGAAATTGAAACAAAAAATTTGAAGAGCAAATACAAATACAAAAGAATTAAAAAGGTTAGGTAGAAGTCAGGTCAGCGAGGAACGCAGAACTCTACCACATGATAACACTGTTTGTGATTTGTAAAATTTCATAAAACGTGCATTGTACTTTGATTTATATTTACAAGATACATTATTAAACATTTGAGCACGAATAAATGCTTATTTTGGATAAGTATCATACCTTTAAGATGAAAATTGTGAATGAATTTGAATTTGAATGTTGCACAAAGGTTTCTCAAAGTGAATAAGAAAAGTAACACGAAAGAAAAAAATTCCTTCTGTGTGTCTCATAAAAGAGTACAATAATAACAATAAACAATTGTGGTAAGCAGTATCTGAGACAAAACTGCAATTTTATGCTTGGATACGCATGTCTGGATGGAATGTTGAATGTAAGATATAACAACGAAGAAATGCACTCATGTTCAGTAGTCAAATATACAAGTAATAAATTTATAACAGGTCCCATCTTGTATGTATTTAGAGTCAACTTGTCGGTTGCTATATTAACTGTCGTGCTCTAACGTTTGCTACCTGTTGCTTCAATATACTTTTAAGGGGAGACTTATCTTGACTTTCCATTCAAGTGCTGGATTCGGAAAGGCTCCTTACACCTAGGCATGTTTTGGGTCATTGTACGATTGTTGTCTAAGTCCGACATGTGGCTTGGGTGATATTTTCGAATCGATGCTGACAGGTATGCAAACCTTCCTGAGCCCTGACAGAGTCAGATCCCATCATAATAAGTCTCAGAGCTTAGAGCCCCAAACACTTCTTCAACATCCCTAAGACTATCCCTATCCTTAAGACTTCACCCCAGTCTATTGCAGATGATAAAGTGAGTGGAAGGTGGAAGAAAATTGGTGCAATGATAGAGCAAGCAGCAAATGGTGTGCCCCGAGAAAACCCCTATCCAACATCTACTTTATCCACCAAATTCCATCACGACCTGGCCGGAGATCGAACCCAGGTAGCCTTGATAGGAGATCAACGTGCTAGGGTTGAGCCACAGACGCGACAAAGGGGAGAGGAAGTCATAGGAATCTGGTCTCCACGATCACCCGGACTAAATATACAAATTGTATCTTTTGTGCTGTTGTTGAATTGTCAAGAATTATGACACAGGGGCTATAGTTTTAAATGTCAATGAAGACAAAGTAAAAGAGCTTAATTCAAGTATCCAAGAACAAAAGGAGATAATAGGAAATTTTCCTTGAAACTTCGAGGTATGCATTTTCAGCATTTCTAATAAAATCATTAGGTATAAAAACTGGACATATAGAGGTAGATAACAGTAAGGAAATACTCAAACTGCTTAGCTCGTATTTAGTAATATACTGACCTAACAACTTTTCCGTAAGGAAAACTTATTGTAAGTATTTTGACTGGTGACAGGTATGAGTATAATCAATAAGTGATTAACATTTCTCTGCACTCTTACTTTACTCTGACGTTTAAGTGTCTGAAAATTAGGCTTTTAGTAGATATTTTTAGTGCCTTATGTTTTTGACGGCTTTTAAAGAATCATTCATTCCTAGATCATTTACGGAAATACCCACTTCAACTAATAAATCACAAATTGATTTATTGTGTTTATGTCTCTAGCTTCAATTAAGTTTTTGTTAAATCGCAAGTGAGATGTGTTATTAATTACCATGTCTAAGACTGTGCCTAATAATTAACGAGGCACTTAACTTCGTTTTATTATAACTTTATATATTTAATGCAGAAAAACTGTTAACAGAAAGTTTTGTATAATGACAAGTACGTAATTATCAACGTTAGTACCTTAGCAAGAACATAACATTTAAGGAATCCTTGCATTCACATTCATGTGCTATTAAATTATTTTCCCTCTCAAGATAAATACGCATAGTCATATTGAAAGACGACTAGTCAGGTAGTAACTATACAAAATTAGTGATAGTACTGGTCATGTTAGTAGTAGCAGCATCGATAATAATAGAAGCAGTAGCAGTAGTAATAGGAATAATAATAGTAGTAGTAATAATAGTTATAGTTGTCGCATAGTACTTGTAATAGTAGTAGTAGTAGTAGTAGTAGTAGTAGTAGTAGTAGTGTCAGTGGTAGCAATAGTAGCAGAATAGCAATTGTAATAATAGTAGTAGTAATGGTAGAGCTAATAAGACTATCATTATTAGTATCATCCTGGAGGTTATATTCGTAGTTAGGTACATAGGTAAACACATAGGTAAATTGTGGTGGTGGTGGTGGTGGTGGTGGTTGTTGTGGTGGTGGTGGTAGTAGTAAAGACAACAGCAATAGTAGTAGCAGTAGCACCTATAGTAATAATGGTAGCAGAAATATATTATTATTATTATTATTATTATTATTATTATTATTATTATTATTATTACTGAATATCCAGATAGATACCTGGAATTCTAGTATGGTACACAGGTACTCTAAATATATATAGTAGTAGTAGTAGTAGTAGTAGTAATAGTAGTAGTAGTAGTAGTAGCAGTAGTAGTAGTGGTGGTAGTAGCATTGTCGTATTAGGAGCAGTAGTGATAGTAATAGCATTGTAGTATTAGCAGCAGGAGCAGTAGTAACGATAATGATAGCAGTGGTAATGATAATAGTAGTAGTAATAGCAATACCAGTAATAATATAAATAGTAGTAGTAATAGCAATAGTAGTAGTATTAGCAAGAGTAGTAGTAATAGCAATGATAGTAGTAATAGCAATAGTAGTACCAATAGTAATAGTAGTAATAGCAATGGTAGTAGTAGTAGCAATAGTATTAGTAATAGCAATAGTTATAGTAATAGCAATAGTAGTAATAATAGCAATGGTAGTAGTAGTAGCAATAGCAGTAGTAATAGAAATAGCAAGTTATAGTAATAGCAATAGTAGTAGTAATAGCAATGGTAGTAGTAATAGAAATAGTAGTAGTAATACCAATAGTAGAAGTAATAGCAATAGTTGTGGTAATAGCAATAGTAGTAGTAACACCTGAATGTTTTTTACATTGCCAACTTTCTGGTTCAAATTGTTTTATAACTTAGATGCAATTGTAGTAATACCAACTGTAGTGATAATGGTAATACAATAGTAGTAGTAGTAGTAGTAGTAGTAGTAGTAGTAGTAGTAGTAGTAGTAGTAATATGAAGAGTAATAAAACAATAGCATTAGTAGTAATAGTAATAGCAGTAAAAACAAGATTAGTAGTAGCAGTAATAAGATTAGTAGTAGTAGCAATATCAGTAATTTTTAGTTGGTTATTTAACGACGCTCTCAAGTGCTAGGTCATGTATTGATTTTTTAATTTTTTATTGGGTTATTTTACGACGCTGTATCAACATCTAGGTTATTTAGCGTCTGAATGATATGAAGGTGATAATGCCGGTGAAATGAGTCCGGGGTCCAGCACCTAAAGTTACCCAGCATTTGCTCGTATTGGGTTCAGGGAAAACCCCGGAAAAAACCTCAACCAGGTAACTTGCCCCGACCAGGAATCGAACCCGGGCCACCTGGTTTCGCAGCCAGACGCGCTGACCGTTACTCCACAGGTGTGGACGTCATGTATTGATAGATTTGGTAATAGCGAAATGGTATTTGGCGAGATAAGGCATATAATTCTCCACAGACTACCTGACATTCGCTTTATGGTTTTGGAAGACCTCGTGAAAAACCCAATCAAGTAATCAGTTCAAGCGAGAAGCGAATTCACTTCCAGAAGTGTAATAATAATAATAATAATAATAATAGCAATAGAAATAGTGTTAATAGAAATAGCAACAGCACTAATAGTAATAATAGTGGTAATAGGAATAGTGATAATAGCAATAGCAGCAGCAGTATTATCAGTAGCAGTAATAATAGTAGTAACAGTAGTAGTATAGCAACAACAGTAGTAATAATAGCGATAATAGTGGTAATAGAAATAGCACTAGCAGCAGTAGTAGTAGTAATAGCAGTAATATTATAGCAACAGAAGTAGTAGCAGTAATAATAGCAATAACAATAGCAGCAATATCAATAGGAACAGACCTGGTGATAATATCATAACAGTAACAGAAGTAATAGCAACAGCAATTGTAGTAGTATTAGCAATAGGACTAGTAGTAATAGTCATAGCAGTAGTAGTAGTAGTAGTAGTAGTAGAAGTACTAGTGTTTACAGCAAACACAGTAGTAGTAATAGCAATAGCAGATAAAGCTCCATTCCCTCCGTCTCGTGCACCGAATTCTAAGCACCTCCTCACTCTACTACCTCTAGTACTCTCATCACAACCTAAATACCCGCTCGAAAGGTAACCTGATTCTAGCTGTAGGTCCACACTGTACCTCTCGCTATTCTTCTCTTTCACCGTATATACTATCCGTCTGTGAAATTCCCTAACCTCTGTTGTCAAAGACTGCCGGTCTCCAAAACAGCTCAAGTTTATGCTTACAAAGTATCTTGTAACAATTATATCTGTCTAAGTTAGTTCTAAGATATGCAATACTTATATAGTTGTAAGATTAATTCTTGTAACTACTAAAATATATCTATACCTCATGCTATGGTAAAATAAATAAATTTATTATTATCTTATTATAGCAGTAATAGTAGTAGGCTACATAATGGTAATAACTTTGACGGTAGCAGTAATAGCAATAGTAGTATATTTCATGGGCATGATTTACAAATAAATTGAGTTGTAGAAACTGACTCTCTGTCTATAAACGGCATTTCCAACACAGAGAAGTTGAAATCGTATATATCCACGAATATTCCGAAATCTATTTGTTGCAGTATTAGAATACTCGAATACTCTCAGTTTATGTTTTGTGTAATGAGAAAGTAACAAACCTCGAATGCAAGACAATGGTCAAACACCCATCCACTTAACACCAAGAGAAATTTCCACTTCCCTACCTGAACTCGAACACACATCTGATGCATTTCTATCTTCCATTCTTGGTCTCAACCGAGGACCAAAGTAGAATTAGGCTTATCAAAAGAATTCAAAGAAAATGTTCCTAGAAGATTTGGAATGAGAATTTTCGTGCATTTTGTATAAATTAAGGATAGATAGATAGATAGATAGATAGATAGATAGATAGATAGATAGATAGATAGATAGATAGATAGATAGATAGATAGATAGATAGATAGATAGATAGATAGATAGATAGATAGATAGATAGATAGATAGATAGATAGATAGATAGATAGATAGATAGATAGATAGATAGATAGATAGATAGATATAGATAGAGATAGATAGATAGATAGATAGATAGATAGATAGATAGATAGATAGATAGATAGATAGATAGATAGATAGATAGATAGATAGATAGATAGATAGATAGATAGATAGATAGATAGATAGATAGATAGATAGACAGACAGACAGACAGACACAGACAGACAGATAGATAGATAGACAGACAGATAGATGGATAGATAGATAGACAGACAGATAGATGGATAGATGGACGGACAGACAGACAGACAGACAGACAGACAGACAGACAGACAGATAGATAGATAGATAGATAGCACGTGATTAGGGTACCGGTATCTACAACATATAAAATATGGACATTGCGATAGTTGTTTTCTTTACAGTCCGGCACGGTTTAATAAACTAATGTGAGAAATGGAATGCCTCACATTTAAGGGGGGAGGGAAAATTAATACCTGAAGGATAGCATTAACAGACGACCAAATACCTTACTATAATAATACCGGACAGCTAGCAGTTCTGCGCGCGAACGACGCTGGTACTGCTACCTAGGCGGCCGGTGTAGCGATACTCGCGAGAAAGCTGTAATCAACGGCAATGTATATTGTTGCTGGGATAGTTAATAGTTTTATTAATTAGTGCTGTGTTAAAAAGTCAGGATGTCTATGTGCTGTTTATAATTGCTACAAAATTACAGCATTATAAATTGCTTCAAATCGTACTTTCGATTTCCGAGGGATCATAAAACGTGAGTCAACAACATTCTTTAGTAGGCCTAATTCCTTCGTCTTTGTGTTGATAGAAAAATACAAATTAACTTTATTTATACCTAATAAACGAATAGAAATTAAAATGTACTGGAAATTTTACGGTTTTATCAAATTAAGTTTTATTGTTGTCCACATGCCTTTACTAATTATTACAAGCATCAGATTACTATCAATTTTATCTTTGCAGTTGTCAGCAATGCGTATATAACGCATTATTGTAAATTCATTCTTAATGTCAGAATTGATTTTGTCTCACTAAACCAAAGAAAAAATATGTAACAATTAATTATAGAAAGTAATATGAAGTATCCAATATTTCTCATAATATGCAGCTTTGATATAAGATAATATAATTTTACATTAAATATTATTCAACATTTCTTAAGTGTTTCATATATTATTCCACATTAATAACTCACGTTTTAAACAACAGTCCGAATCCTGCTATGTTAATAGTTGTATTTGTGGACGTTATTCCACGCCGCTCCGCTAGATGTCAGGTCCGCGATATTTCGCACTTACGTCAATGCTGCTAATATACAGCTGTCTGGTATTATTATAGCAAGGTATTTGAGACGAACGGATATAGTTGCTCTTAATAGATAAAAGAAGACGACGGCAGTAATATTGGACCCAACTGTACGGTTCGAAAAGGATGTATCTCAAGCATTAGCGGTTGATCAAGAAAAACGTCATTTACCGCCCATGTGTTCCTGACTTGAGTGAGAGATATAATGCAATTGATTACACATGTGAGGTAAGGAGTTTGCTTTTTTGGTGCCCTCGGATCGGCGTATAAATATACTACTGACATTTTAAAACAATATGCTCTGACATCCCAAGATATTAAACATATTTGTTTGTGCGAGATCGTGCTTATTTGCTTGGTTTCCGCACAAAACCAATCCGCGGTAAGTCTAAAATTCCACATTCAGTATTCCCAACCTAACACACATAACAATTTCCCTCTTCTTACCGCTTAAGTGACATATTGATTTTTACTGCTTTAGGCTTTTAACATATTATTTTAGAGACGTTCAATATAGTAATAATTATAAATTGGAAATTTACCATTGCAATTTCACCTAAATTGCACTGTTAATTATTGTTTTTTTAAATATTTGCAAAAATTAAGTAAACTCTACAACTACACTAAAGTTACTGCATTCGTGATGCAAGTAACATTAAGGAAGCCGTGAAAAAATCAACAAGATTCCAGATCCATCATAGACTGGGGAGAAAAAAGACAGACGTATATCACGGCTTGCTGGAGTATAGTAAACACAGAAAACATTTTAAAGCAACAATGTTGAAGATAGATATTTTTGTTTTGCAAATTTGCCGTCATTGAACAGAAACCAAGATGGAGATTTCATTGCAACTAATTAGAAATTTCTCTTTCAGGTATGTAATAAACGATCTTCGCACAAAATAATGTATGATACACGAGCTGTATATTTTCTTTCAATTCTCGGAAATTAAAAAAGCTCAGCTAAGGTTCGATTTTTCAAACTTTTAACCCATGGGCATTTTACATAATCATTTATATAATGTTTAATCTTTTAAACTTTCTAAATTGCATATTGTACTATGATTGCTACCTACTGTATTGATGTTTTCTCCCTATTCCATATATGCATTTTTTAAATTGTTTTCCGGACCTATATGGTCACCTGTTATGACAGGCGGATTTTATTATTATATTACTATTTAAGGGTTAATACGGTGACTAAATTAATTACAATATGCCTTGGATGACTGAAATTATGTGTTTAAAATGAAGTCATATAGAATTCTGCCTACCGTGATAAAAATAAGCGGAAATAAATGAATGTGACATTAAAATTAATTCATTATTATTTGTACACAAATGGACGTAATTACTAATACATGCGGGGAGTAAAAAATACAGTTAATTTAGCATAGCCTAATTCTGAAGTACTTAACAATGATATCAATTTTCAAACGGTTCCAATTCTCTGTAATGACATGTTATTCTTTACAACATTATTTCAAACTCACTGGCGTTATATTGGTGTGTGAATCGTTTCGAATAACAGTTGCAGGGGTATACGCAAGGGGGATAGGTTATAGGGTTTGAACCCCACTTGAAATTTAAAAAAAATAGAGATTTGAGTATTTTTGTTTATCCATAATCGTTTTCCTTCTCAAATTGTTCACTATCGGAGTAACAAAATCTACATCGACATAAGGCGCAGTCCTCCTACACCATCTTTAATATAATCCCTGTGCTTGTTAATGTAGCACGTTCGAATTATAACAATACTAACTTTATTATAGGGAGACCTACCGTCTAGTACCAACCTTGTAATAAAACGAAGGTGTAACAATATGAAATTTAACTTGTGAAACATATTAAAAAGGTTTTTTTGACAGTTCTGCAGTATAGATGTTAAATATTGCGAATTTGTCGATTTTAAACTCATTATAAGATCGGTATTTACCCGTTCATTAGTTTGAGTTCTAACTTTATTGCGAAATTCGTTTAAGGGGATAGGTACAGCTTACAGCAGTAAAATTTTGGAAATATTCAACACTGATGCAAGATCACTCCTCTACATTAGACAGACTGTCTGAAAAAAATAAATTCATCAAAAAAATTGGTCAAATATCAGTATATTCTTTTAACACAAAATAAAAAAAAAAATATTATTTATTAAGTAATGTAGTTGAAAGAGTAATATATTTTAAATATGAGTTTCAGCAATAAAATAAAAGAGAGAGAACATGAAAAAGTTAACAAGTTTATGAGTTATGAGGAAAACGCTCCATCATTGCATAGTGAACTGTCACTAATGTTAATTTTGAAAAAAAAAAAAAAAAGTAATTTTTTAAATCGTAAAAGTATTTTTTTTTTTCATATAGCAGAAGGACAATATTTTACACATATTAATTTTCCTTACTGTACAAGATAGAGTAATGGAGGAAAAAAATGTTGAATATTTCCTAAAATTTTACTGCTGTAAGCTGTACCTAACCCCTTAATGTTTTGTGCATTTGACAGTTCATATTCTTAATATAAACTTCACATTATCGTTCCGAGTTCTTTGATATGTCTAAGCGACCACAAAGCTCAGTTTTACAGTATCTTACAAAAAGTCGCGTATTGATCTCCAGAGGTTAGTGAAAATTTCACATTGGCAATTGTTTCTTCGCAGCCACAGTGTGACGATGTTGTCGCGAACGTTTTTCATAGAACTAGTTTCATATTCTCCTGTGTAAACTCAGCTGATGATGATGATGTTGATGAATGTATTATTATTGTTATTATTATTATTATTATTATTATTATTATTATTATTGATATACAAAATTTGAAATACCGGTACCGATAATGTAAACAATTTTCATAATGACCCCTCCCTTCACAAAATTCTGCGTCCGCCACTAATTAGTTGTATTATTATCTCGAGACTAGGCCTCATGGAATGAGGAAGCGATCATGAACTAATTAAAGAGAAGGTTTCACCTTGTTTATTTAACCCTTTGTGCTCGAGTGAGTCCATTTGGAATCACTAACTTTTCTGTAATCTCTGACTCATATGATTTGTCTGATGATTCCATTTAGTATCCTCAAAAGTAATTTAGTTCTTTACCGATACAGTGCAGCACCCGCCAGTTCCTTGGCCAGCTGTTATTAGGAAGAGGATTGCTTTGTTTTTTTTTTTCTCTCCATGGTGTCTCTATGACCTTGTGCACCCATAATTGTAGAAAATCAAAAACAAAAATTCAGGTTAGTAAGGGTTAAATATGGCGTATGAAGGTAGAAATGAAGAGAAATATCAAACTTTTATTTCAAATCTTAAACTTCTGTGTAATCCCAACCAAGTTCACAGTAAGAATCACGAACATCACAAACGTTTCAAGAAATTACAAGAAATCAATGAATCTCCTGTCGCTTTTTAATTAAGTAAAGGTGTAAGAACTCCCTTCAAGAAGAACGCTTCCGTTACCAGAATTAAAAGCATCCATATAACATCAAGCTACGCTGTCAAAACTCGGAAATACCCGCCGTAAAAGATTTTTCTCCCCATAGCGGCGTAATTGCTAATGAAAGGAAGTCACCTTTGACTCTCACCAAACTTTCACACAACATCAAAGCCTCTAGCCTTTTGCAGGTCGTAACCTTGTCCTTATTTTTAGCCAACACCCTATCGTTGAGAAGAAAATTTACTTTGACGTACAGTTATAGTCTCCTTTATTTTATGTGCATCATCATAGACCTACCATGCAATACAGGGCCATAGACTGTTGTGATATTTATGTTGGAGGTCGATATTATGTACCCTAATATATGTATTGGTAGTCCCTGAATCATGCTGATCTTGTAAGACACGGAAGTTGCACAGTGTATTTGTCAAGAGTGCAGTAATATCCAAACATACAAGTTCTTCGCTATCGCTTGATGGAGTCCAAGTAGGTTATTTTTCTATATGGTAGCATACGATGTCTCAACGAGTTTTGGAATTTTCTAGTTAAATATGTCATTCATAGTTTCCTGCCCAAGGGCAGATCTTTCATTGCAAACATAGCATCCTCCAATCCTTTTCTATTTTCTGTCTTTCCCTTAGTCTCCACATATAATCCATATACCTTAATGTCGTCTTTCATCTGATATCTTCCTCTGACCCGAACGTTTCTTCCGTACACCATTCCTTCCGGTCCATCCTTTAGTAGGCAGTTTCTTCTCAGCCAGTGACCCAAACAATTCCTGTTTCTCTTCCTGATCAGTTTCAGCATCATTGTTTCTTCACCCACTCTTTCCAACACGGTTTCATTTCTTATTCTGTCTATCCATTTCACACGTTCCATTCTTCTCCATATCCTCATTTCAAATGCTTCTAGTCTCTTCTCTTTACTTCGTTGTAATATCCATGTTTCCGTTCCCGTAAAATGCCACACTCCACATAAAGCACTTCCTCAGTTTTTTTTCCCAAAGGTCCGCAGAAGATCATCTTTTTTCTATTAAAAGGGTCATTTATCATAGCTATCCTACTTTTGACTTCCTGCCTGTAGTTCATGTTACTGCTTACTACCAAGAATTTGAACCTGTTCACTTGCTCTACTGATTCATTTACAATTCTCAAATTTACTCTCTTTATTTTCCTTCCGATAACCATGCTCTTCGTCTTATTTGCATTTATCTTCACCCCATACTACTCACAGCTGTCATTTAGCTCTCCAGTAGTATCATCTCTTCTTCTGCTAACAATGCCTTATCATCAGCAAATATTATGCATTTTATTCTTCTTCCTCCTATTATCACCCCTCCGATGTTCTGAAAACAGTTCTTGTTTCATATAAAGTTCACAAAATTTAGATATTTGTTTAATTACAATTTTTATATTTTGTGATTCTTCTCACTTAAAGAAAATCGTAATGACATTTATATAGTGTCTTACTGCCAATCATGCCTTCAAGAAAATCTCTTCGATGTTAAATACAACAACAGAGAGTCATGTGTTCATGCATTACCATCGAGCTGTCTGGTAATAATTTTATTTCTCAGAATGTGTCTTTTTAATAAACAACGATTTTTTGTGGAAATTTACTTGAATCGATTGCAAGCAAATAATATTTAATATATCACCACAGAAGATTTTTTGTTCATTATATCGTTTTGGTATTTTAAGTGTATTTTCATATATGTACATGTCAATCTTTGAAAAAAGCTCCTCACTGTTTCCAAAAGATGTACAAGTACATTTATTTTGTGTTTCGTCGTTGTTAGTAGTTCCTTGAATTTGTGTACCGTCATTTCATTATACCCATAATGTAAGTTGTTATTAATATAACTGAGATTTTTATGAAGATTTATATGTAAACTAAGTAATGGACAGAAATATTAATTGAATAGTTTCTTCAGCAGAGAAACCGACGATTTTATTAGATTATTTTTGATTGTGGAAAAAAATTATTAGATTAAACAATCAATCGATTATGCCAGTGATGGGTGTTCGTATGTATTTACAATCTTGAGTGTTGAATAAGGTTCTTAGGAAAATGTTTGGGCTAAGAGGGATGAAGTTACAGAAGAATGAAGAAAGTTCCACCAACGCAGAACTGCACGCGTTGTATTTTGTACCTGATATAATTAGGAACATTAAATCCAGACGTTTGAGATGGGCAAGGCATGTATAACGTATGGGCGAATCCAGAAATGCATATAGAGTGTTAGTTGGAAAGCCGGAAGGGAAAAAAAATCTTTGGGGAGGACGAGACGTAGATGGGAGGATAATATTTAAATGGATTTCAGGGAGGTGGGATATGATGATAGAGACTGGATTAATCTTGCACAGGATAGGATCAATGGCGGGTTTATGTGAGGCCGGCAATGAACCTCCGGGTACCTTAAAAGCCATTTGTAAGTAAGTAAGTACATAAGTAAGTAAAAGTATTTTCACTGTTATGAATTGTGCAGGAGAGTGCATAACTTCTGGACGCTTTTGAATAATTTATCTTACTTAACTCAATGTTTGACAAACGTCGATTGCAATGCTTAAAAATCGAACTAAAATATCTTATAAAGGAAGTATATAAACAGAGCTTTTGTGAGTCAGTTATAGTATGACTAGGTGGAGTTCTGTTAGACGATGCTGAGTGATGTGGGAACGTAATAATTTATTTTTGGAAATATAAAATAGGGGACATAGGAAAGCACTTATTTTCGGAAATAACAAATGGGGAACAGTCTTTGGCTTGTAAAATATTTATTATCACAGTTAAATAATTCCATTTAAACGCTATTATAAAACAGCATACTGTATTAGTCACTTTTGAGATGTCGCAGGATTGGATCAAAGTAGTTCTGAATAATATCCGTAATGACAAACTTGCGTGGATTATTTCACTATGTCTGCACCACCTAAACATCTCGCTCACATTTAACCCATTCTCACGTGTTATGGTACCGCTTCAATTGAGAACCGGTTTCTAGTATCAGTCCTGCACAAAGTCTAAATCTGCCCAATATTGGATTATTCCATCTCTATTATAAAGTTTACGCCTTTTACTTCGTTACGGCCTCATTAGGAAAAGTGAGCCAACGTTCTACATTTAGAAGAAAGGTGAGAATTTTTTTAGTCATGCGATCAAAATGGCTTACAACTGTTGCTTAGACAGTACAGCACGAACAAAATAATTATGGAACGCACATTGTGTATCTGTGGTATCGTCATATCGGAAAACGAACTCGACATTTGTTACGAGAAACAATACCATAATGTCAAAGGGTCATGTACGAGTTGTACAGGGACATCATTTTATTTTTACTAACATTTTTAATATTAACCTGTCTATACCTTTAGAGAACCGGAAACACCGCTTGCTCCCCCCTCCAAGACTGGAGTTCGATGATACTGGCGTAAAACACAAATCACTCTACTAGGTATAGGAAGGAAGAAAAGTAGTTCATCCATTTACGTAAACTAGGAAATATCGCGATTTTGAGTTTGATAATTTTCATTAGGTTTTTCTTTAATCAAAGTACAGTACTGTATTAAGAATAAGTGTTTTTACTCACGAAGTGAGTTATCCATGCGAACGTATTCATTATGCAGTGTATATTATACTGTCTACAGCACATTAGCGTACAATATAGAGAAAGAAGTTAAATTGAAAAATAATCATAATATGAATACTTAAACACAATTTTGAAAATGGTGGCCGTTCATTTCGATACAGGCTTCAGTTCTTTTGTGCATATTATCGCACTATAGACTATTGCATCTAATTCCAATTGCCAGTTTCGTCCTTCGTACTAGTAACTCATGATGAAATAATTCTGTACCTACTCTACGTACTGTGAATTCAATCTTCACTTCTGCCCGACCCGAAAATATAAAATTACTCAGATATGCTATCTACTGTCCGTCCAAGTGGTTATGCTGCAGGATTGTAGAAAGGGAGGAAATCACGTGACAGTTAATTACTTAACGAGGCCCTTTTATTTAAGTTAAATTAAACAGCTGTATAATATTACGTAAACTTCCAATTCCTAAGAGAAATTAATGTTTTCAGAAAAGAGCTAAGACAGCCCATCTATTACAGAGGGGCGAGCAGAAGCAGGTGGGGGAAATCGGGATGCGACGTAGGCAAACGGACAGTACCTGTGCGAAAATATGATTCAATATTGAAAGCTCTTTCGTCACTGGAAAACGCGAACATATTTCTGGAACGAACTATACTCAGTAACTCAGTACTGCTTACTATCTGCGGTCTTGGTTCTGTGTGGAGTTGGAACTTCCTTAGTAGAAGGGGTGGGAGTGAAGTACATTCAAAAACTCAGGTACAATAAAAATTGAAGTAAAAATAAAATGATGTCCCTGTACAATGGCAGGACCTTTAACTTGCTGTTATTGGTCTCGCCTGTAGAGGATCTTATATAGGACTCTAATGCCAAGAAAAGTAGACGAGACTTATTTTTCCAGAGACTGACCAGGATGTATTACAGACGTGGACTTACATTTCACTCGTAATGGATGATGATGATGATGATGATGATGATGATGATGACGACGACGATAACAGAAAAATGTAGGGATATCACAGGAAAATCTGTTTACTTAAAGGAAACTTGTATTGCCTGAATCACGGACTTGCTTAACACAAATTATAAACTCAGGATAAATCGGAATTTGAACCCGGGCCCCTGACTTATAAACTGAGCGCACTAGTACTGAGCCACCGTGAAAGTGTATACATAGAGATAAATTATTCATATTTTATTCAAACAGTTTTGACACTTAGAGCTACATTACAATAACGGTAATTAAAAATTGTTAAATTAACGACTTTTATATTTAACCGTGTTAACTTATAGAAAATAATACGATACTTTACCTTAGTGACTTCTTTCGAAATACAAAACACATTACAAAAATATATCAACACACAATGAAGACAAAAAATAGATGTTTACAAATTAACATGGAATAGTTGTTACGAATTCCACATCGGAAAAACAGGGAGATAATTTCAAACACGATACAATTAACACATCACAACTATACTGAAATCACACAATACATTCACTTCCGCAGAACACACCACCACAACTACAACAACCACAACTATAACAATCTAGAAACAGACATGAACATTTTAAGCATTGAACCAAAAACCCAAAAGCTAAATGTACTAGAACAATACAAAATATACAAACACACAAAAACATATGCCCAACACTCAATTGATTTAAGAACGCATTCTCTTTTCGACATAACACTACCAATTATAAACACACCCCCATTACTATCTCCACCCCCCCCCCCACACGATACCGAGCAAGAAGAAACCAGAAGAACGCACAAAACCTTACTAGAAGTTTGAAAATAGTTGCAAATCACGCCGAAACTAGTAACTAAGGTAAGATACGATGTTAAGTTTCATAATTAATCATAGTGAAATATGAAATCTGTTAATTTAACAAGTTTTAATTATCACTGGCGATAAATTTTCTCTAAAGAGTATGAATGTGTAATTCAGTACATTCCACACTCTATGAGAGACTGTTTCTGTTGTCACAGTAGTTTAAGAAGCAGCTGTAGGAATAAAGCTAAAGGAAATACGCAATTGCCGCCTTCCCGCTAACTTCCTGCAAAGGGTAACTTACTGCGCCAGTAAGCGTAGGAATCCTTGTCTTCTGCATCCTCGCCACAACCCCGCAGACTGTGCAGGCCGAAGTCTGTGATCTTCAGAACGAAGCGGCTGTCTACCACACAATTGGACGACTTGAGCGAGCCGTGGGACCGGACGTCGCTGCTGTGCAGATAACTCATACCCTGCAACATCACAACAAGTTCCACCTCAGCTGTTTGCTAGAAACACAATGTAACAATAAAATACGCAATGCAATGTAAATTACACATACTCTCTTATATATATATATATATATATATATATATATATATATATATATATATATATATATATATATAGGTGGTATAGGACTTCTGTAACACTGACAAATTGCTTGGAAACTTTTCGAGATATTAGAATATTAGAATTTGAGAAGAATCTAATCTTTCCTGAAGCCTGTATCTGTTTTGTTGCATGTAAGTTGATCACACTTAACTTCACTTCCGTACAATAGTTGAGTGGCATTCAATACAACATGCACCAAATCTCCACACTCATGTTAGCCTCTCATTCTAACATAACGCTCAAAAACAAAAATTCCAATACGTATCCAAACAAAAAATTATAATAGATGCACAAGATAAATGGGACACTCTGTATATTAGAGCCAGAAACAATACCAAAATAAGTCTTGGTTAATATATTCCTATGTAATTAATCCAGACTTATTTTGGTATTGTTCCTGGCTCTAATATACAGAGTGTCCCATTTATCTTGTACACCTATTATAACTTTCTTGTTTGGATAGGTATTGGAATTTTTGTTTTTGAGCGTTATGTTAGAATGAGAGGCTAACATGAGTGTGGAGATTTGGTGCATGTAACTACATTATGGTACAAGATAAACGTGACGTCATCAATTTTTCAAATAGCACTACATACTTTAATCATGTTACATTGATTACACATATTAAGACGAGCTCAAAAATGTATCACAATATCACCTTCCTAATCAGTAACAACAACATAACGAAACAAAAACGTACTTCCAATGTCATAATGTTATGCTTTGAGATTCACAGATGATGTTGCAAATGGTGACCATTCACATTAATACACATTCGAAGGCGTCCCCCGAAAGACGACCGTATGACTGCCCGGCATGTTGCTGGCTGAATGGACACACAAGCCTGTCGAATGCGTTGCTGCATGTCGTCTGGTGTTGTCAGAATGTTCTGGCACACATTGTCCTTTAGGCTACAGTTCCCCAAAGGAAGAAGTCGAGTGGCGACAGGTCCGGAGAACGTGCAGGCCACTGTACGTAGATTGTGGCGTCGACAGTTTTAGTTTGTTTACATCTTAAGACAGCAAACACAACACACAACGTGTACGGATGTCAGTAGTCTTTCGTGTAAGTTACTGCACTCGATGAATGGGGCACCACAACAAACGGCACATACTGATGGCATTCATTTTGCAATTTGTTGTTGTTATTGATTGGGTAGGTGACATTGTGATACATTTATGAACTCGTCTTGATGTGTGTAATCAATGTAACATGATTAAATTGTTCTTTTTGATTGGGTAGGTGACAGTGTGATACATTTTTGAACTCGTCTTGATGTGTGTAATCAATGTAACATGATTAAAGTATATAGTGTTATTTGAAAAATTGATGACGTCACGTGTATCTTGTATCAATGTAGTTACATGCACCAAATTTCTACACTCATGTTAGCCCCTCGTTCTAACATAACTCTCACAAACAAAAATTCTAATACCTATCCAAACAAAAAAGTTATAATAGGTGCACACGATAAATAGGACACCCTGTACAGATTTACTTCAAAAGAAAGAAGATATTTTGTCTGGATTAAAGATTACAGCTTCTTTTCTTAGAAAAGTAGAAAACAGTTTCAAGTCTGGTCGTATTAAAATGAAATAAAGTTCCTTGCAGTACAATTTCTCCAGAAAAACTAAGAAGCAGGAAGTTTATCTTCCTATATTATTATTTTTTTCTGTAGTTTCTGAGTTCAAGACAGTCTGAATAGTTGGCAAAGAGTATCGGAGAATAACAGCTCTGGTATAAAATTATTGAATTAATCATCATATCATTAGACTGTATAATTGCTTCTCTATTGATAAAGTTTAACTTCCTCAACGGTTGCATTCGTGGCACTGGATTTGAGATGAAAGGGTAAAAACCCAGACGATGGAGATGAATTTATAAGAAAAAAAAAAAAAAAAAAAGGAAACAACATTGTTTCCTTCGGTCATGTATATTTGATTGCAATGTACAAAAGAGTCCTACCCAAGGAAAAATTACCAATCAGTTGTTACTAGCTCTGATCTAGTGATATATCTCTCACCACTAGATGTTATGAGAGTGTGATCAATACATAAAAATAGAACGTAACAGAAGTGCAAGGGCACACATTTTGTAGGAGTAATAGGCCTATCTAAAAGAAGGATACAATCATACTTGATTTTAATTAAAAATTTTATCAACAGTAATCTCACTAGAGGTTTTGATTTATCTAGAGAAAATCATCAAAACTCGAGTGGGATTTAATTGACTATTACACGATTAGAAGAAAGTATATAAAGATTAGAAGTAACGAAGTACTCCAATACAATAAAATATTAATTGACTTACGAAAATACAACTGTCTTCAAATGTATTATTGTACCATCTCAACATTACAAATATTACGCTAGATGCATGCTAGATGGCAGTAGTGAGTTATGATTACTAGCAATGTCTTCTCGTCGAGAAGTTCTCGATTATATCACGATGGCTGTGTCACTAGTCAAGAAGGCTTTGTTGATTCAGTTTCATTTTTATTAAAACAGTTGCATTTCACTTTTGCATTCCACTTCAATTATCCGAATCCCAGTAATCAACGTCACTTGAAAGATGATTGTCAATAAATCTTAATATTAAAAAATCTCTAATACGTGACTATACATAGATATCATATAGCAGAAGCTATAACATAACCTAAATAATATACACAAGTGTTAGAAAAGTTTTAATTAACAACGATGACATAAAAAATAAACATGAATAATTTTAAAAGGAATAATTATTGAATGTACAATTTTCAAATTTGAATGTGGTTGGTGGTTCAATTGATGTTACATTGGACGTGTGCGTAATAGAAGTGGAACTCGTTGATGTAGGCCTACATAGTGTATTCAGCTTAGTCAGAATTTCCGAATGGTGCTCTTCATTTATTTGTAAATAGAATTTCAGAAGATGCGTAAGTATGATCAGTGATTTTTATTAATTCTTGTTCTTTAATGCCAATGCGAGTCATATTTGCATATTTGAAACTGCTGTGCATCGACTGGAGTTGTTTGTAATTTTTTTTTTTTTTGACATCCAGACCAGCGCAGTTTCAAATGTTGGCAAACAAAGAAACAAATGCTAGGGACGCGATAAAATCGTGCGATAAGCAGCCATGATTGGTTGAAATACGTCCTTTCGTACCGTTTTATTGGTCAAAAGTAGTATGACGTAGTAAGAGTGTAAAAGTCAAAATTAAATCATTAAAGAAAATAATGTGACAGCAGATTTTAAGCACCATTGATTCCTCCAAAGCTTCCGACAGCAATACTACTACTGATGTACTGTTATCTTATCACTGTATGACGTCACTGTTTCCTGTAACACACAAAATGTGGCATTTTCCCCGTTTGTATCTCTTCCTTCAGAAATTACAAAAAAAAACACGCGCACGCGCGCGCGCGCACACACACACACACACACACACACACACACACACACAAACAGATTGACCATCCCCATGTTAAAAACGGTAACATGTCGAAGAGAACAACTACCAGAATAGCCACCTTCGATTGAGAACGATCACACCAAAGCGTACACGTGCTGCCATGTAATATCAACCTTTGTTACTGATTCCTGTTACACATAAAATGTGAAATTTTTTCCCTTCTGTTCCTCCAATAGAGCCACAGACACGTAAAAATGTCGAAGTACAAAATGGAGGCCATGTGTATGTTTGTAGAAGGATTATATATTGTACAAACTCAATACTATTTACATAAATATTTTTAAACTTTCGAAAACATCACCTTTACGAAAGGATATGAGAATTCATTGTGGAAATTTTGAACTGCTAATTTATTTCCACCAGACCTTAATGCATATTTATTTCAGTACAGTGAAATGTTTTAATTCCTAAGAGGGTATATTAGCAATATGAAAAGTAAAACTGAAGGAAGTTTAAATTGCAACGCTTTCACACCGTGGGAGGAATTCCAATTTTCTCTAATGCCTTCTCGAGAAAAGAGAACATTTCAGCTATCAAGCAATTAGTACTGACTGTAATAAAGGAACGACGAAAAAGCAATTAGAACAGACCGAATAAGCGTTTTCTTTGTAATGGAATTTCGTTGTAGTCAGCAGACGAATCGATGCCCGTTGTATTCCATCAGTAAATTCTAAGATCTATTACTAGAAATTTATGTTTGAAGACATGAACCGTTCATCTTGTTTCAATAAAATATATTTAATTTATTGAAAGCCATATTCGAAATTCAGATACTATTTAGCGTAGATATATGGCGATATACAGATATAAAACAGCACGTTTACAATGCATACGTATCTTCATATATCCAGAGTTTATGGCACTTAAAATTTTTCTTTTAATTACCATTGCCTTCCCAATCCGTTTCTTTCAATCCTTTCTCTATCATCGACCTCCTAACTTAATGTAACCATGTTAATTTATGTCGACATCTTGGAAACCATTCTAAGATTTTCCTGGGTAATGTCTGCTCTGACATTTATCTTACATACCCATATCATTTTAACTGTTTGTATTTTATAAAGTCTAACACATAATTTTGAACTTATATTTATTGTATCATATTCTATATTTTCTCTAATCACATCTTGTGTCGTAGAATGCATACAAATAGTTTTTTCTGAACATAAAAGGAGGGTTTCTTTTGATAAACTGAAAAATATATTATTAAGTAGGCCTATTGTAACTAATCTAGAGACGTATCACTTTGTTTTTGATCTGTTACTTTTATATTATGACTAAATTATTTTAGATTTACATTTACAAATGTTATAATTTGACAATTAGTGTCTTTTTATATTACTTGCTTATGGTGTTTCTTGTTGTATGACTGTGCGCCATTGAAACAAAGACAAGTTTGGTTACCACACCGTAAATGTTTGTTGACGTTCAGAGCTGCGTTACTACTGTTCATTCGGTAGAGATATAGTTGAAGCTCATACAACTTAATAGTTTTGGTACGACCTTCCTAGCTCTGATTATGGCTATCTACAGTAGACGATTAAAGTAACAGCCTTGTACCGTGAGAGGAAATCGAATTTAATCCAGCTATCATACAAGCTTATCTAATGCTCAATAACATATATTTTCTCTTAAACGACATTAATAGGGGGCGGATGTTGATGAAAAGTCATCTTCTTATTTAGGACGATGCGTATTAATATAGAAATCTTTTCTATGTTAATATCAAGGTAAAAAATTAATTTCCTACATTGCATTTTTTGCATTTTCGACGTTTTTGAACTAATAAGTCAGTTTTATATTTCTTTCGGCATTTTTTGGTCATTTTTAATACTTTGAAGACTTTTAGACTATTTGGAATGCATTTTACTTTCTTCTTCATCGATTGATCTGTTAAATCTTTTTCTAAGCAAGTAGGTCAGTAGTAATTACCTACTGAATAAGTGGATAACAGTGAAGTTTGAGTTTTATATTTTGAAACGAAATGTAAAGACCATGTCTCATTCCACTGAAGGCTTCAACTCACACAACGGAAGTAATATAAAATGCTTGACTACAGCTTAGTTCAAGTGAGAGCTTTCACCGCTACTGTTTTGTCGGTACGAGGGTGTCTTTAGAATTAGCTTGGAAGGAAGGAAACTTTCACCGTATCCTGGACAGGACGTTTTGTCCCGAACATGGTTCGGAAGATATGTCTACTGTAGTAGACAGTATTTTAACACAAAGATTGCAAGAATGCACGCTGCACCCTCAAAGTGTTTTGTCATTGACACTCTCCCATCTGGAAGATCTGGTAACAAAAGTGAAGTGCGGAAGGAGGAGGAGACTGAGAATGAAGGCACTGGCATGGACCACCTTTAATTGAAACATAGGCCTATTGTAAACCCTCATTAAAATATATGGTTTTCCCTTAAAACTTTCATTTTTTTTCCATGCGCTTTTCTTTTATCTTCGCCAAATTCCAGGAAGTTGCCGGCTCTATCCGAGGTTTGCAGGATATTCATTGAAACAAGGCGATTAATTTTTAAGAAGTTGTGGTGCGAGTATTTTGAATAATATTTAAATGTCATTTTCTTTTAATTTTACGTCATTTTTTCATTAGTTTAAGGGCATTTTAAGTAGATTTTTAGGTCATCAACATCCGCGCCCTAGTTATTAGTTGCAATAAACTAGAGAATTAAACCGCTACTAAACATAAACATTCACTAAATAAATGTGGTGTATTTACAGACCTTCACAATGTCATGCATGAGGCTGTAACGAAACATCCAATCTAGTTTAAACTGCTCATTCTCCAAGATATCTTGAAGGCTTCCCTTCGGACAATACTCCGTCAAGAGACAGGCGTGCGGGGGATCCACGCAGGCACCTAGGAAGCGCACCAGGTGATCGTGGTGCAGATCCCTCATCTGTAAGAAATTACACTAGTTTTAGACATAATGTCAGCTATTACGTTATCTCAAAATGTTATAAGGAATTCACCCTGAAAATACAGATATTCAAGCGCAAAAGTTACATGTACTAAGCGACCAAGGCGGGAATAGTTTTGCTTGGCGGCGCTGCGATTCGCTTCACAATACAGGCCGTGTTGTAAAGTCCGCATCAGATGCAAAATGAAGCACATGCTGAACTGCGCTCGTTTCATTATTATTAACATGCTTTATATGTTATATGTTCGTATATATAATTAACTTTATTGTTTAGTTTTATTTTATCATATTTATACACATAGGAATCTACTCAGAAAACACACCACAGCATCTGTGTTCGTAAAAGAGGAAACGTGAATCGAAAGTAACGTAAACTGAAGTAGGTACTGAATTTTATACAATATTTCATTTGATGTTTCTTACTTTTGCATTTTAAAGTGGCCGAACTCCGGACATCATATATGAGGAAAGCACCCGGTATAAAACCATCACTACCACCAGCATGGGTTAATGTAAGTCGTTGACCTGTATTGCTATTTGTATAAACTCCTGACACATTTACGTCTTGCCAACATTTGTGGACAGTGTAATGAGTATGGAACCATGTTTCGTCCAAGTAAATAACGGGCTACTGTATCAGAGCGTTCTATTAGATATTTCCTTTTATCTTTACATTTTTTTAATGCAAACTCCATGGATAGTATGAATTTTCGTAAAGTTTCCTTGCATTCTTCAAAACCTATCTCTCTCTTACAAAATTTATGCAACTTTCCTAACGTTGGAAGCTCTTTGTTGAGACTATAATATTTATGAACTTCTCTTCTTATGATACATTTGTCCATGTCGTCTAATGCAACCTTATTTGGAGGAGGTCGTCTAACTTTATTTGGTGTCAATATTTCTACACCCTTGTTCTCACACTCTTTACCTTCCTTTCTAATTCTATTAATTGTTTCCTTATTTAACTTCACAATAGCTGCAGCACGCTCTGTTGTCTTCGATAGAGGTAGGAATAAACCAGTTGTCTTTTCTTCATCACAAAACTTCATGGCATTATAAATAATGCTCCGCGCTTGGCTACGAAACACACGTCTTCTTACATGCGGCACTGCGACCAGATCGAAACGCTAGGCATTGCATGTGACGACACTCCAGCAGTAAACATACGCAGCGAGCACGGAGTTCCTCATTCTGCCACGACGGGTCCCGCCTTGGTCGCGTAGTACAGGGTTATCCGTTTGGGTATAGATAAAACAAAAACATTGTTAAACAACTACTGAGCTTTGTTTGTTGAAACTTCGTGTATACAGCATTGAAAGATGGGAGATTTCACAGAACTCTACAAGAACCTCATTGTGTACTCTGCACAACTCGTAACAGTGATGCAATTCAGCCCATGCCCGTTCCAACATCAGAGGGGCGATTTGTTGGAAATCTTGAGTAATTTTTACCCTTAGATCATCAATGTTACTCGGTTTCTGTGAATAGACAGTTTCTAATAAAATCCCACATGAATAAGTCAGGAGGGGTTAGATCTGGGGAGTTTGGGGGCAAGCAATCACGACCATAACATACGATTGAAAGCGACGAACATCCCATGCCCAGTGAGGGGGTGCACCATCTTACTGGAATACAATGTTCACATTGTTGTGTTCTTCGAGTTGTGGCAACAGAAACAACTGCAATATATTCAAGTAAGAGACAAAGACTTTGTCTTTTCTGCAAAGAAGAATGGTCCATACACTTTATTGCGGCTCACTTCACACTATACATTAACTTTTCAAGCTCGTAGCAGACATGTTGATTTGCCCTTGCCAAATAATGCAACTGTGTGTGTTTACTCTCCCTCTAACATGAAAATTCGCTTCATCTGTACATGGCCATTTTTGCCCGCGGTTGATTTGTAGTAGCCATTTAAATCATCTACGATTTTCATTTCATATTATGCATTCTTGATTTTCATTCTTGCCCTGTATGAAAACTCTCATCTTTTAAGCATAATATTGCCAGCAAGAAATTTCTCATGCTATCATAATGAATTTATAATAATGAACCAATATTATCCATACCGACACGGATCAGCCTGTATTTCCGTAACGCTTGCAATTAGTCTTCTTGTATTGCTTCTAATTTCATCTACAGTGTGGGGTTATTCCTACATACTAAATTTTTAATTATTGTTGTAGGGTATGAATTACAAATTCATCATAAAGTGTCACGAATATGTGATTGCCGTCACACATCACTTCGAAGAACCCCTATAACACAGGTAAGTAGGTATGAAATAAATGTATATTTGTGTGCATGCTATTACACAAAATTATATGAGTAAAAATACGTTAGAGGTTAAGATAATGACGCAGTCTACACCAGCCATGCAAGTATATCTGCTGCGCGTGTTCCCAGCCGGAAGTCGAGCTGAACTCTCTGTATCTATTGCGCTGTTTATGTCAGTGAAATTGGTAATAGTGATCAAGATGAATCGGAGGATCTGCCTTGGAAATATAAGGCAATAATCTTACAGTTTGAGGAAACGTAGACAAAAAAGAAAAGCAACCAGGTAATCACCCCAAGCTGGATTTGAATCAGAGCCAGAAAGAACCCCAGAACGACAATCTTGATCTCTACCCAATAGATCACATCTATGTCCTGTCCCTTGGTGCTTATTTGGGCTCCAAGTCGAGCTGACCCTACAGTATGTCACAGCAATAGCAAAGGGTCTTTGCGTATGTATTATTGTGTTTAGATAGCTTGGCCGGTGTTATGGGCAAACATTTGAGTAGGAATGATGTGGTGTGAATCCGTTTATCAGCATATATTCAGGGAGTTAGGAGAGGGAAAGAGGAGAACCGCATGCATGCTGACGTAAGTTACAGCTGTGTTGAAAAACATTGGCCAAGTATCTACCTTCCACGGTTTTTCCATTCACTGCTATCGAAACACTCGTACTTGTAGTCTTCTCTTTTCATTCTTCTATTCACAATAAAATAAACTACAATGTCTTTATTGGTTCCATTGCCGGTACTAATGCTTTTGCAATAGTTATTATACTACGCGGTTGAAAGAGGAAAAGAAATGAACTCTACAGGAACTGCAAAGCGACTGACCCATACACACTTTTCTTTTCCTGTCCTATATCAAAGGGACTTGTTTCGTTTACTGCGCATCATGTTATGATCGGCCAAGCTATCTAAACACAACAGTATTTTGAAGAAAATTAAAAATATGGGCTTTGGATAAATATTGCTATAAATATGAGAAGTTCCTCTTTTCGTGTCGAGTTTGAAACATAAACATTTAATTTCGATTTAGACATCATATTTTATTTGTAAATAATTTTTGTTACCAATTACTAGTTCATAGTGGAGTTACTAATACAATTATAATTCCACACACAGCGGGGAAATGCGTTCCATTTATTTCCTAAGCATTCATTTATATTACCGTATATACGAGTAATACATCACTTTTAAATTATATACCGTTTGCGGTTTTAATTAAATAGTATGTAAATCCCCCGTATATATTGTGGTTATTATTCAATACAGTCCATTAATCAATGAATATATTTTATTCCTGTAAGCTTTTGTACAAACATGTAGGATTGTAATGCACTGCATTTACAGGACTTACAACGCAATTGTTATTCTGCGGTCCACATTTCATAGTCAAAAGTACTGAGCAGCTTTAGTTAGTTTTAATTTTAAGGCATCATTTTGAAGTAGATACTTTCAAGGATTCTTTTATTTAACGACGCTTTCAACTGCGAAGTTTGTTCAATACAAACTCAACGTGGACAAGGAAATATTTGCTAAATTTTAGATGGTGCCCTTTGTAAAGAAGGCAGTTCTTTTACGTTCAGTGAGCTACAAAACTGAAAACATAGCTTTACTTTCATCCCGAAGGAAGCTGTGCTTAGGATTTTATCGCACTCTAAACTATATCGTCTTCAGCCAGCTTTAAGGGCTTAGGTACAGCTTACAGCTGTAATATTTTGGAAATATTCAACATTTTTTTCCTCCATTACTGTATTTTGTACAATAGTGAAAATTAGTATGTGTAAAACAGTGTCCTTCTGCTATATGAAACAATATTTTACGATTTGAAAAAAAAAATATATATATCTATATATATGTTTTTCAAAATTCAATTCACTATGCAGTGATGAAGCGTCTTCCACATAACTCAATAACTATCCAACATTCTGTGATGAAATTTTTTGTGTGTATTTGTGCATGTCATATCTACAATATGATGCAAGATAACTTTTTCACCTTTGAAAGATTGTCTGATAAAAAATAAATTCATTTAAAAAAGGTCAAATATCAGTATTTTCTTTTAACACAAAATAAAATAAAAAAATATTTATTAAGGAATGTAGTTGAAAGAGCATGATATTGTAAACACGAGTTTCAGCAATAAAATAAAAGAGAGAGAACATGAAAAAGTTAAAAAGTTTATGAGTTATGAGGGAAACGTTTCATCACGGCACAGTGAACTGACACCTTCTTTAATTTTGAAAAAAAAAAATTTAATCGTAAAAATATATATATTTTTTTCAGATAGCAGAAGGACAGTGTTTCGCACATACCAATTTTCATTATTGTACATGACACAGTAATGGAGGAAAAAAAATGTTGAATATTTCCAAAATTTTACTGCTGTAAGCTGTACCTAACCCCTTAACTCGCGAACTTCGGACAAAACGGAGGGGCTTGGTTAATGGGTATGTCACAGAAAATAATTTAAAATTAACATAATTAATATAAGTTGCACTTAATACATTTTAGTGTTCAATATTTCCACTTACAACTGAACAAGTCAAGGTTTTACAAGATTACAATTTTTTGGCTAGTTGAAGGGAGGCCGAGGCGGAATTTATTGAAAACAATTAAATAACCGACTAAAGAAAGTGTTTTCTGTAGCATCAGGGTACTTCGTTCTATACTTAGTATAATGAAAATGTGTAAACAGACAAATAAGAGTGAAAGTTTTTAACAATAGGCCAAGATTCAGCATGTAGCTTAATTTTGGAGCTGTTGAGAGAAAGTAAGCCAAATTAAAAATCCATCGCCGTCAGAATCGCGAACCTAGAGACAACTGCGAATATGTTACCTATTCGAGCATGAAAACTTCAAACATTATGAACGAAAGAGACACACTTTAATTGGACACTCTTGAATACTATTATCTACTGTGCCTCGAAGTTTGATTGCGAATAATGTCTTTAATTGAAGCAAACTTGCTGGAAACTGCTACAGTCAGTTGTGGTTATCTGCAGCAAGTTGTTTCAGGATCATTATAACTGAGTGTTGCGTTTTGTTTTCAATTACTGACAGAGGTACCGAGCCAGTGTCCTCAAGTAAAGGGAATTTGCTCGCAAACAAAGTTTCAAACTAAGCTTGAAGGTTGTGTGGTAAAGAGTTTGTCTTGTTCAAGAAGTCTGGGAGCCAGATGGCACTCATAGTCAAGCAGGACGAATTCGAAGCTACAGGAAGCGGATACGAAGAACTCGGCAAGAAAACTTTCGTCCCAACCCACACGTTCCTTGTATATGAAAGTTCTGCTTCTTGTGTTGCCTGTAAAATAAGGCCAAACTGAAATGAGACATCTGGCCTCGGTGAAATGATAAAAAATAAATAAATTTCTTTCCTTATTTAAGAGATCAGTTTTTGAGTCCAAGCTTACATCGTATGATTACTCGCTCGACCTTTTTACAGTGCTACACAATATTATCAAACCTACACATTTCTACTGATATTTCAAAATCTCATAGGATGATAGTTTTTATGCGTGTCTATATTCGATTTACAGTAATAGAAAAAATTAAAGGATTTAAAGGAACGGAGATTCAACTTCTGTTTCCAAGGAAATGCTTACGTCACATCCGATAAACTGGACAGTGCACATCTATACACAAGGGGAATATCTATCCCATCGACGCTATATAATATCTCAGTTTATACAGAAATGTTAAACAACAGAATAAAGGGATTATTAATTAAGTGACGTGTAAAGACCGTTGAAAATACTTGTATATATGGCCGACACAGATAGAAGCGAAATAAATACTTTAACATTTTACTAGTGATTTTTTATTTCCTTTTAGGAATTATGATTATGATGAATTGATAACTTTTAAATTAGTACATCAAACAGTGAAGATTTCAGGCAAATTACAATTAGAAGTAACGTACACTTGTATTATCAATGAATTTTGCAAATGGTTTCTGTTGGTTAATCTCATAGCTTACAACATCGGATTTCCATTAAATAGTTGTTAGAACATATCGTCGCTTAAGAACCAATACCGCGTAACTGACATTTTTGGTCAAAACTGTTTTTTTGCACAGATGGTACCTCCACTGTCATCTGCATGCATTGACAAGTGCGGGAATTTGATTGCATGAATGGCCTGCGTGCGAAGGAGGGGGGTACAATACCGCGTATCTGAAGTCACGAGAAGTCTGTAGGAAATACCGCGTATCTGACAACAGATAGGCTGTTATGTCTACTCCCTACGCGCCCTCAGTACGGAAGCTGGTTCTCGTTACTGACTTGTAAAATTGTTCCAACAGTGTGTGATATTCTGAGAAGATTAAAGAAGTGTTTAGTTTCAATTATTTAAAAGGTAAATATAATAGAATTATTTCACTAATGTCAATTGAATGTTAGTTGAGCTGAATTCCCGCAGAATCTTACTGCAAGTTCATTCACTGAAATACAGTACATTTAATATTTTATTATTATATAGGCCTACAGATACAAGAAAAGAAATGGACAATGAATCAGACGACAGTCAGTTTAGCGAGAACGAAATCCTATCTGTGCTATGTTCTGCATTCAAGACTGGAAAAACTTCTGTGGACATTAACAATGGTATGGCATAAGAAGTATCACAGTTATTAAACGTTTATTTTTCTTCAGTTACGGAATCATAACAGCAAACTTAATTTAAGTACTTAATATAAATAATCATGAATGGGGCCGCTAAAATAATTTGCGCTACATTTAGTGGTGCTGAGCTTGGTTCCTTCCATTTCCTCCGGTAGGAGGAAGATCTAAATTGATGATAATATATACTACACATGTTTTTAAGCCATTTATATCACATTTATAAACACTAGTAATCTCATCTTATTCGTAGGTGTACTGCCTGATAATTCAAATGCAAAAGAAAACCGTCCTTCTGGAAATGGGCTGCTGCAGATCAGGGATTATCCGTCCAGTGTTACCGGTAATGTTATGATCGTATTATGCAGTCTGGTATGATTTAAAGCAACGCTATTAAAATAATACAGCTAGAAATAGGATAGGACAGAAACTGAAGACAATACCATGTCAATGAAGGATCTACACCAAATTTCGGAAGCGTCTTCATATGTAGACGACCCCGAAGAATTTGTGAGTGCTACTTATTCTACATCTTTACATTCGTCAGAAAAAGGTAAAGAGAAGAATCTACAAGCGTTTCATGGAAATTTGACAGAAAAGAAAAAGAAGTTCAAAGCCACAAAAGGGTAAGTGGAAGAAAATGAAAAATAGAAAACTTAGAATGGAAGAGGAAGCTTATCTTAGCTACAAGAGATCGAAAAATGGCAAAGTAACACATGATACGGAAAGAGATGCAAGGAATTTGGGGCCAGAGTGTAGTTATAAAATGTGCCAAAATTCTAAAGTAATGGGCTGTAATTTAATTTCTAATGAGAGAAGACATCTTTCAGGCATTCTGGAAATCTATGACTTGGGAACAGAGGACCGTTTACGTATCAAATTTACGAAAAGACCTGACAGTACAAATTCTGAACCGAGAAGAAAGAGAACATTTGTCTACAACCTAAAAGTTGATGAGAAAAAAATTCAGGTTTGCAAAAATTTGTTTCTGTGTACATTGGGAATTAAAGAATGAACTGTGTATAATAAAATAAACGAAAAGAATAACAAACAGTTAAACCTGTAGAAAAATGAAATAAAAAAAAAAACAAAAATATTTATATATCTTAAAGAAACTATTTCCAAAATCAAATCCTTTGAATAAAATCCAGCCAAAAATGGTATACCACACAAAGCAAAATTAGAAATACATAAACAGGCTGAAGTTAGAGGTATTTGAAAAGATAAATTACCTATAAAACGAATATCTTGAGAATCCTTCATAACATGAATTACCATGCCAGCACACATAAATAATAATGCCTTAAATAAGTATTGGTTAGCTAATAGTACTGATGGTGTCCCTTCAGTAAAAAAAGTCATGTTCTCGTGCAAAAGCACAGAAAAAAAAGAGCATTAGTAGCCTGCCTAAATTACCGTCACATTACTGTATATAGAACCGATTGTGCCATAGTCTTTATGATAGTATTCCACACTAGGGTTACTCAAGGATTAGTTTTTGTGATTTCAGCATAGGCCTATAATTATTTCTTTATTGTGTTTAACGAATATTGTGCCTGAAAAATTATCATCATTATTATATGATTTTCTTTTCATTATTCGCAAGTCAGTCAAGTCCATTGTCAATAATAATAATAATAATAATAATAATAATAATAATAATAATAATAATAATAATAATAATAATGATAATAATAATAATATTAATAATAATAATATTATTAATAATAATAATATTATTATTATTATTATTATTAATTATTTTATTATAAAATTATATTTGTCAGCAACGTTTTAGCAACAATTCTACTTATCTATTCATATACGTAGTGTGAAAATAAAGTAACTGGTATCAGATTGTCATTATTATTATTATTATTATCATTATTATTATTATTATTATTATTATTATTATTATTATTATTATTATTATTATTATTAGTATTTACTTATTTACTTACAAATGGCTTTTAAGAAACCCGAAGGTTCATTGCCGCCCTCACATAAGCCCGCCATCGGTCCCTATTATTATTATTATTATTATTATTATTATTATTATTATAACAATAAACATTGAACTGTGTCTTCTTTTTCCTTTCCCATAGTTTCAGCATTTGATTGACTAAGAATGCAGCAATCATTGTCTGGAACGTAATCTAGTGCTGATTCAAGCTACAGCCTACCGATCTTGACCTCAAGTCAGACAGTAGGACAACAATTCAGATAACACATTGACATATACAAGAGCACGAATAGTATTTCCAGAAGGCAGTTTTCACGCAAAGAAAACGCTTGTCGGCATGTGTCCTGAAGCTGCTAAAGTTGCCTCACAATACCGCGTAACTAACAAAATGTAGTCAACGGCAGAGTTCCAATACCGCGTAAGTGACATGGCCAAATGTCTACGGCCATTATCATCCATTTTCACTTAGTTACAAATTAGTTATGCTATTTCATAGCCATACACCACTTTTAAAGACTATTGCGTTATTTTTATGGTTTTTATTCGGTTTTTTCCTTCTCCTGTAAAATTTACATTTTGTCAGTTACGCGGTATTGGTTCTTAAGCGACGATATATTCAATAGTTTTCCTGTAATAGTCGAAAACCTGTTGAAAATGTGAATAACACATTCATTCTAATACATTATGAATAATTCCTGGAATGAAATTACATTATGCATGCACTGTTTTCATTAATACAAAGGTAATTACAAAAAACTGGAGCATTCGATTGCGAATATTGTATTAGTAATTCACGAACGTACGAAATAAGAGATTTAACAGTTTTAAACATGTTGGCGAATCGATGACAAAATGCAGATTTGATTTTGAAAGCAGGCCACAAAACAATGGTGTCGGAAAGTGAAATTTATCACATAATCAAACAATAATATTCTAAATTAATTCTTTCGAAATCGTATGTGAGAAGCCGTGCATGGAAGGGTACTTTAATGGAGAGATTGAACACGTAACATCAGCTACCAATAACAAACTGTAAGAAGTAAGAAACAGCTTCAAAAATATTTTGATATGCATTCGAATAGCTTTATTATCAGACTGCTGATACATGTGCAGAGTTGGTCATAACCAGGCTTCGAGACTTCGGACCCAATAGAGCAGTTCAGTGGGAAATCCGCATAACGGCGTACTGAGTATAGTTGTAAAGCGTACAGTGGGTGGGGGTACTGTAGAATAAATGTCAACAAATACGCAAAGGAAAACGCTCTGGATTTGAAGGTTCTGACGAATAATTTGGTTTCGTACAAACTGTGTCTGTAACTATTACACGGTTAGAGAAGTCAGAGCAAGAGATGCCTAAAGCCCTCAAATTAATTTAGAAAATGATGCAGATAATTAATGAGACATCAAGTAGGCCTACAGCGGTTACTGAACGTGTAAAACAGAAGTGGAAATCAATTTTATGCAAAAATAACGGATGTGGAACATTGTGTAACATAAACAGCAAATTAGTGGACATAGAGTCACCCGAGAATGAACGACTGTCTCTTAGAGACTGCAATGATGTTAGGTTTTTTCGTTTTCCTCCTATCACGTCATGCGACGTAGAGCGCAGCTTTCTACAGTACAAACTTGGGTAGATAACCGAAAAAGATTTACTTTTGAGACACTGAGAATGTATTTTGTAGTAGGTACATTGCAATTCGGTCTGTAACTGCACTTCCTAAAGACGACCAATAGGATAAATGAAAAAAATTAAAATTGCTACATTCTTATTTCCATCATTAACACTGTGTATAATTAAACACAAATGCTTATAAAAGACAGGAGAATAAATGCTTTTCACATTCTTTTGACATTATCTTTGTGTAATGTATATTTACTTTCAGAACGTACATATGTGTGTTTCCCCATACTACCGTACTCTACTCTAAATACCAACGTTGTTACCTCAACACATCTCTATCTACCTGCAGCGAGTCAACAACCTATAGTGCATACACAGTAAACTTATTGTATCGGGTCCAAAATCTCGAAGCCTGGTCATAACCTTTACCCAAGGGCAAACTCATAAACACAATTCGCTATTGTAACTTTTTAAATATACGACACAAGAATCAGCTTTACTTCCTTCCTGGTGGAGGCCATGCTAAGAACTGCATTGTTAAAATATATTGCCTTCGACCGGGTTTCAACCTGCGAACTTTAGATCCAATGTCCAGCATGGCAAGCACGAGACCACCAAATATGACAAATAATTGGACGGAGTTACGCAATAATAGACCAAGCGCCAAAATCCTGTTTCGAGATATTGGCCATTGAAATAAATGTTTTTTTTTATAAAACATTTTATTCAAGAAGTATTATAACATTCATACTATTACAAAAAGTATCACAAATAATACAAAAAAAGCTAACCCATTTTTAATAAGAGACAAGTCGTTGAATTAATATTTCAAAGCAAAATAAATAAATTAATTTTATGCAATAAACGAATTTTTGCTTATAAATAGCAGCTAAATTCAGATATTGCATTCTTGATTTTTTCTGAGTTAAATTAGCCTGCAATCAACAGATGTGTGCAAATATCTATTTTTTTTTTCAAATTGTCGTTTGATCTATTATCGCGAAACTCCGTCCAATAAGCCTTCATAGTATCAGGGAATAATAAATTATGCTAAAATGTTTAATTAAAACAATCATAATTATTATTATGCAATTGTAAATTATTTACATCGCCGAACGCCATGAAAAATATTTCTAATTTTATTCTGCAGTGATTTATCACATAAATTATTTCCCAGCACTATTTTTGTACTGTTCGAAAACCATGTTGTATAGAGGACTGCGTCTCAATACATATTCGATCACAATATCTATTAGGTTTTTAAATATGACAAAATATTTACAATTTAAATCAGCGGTTTTTTTCCCATAGTGTTTAAATACAATCATCTTCCATAGCCTTTTGTAGTTTATCTTACGCGACTCTAGTGATTAGAAAATTATTGTAAAATATCAACAACGATCAGAAAAAAATATTTATTTACTCATTCACTCATTCATTTATTCGTTCATTTGTTAATTAATTCATTCGTTCACCCCTTCAATCATTCATTCCTTAATTCATTCATTCGTTCAATCATTCATTCATTCATTCGATAATTCGTTCACTCTTTCAATCATTTATTCATTCGCTCACTCGTTCAATTATTCATTCGTTCATTCATTCATTCGTTAATTCACTCATTCGTTCATTCGTTTGTTCATTCATTCATTCATTCGTCTATAATAAGGCAAAGCCCCAATTGCAATAGATAGTACAAAATTATCATCACTTGTGTCATGTAAATGAGAAAAATGTGAAAAAATAAATAAGTACAGAGACATAAATGCAAGATAAGCTACAAATACAAATTAAAAATACAACTGGTAAAAAAATTTAAAAAAGAGATAAACGAACACAATTAATTACAAAAGGTAAATGTAAAAATGAAAATGAAATAGTAACAAATAGCAGTATTATTTTAAATCAACTATCTTCAATATTTTAATAAGAAAAAGTTTACATTTCATATATGAAATGCTGAAATTTAAATCACATATTTCAGGTAATTAATTGAATTTACAACACATTTTTAATTTTTATGTGAAGAGGTGTTTAGTTTTTTGTGGTATAATAATTGGCTCACAAAAGACACTGAATATTACACACTTATTTGTATTAACGTCTACTCGATCATACAAAGAAACAGTGACAGCTATACCTATCATGGCAGAAGTAGGAATGTAATCACAAGATAACAATGAATGTAATTGACAAGTCAGGACAAACGCTGTATGTATACGGTAAGCTATCCAAATCAGATCAGCTGGCTACTACGTGGTTACAATGAACTAAAGCAACAACGGTGTGACGTTTGAATGACAACCATTAATTTCCGGTTCTTTCTGATTGACTGGTCCCCATGAACGTTTATCACGGAGACTACTCGTCTCTCAGATCTCGTCCCCCTCTGTTCCTCTCGCATCTGGCCCCACCATTAACGTAGCTTTTGCCTATATTTTCCGTGCAGTAAGTGTTTCAAATTTTTGCAATTTTTGGGAACTCAGAAACTGTGTATGTACTCCCTTACCCACAATGACGGAAGGACGTAGTTCTATGTCAAAATAAAAAAAGAAATTGCTACTAGTACTTAGTGATGTTGCACTAAAAAAAATATTATCCAGTGTCAGTGGAAATGTCGACATTGATATAATACTTCGGCATGATAATCCCGAGGATTGTTATGGAATTACCTGAAATTTTCCTTACAATATGCACAACTATCTTAAGGTTATATGTACGTGAACGCCAACAAATATTATCAGAAAATGCAGGCTTTAAATTTCTAAAATGTTATAAGAAAATGAACTCACAATTGAACAAAAATTACAAGATACCACAACAAGACTTATTAGAGTTTAAATATCTGATAAAAGTATAAAAATGATTACTAATAATATTTTTTAGAATTCACTTCTTACTTTAAATTAAATTTTCCAACATTTGACATTTTTCATATATGTTATTTCATAACTCCACAACAATTAGAGATAGAATTCTGAAATTTTGTACACTGATTTAACATGCATTTATGCAAAAAGACGTACTACAATAATGACCATATCTTTGAAAATGGAAAATTAGGTCAAAAAACATTATGTAAATTTTAATATATTTTATTTGGAACAAATAAAAAAATTAATTGTATTAAAATAAACAACTCTACATGTCTGAGAGAAGTCTACTTTTCAGAAATAAGTGTTTATTACATTCAGGAGAAATATTAAAGATGTCAGAGAGATCATAACAATGTTATGGTTACCAAATGATGTAACTGCAGAATTCTTTTGTTTTTTTCATACTTTGATAAAACTAGTTTGAAAAATATTATTAGTAACCTTTCTCATACTTTTATCAGATATTTAAGTTCTAATAAGTCTTCTTGTGGTATCTTATTTTAGAAATTTAGAGCCTGCATTTTCTGATAATATTTGTGGTCGTTCACTTACATATACCCTTAAAGTAATCAATGAAATAATCGACTCACGCCCAAGAAGAGCCATAGATTATAAATTCCGCTCGTTACCTCTAGACCACGCTGATGGCCATAATGATAACTCTGGTGATGTGGGAAGAATATCAGAAAAACGAAATAACTCGTATCATTTTAAAATTTTCACTAAACGATTAAAGTGAGCGAGTTTTCTATATTCCATTAGTGTACACTGTAGTGATGAGGGTTGCATCAAAAGACAAACAAGGCTTCGAGGCGGCTTTGTGGTGAAGATCGGTTGCCATAGTGACGAGATGAGGACACGACCTGGAGCGGCGGCGTCGTCTTGACACTGCGCGCTTTGTGACTGAGACAGGTAGAAAACGTTACTGAATATCCTACGTTTCACACCTCCGTGTATTCCGTGGGTTTCACTCGAACATTACTGACGGTAAAGAGCTTTGTAATAATTTCAGCCACATCATGGTACCACTCCAGTTCATAGGGTTACAATGGCGAAATTAGACTTAATGAGTTTTTAAGCCTATAGAACTGCGATCGTTAAACCATGTGTCACAAACCACCAGTAGATCGTGGAGAACTTTACGGTACCTCCTTTGATAATTTTTTTTCAATGGATGTTGCTGTCAAAATATTGTAATCCGATATCGGGAACATCTCTCCACTTACTGTAGTCTTATCTACTTCAGCTATGGAATCTGTACGTAATGTTTTCAGATCCGGTTTTGGTTTCCATTTCAAATCCGTATATTTCATAAAAATTCAATCTGTATCATTAAGAATGGTAAACTTACTATAATGGTAAATTGTCTGTATGTATTTAACTCATCGTTCCGATACCGGAATAAGCCTAGGTACCTCCTGACGGAGTTTCAGTACCTACAAGAAATTTAGTTACACTTATTTGCCGACAGGGGCAGAAGGACAAGTAGTAAGTTCATGGCCTCAAACGCTACCTAGTTTGCAACTAAGGTATTATTATAGGCACCCTAGAAGGAAAACTCAGCTCGGACTCCTCGCGACGCGCATGCTATACCCCTCTTACACTCCTGCAGTAGGCGCGAAAGCATGCTGGGAACGGGAGCATACGTCATCTGCGCGAGACAGTCACGCCCGCTAGTTTCTGCGCATTGAGTTTTTCTTGTCGGATGCATATAGGACTCGAGAAAGAGAAATTTGGTTCAGAGGCCCTAATTTAGGCTTGGACGTTTTCAACGTGACGGAAAACTGCGACACGGAACTCACGGCTTAAAGACCCTCCCAGAGAACTTTCCCTCCGTACAGTAGTTTATGTTCTGAAAAATCTGTCGACGCCAGCCGAGTTTGAACCCGCAATCTTTGGGTCTAAAGAGCGCTTTACCCCAAGACCACTAAGGGAGACAATGACAAATGGTACAATACAATTTTTAACATTATTACGTGAACCATTAGACTATACCTCATACGTAAGTATTTTTATTTCTTTATTTTACATATTTAATACGAGAGCTCTATTTCAACTGAACGTATATTACAGTTGCAAAAAAGACATTGTGATAATTTTATGTAACTTACACACAGAAACTAAATCTATGTGAGTAAACTAATTTAAAGAAAGTCATAATCATTTATTCTTCACTAAATTTATGTGAACGCTGAAGTGCAGTAAAAGTTTAATTGATATAAGCTTACTGAAACTCTACGCAAAAATTAATTAATAAAGATTAAAATTCTTTAAAAGACTTCTCATTGCAAAAGTGTTTCTGTAAGGGAATAGGGAATGTATAACCCCGAAAACAAAGATTTTACTTACATTTTGTTTCTCTCACCAAAATAAGGGGTAGGGTTTGTCTCACTGTTTGAGGCATCTAGCATAAAAACTGACCAAGTCACAAAATTTAAGAAAATGAGTTTTATTCATAAACTGAAAGTAGTAGTGTACCTCTATTTGGTGAAACAAGAATTTGCTACAAAATCGGCCACGCCATCGTATTACATATCACCGAATATAGGGTCGTGCAACAAAACGGTCCAAGTCACCCAGCCAGTGAATTCAAAACTGGTCAAGTCAAGGAGCGACTTAGCGTCATCATGCTGCGATGTTTTTGTTTTGAATCTTATATTGCTATATTATGCAGCAACGTTACCAGATCATTAGACAACATATATGTCTATTCGTAGACACTGCATATTAATTAAATCTGCCCAATTGTTTAGAAGATAGACGGACAACATGATCGAAATCGTGTATTTCCCCGAAAAACTCGGAACTGATTTTTTATAGCATCACAGTGGTTCCTCTAATGAGAATTGAAAAATAATCGTCTGCAGGATGTGGAAACCAGCTTGAATGTTTTTATGTGAATTAATGTTGTAAAGAAAAAAAAAATCTAAAGCGTAACTACCAATACAAACTATAAGGCACAAATAAAAAGATGGGTTTGAAACACGGAGAAGAATGTTCTGTACTTGAGTAACCCTCCCACTTGTCACTAACTACGGCAAGCAAGGCGTATCGCACCTTGTACTATACTTGTAACTTTAAAACAATCGCATTTAAACACTGAAATTGAAGTACGAAGAAAATTACAAATAGTACAGTGCAGGTAGGTTTAAAGCAAGAAAGACCCAAAAGGAAATTAAAACGAGAAATAAACAAGTAAATTTACCATTTTGAACATGACAAACTCAAAATTTGATAATGGCTATTGAGAGTTTTAAAGCGTATGCCTTCTCTTTTAATATTTTTATAAGAAAATAATGATGGTCTTGTTCAAGAAGATTCACCGATTTAGTTTTCATTGCTAAGAGATTATGTGATTCTTGACATTTTATATTGCATGGTCACCTCAAATAATAATATTAAGAACAAAATCAAAACTTCAATTTCGTTCTTTAATGAATTTTATCTCCTATAGTCTTAATGCAAACATTTCGACCACAAAATAATTACTTATGAGACAAGTTTGTACAGGTTCTCTTTTTGGCACGAATGTAAAGTTGGTGAAACGAGGCTTCGCCTACACTCGTGCCAACAAGATGACTTTACGAATGCGTGTCATACAATGTTTTATCTACGTTAACACAAATTTACATTAAATAAATATTTCAAGCTAGAGAGGTTATAATATCACAATGTCATGGCCGTCTAAACTCAGAACCATTAAGAAGTAAGTATCCATCAAATGGCAGCCTGTTCCATTCATATTCACGATTTCATGGCCGTTTAGACTGGCCATATAATCAACTAAACGGTTATAAACAGTTGAATGATAAATCTAGTTACAATGAGTAAGTACTATATGTAACTTCAGAAATAATTAGGGCTAGAATGTAGATATGAATGTTATATATGTTACTTGTGCTACGTGTAATATTCAAGTAATAAAAGATCGAGATAATGCATTAATTTCTTACTGAATGAAGTTTATACATTGAATATTACATTTTCTTTGGCAGTGCGTGAAATGAATAGGAGTGCCTAAAGTGATTACTTACTTTTTCACGAACTAGTGTTTTAAAAGCTCAGTTTAGGCACTAATAACATTGGGTAAAATGCAACTTTATGTACCATCGTAGAAAGAATTATTTGTACTCACCCTTTTGAATTCTAGCAGTAGTGGGCGTGTCAGCTCGATCCTTGGTTTGTTTACTGTCTTGATCGCCACTTTGGTACCCTGGAAATGCATATTATATGTTAGAAATGTGGCCATGATGGTTCCAGATAGCGTCATTTATAACTACTTGACACAGTAGAGATTATTAATGTATGAACATTTCAGAATTACATATAGCAACTTCTCTGCAACATGTTGCTTAAACTGCGATGCTAGCTATAAGGTTGTTTGAATATTGGAGTTTGAATGTGAATTAAAAGACAAACTATAGTAGTCCCAGAAAGACTGCCCTACAATGAATATTTTATCCATTTTGAATCTTGAGTACACTACTTTTAACATTTAAATATAAATGATTGGTTGATTGGCAAACTTATACGTGTTAAATTACATAAGCAACTGTGGCTTACAGCTGTTTCGGTGCTCCTTCACACCATCCTCACAGCCTACTAGATCTCGGCGTCATCTCGAACTTCGCTGCCTGTTGTGGGGGTGCGTTTGCGTGTTGAAAATTGTTGAAAAGTGGAGTCAAATAGTGTGTGTGTGTTCTGAGATTGATCTGTGTGTTGAGAATTTGATCGGGTGTGCTTTAGTGTGTATGTATATTTCATATTGTTTTAAAACTCAACACACTAGAACAATATAAAATATACACACACACTAAAACACACCCCGATCAAATTCTCAACACACAGATCAATTTCAGAACACATACTCTATTTGACTCCACTTTTCAACACGCAAACGCACTCCACAACAGGCAGCGAAGTTCGAGATGACGCCAAGATCTAGTAGGCTCTGAGGATAGTGTGAAGAAGCACCGAAACAGCTGTAAGCCACAGTTGCTTATGTAAATTAGCACATGTAAGTTTGCCAATCAACCAATCATATATATTTTATCTCATCAGTCTTGCGAAGTGGAAGATGAATGCTCTAGCCTTCAAGCTGATGTATGATAAATATTGTATTTTAGTGTAATGTAATGTAATCGTTGAAACTGATCAGGAAGAGAAATAGGAACTGGTTGGGTCACAGGCTGAGAAGAAACTACCAATTGGAGGATGCACTGAAAAGAAAGGTGAACGGGAGAAGAGTTCGGGATAGAAGAAAATATCAAATAATATACGACATTAAGACATCTTGGAAGATAAACACTTCAGTCTAAAACTAAAGGCACAATTATTACAGACTTATGTCATACCAGTTCAATTGTACGGATGTCAGATGTCGTGCTCCACAGAAACGAGATGAAATCACTACAAGAATGCCAAAGGAAGATGAAAAGAAAAATGTTGAACATTCGTCTCTAAGAGACAGAGTAAGGAACACAGAGATCAGAAGACGAGCAAGCATTGCGGACGCAGTGATTCAAGGAAGACAACTGAAATGAAACCTAATGCCAGCATATATTGGAAATTTCTCATATATTTTTCTCTTACGTTTTTCAATGGAGAAGAAATTCGTGTCTGGTGATCTGGCTGGCCACAAATTGTTTAAATTTAATTATTTATATTTAAATATTTATTTATTTAAATTTAAATATTTATTTATTTCTAACAAGTACAGAATATAATTACAACAATAGAAATAGAAATAAAATAATACAATTAATATAAAAAGAGGATACAATAATATTAACAAGATTTGAGGACCGAATGAGCAGCGCTCTTGTTCGGTCGCAGTTCAGATATATTATTAATATAAGAGGATTATAGAAAATAAAATAAAATAGGAACTAACATCAAAATTATAGCTACAATGAAATTATATATTTTAGTATTATTAATATAAGAGGAATATATAAAATCAAATGAAATAGGAACTAAAATTAAAATTATAGCTACAATGAAATTACATAATAAATAATATTACCATAGAGAAGAATAAAGTAGGAAAATATATATTCCGAAATTATGGAATACAAATATAATACAGGCTGATTAAATTTATTTAATCAAAACTGGTCTCCACCTTTCTATTTCACTGCAACATTAACCCTGAAGTGAAATACTTTCATAAGAAATATTATTATAGTGCTTTTTAGTCTTGCTTGTCACATCTATCCAATATACACACTTACTTATGAATCACCTTGTACATCAGTAATGAGGGTCTTCGCTTCAATAAAACTGCAGTTTTTCAGTTATTTATAAAGTTCGCTTGTCAATTTTTTTTTTTTTAACTTTTACAAAGCAGAAAGCACGACGTTAAGAAGAACGTCTGAAAACCTCAGCACTGCATTGTGGAATTTCGCTAATGATGTCAGAATGTTTCCTTGACAACATCTACACAAACAAACCGTCCATCCCGTAGTTTCCGCGACAAATGACTACTTTCCAAGCGTAAAGGCTAAATCAATAGCTTTGTTGAGAGAACCAATTTTGTTTCAAAGCTCTCTTCTAGTAGCCTTACAGAATCTTTACGAAAATAAAAAGAAAAATATTCAATAGATTTTATTTTCTTCTTTTGTGTGTCACGCTTGAAGTATTTTCGCAGCGAAATATCACCCCAAAATGCTTACAATCTGTCATAATACTGGCCACTACTTCTCAGTTAAAATATTCTCGGGTGTTTCGTAAAATACTTCTTTTGCTTCCAAGGAAAAACCTGTGTATGAAATACCTTTATAATTACAGAACATCTCTGTCGGACACTGATTCCTTTGAAATACTGTATGTTACAGCTTTGCGATAGTAAGTTCATAGTTGTGAAAATAAAACTTCATTGGTACTATGGTGTACTTCGGTACATCGTATTAAAACATTGTAAATATCGATAATTAACACTAACATACATTTAAGAAGAGAAGTTTATTGTACGAAATTATGTCGATAATTAGCAGTGTTGCCAATACAAGTTCAGAAATTACAAAACAAAAGTCGGAGCTAAATAAAAAAACTAAAGATAATATACGAAAACCGCTAGGCAAGAATGAAATTCCTCTGAATTTTTATGCTGTCAATAAAGATAAATATTTCTTTGCACTGTGAGAAGTTAAATAATCCCTAAAGTCGGCATGTCAACAATTTTTGTCCATTAAATAATACCTGGACAGAACACTAAATGAATGAATGAATGCATTTCTTTGAAAATGACGCACTTCCAAATTCTTCTTTAATACGGGTAAAAAATGGTAATCGCTGCGCTACCTGGTGGCAATTCTGGTGTTCCCGGTGAATGGAAAATGCAATTTTTTTGTATGTTCCTTAGTCATTGTGAGAATAGGCGTTATCATCGAGAAGAATAACACCTGGAAATAGATTCCATGACGCTTGTGACTGATTGGAGAACTATACCCAGGCCGTTGAAACCTTACATTTGACAGTTTTTATTTGGCTTGTCAACCCTTCCTATGAAAAAAATTTAAAAACACTATGCGATAGCCTTCTGAACCAATCAGAACGTAGCATTTTATCTGAACCAATCAGAACGTAGCATTTTGTATCAGCTGCTTATGCTGCCACGCGAAGCGCTGCTATGTTGTCGGTTTGCTACATGCTTATGTTACACAGTATTACTATCAATTGCCAAATTTGAGTGTTAGTGTTATAAAGTTATAAATAATTTGTAGCGCTGCTGTGAAATGTTGCAAAAGAAAGACGTCATTCAAAAAATGGTAACTCACGTAGTGAGAATCCTTGCGTAAATAGTCAGGCGTCACAATTGGTGCGAATGACTCTTCCATTTTACGAGCAGGGAAAGGAATTTGTCCGTATTTATAAGAATCCATCTATCCCTGCAGATAATTTAACGCAGCAGACATTAAAAAACTTTAGACCTCTTCAAGAAGATAGTAATAAAGAACAGAGCTACATAATAAACATAATTTCAATTAACAGAGCAGAACATCAAACTCTGCGTAAATTAAGTCAGCTGTTGTGTAGGAAGTGGTCATTGAAGCAACATCGCATCTCTCATTACCAACATTACGTTAAGCTGTCAGGTGCAAGGTTACAACGGTCTAGGTATAAACGCAGTCAATATCTGACCATAACAGACGGCACTTTTGTGGATTCTTCTTCAAAAATATCAACAAAGAAAATGCAATGGGCATCCCAAGAAACAAACACGTTGACTTTTCCTACAGATTAAGTAACATTGAGCATTTTTCTTTTTTCGTTGAAGACTACGAATATTTACATTTCATGCGTGTAATAGACAGTTGCCAATATCCATCATATCACGATGAAAATGATATTCTCATTGCTTTGGTAAAGCATCAGATGTTAAAATTGCAGCCAATTGGCTTAGTGTGATGATCAGGAATGAATTATTAACCCTTAAATTCACAAAGTATCCTATAGGATACAACAGGTTAATATATGCTATAATTTTAATAGAACAACAGAAAAAATTAGTAGGAAAATTAAATAACCAAAATTACACAATACTATAATATTGTACAACATATAAAATATAGACATTGCGATAGTTGTTTTCTTTACAGTCCGACACGATTTAATAAACTAGCGTGAGAAATGAAGTTTTACCAATTTAATGGTGGTAATCTGTTTAAGGCTGAATTGGAAGCTAATATTCAGCATTTTAACATCTGTAAACGACTCTCACAAGTCAGTGATGATCATCTTCTTCTTGTCAGGAATCTTGAAGAGGAGAAGAAAACTGCTCTCAAGCGCCTGAAAATTCCTGAAGCCAGCATAACACCTCGAACAACTGGAATACTGAATTGCGAAAGAGATCGTTTGAATCCTGGTGTCAGTTACCTCATAAGGGGAAAGGTGTAGTCATCTATGAAGAATATCCAAGAGCCAATTCATGGGTCAGCACCAAAAAGAATTTGTCGTCTTCAGAATATATTAATGCAATCAAGATGTCATGCAACCTTACTGCAGTGCGCTCCCTTCCTGGCAGAGCTTTCAGCACGACCCATTGCCGTCAACCTGGCTGCAACGAGACAGAAACTCTTGGCCATGTGTTGGACTTTTGTCGGAAAAGAGAGTTACTGCGTAACAACAGGCATCATAGAGTCCGTGGAGCTATTGCCTGTCTTCTTCGGAACAAGGGTTGGGAAGTTCATGAAGAGGTCTACTGCATTTCTGAAGACGACCCTCACAGAAGAGCGGATATAATAGCAATAAACAGGCAACAACAAAAGGCTATTATCATAGATCCAACTATACGCATGGAGAGAGATCTAAACCAAGCTCATCAGGTTGATCAGGAGAAGAGGGCCATTTATGAACCTTGTATTCCCTACCTTAGAGCCAAGTATAACATCCCTCTCTTCAATTGGTCAGTGACAGGTTTATTTTTTGGTGCTCGGAGTTCTTCACCAAAATTTACATATCAGTTTTTAAAACAATTATCAATATCATCTTTTGAAATTCAAAAAATTATCTCGCAAATTCTCAAAGATTCCCTGGAGATTATACAATTTCATTTACACCACTCAGAAGGCCTTAATTAAGGATATGCTAATTTTACATAAAATCTTTTATTTATCAGTATAATTTTATAGTCATCTTCTAAGATTTTATTTTATAATTGGTAATCAATGGTGCTTAATTATTACACTTTATTTTTATAACAACATTCATATTTAATTAATTATATTTGTTTGCTATTAATTTCCGGATCCTCGTGGTCATCCTTAATTAAGCCCGGATGATATTTTTTTTCTCTCTCTCTCTATTGTGTGGACATCTTATGCTCTAATTCTTCTATCTTCATTAATAGTTTACTTAATTGTTCTTCTTCTTCTTCACTTCCTGGTTTAGGCATTAATTGCCTGTTCCGTCTTCACTAATAGATCTAGGACCATCTCTTCCGAGGACGTTCAACATCTCTTCTTCCTCTTGGGAAGTAATTTTGTATTCTCTTTGGTAATCTACTCTCAGCCATTCTTTCTATATGTTCTTTCCATTGTTCCTTATTGTAAGTTATCTTTTCTTTTATGGAGTAGATTTGCAGTTCTTCACGGATATCTTCGTTTCTTATCTGGTCCATTCTAGTACACCCCTTTACTCTCCTTAAAAACTTCATCTCAGCTGCTTGGATTTTACTTTCATGTTTAGTAGTGGTAATCCAAGACTCACTCCCATATAGGAGGGCAGGAACTGCCATTGTGTCATAGAATTTTAATTTTGTTTGTTTGTGGGCTTTATTATTCAACGTTTTATTTATTGTGCCACAAATAGCTTGGAACTGATTAATTTTATATTCAATATCCTTATCATATCCATAGCTAATATCACATCCTAAATATTTATAGTGGGATACTTGTTCAATCATTTGGTCATCAATGATTATTTTTGCGCGTAGAGGGTTTCTTCCACTAAAAGCCATTACCTTTGTTTTGTTTATCGAAATTTTGAGATTATAATCTTTACATATTTCATTTAATTTATAGGCAGCCAGATGCAATAAATCTTCATCATAATGTAGTAAGACTAAATCGTCAGCGAAAATTAAGTTGTTAATACTTGTGTCATTATTCAATCTAAGGCCTTTGTGTGTTAACATTTTCCACCGTTTCATAATGTCGTCAATATACAGGGTGTTTAAAAAATACGGGGCATAATTTCAGGTATGTATTTCCCACATGTAGAAAATCAAAATAGTTCATTACAACATGTGTCCGGAAATGCTTTATTTCCGAGTTATGGCCTTCACAACATTGAAATTCACCGGAACGTTTTTCTTTCCGCAGGTCGTTGCCGTCAAAGGAGACATTAAGAGGGCACTCTGACAGTTCATTCCGAGGCGATGGTTACATTCAGTGTTGTGTAGGTACTTGGATCGAAAGTTTCCTGATCGATGGATAGGTAGAAGTAGCCCAATTGCTTGGCCTCCACGCTCACCTGATCTGAACCCTCTCGATTTCTACTTCTGAGGCCATTTAAAATCATTGGTTTATTCGTCTCCGGTGCCTGATTTGGAATCCCTTCGGAATCGAATTGTGGCATGTTCTGAGGATATACGCAATACTCCTGGAGTTTGGGATCGTGTTCGCAGGTCAATGAGACATCGATGTGAGGTCTGTATTCAAGCAGGTGGTGGACATTTTGAACATCTTTTGTAATGACAACGACCTGCGGAAAGAAAAACGTTCCGGTGAATTTCAATGTTGTGAAGGCCATAACTCGGAAATGAAGCATTTCCAGACACATGTTGTAATGAACTATTTTGATTGTCTACATGTGGGAAATACATACCTGAAATTATGCCCCGTATTTTTTAAACATCCTGTATATATTAAAAAGAGTGGGCGATAGACTGCACCCTTTCTTATTCAGAAATTATTATTATCGTGGTCGAATAGGCTTGATATTCGTCACACATGTTTGTTTTCCCTTCATGAAGCATCCTGCAACAATTTGGAGCCATCTGAAATACCATCGTATCGTTTAGGACAGGTTCACCTCCACGAGCGTCGTTTCTTTATAAGACACGTGCTTACTCATAACGGATAAGTTTTTTTTACTTAGTTATTTAACGACGGTATATCAACTACTAGATTATTTAGCGTCGATAGGGATTGTTGATAACATGATGGTATTTGGCGAAATGAGGCCGTGAATTCGCCATACTATCCCTGACATTCTTCTTACAGTTAGGGAAAATCTCGGAAAAACCCAACCAAGTAATCAGTGGGAATCGAACCCACGCCCAAGCGCAAATCCGAATCGATAGCCAAGCGGCTTTGCCGACTGTGCTACGGCGGTGGCCATAATGGATAAGTGCTCTTACCTTTTTTGTAGATTATATCTGTAACACACGAACGATAGCCTTGCAGTCAACTCGAGAAATTACGTTTGCCCGATAAGAGTATCATTTTATTCTTTTTAAGACGATTCTGAGAATATGGAAGTGACCAAATATAATTTTTGCACAATCGTGTTTTTTGCTATAGGCCTACAGTATTTACAGCTTTTGTTGTTAGGCCTTTAAAGTTAGAACTCCCACACGGAAATTTGTTGCTAGGGAAACCATTCTGCATAACATAAAACTATACCGAAATAAGCCCATTACAGTGCACTTATTGTTACTTAGTTACTTTCAGTGCACTTTTGTAAAGGCTTTGGAATAATAGTGCTCTAAATTTTCAATGCAAAATATATTGCATTTGCAATTTCAAAAATATTGTCGTGCAAAAATGTTGTACAGAGACATCATTTTATTTTTACTAACATTTCTAATAGTAACCTGGTTATACCTTTGGATTAACAGTTGAGAACCGGAAACACCGTTTACTACTCCCTTCCACGACTGGAAATCGATGATACTGCGTAAAATCACTTTACTAGGTACAGGAGGGAAGAAAAGTAGTTCATCCATTTACGTTAACTAGGAAATATCGTGATTTTGAGACTAATAATTTTCATTAGGCTTCAGTTTTTTTGTGCATATTATCGCACTATAGACTATTGCACCTAATTCCAATTACCAGTTTCGTCCTTCGTACTAGTAACTAATGTTAAAATAATTCTGTCCCTACTCTATAAAAGAGTACCTTACGTACCGTACTGTAAATTCAATCTTCACTTCTGCCCGATCCGAAAAGATACAATTACTCCGAGATGCTATCTACTGTCTGTCCAAGTGGTTTTGTCGTAGGGTCGTAGAAAAGGGGAAATCACGTGACAGTTAATTACTTAACGAGGCCCTTTTATTTAAGTTATATTAAACAGTTGTATAATATTATGTAGACGTCCAATTCCTAACAGAAATTAATGTTTTCAGAAAAGAGCTAAGACAGCCCAGCCACTAGCCTTCACAGAAGGGCGAGCAGAAGCAGGTGGGGGAAACTGAGATCCGACGTAGGAAAACGGACGACAGTACCTGTGCAGAAATATGATTCAATATTGAAAGCTCTTTCGTCACTGGCCAGTAGGTGAAGTTATCCCCATTCTCGCAGCACGCTTTACGCTTTAGTGAAGTCGCTGCAATGTTTTTTTCTCTTTTGATATTATTGTAATAAAAATCTAAATACGAAAGGGATTCATTAAAATGTGAGATTATGGTATTTCTATCGATTACCCACATGCATTATCACACCCAAGTATGTTATATTTTCGGTATACTTACCTGACTATAGTTTTGAATTGTAGCCACAACGCAACACATAAAATAACTATTATGTATCAATATTAATACTGATATTAATTAATTATTAGTATGTTAAAATTTCACTAGCTTCCAGTACTCGGCTCGGAAATCTAGTACAATTTTAATTTAATGGAACTCCAGTTTGTCTCAGCTGCCAACATTAACAGTTACAAAATCACCACCATTTGTAGTATTTGTCAGTATCGGAATTCGAAACGAAGTTGGCAAAAGAAAATTCAACCTGCAAACTAGAAAATCACCACAATCCACTAGCATATGTAGTAATGGGGGAAAATTGTTAGGTTTCACCCTTACGGTGTGAAGTAAGCTGACCCGGACTATATATGAAACACAGAAATGATTAGAGACAACGTGAAAGATCTGCTTCATATAAGAAGAATACGTCTAATGATTTGAATGTTCATAATTTAAAAAATACTTAAGTCTAATGATAATTTAATAATACTTAGGACACTCACTCATACTATATATATATATATATATATATATATATATATACAGGGTGTTTAAAAAATACGGGGCATAATTTCAGGTATGTATTTCCCACATGTAGACAATCAAAATAGTTCATTACAACATGTGTCCGGAAATGCTTCATTTCCGAGTTATGGCCTTCACAACATTGAAATTCACCGGAACGTTTTTCTTTCCGCAGGTCGTTGTCATTACAGAAGATGTTCAAAATGTCCACCTCCTGCTTGAATACAGACCTCACATCGATGTCTCATTGACCTGCGAACACGATCCCAAACTCCAGGAGTAATGCGTATGTCCTCAGAACATGCCACAATTCGATTCCGAAGGGATTCCAAATCAGGCACCGGAGACGAATAAACCAATGATTTTAAATGGCCCCACAAGTAGAAATCGAGAGGGTTCAGATCAGGTGAGCGTGGAGGTCAAGCAATTGGGTCACCTCTACCTATCCATCGATCAGGAAACCTTCGATCCAAGTACCTACCGGCGAGCCGTACGACTGAAGTGTGCAGGAGCGCCATCATGCAAGAAGTGAATGTGTTGACGATTGATCAGTGGAGCGTCTTCTAAAACATGAGGTATGGTGTTTTCCAGGAATTTTGTGTATGCCTGCCCCGTAAGTCTGTTTACAAGTACATGGGGTCCAACTAATCGATCACCAATGATACCGGCCCACATGTTGAGGGAGAACCGCACCTGGTGGTGAGATGGAACAGTTGCACGTGGGTTTTCATACGCCCATACATGCTGATTGTGGAAATTTGTTATGCCATCTCGTGTGAACTGTGCTTCATCTGTAAATAATACTAAGGCAGGAAAGTTCGGATTTACACCACCCTGCTGCAAGAACCACTGACAGAACCTAACTCGTGCAGAGTAATCTGCTGGTGATAGGGCCTGTACATGTTGCAAATGATAAGGATACAATTGATATTCTTTCAACAGTCTCCAGACAGTCGTATGAGGAACATTGACTTGTAACGCTACCCTTCGTGTGCTGATAGAAGGAGTCATGTTCACAGCCTCCAGAATCTCCTCCTGTACTTCTGGAGTTGTAGATCTTGGTCGTCCCCTTCCCAAACCAGGAGAGTTAAATTTTCCATACTCGCACAGACGGTAATGGAGACGTACAAATGTCTTCCGATCTGGACATTGTCGCTGTGGGTACCTCTCCTGGTACAAACGACGAGCCAGCGCAGCATTGCCGTCCGCCTTACCGTACATGAAGTGTAAGTTATCTCTGCCAGCTCTTGATTTGAAAACATGTCGCACAGTCTAACGCCTACACAACACTGAATGTAACCTTCGCCTCGGAATGAACTGTCAGAGTGCCCTCTTAATGTCTCCTTTGACGGCAACGACCTACGGAAAGAAAAACGTTCCGGTGAATTTCAATGTGTTGTGAAGGCCATAACTCGGAAATAAAGCATTTCCGAACACATGTTGTAATGAATTATTTTGATTGTCTACATGTGAGAAATACATACCTGAAATTATGCCCCGTATTTTTGAAACACGCTACATATATATATATAATAATAATAATAATAATAATAATAATAATAATAATAATAATAATAATAATAATAATAAATTATCCTAGGTGTTTGCTTCAAGTATCAATGTGGAAACTAGAATGTGCAACGAATTTCTTTCGACGAAATGTTTGAATTATGCAATAAATTATAGCTAAGAAAACAGACTACGAAATATGGCATGCAATTTTTGTAGGTTATTTGTTTCTATGTTAAAAATGACATGCACAAAATGTTATACACAATGCAGTGATACAGACAGAAATTAATATCGATTGAAAATTAGTTTCGGAATTGCAGTTTCAACAACGTTAAATTAACGTACAACAATTAACATACTATTTATATCAAATAATTTAACTGTTTTCTCATGAAAACTTGGTTTCATTTGTAATTAAGGTTATTGTTTTTTTGCGAAATGTTCCTTGAACCTATAGAAATTGAAAAAAAACTTGTATAGGAAATATGATACTTAAATGTAAATAAAAATAATTATACAACATACTAAAAATTACTGATATTAGTAGGCCTATATAATAATTTAACGATTTTCTCAGGAAACTTACTTGTAACTAAGTTTCAAAGCTTATTGTGCAGGACTTTCCTTGAAATAATAGAAATCTAGTGTCTAAATGATGGGCATAGGAAATTGGCCTCCTTTCATTATTTAAGATTTTTAACTTTTTCGGACTAGCGACATAGCTACTAATGTGAAATTAATGAGAATAAAAATAATAAAATAGGATAATAGGATAACTTTTTCAAGGAATATTTATTTTAGTCTTTTCGTAAAACTAAAATTTCTTTTTCTTGTAGCAGAGTACTTTATTTTACTGTGTCATGATTTTGAAATTTAGTCATTACATTTGCAAGCGCCTGTGGTCGAACAAAGAACACAGCAAAACAGCACTATACAGTAGCGTGCAAATTAATCCGAACACGACATATTTTTACATTTTCCATCATTTTTGGCCTCACAGCTGCTCATACCGCTTTAATTGACATCTGTAGTACGTGTAATTCCATTGTTGAAGGTCTGTCGTTATTACTTTTTTTATAATATGTGACATTTTGCCTGTCGTTTTGTACTTATAAGCATTTCAGTTGTGTTGAAAACTTTATACTGCAATCCTGTGTACATTCTGTCGTCTTCACAAATGGATACAACTCCACGAAAACGGTCTAAAATTATAACATTAGCAGAGCATTCTTCTATGACACAGAGGCAAATTGCTGCAGAATGTCACACCGGTTTGGCTACTGTTAATTCGATCATAAAGCGATACAGGGAGACTGGATCCATCACACCCCAGAAAAAAGGAAACTGTGGCCGGAAAAGGAAGACTTCACCTGCAGATGATCGTTTAATTGTCAGGAAAAGTAAATTAAATCCTAGACTAACTGCTGTCGACATAACCCGTGAGTTAATGGCTACCATTGGGGCGAATATTCACGTCACAACAGTGCGGCGTAGGCTTTTGGAAGCTGGACGAAGGGCTCGTAAGCCTATTAAGAAGCAACTGCTAACCCCTGTTATGTGCAAAAAACGCTTAATGTGGGCAAAATTACATCAACACTGGACAGTGAATGACTGGAAGAATGTACTTTTTTCCGATGAGTCTCATTTCGAGGTCCACGGCCACCGTATTTCTTACGTACGAAAAGGATCCGAAAAAGTAACAGCAGCTCATCTCCAACAAGCACCCAAGTACCCCCCTAAAGTAATGTTTTGGGGTTGTTTTACACATGAAGGGCCTGGAGCATTAATACCTATCAAGGGAATGATGAATTCTGACAAATATATTCACTTATTGGAAACCAGAATCGTACCCCAGCTGCAAAAATCATTTCCGGATGGCGGAGGTGTGTTCCAACAAGACCTGGCACCATGCCATACGTCTCGAAAAACTACAGAATTCTTCAACAAGAAGAATATTCAGGTACTCCCCTGGCCAGGCAACTCACCCGACATCAACCCCATTGAGAACTTGTGGTCAATTTGCAAAAGAAGAATGCAAAAAATGGGTTGTTCTACAAAGGAGAAGATGATTTCTGCCCTCATTGGTGTATGGTTTCACGATGAAGAAATGAAGAATATTTGTGGGAAATTAGTGAAATCCATGCCAAATCGTCCCAGAGCTGTTATTAGGAACAAGGGAGGCCACATAGATTACTGAGGTATGTCTTAGATCCTTTTTTATCCCGTTTGAGTGTTTTTGCATAAGTAATTACGTTGTTCGGATTAATTTGCACGCTACTGTATTTTATTGAGGAGGAAAATATGTTTATCAGATTAATATTTGGAAATATGTCACTTTTAGTTTCTCTTATACAACTCCTACAGACGTATGATACGTATCTAAAATCACCGCTTAAATGTGCAAGTATCCACAGGATTAAATTGATTCAATTGGTTTGTTTTCTTCAACTCCGGAAATTAACAATGACCTTTGTGGTTTATTTATAATCTATTAATATAAATATTTCAGTATGGACAAATATAAGGGGAAATTAATTAGCCCCAGTGATAAAATGATCTGATAAATGACTAGTTTAATTTGGACGGTTAGTAAATTTCGTCGCGAGACATCTACGACAGGAAGCGCCAGCTTTATTTTACATCTAAAGGTAGGCTAGCTGTGCTAAAAATTGATAACAATAATATGATCTAATTTGGTTTCTGATACGTTATTATTAGGTCAATATTTATTTAATAATTTATAGAATTTTAATCTTTGTTGTAGCTGATATTGGAGCTGTCGTGATCTTACAGACAGTTTTCAAAATAACAAGCGATTTCCGCATTCTACATTACTATTTATAGTAAGCTTCAATCCCTCTCTTATTGCTTCAAGTAGACATCGCTGTGAAAAGTACAAAAAAAAAGTCTTCCTTGGCAAAATGTTTACGTAACACATCAATCTGAATGACATTTATTTAATTCAAAACTGTCAGTACGGAAGCATAACCTAACATCGGCTCAATTGTAGATGTGAAGTATGGATAGATATTCCTGGAAATCTAAATGGATAACGTGACGTAAGAAACATCAAAGAAATCACAGAAATGGAGCGGAAATTATAAAAAAGAAGTCTCGACGACCAACATTGGTTCTAAAGCAGACAATCGATTGATAATCACAGGCATTGTAGTCTACAGTTCGGATTAGAGTTGAATGCTTGGGGGAACAAAGGAAGTGAAATGAAAAGAATTTGCGAATGAAATCAGACACGAGGTTTACTGACCGTAAGTAAAACTGTATCTTGCAGTGGTGGAGAAGGAAACATTTTTATGGGAGATGAGAAAATGAAAGAGACACGGCAACATTTTTAGATATATTTGTGATATGATACAGGTATTAATTAATTAAATTATGTATGTATGTATGTATGTATGTATGTATGTATGTATGTATGTATGTATGTATGTATGTATGTATGCATGCATGCATTTGTGTATTTATTTATTATGTATTTATTTATTTACTTATTCATTCCTTCATTTATTTTTCATTCATTCATTATTTATTTATTTATTTATTTATTTATGCTCGACCATGCCGAAATGTAGTAATTATACACCTGGTAGCAGACCTGTAATGCATGCCATTAAAGTACACCTACTCATTAAAGGTCAGGTCTTTCAGCCAATGACGACTCAGGTTACAACTGTTCAGCCAATGACAGGTCAGCTTTCTACCGTTATAAAACCACAAGTATCGATTATTCTCGGATATGCAATCGAAAGAGAATTAGCGAAAAGTCACGGAGGCTGGAAATCCAATACTATCCCAGAAGATTATGTTCTGTTACTATAATAATTAGCGTTAATTGTAAATAATATTCAAATAAATTCAATTTGTCATCTCGTTTTTCAATGTCTGATTTAATTTCAATGTTATCTCTGTAGGTTCTTATGGCCTAGCAAGGTCAATGTGGACATCTCTTCCTCAGAAAAAATCAATACTTTCGCGTCTGCGCACATCTCACAACATACGGGACATTACTCCAGGTCAGATACAATAAAATTAATAATATCAAGTTAGAAATATGGTCGAGCATAAAAAGTCGTATGAAACTCGCCTATAATGGTAATTAAGAAGCTCGTATGAAAATTATGAAACTCGCTTGCGCTCGTTTCATAAATATCCATACTCACTTCTTAATTACCTTCATTATAGGCTCGTTGCATAATGTACTATTATTTAACCAAAAATCTACGTCAGATCTAAACTCTATTTTGAGTTACTTGGGTCTATTTCATAAATTGTGACATGCCTCGACATGTATATCACAATTTCAAATTACTTTGACAAATGTTACAAGCAATATCATTTCCTTTTACCAACCTACAATTCTAACAAACGCGACAGGAAAGAAATTGTAAATTTTTAAAGCCGTTTCATGTGCATGCACGATGGCCCATATTAAGTGCGGATGAAAACATATTCTACATCAAAATTGTGTTTAACAATCAGCGACTAATAAAATAAATGCTGACTAAACTACGTGGAACATTTGAGCAGAATTCCAACCAACAATACACTTACTTGTACAATATCTAAAATGAAAAGAAAATTACAATAATAATAATAATAATAATAATAATAATAATAATAATAATAATATTAATAGATACGTTGTGAAATACTAAGTAGACAAGTAGAATAATGTATAAAGAAATAATCAGAAATTGCGAAAAGGCTAAGTAAATAATGGTGGTGGTGGTGGTGGTGGTGAACTAAAATGTGAACAAATACCCGTAAATAGAAATGTCAGCTTAATCTGTTAAGAACGGCATACAACATTAAAAAAAAATAACAGAATATACTTCCTACTTCACTCACCTTGTAAAATCCAGTCGGCACGAAAATTTGTCGATTTCCATCCCCTATACTCAGAGCGTCTTCAGAGAAAATTGTCTGAAATAAGAATAATAATTACAAAGATAGAAAAATATACTTTTCAACCTTCAAGAATTACATTATTTCGTACGTTCTGTCCTCACTCCTTCTTTATTAAGAATTTTGAACAAATAATAGCATCCACATCAAATCTCCTTAATAATCCGTGGCCCTACAGCCCACGAAGGGTCAAGACCGACCAGCCGGCTGTTGGCCTCACGGCCACATGCCGAAGTAGAGGTGGACGATCATGTAACCAGAATGCAGGTATCGTGTGGTTAGCACGATGAGCTCCCCAGCCGTTATAGGTTGTTTGAGTAAACGGATTTCGCTACCTATCGCAGCTCCCCAAGTGCATCACGATGCTGGGTGGGCTCCGGTCCCATACACTGGCCGAAATTTTATGAGAAAATTTCTTCCCCCATGAGGACTCGAACCAGCGCGCATTCCGTAACGTGAGTCCCAGGCAAGATGCCTTAGACCACGACGCCACGGCGCGGGGCATCAAATCTCCATGGTAATGAGAAAAAGACCCAAGGCTATGGGGCTTCGACAATATAGACTGAACATTATACACAATGACCACAGAAACATTCTGTGCTTATAAATTACTATAATTTTGTAACTAAGTTATACGTATTATAAAATTCACACCGGTGCTATTAGGATGTGTAATTGTAAATTGTGGCGGAAAACAATAAATGGCACCACAAGAAAAAAAGACACTATTTCTGCTTTTTCGCTTGTCATTGTAGCATTGCTGAATAGAAGAAAATTGTGTTAAATGATGTGAATGTTCACCTTTCAGAAAGATAAAGTACCACCATCGCTCTTAAGAAAATGTACGGGTTCTTGAGAGCACTCAGTGCAGACGTTTTGACATTCCTGTATTAGAGCAAAGGATAAAGTAGATAGGGCGTTATTTTACATGCATTTTTCTTTTAAAAATCTCAAAATATTTGCACTATGTCCCTAACACTCTGAATAAATTACACAATATTTGCCTGGTGTGTATAAATAATATGTGCTACTCGTGTAATTGTAATGTTTTATCCTCTTTTAGATACTTTGATTATTCAATAACGACACGGAAATCAGACAGTTAAGTGTGTGGTGTAGGGATATAACGGAAGCTAATCGAAATTAACATCTCTGATGGACAATAAATTAAATACCTTTCATATATTGTGCAAAATATTAATTCCTTATAGTGAGTACTTCCCATGGTTATTCATGTAGAAATCGCTCCACAACAGAAGAAAGGCTCTTTAGATATCATCAATTAATATATATAGGCTACTATGCGTCCACGGTGCACCACATCGAGGTGGATATACGTGGAAATGAATTAAGGGGACCAAGACGTGAGTTTTATACATTTTCAACATGAATGTTTTTTTTTTTATTTTTTACCTGGAAACATCAAAGATATCTAGATGAAATATTGCATGTAGTACATTTGCCATAGCATAATTAATAAACATCCAAAAGTACACTGAAAATGTTTAACTAGTTTGATCACAATAAATATCTTAATTCTGGATAAGAAATAAAACAATGTTACATTAAAGTATCAATATCTATGGATATATAAATCACATGGAAGAAATTATCATTTTCTTGCATCAAGAATGAGGAAGAAATTCGCTGGTGCTCGTGTAAAGGGAGTTAAGTATGAGTTCGCTAAACTGAGATAAGTATAGATTTCAACTCTCCCCAATTCTTTTTTTCTTGTGTTAAAGGGGTTAAATCATCCTTGCATCCATGATGCAGTTACAGTACTCCATATTTTGTGACAAAGGGGTCTTGTTCAGTACCAAAGGAGATAAGTTTACGTACCTTACAATTTTGATTTAACCCCCTTTACACAAGCACCCGCGAATTATTGTATGCCTTACAATTGCTACTATTGCAATCATTTCACATGAAAAATCAATTAATGAAATTTTATAATCGTAAATTAATTTATCTATTTAATAAAATTTTTTTGGAATGCAAGTTTTTCCACCTATCTTATGTAAAACTGGTAAAAAATGAAGATACCATCAATTCCAAATGTCATGAAAAATTGTATAGCTTTAGTTCCATGAATTTTAGAGATATTGGTACTTTAATGTAATGTTGTTTTAATTTTTGTTTATATTTTAATATTAATTGTAGTGTAATCAAACTATGTAACCAATTTCAATGTGCTTTAGAACATTTATTCATTATGTTATGGTTAATTTGCAGGAGCAATTTCATGCAGATATCTCTGATATTTCCAGAGAGAAAAAATAAAAAGTATATATGTTGAAAATGTAGAAAACTCACGTGTGGGTCCCCTTAAGAAATTGTAGAACAGGTTAAACAGAATTGCCACACAAAAATCTATCCCAAATACCATAATTTTTAATAAAAAAATTCCGCTTAAACTCGCAAGGACTTGAACCCGGTAATCAGGCACTGAAAATAGGTACTTCAACCTTTCGGTCAACGGTGAATTCATGGTAAAATAGTTAAGGCGATGCGATACTGAAAATAGACCAATTTTGACAAATTTTAGATTTTTTTTTTTATTTTCGCGCTAAAAATGTACAGTTTCATGAAAATTTTATCTCAGTATCTTAATTATAAATACCCTATACTTTTATACAAGACTTTCATTTCAAAACGTCATATTTAATAACTAATTATTTAAATTGAAATCAATTTAAACAAAAAAACAGGTAAATTTAGATAGTGAGGGAGAAGTCTGAAACCAGGCTTATTACATTTTAAATTTCACCCCCACTTTGAAATATCAAATGGTACTCCTATATTTTTATACTTAAATATGAAAGAGCATTCAATTGTTTATACACCTCATTAATTTATTTCACATCCTTTGATTTATATCGTTGCCTGGCAGCCTCGATTTTTGTTACTCTTGATTAGAGCTGAAGCTACAAATACCATTGAACATACTTTCTTGTAATAGTTGTGTTCGTGTATTAAATTATTGTAAAATGGTGTATACCCTTCTAGAGAGAACAGAAATCATACCCCCAAACTAAATTCAGCTAGTTTTGCTATTAGATCTATGCAAAAGATAGTAAATATCAATACCTTAAAGCAATATACTTTGCATACTTCCACTCGGTAATGAGTTTTGGAATAATATTCAGGAAAAATTCCACAGATAGTAACAGTACATTCCTACTACAAGAAAGAGTAATTAGAATAATAATAGGTGATAAATCTAGGGACTCGTGTAGGACTATTTTCAAAAAACTACGTGACTTACGTTTTTCTCAGGATGTCTCTCGTTGAAAACTCTACTAGTTTTACGAGCACAATGGTTTTCAGTTCCATAAGTAAATATGATTTCTTCAATGTTCAAACATTAATAAAAGGAATACAAATGAACAAATTAGACTAATGCTCAATTGTACAATATGCAGTGTTACCTTTAAGAAAAAATTAGATTATTATTATTTTTTTAGAAATATAATTTTCACTAAAATATTAAAAAAACACAAAATAAGTTTAATTTTTTAACAACTGTTTATGAGAAAAGATTGAAATTTGCAATGTTATTATGATATTGATACGAATATTCAATAAAAATGTCAAGTATCTAGCTAAAAAATTGTGGATTTTAGAAATTTCAGTAGCGCATCGCCTTAAGCTGTATTTTATTCCTTCCTTTTTTCCATCTACAACAAGCTAGGTTACCTAGTTACCAACTTCCATACAAAACAAGGATGATATTGTGGATTAACCTACATCGAATCTATTGATTTTGAAGTTGATTTGTCGCCTGTTTTTAGGACTGCTCATTTGCTGGAATGAGCTCGATCGTGGCTATGATCCGCTTGAGATAATCTACTTACCACTTGACTGCCGCGCTTGGCGATGCTGTACAGACTGCCTCTGGCCTTGCCTGCGGGCATCACGAGGATGTCAGACCACTGGACACGCCAGCTCATGGACGCGATGGCTGCCTCCAGTTTGTAGTGTCTGCAACACAAACACGCTCAGTCAGCAAGTGATACGATTCTCTCTCTCTCTCTCCAATTAATTAATATACATGTGCACATCTATGTAGAGAATTTCAGTTCGAGTAAACTTCGGATACTGTTAGACAATGGTAATGAAACGTGATGGTGATGACGTATTCTCAGTTGGAAACTAACATGACGTGTAAGTGGTGGGTGAGGTAGTACTGTAGCAGAAGCTCCTAAAATATTCTGCATTTCTACAATAATAAACAATAGAATTCATCATTGCCAGATTTCAACAATAGAAGACACTACGCAAATTAGAAACAACAACAGTACAGTTGGTAAACTTGTTGTATTGTATTGTATTATATTGTATTCATTAACTTCCATGGCATAGCTAGAATATGGAACAAGTCAAAAAACTTAATACTACTATAAAGTTTTAATTTATAGTCACAGTATAGATGAAATACATATATATATATATATATATATATATATATATATATATATTTATTTTATTAGGTTATTTTACGACGCTGTATCAACATCTAGGTTATTTAGCGTCTGAATGAAATGAAGGTGATAATGCCGGTGAAATGAGTCCGGGGTCCACCACCGAAAATTACCCAGCATTTGCTCATATTGGGTTGAGGGAAAACCTCGGAAAAAACCTCAACCAGGTAACTTGCCCCGGCCGGGATTCGAACCCAAGCCACCTGGTTTCGCGGCCAGACGCGCTGACCGTTACTCCACAGGTGTGGACTAGTTGAAATGTATACAGAAGAATTTTACAATATAGTCTATTAGTACAACACAAAGTTTTAGTATCAATTTCATGAAGCATTGTTGAATGTCATGAATTCACCTACAGAATAGAAGGCGTTTGAGATTAGGTACCGGTAGTCATTTAATTTGGCCCTATGTAATCTTATGTTTTGAGTTTCTTTTTTATAACGATAGGGAGGCTATTAAAAATTTTTACTGCCATATTATAACGCACTCCTTTTTGATAGCACGATAGATTTTCCGATGAAGTATGCAAGTTATTTTTGACACGTATTTATGCTATGAACTGTTGAATTAGTTACAATGTTTTCACGATTGCATACGAGGAAGATTATTAATGAAAATATATACTGAAAAGCCATGGGGATTATTTGCAGGTTTTTGAAAATAGTCCTACACGATTCCCTAGATTTGACATCTAATATTATTCTAATTACTATTTTTTTTAGTAGGAATATACTGTTACTATCTGTGGGATTTCGCCAGAATATTATTGCAAAACTCATTACCGAGTGGAAGTATGCAAAGTATATTGTTTTTAAGGTATTTGTATTTAGTGTCTTTTGCATAGATCTAAGCTGAATTTAGTTTGGGGGCAATTTCTTTAACATGATTTTTCCAATTTAACACATTATCGATTTTTAAGCCAAGAAATTTGGTTGTTGTTCCTAATAGAGATCTATTGTTAATTTTTGCGCTTTAAATTTGCGAGGTTGAATTTGGACAGGATTTAAATTGAATTATGTTAGTTTTGTTACAATTTAATACTAATTCGACTGAGAACCAGTTACATATTTTGAAGAGAATTTCCTCTGTTGAAGATTGGAATGTGTTGGAGTTATTGGCTGTAATTACTATTTTTGTGTAATCTGCAAATAATATGGGATGACCTACATCTTTTATTAGTGGTGGGGGCAAGATCATTTATGAACACTAGAAAAAGTAGGGGACCTAATATTATCCTGTAGGTCCTCTAACTAGAATATCTTCCTTTTACTGTCACGCGTTTATTGCTAGACAGATATTGAGTGACCTGCAACTGTTTTCAAATATTTGGAACTTATCCTGTGGGAAAGAAGATAGGCTAGTATGCAAAGACGGAGGATGTCGGCTCTATATTCGTCTATGCTGTGAAAGTTTGTTTGTCTTATCGGTACAAGTACCGTAATCTTGAGATAATTTATGCAAAAAGGCAATGGTCTTCACTGTCACATAGCTTCAATTCATACTCGATTTTAAATGACAACTCACAAAATAAAATTACGTATAATTCAGAACTAATTTATAATATAGACCTATTATTAAATGTAATTTTGCCACAACCTGTGTACAGTTATATATATAAACCAGAACTATAGTCCCGTCGCTCTTACTTCCGGCAGCCAATCATGTTGCAGTTCGCCTACATTTAAACGTATACGTCTTGTCATTCGCTGTTGATGACGTTATGAACTTACCAAGACTCTATAGATACTGGGTATAATCGTCCGCCATTTTAGTTCTTTCATTGGCGTTCGCAGAGAGGACATGAGGACGCTATTTGCCGCACCGTTAAACATTATCATGTCATAGCTCCTATGCAAGTCAATCAATCGCTCTGTAACTTTTAGGATTCATAGATAAATGTCTAAGGAAAGTATAGAAAAAAATTCTAAATCAAAATCCTCTTTGGAAAATGAGAAAAGAAATTATTAACTTCGAAGTGAGCAGTCCAAAATAGACATTGAGATGATAAACGACAATTTTTTTTTATTTTTCATATTAGATACGGGGTCAAAGCGAAATAAATGTTTAGAATGAATTGAAATTACTTTTAAAAGTGGCTGCTATTCAACGCCCTACCTAGCGTGAAAAATAAAAAAGTTTGTTGCTTATCATGTCAATGTCTAATTTGGACGGCTCACTTCGAAGTTAATAATTTTTTTCTCACTTTCCAAAAAAAAAAAAAAAAAAGGATTTTGATTTAGAACTTTTTTCTATGCTTTGGTTAGATATTTATCTATGTATCCTAAAAATTACATCGCGTTTGATTTATTGTCATAGGAGCTACGACATAATATTTAACAGAGAGGGAAACAGATTCCTCGTCTGGTAGCTCGGCAACGAAAGAACAAAAATGGCGAACGATAATACCTATTAGACTTTATAGAGCCTTCATTTCCTAAGACGTAAGCAAAGAGGAGGAGTCACGCCGGAAATAACAGCGACGCGACTGTAGTATGTATAACCAAAGTTTTACTATATTTCCTAATTCTGCATGGAACGTAAAACAGATGCCAACATTTACTGAAATACGAATACCAAATCAGTCACAAGTGCGATAAATAAATATAGGCCTACTCGTACTAACAGGATATTATGCGTTATACAATTTAAATTCTGCAGGTATGTACGTACAAATGTATGAATTGGAATTGCGTTAGCATATAATACCTACTTTAATTCCTTATGTGTTAATTATAATTGTAAGCACGCAACGAGGATTGTTACAGCATTATAAATAGGAGATAAGCAGGCTCTAGTTCATTCCGAGAGGAGAATTTTCGAGCACCAACAACATCAATGGCGATTATGCACGGAATGGCTGGCTCGGGGCTCTAATCTGGGGACTGTGCAAGAGATTTTCACCTGCCGTTGGAAATGCGTATTTAGACGTAGTTGACCTCGTAATTACTGGACTTAACGAGTCGTTTTGAATCGGAGGAGGACGGTCCCTGTGGTCTCGTTTTTCTAGTTGTTGGCCTCATTATTGCCTCTGCAAGGTAGTTTGAGGTTTAGTTGCCGTGAACTTTATAGAATTTCCACAAATTCATCCAGTCCAAATTGGTTAAATGTCCGACGAACCCGGGTTCGATCCACATTGTCAAAGTACAGATTTCTCTATTCTTTTAACGGATACTACTAATTCCACAATTTGAGACAACTGGTCGAATCTACGGCTGGCCACTAGTATCCAGAATACAAAGCAGAGGTTAATTTAAAAATAAAACACAATATGATTTGCGGAGAGAATACAGAATAATGGTAAATTAAAAAGTAAAGTAAAATTTGATTTCGGAGAAACATGAGATGAAAGTACTATAAAGAAGAATGAAATGATGTAAATAATATTACGTAGTGTTATACAAGTGATTATGTAAAATTGATAATGAATCTTTCAATATCATTAAATAAATTTTGCTAATGTCCTCATTGGAAAATTTAAGAGAAAGGGAATGGTTTTGGTTAACTTAAATGAAGTACCCCTAGCGCCAAAAAAGAAGCCCTTTCACTTCCCATGTATTAATTAATATTCATTTTGTATCTCTCATTGAAGTGAGGAATACGTTGATTGTAAATAGACTTCTTTTTATCGTTAACGTTATTGGCTTGTTGATCATCCCCAAAACGGACAGTAGGTTAAGAATGAGGCTTCTTTGATTCCGGCGATCGATGGCTATAATGTATGCTTTTCTCGTTGACCCATTCTTAGCCAAGCAGTCCACTTCTTCGTAAACCTCCCAATTTGTCTTCCGAAGAGTGGTTGCTATGGATGGAGCTTCTCACTTTATGGTGAGTTCTTCTTTAGGGCAATAACCCAAAACATGCCCAAGAGTTTCTACTTCGCTGCATCCTGGATGACGACAGTTTTGATCTTGGAAGGAACGATCTGACACAGATCGTACTGCTGCGATGTTTGTGGACATCTTTATGGCATTGGTTCACTCTGATCTGAGGATGATATCCCTCTTCTATTACTAATCCAAGAATTGTTTTTCGGATCTTCACTGTATGTTAGCACTGTTTATCTTTTTGTGGACGACGACACCAATTATTAAGCGACCTCCGCCGTAACTCAGATCTTAAACTTCGTCCTGCCATCAAATGTGCTTCTGCGTTGTTGGGAATGTTTAATTGTGAAAGAGCTTCTTATTTTTCAGTTTCAAGATTCCTGCAGAAATGAAGATGTTCGTCATTTATTTTTAGAAGACTTCTGGCAATATTGTAGTGTTGGAGGTGTACTTCCCATTCAGCATTAAATGTACTTTTTCCGCCTTGAATTTATACTGTGTTGTCCCAAGAGGTCTTCCTACGTCATATTAATCACCTGAGCAAGAAATACACTGATATACGACTATGTACTACTGGAAGTACAGTCATGAAAATTTGCACATAAGTTAATGTAGTGAAGATGTATAAAGTTATGCAAGAACTTTTAAATTGTTGGTTTAGAAGTAATTTTTTATTCTTCACTAACACTGCTCTTAGAGCTAATTTTTTTAAAATAAAAAGTATATATTTTTAAGATATATGCAGTATACGGCAAAACAAACGACACTGAGATGTTATTTAATTGCGTTGGTACAGTATGTGTTCAAAATGTGTACCATCACGTGTCCCACATTGTTCATAATGTTTCTGAAATTAGATGTGCTACATATAACAAAATATTCTAGACCAGAAATGTATGGCCAAAACAGGATACATATTTTGTAGAATCGATTTAATCGCGATCTAATTCGAAGAAGAGTTTATGAATTTTATGCAAATTAAACCGTTCCGACTATATAAAAGTTTTAGCGTTCTCCGCAGCAACACGATGAATAATGAATAGGGGTTTCCATACTACAGAACCAGTGAATCCAGGTTGAGAGCGGTTGAGGTTGCTATCGTCAGTAGACGTCGCCAAGGGAGCATCTTAGGCTGACACCGGTGTACAGTACGATTATTTTGTCCTGACAGTCCCGGAGATGTGCGCCTGGGTCAGGCGAGTCCATTTAGTTACGCCAAGGGGTGTTTGGGTTAGTCACTCGCTTGTCTTCGGAGCAATTGGATGTCATGCGTGCGGTAGAGCGGTATGTTTCCAGTACAGTTAAGCTGCACTGCATTCCTTTACCGACCGCTCGCCCTTATCTCTACTTCTAAGCTCTTCCCACTACTCCTATTACTTCCCCTCTTTCGCGTCGCTGAACTGTCAGGACTAAATAATTGGTCTGTACAATAATTGTAAGCACTTCACGATGCAGTGAATTGTCTGCCATATTTTTGAAGACATGAAACTATAGTCCCGACGCTGTTATTTCCGGCGTGACTCCGCCCCTTTGCTTACGTCTTAGAAAGTGAAGGCTCTATAAAGTCTAGGTAGGTAGTATCGTTCGAAATTTTTGTTCTTACGTTGCCGAGCTACCAGACGAGAAATCTATTTGCCACACCGTTAAACATTATCACGTCGTAGCTCCTATGATAATAAATCAAACGCAATGTAATTCAGCAAATAATTGAGCGGCAAATAACGTCTTCGTGTGCTTTCTGCGAACGCCAACGAAAGAGCTAAAATGGCGGGCGATTATATTAAGTATTTATCGAGCCTTAAGAAATGAATCGGCGAATCACAAGACGCACACGTTTAAATGCAGCCGACCTGCAACGCGATTGGCTGCCGGAAATTAGAGCGACGGGACTATAGATAAAATGAGGGGAAGAGTATTAAATGGAGTGCATGGTGAAGTTAGATTTGTAATGCTATTGGAAATGGAAGAACCCCAGGTAATCTTCGTTCTTCTATCTTAAGTCACTCTAGTCAACGAAGGCTATGAAACCCAAGTTCGTGCCCTAGCTAATGTAGACACTAAAGAAAATACTTTAATGACGACATTTAAAGGCCAAGAAGAAGGCTGAGCAACGAGGTACACAATAATAAGACCTTTGTTTTCTTTTTTTATCGATCACAGAAGTTCGATGCAGTTAACTTGTAGCCTACTAACTTGAAGCTGAAGAACATTATAGCAATACAAGTAAAATTAGATAAAATGCCACGGCTGAAAAATTAAGATGGTTTTCAAGCAACATTACGGTTTACAACTTTCGTAAAATGTTTATTATTCCCATAGCGGACATTATATTTTATTGCATGTTTCATAAAGGTTGGCGTTATCTCTGCTCAGATTCGCGTATTTCTTTATTTATTCCCCGAACCAAAGCAATGGCCCAATGTACGACGAATTCCATTCATAAAGAGCTTGGATGGCTACATTCTATCGTCTCGTAGTCCTCCCACTGCAAGCGGTTACATGCTTTTAAACCTTTTTATTATAAAATAAGACCCTGTAACATTTCTGAGAGTGTAACGACATCCATTAATCTCGTTTTATTTTTATTTTCCAAAGTATACAAACAGGAGGCTAAAGAATGAAGGTAACTATTAATTTTAATATAATGTACAGTTTCATAAAAAGAGTGGACTACTACTTGGAGGGCAAAATATTTTAAAACCAGTACAAGAGAATACGTTTTGCAAGGCAATGCCTGAACTATGATTGGAGACGAGGTCGACGCTACAATTTCTCGATACTGTATATCTTTATTTTTTTGACAGCTTCGATGCTCGATACCTACTATAAAATTAACAATGAAAATTGAAAATACAAACTAATAAAAAATATGAATACTTCAAAGATCATTGGAGCTATTTACACTTTACTAATATTTTCCGCGTCTTAATGATCACATCTTACTAAGGGGAAGGACCTACTGAAATGAGCAAATATGTGTCAAAATTAACATTCCTTATATTTTTAGCCTAAAAATACTTAATTTGAGCGAAATTTCAAGGTCGTTAGAAAGAAATTAATTCTTTTACTCCATTTTTAAATAGCCGCTGCGCTCCAGTCCCCTTGAATATCCGGAGTTTTTTAATTTTACTTTTTCAACATTTAATTTGTAATATATCAGACAATAATATAAAAAACTGAATAAAAACTTCAGGGCATATTCTCACATTATACATGAAGAATTTAGTGAAAGAAAATTGTCACATTGAAAATTAAAGGGTAAGTTAAAAATAGACGTGCAAAATAAAGTTAAAATATATGATATGATATGATGATATGATATTTATTTGTCAATCAACTTTACAATTCACAGTTATGGTGGACCTTAAAATTTCTGTTTTTCGATCCACCATTCCTTTAATACATATAATTCTTTTCTATTAATGTATTCTTTGCCGAGAATTTCTTGATTACTTTCTAATGTTCTGTTATGACTGAATTGCTATATGTCCTTCCCCCTCTATCCTCTTCTATTCTCTCCCTCTTACCTAGACTGTCTCCCTTACATTTCTCGCTCACCTATTAAATATTGCATATTCCTTCCTTAACAATTTGCGTTATTTATTTATTTTCTTCTCTACCCTCAAATCCTACCTACTCTTAATCATTGTTTTCTCGCTATTTTCTCCTACATTACTTGCTGACTTTTCCGTTTACTCTTATTTACAACACTTACATCACTTTTTTTTTCTATCCTCTGTTTATTTACATATTTATCTCTTTCTTTTCGCTTCACTCCTAAATTTCCTATTTTATTACCTCTTTCCATATATTTATTTCTATAACACTCCTACAGTTGTAGTACCCCTGATACTACTCCCAACCACAACATTGATAGATTGAAATATCTAATTCACTTAATTACACTTGCAATTTCTCTCTCATTCCACTTCACATTTTTGTATTCATTGTTTGATAGTCTATCTTATTCCCAGCTTACCCTATCTTCTTACACTTAACACTTTCTTCTCTGTTCCTTTTCCTACACTTTTGCCACCCCTAACTTTCTTGCACTCACTTTTCAGCACTCTTCTTCTCCGCTAATAACCTCTCCAAAGCCCTATCTATTCTGTCCTCACAATCACTAATATCTGGTAGTCGCTTCATTTCTTCACTCGTTCTTCACATGTCTTCTCTTGCATTTCCTCCATTAGTCTTGTCTATGCTCCTGAACTCAGACACCTCCAGCTGTTTCCCTAATCCTTCGTCCGCTGTATTTAGTTAAAATATAAAAATTAAAATTTCTAAAAATCATCAAAGAAAACTGATAAGCAGTTTTTTTAGATTACATTTAAGACAAGATTTCTGATTCTATGATACTATTGACAACAGGTAAGTTATATTATTTTCTTTATGCTCGACCATGCCGAAATGTAGTAATTATACACCTGGTAGCACTTTAATGCATGCCATTAAAGTACACCTACTCATTAAAGGTCAGGTCTTTCAGCCAATGACGACTCAGGTTACAACTGTTCAGCCAATGACAGGTCAGCTTTCTACCGTTATAAAACCGCAAGTATCGATTATTCTCGGATATGAAATCGAAAGAGTATTAGCGAAAAGTCACGGAGGCTGGAAATCCAATACTGTCGCAAAAGGTTATGTTCTGTTACTATAATAATTAGAGTTAATTGTAAATAATATTCAAATAAATTCAATTTGTCATCTCGTTTTTCAATGTCTAATTTAATTTCAATGTTATCTCTGTAGGTTCTTATGGCCTAGCAAGGTCAATGTGGACATCTGTTCCTCGGAGAAAATCAATACTTTCGCGTCTGCGCACGTCTCACAACATACGGGACATTGCTCCAGGTCAGATACAATAAAATTAATAATATCAAGTTATAAATATGGTCGAGCATAAAAAGTCGTATGAAACTCGCCTATAATGGTAATTAAGAAGCTCGTATGGAAATTATGAAACGAGCGCAAGCGAGTTTCATAAATATCCATACTCACTTCTTAATTACCTTCATTGTAGGCTCGTTGCATAATGTACTATTATAATATTGCATTTTTTTTAATTTTTTATATCTGTGATTGTACAATAAAGAGCAAAAGTGAAAATGTATTTAAAAGGCTTCATACATAGATATGAAACTAAGTTAGGGGCATAGAGGCTCTACTTAAAATAATGTGAGAAAAGAGATTTCCTGTAGGTCCTTCCCCTTAATAAAAAGGAGGCCAGCGGCGCGGCGTAGCTCAGACGACTGAAGCGCTTGCCTGCTGATCCGGAGTTGCTCTCGGGCGTGGGTTCGATTCTAGCTTGGACTGATTACCTGGTTGGTTTTTTCCGAGGTTTTCCCTAACCGTAAGACAAATGTTAGGTAATCTATGGCTAATCCTCGGTCTCATCTCGCCAAATACCATTTCGCTATCACCAATCCCATTGACGCTAAATAACACAGTAGTTGATACAACGTCGTTAAATAATTAACTAAAAATAATTAAGAAGGAGATATAGAATTCTTAGCTTTAAATAAGTTACTGTTCTAGGAAATACCGGACATACGAAATTCATTCACACGCTTTATACCTGACCGAACCCATTCTGGGTGGACAACGAGAATATAAAAAATTTTACCGTAATAATATATCCAATTCCCCAAAAATTTCTGTCATGCACCATTACTGAGGGCTATTGAAATGTTTGGTTTACGAGTTCACAATTATTTTACAACCTACTGCTAAAGAATAATGTTTAATGATGGGGAAGACAACACATTTCCGTAAAATGTGGAAGAGGGATGGATATACCACATGATTCTATAAACTTTGATAAAGTTAAAATTAATGTATCCATGAAAGAGAAAAAAAAAGAATCAAAGAAAGAAAAAGCAATCAAAAGAACACGAAAGAAAGACAGAAGAAAAGAACCACTAAAAACAAAGAAAAAAGTATGATATTTTCCAAAAGTACAGTTCACTCCCGACACTCCCAAGTATCGTGGACCCAACTCTAATTTTATTAATATATTATTCTTCTGTCCCGCGCCGTGGCGTCGTGGTCTCAGGCATCCTGCCTAGGACTCGAGTTACGGAATGCGCGCTGTTCGAATACTCTGGGGGAAGAAATTTTCTCATGAAATTTCGACCAGTGTATGGGATCGGTGTCCACCCAACATCGTGATGCACTTGGGGAGCTACGATAGGTAGCGAAATCCGGTTGCGCAAATCAGCTATAATGGCTGGGGGGCTCATCGTGCTAACCACACGATACCTCCATTCTGGTTGGATGATCGTCCACCTCTGCTTCGGCACGTGGCCGTGAAGCCAGCAGCCAGCTGGTCGGTCTTGGCCCTTCGTGGACTGTAGCACCACGTATTATTATTATTCTTCTGCTTCAAACTGTAGACTCCTGTATCTGTTGCAGCTCCTTTAACTGATCTAGCTATCGTTTTATTGATCGGCTCTTGCATCTTGTACCATCAGGTTGATATCTAATGACTAATTTAGGTACATACTGTTTTTACTCTTCCTTCGTACGTGGTCTCGTCAACTATCCCGATATGCGTTTGGACTCTTAGACTATTTATAGTTACATCATAGTAAACAATTCATTATAAATTAAATCATCATAATTTTCAAGATTGAAAATTTTAAATAATTTACAAACTTTTTTTTTTTAATTTTTAGCCTTTCTATATCAAACGTCTATTTATATGTTGTTGATATACAGGGACATCATTTTATTTTTACTTCAATTTTTTTTGTACCTGAGTTTTTGACTGTACTTCACTCCCACCCCTTCTACTAAGGAAGTTCCAACTCCACACAGAACCAAGACCGCAGATAGTAAGCAGTACTGAGTTACTGAGTATAGTACGTTCCAGAAATATGTTTGCGTTTTCCAGTGACGAAAGAGCTTTCAATATTGAATCATATTTTCGCACAGGTACTGTCCGTTTGCCTACGTCGCATCCCGATTTCCCCCACCTGCTTCTGCTCGCCCCTCTGTAATAGCTGGGCTGTCTTAGCTCTTTTCTGAAAACATTAATTTCTCTTAGGAATTGGAAGTTTACGTAATATTATACAGCTGTTTAATTTAACTTAAATAAAAGAGCCTCGTTAAGAAATTAACTGTCATGTGATTTCCTCCCTTTCTACAATCCTGCGGCATAACCACTTGGACGGACAGTAGATAGCATGTATGAGTAATTTTATATTTTCGGGTCGGGCAGAAGTGAAGATTGAATTTACAGTACGTAGAGTAGGTACAGAATTATTTCAACATGAGTTACTAGTACGAAGGACGAAACTGGCAATTGGAATTAGATGCAATAATCTATTGTGCGATAATATGCACAAAAGAACTGAAGCCTGTATCGAAATGAACGGCCACCATTTTCAAAATTGTGTTTAAATATTCATATTATGATTATTTTTCAATTTAACTTCTTTCTCTATATTGTACGCTAATGTGCTGTAGACAGTATAATATAAACTGCATAATGAATACGTTCGCATGGATAACTCAGTTCGTGAGTAAAAACACTTATTCTTAATACAGTACTGTACTTCGATTAAAGAAAAACCTAATGAAAATTATCAAATTCAAAATCGCGGTATTTCCTAGTTTACGTAAATGGATGAACTACTTTTCTTCCTTCCTATACCTAGTAGAGTGATTTGTGTTTTACGCCATTATCATCGAACTCCAGTCTTTGAGGGGGGAGCAAGCGGTGTTTCCGGTTCTCTATAGGTATAGACAGGTTAATATTAAAAATGTTAGTAAAAATGAAATGATGTCCCTGTATAATTACTGTCTTTCAAAATATATTATTAGAAAAGATAATTTAATTCAAATTAATGCCTAAAAAGTAGGCTTTCTTGTCTAAAAACGTGGAGGACACTTAACACTTCACACTCTTTTAAAACCTTTACAAGACACTTTATAAATTACAAGACGTCTCAAATTTAGCAAGACGCCTAAAATGTTGCAAGACATCCCAAATTTAGCAATACGTCTCAAATTCAGTAAGACGTCTCAAGACGCCTCAAATTTAACAAGACGAATCAAATTCAGCAAAACGCATCAAATTCAACATTCATTTATAGTGTTCTGCCCAAGGGCAGGTCTTTCCTATTTTCTGCCTTCATCTTTGTCTCCGCATATGATCCATGTATCTTAATGTCGTCTATCATCTAATATTTTCTTCTGCGCCGAACTCTTCTCCCGTTCACTATTCATTCCAGTGTATCTCTCGGTATGCAGTTTCTTCTCAACCAGCAAATTTAGACAGATCCATGAAATTTAGCAAGACGCATAAAACTAAACAAGAAGCATCAAATTCAACAACACGTCTCAAGACGCCTCCAATTCATCAATTCCTCTCAAATTTAGCAAGACACCCCAAATTTAGTAAGACGTTTCATATTAGCAAGATGCTTCAAACATGACAATACGCCTAAAATTCAGCAATTCCTCTCAAATTTAGCAAGACAGCTCAAATTCGGCAACACGCCCCAAATTTATCAAGACGCCTGGAATTTAGCAACACAACTGAAATTTAGCAATACAAATGTAGCACACGTCCAAAATTTAGCAAGACACACCTCAAACACGATAAGACGTCTCAAATTTAGCAAGACGTCTGAAATTTAGCGAGGTGTCTCAAATTTAACGAGACACCTCAATTTAACAATAAGCATTAAACTTAACAAAAAAGCCTACAATTTAGCAAGGCACCTTAAACATGACAAGAGACGCATTAAATTTAGCAGGATGTCTCAAATTTAACACGATGCCTGAAACATAACAACACGCCTCTAATGTAGCAAAAGTCTCAAAATTAGCAAGACGCTTCAAATTTCATTTAAAAAGATGCCTCAATTTAACAAGATGTATCAATCGTAATTAGGCGTTTGGGTATCCCACGTTGTCCTGGATCTTGGTATTCTGATCACAGTGACCGTGAAAGTCTAAAAACTCACTCTGTACTGTATATTGTTATAATTAGTCCATTACAGCAGTGTTTTCTAATATTAATATCGTATATCGCCACTTCCTATGTAATAAAAATGTTATAACCCGCCGATGGAACATGCATGTCATTTTCTGCTGCACCTAAATATTTAAGGATCCGTACTTCAGATTCGTTCATCAATATTGGAATATTCACAGCTTTATACAATTGCAATTGCTTACTGGCTTTTAAGGAACCTGAAGGTTTATTGCCGCCCTCACACAAGCCCGCCATTGATCCCTATCCTGAGCAAGATTAATCCAATCCCTACCATCATATCCCACCTCCCTCAAATCCATTTTAATATTATCCCCCATCTACGTCTCGGCCTCCCCAAAGATCGTTTTCCCTCCGGCCTCCCAATTAACACTCTATATGCATTTCTGGATTCACCCATATGTGCTACGTGCCCTGCCTATCTCAAACGTCTGAATTTGATGTTCCTAATTATATCAGGTGAAGAATACAATGCGTGCAGTTCTGTGTTGTGTAACTGTCTCCATTCTCCTGTAACTTCATCCCTCTTAGCCCCTAATATTTTCCTAAGCATCTTATTCTCAAACACCCTTAACCTATGTTTCTCTCTCAAAGTGAGAGTGCAAGTTTCACAACCATATAGAACAACCGGTAATATAACTGTTTTATAAATTCTAACTTTCAGATTTTTTAACAACAGACTGGATGATAAAAGCTACTCAACCGAATAATAACAGGCATTTCCCATATTTATTTATTAGGTTATTTTACGACGCTGTATCAACATCTAGGTTATTTAGCGTCTGAATGATATGAAGATGATAATGCCGGTGAAATGAGTCCGGGGTCCAACACCGAAAGTTACCCAGCATTTGCTCGTATTGGGTTGAGGGAAAATCCCGGAAAAAACCTCAACCAGGTAACTTGCCCCGACCGGGATTCGAACCCGGGCCACCTGTTTTCGCAGCCAGACGCGCTGACCGTTACTCCACAGGTGTGGACTCCCATATTTATTCTGTGTTTAATTTCCTCCCGAGTATCATTTATATTTGTTACTGTTGCTCCCAGGTATTTGAATTTTTCCATCCCTTTAAAGGATAAATTTCCAATTTTTATATTTACATTTCGTACAATATTCTCGACATAATCATATACTTTGTCTTTTTGGGATTTACTTCCAAATCTATTTCTTTACTTGCTTCAAGTAAAATTCCTGTATTTTCCTTAATCGTTTGTGGATTTTCTCCTAATATATCACGTCATCCTCATAGAAAAGCAGCTGATGTAACACGTTCAATTCCAAGTCTTACCTACCGTACATAAAGTATTTTTCATTTAATGGGTACCTGTTATTTGTCGAAATTTGTTAAATTCATTTTCATTAATATTGTTATTATTAGTTAGGCTTATTACATCGTGGATTTTGTTGTTGAACGTGTTTGTCCAGACTCTTAACGGACACTGAACGTTAACAGCTAGTGGTAATTCATGTTCATATTGTTAGTATAGTGCAAAACACCGCTTACAGTAATTGAGAGCGACACACAAGAACCATACACCCCTTCCTGCAGAAGACAAATAAAGCTTCATTCTGCTTCCGGAAACACAAGCTGGTTTACTAGATTTGTAGCCAGGAACGCGACCGCTAAGACCACATCCATAATCCTAACCTGCAGCTAATCCGTTCTCCTCTTACACAAGCGAAGACCGGATGGCATATTCCATTTATTATGTTGCAATTACAGAACAATTTGCTGGCCGAGGATAGCGACTCAAGCTGTCTCGACCAGCCATCAGTTCAATATCTTCCAGTGTACGTGGACGGGATGCTGAAGTAAAACCTGACTCGGCTGTATTGCAATTTGGAAAATTAAACTCCGTACAGAAAGTTGTATACAACGAAGGAGCTGCAAAAGCCTCAACTTATTCCGCAAAAGTTTCCCTTATATAGCATAGATAGCATTTCTTGCCGAACCCGACATAGTCGTTATAAGAACACGTACCACGAATCCATAACCCAGAGAACCGAACAAAGTGACATCGCTCTTGTGATTATTTCTTCGTTCCGTATTCACGCTGTAGTTCTGCTCGGAGCTCCCCATATTTCTTTGTGTGTTTGTTTTCTAATACATCACGCGTCTGTATCTGCTCCTCTGTTTCCGAATAGCTTTTTTTCCTCTCTACTCGACGATTGGATATCTCTTTTTTTCGTCGATAAAAATTCTTTCCCGATTCACTTTGTCAGTTGCCGTACATATCGGTCATTTATTTTTCCGCTATTTTCTACAGCTAGCTATATTTACGCGTCTTCCCTATGATTTTCAGACCCTTTCGGCTTGGAATAATGTATAGGTTGGATTCCCGATAGGGCCATAGATTTTCCAATTCACTTCATTCTTCAAGCTGTACTATGGTACTGGAGTTAGCCTCTATTCTAACACTTTGAGAATAAAGGAGGCATAGGGTTAAAATTCCTACTGTTACTAATGCCGATTATCTGAAAATGCGGGAGCTTTAACCTCCAGCTATCACGGGGGTTCTCAACACTTTTTGGTCAAGACTAGGCGATCAACTTGTGTGACCTAGGGATCTATATTGAAGTTAACAGTGTTAATGTAATAATACCACATAAATAAAAATGTAGAAATGTAAATACCTGGGAGCAACAGTAACAAATAAAAATATACTCGGGAGGAAATTAAACGCAGAATAAATATGGGAAATGCCTGTTATTATTCGGTTGAGAAGCTTTTATCATCCAGTCTGCTGTCAAAAAATCTGAAAGTTAGAATTTATAAAACAGTTATATTACCGGTTGTTCTATATCGTTGTGAAACGTGGACTCTCACTTTGAGAGAGGAACATAGGTTAAGGGTGTTTGAATATAAGGTGCTTAGGAAAATATTTGGAGCTAAGAGGGATGAAGTTACAGGAGAATGGAGAAAGCTACACAACACAGAACTGCATGCATTGTATTCTTCACCTGACATAATTAGGAACATTAAATCCCCACGTTTGAGATGGGCAGGGCATGTAGCACGTATGAGCGAATCCAGAAATACATATAGAGTGTTAGTTGGGAAGCCGGAGGGAAAAAGACCTTTTAGGAGGCCAAGACGTAGATGGGAAGATAATATTAAAATGGATTTGAGGGAGGTGGGATATGTTGATAGAGACTGGATTAATCTTGTACGGGATAGGGACCAATGGCGGGCTTATGTGAGGGCGGCAATGAACTCCAGGTTCCTTAAAAGCCAGTAAGTAAGTAAGTAAGTAAGTTAGTAAGTAAGAAATGTGTTATTCCCGTACAGAGATAAACATTATCTTCTTTTCATTATTGTTCGTAAAAAAGTCGTTCTGAGAATGCTTGTAACTTTAAGTGAAGTAATCAATTTAATTAACATTTTTGTACGAACGTTTGGAAAGACAGCATTTCTGTCAAGAAAATTGGAACTGAAAATGAGATGACCGGAAAATATTTTCAGCACTCATTTTCCATACATTTTCATATTAAGATGCATGTATACAAAAACATTTCTTATAATTAACACTTTGTTATTATTAATCTATCGTAAATTCGTTGGTTTCATTCTTATCACCAGAGAGACCGAGGAAGAGGTTGATGGAGATGTGAACGACAAAAAAAGACATGGGACGTGACGACAAATGAGAAGAAGTAGAGAAGGAAAGTGATAAAGAAGAAAGGAGACTAACCTGGAGATTAGAAAGTAGAAATGCAGAAAGACAATAAAGAAGGTATGGAGAAGAACAAGGAGGTAGAAGTGAATGTAGAGGATAAAGAAGAAGAAATAAAGTACCAGTAATAAGAAAGATGTATAGGAGGAAGAGAATAGTAAACAGGGAGATGTGAGAAGTGGATGATAAAAATTAAGAGCCAAAAAGGAAGCTAGAAAAGATAAGGGATACGGGGAGAAAGAAGTGAATGTAGAAGAGAATGAGGAATTGTTAAAGTGAGAAGAGGAAGAAGTGCAGATGTAAGAGAATAATAAAGTGACAGAGCTGAAGAGGATGGTGATAAATATTTAGATATGGAAGAGAACGATGAAGAAGATATGGCAAGGTACGAGGAGAAAGAAGTGAAAGTAAAGGAGAAAGTGGCAGTGGTAAGGTGGGAAGTCAATAGTGAAGCGATAATGGATTAATATAATGGGACAATTTATCTAAAGTTAAACATTTAGGCATTCATAGACATTTTTAGCGCTGGCTTCCGGTGGATGATCACCGAACTAACGTTTTTGTATTCATAAATCAGTGTTAGCGATATGATATGAATACTGTACAAGTAATCAGTCGATAGCCGGGGCTAGTTTAGGACGCTCGTAGCGCGGGCTAGTGAAATGTCTATGAATAGCACCCATATTTTTTGTTTTACAAAAAAATAAAATAAAACAAAACAAAACAAAAAACTATAAGGATAATGGCTAGGTGTGCATAAAAGGATATCATGTAAAAATATTTTACAAAATTTAGAAATATTGACTTTACCTTGTGAATACATTCTTTCCATAATGATGTTTTATATTTAAAACCAAGTACAAATAAGAACATTAATAATTTTCATACAAGACACAAATGAGACATCCTTTTACCCTCTGTTAGTCTAAGCTGTTATAAAAAAAAGAATTCACTATTAATGTATTACGGTATTCAATGCACTGCCTAATTATCTTAAAGCTTTGAAGGACCACGAGAAAAGGTTCAGAACAGAATTAACCAAATTTATACATACTCATACCTGCTACACAACTGATTAATTGTTCCTACTTATAAATTGAATTAATCTACATATTATGTTACCACTGTACAATTTTATATAGCGCAATTTATGAATTGCGTATAATGTAAATTGAATAATTGCTTGCTATATAATGCATATTTTATTTATAGCTCAACTGATAAATTATATACTTTTATATAGCTCAACCAATGAATTATTGATGCTTGTAATTTAAATTGGTCTGCTTGATATGTATGGTCTATTTTCGTGAAGTTAAATTGACTGAATTGTATAATTATGCTTGTAAATTGAATGAATGCTTTGTATATATTGCATCATTTTCTATTACTCGGCTGATGAATTTTTTGGCTTTGTAAAATGAATTAATTATGCTGTGTAATGTGTTTTTTGGTAAGTACTGTATATTCTTTTTTATAGTTCAACTACTTATTATGTATTGTACATTCTTGTAGAGCCTTCAACATAGCTCAAGCGGCAGATTCGCTAGCCTGTTGATAAGGAACTGCGCTCAGGTTTGAGTTATATTCCCGTTTGGTTAATTACCTGGTTGGGTTTTTACCGAGCTTTTCCCGAACTATAAGACAAATATCAGGTAATCTAAGACGAATTCTCGGCCTCACTTCATCTCACCAAGAAATTGTGTAACTCTTAACTTGTTCCACATCTTAAAGCTTCATTGATGATGTAATACCTATGGAATATAATAAATAAAATGAAAAAAATGACAGAGGGGAAGAAGTAGCCGATAAATATGTAGAGATGGGAGAGAACGATAAAAAGATATGCAGAAGTACGATAAGGAAAAGTGATTGTGAAGGAAAACGATAAAGCGGTAGAAAAAGAAGATGAAGACGTACAGGAAGAGAATGTTAAGAAGACAGATATGCGATATGATAGAAAAGAACGATAAAATGCTGAAGGTGGGGAAGTAGGAAAGGAAATACGTGAATGAATAGAAGAATGTAAGAAGTATTATAGTAAGAAAAAGAAAAGAAACAAACGTGATGGGTTGAAGGAAGAGGGGTCAAGGACGGAGAGGTTAAGATATAAAGAAAGGTGGAAGTGGAAAGGAGCATTAAAACTGGTTGCTTTCAAGCCTCGAGTAGCAGTGAGTACGTAATTTAATTGGTGCTGCGCGTTATTCAACATAACTGAATTATATTTTGAGTGTTGTAATTGTGTACTCCACATGTATTTTGCAGTTTAAATGCTGCCTCTTGCAAACAAGAGTGTTAAAATGTCTGGCGAAGAGATCTAATCGTTGAACATTTTACGAATCCACAGTCATTACAAAATAAGCAAGCAACATAAATTGTTCACTTAATAAACAGAAAGTTTAACAAGATCCACAAAATAACCACAGAATTCCTGTGACCTCTGTTAAACCGTCTGTTTATATCTCATCCTGAGGTTGCTATACATAGGGGAAACTTGGCTAATTCCGCAGTACGGGTAATTCCGCAGTAGTGCATATATGATTTTACTGCGGCTTTACAATAGCGAGAACGTAAATTTTTAGAGGCTGTTAACAGGAGGCACATTCTCTGCAGTACTATAGAAAAGAATGAAGGACATTGGTCGACACCTCTGTCGGCAATACAGTGAAACAACGAAGTTGGCTGTTTTTCGTGTTTTGCTACACAGCTGTGAAGAAAGTGAGCATTGTTACATATAAATTGTTCCATTTGTGTTAGTTTCATAATGTATTTCATAATTATTTACGACTGCGGAATTAGCCAAGTCCTATTGCGAATTTATCCGCACTGTTGCGGAATTACCCGAGTTGTTCTTTTTCAACTGTAATGTATGTACAACTTAATATATTTGCATTTTAGTAGGTCTCTTTACCTCATTTTGTAATGAAAGGTTTCGTCCATGTCTACATATCTTGATAATATTTTTCAATAAACATTTTGATAAAAATATGGTAGATTTACTTCTTAATATTGCGGAATTAGCCGAGTCTCCCCTATAGGAATTTCTATGTTCGTAACAGGCTACAATTTATTACGAACCCTGCTGAGCCGAAAGAAAAGTGTGTTGCGACTGAAGAATGTCGACCTGAGATGTTGATTTAGCGTCGTAAAATAACCCAATAAAAAAAAGAATGTCGAAGGTTCAGGATTGATACATTGCTTAATTTTACGAATGAACAACTACGTTTAAAGTAAGTTTATAATAATCAGGGACCGAAACTTGTTGCACTATAGGAGAGAGACAAATGGTTTCAGGTTAACTGTGTTTCAGAATCCCTTTACTGTGTACAATAGAAGGCGGCGTGGATCGTTCCCCTTTGAACTACTGTGTCTTAGTTGTTATTTACTTGCTTTGTGTTGCAGTCGAAGAGTAACGTTTTTAATTGGTTATTTTACGAAGCTTTATCAACTGCGACGAGATTCTTACATCAAAGGCTAGAGACCATAGAATTAATGTCGAAAAAAAGAAAATCGTGATAAAAGTTTTATATTTGGCCTTTTATCGGTAATTAGTTGTAAGACAGTCTAAATAATTTCGTATAAATTGGAAAGAGATTTTTACGTGAAAAAAATAGTAATTCAAAAACGGCCTCTCAAGTGTTGTCGAAAAAATTCGCCATTAAAATGGGACACACTCACGGACAGGAGAACGCGAATTCGATTATGCGCACTGTTCAAAACATACAGAGGTAGCCTGCCTGGAGAGAAAAAAAATAGGTTGCAGCCGCTAAATTACTCTTCAAGGAACGACCACTCATATAAATTGAGGGAAAGAAGGCAGAGGACGGACACTGGAAAGTTTTCTTTTCTCAATCGTACTATCAGGGACTGGAATGCTTTGCCTGCACACTTACTAAAGGCTTTATCAACAACCAAAAATGTATTTAAAAATAGGCTTAAGGACTTTACTAATAGACGGTAATTATACACAGTATTTAAAGGGTGTAAATGATATGTTGTTATTGAAGTGTTGTATCAGTGAAGAATTAGGTTGTGTCAGTGAAGAATTAGGTTGTGTCAGTGAAGTGTGTTGTGTCAGTGAAGTATGTAGTGTAAGTGAAACATGTTCCTGTCAGTGAAGCTTTATAGTTTATAGTGGCAGTGCAAAGTATTTGAACAGTGAAATGTTTTTGAAGTGTTAGTGAAATCAGGATAGAATCAGTGAAATGTGTCGTAGTTCCAGTGCAGTGAGTGAGTTGACAGCGAAATGAGTGTAATGTGGAAAGGTACTTGTGCAGATATGAACATATCATACTCGTGGGTTTTAGTTCGATCTTAGGTTTAAGATACAAATTAGATTTATTTCAAATGTTATGTTAAGTGATCATTTCATTACATTTAGGATATTCCCTGTTGTTGTTGTTGTTGTTATTATTATTATTATTATTATAAATTACTGTTAGTATTAATTATTAATATTATTATTAATAGTATTTTTAATTAATAAGTTTATTATTATCATTATTGAGTGTAATTAGTTACCACTGCCACCGGGTATATACCCTTTGCAGTGTGAATACATACATACATACATACATACATACATACATACATACATACATACATACATACATACATATATTACGCATTAGGCGTCAAAATAATGATTAAAAAGGTTTCATATATCATTTACTGAACAGATGCACAAGGAACCAAGACACATTTCAAACAACAGGTGTAAATTCAGGGTAATTCAACATAAGAGCTCGTAATGCCTCAATCACGTCAACTTTAACACTGGAAGTGTTAGATGATTGTTGCAGAACTGTTTCTTTCAAAGTGAGAAATGCTACACTGCAATCAGTACTTTTTATACCCTTGAAGTAATTAATTGTTTTAACACTTCTGTGAACGCATTAACATTTACCTGTAGAATATTTGCTGTGTTGAATAGTTCATTTATATTTACATACAATGAATATGAATCATATAATTCGTATTTTTCAATTTTCTGATTTGGATCATTAGTTTACTGACATGCTTAAATAATTTTTAAATTTCAGTTTTTAAGTCCAAATTAAAATTGTTAATTAATTTACCTACAGACTCCTCAACTTTATTAGAAATTACTATACTCATTCTATGCTTCTGTCATTATGCGGAAATCTGTGGTCTCAGCCTATCCCTCTCCACCACTGACCATGACTACTCACGCGCAAGTAAACAAATTCTTACCTATAGTCAAGGAACATAAAACTTGTTTCATCGGGCAACAAGTTTCGCTCCCTGATAATAACGTTCACCAAGCTACTAATTTAGCCTTAGCAAAAATAAGTTTAAGATAGGCAACCAGACTTCTAATTGGGCATTTCCATTTACTGTAATATGTATTGGACCTCACAGAGGAGCCAACCTACAGGAAATGTGGGATGGATGATGAGTCATCACCTCACATTCTGCTATACAGACCGATTATTTAGTCCTGACAGCTCAGCGACGCGAAAGAGGGCCAGTAATGGGAGTGGGGAGAGTTCCGGAGTAGAGATAGGGAGAGCGGTTGGTAAAGTCAAGCGAGTGAATAACCCAAACACTCCTTGGCGTAACTAAATGAACTCGCCTGTCCCACGCGCACATCTCCGGCGACTGTCAGTACTAAATAATCGTACTGTACTCTTCTAGTTTAAGCAATACCGTTTTATTCTAATTATTTTCTACGCTTCCTCAGTGTAGTACAATCAAATAAAAAACAAGACAACTAAACATGCTAGCGAAATTACAAAAATAGGTAGTAGGCCTAATGATAAAATCATACCGATCTGTACCCAGTGATCTGTCATTGCAAAATTCCTCCCTCTTGGACTAGACCTGAGACATATAAATTATGTCCGGGCTCTTAGTCGAGGCCTCGAAGACTTCTGCCACCATCCCCGATGCACACAAATTATAGATTTCAGAAGGAAAAGGACAACTTAAAAACGTATCATAAATGTGGAATTGTGTGGTTTTAACGTTGAAGGGAACCACACAATATGATGGATCCAAAATAGAAGAAATTCCATTGGTGTGGAATAACGGTTAGCACATCTCACCGTGGAACGACAAATCCTGGTTGGGACAAGTTACCTGGTAATGCTGGGTAACTTTCGACGCTGGACCTTGGAAACATTTCGTTGGCATTATCACTTTCATCTCATTTAGACGCTAGATAACGATATCAGTTGATAAAGCGTCGTAAAATATCCAATTAAAATGACACGAAGAAAGATATCACCGTTTATTAGTATAAAATGCATTTCATAACATGAACAACCACTGTGAATCCCTGAAATTGGATCAACTGGCTTATATCAGAGGAGATAAATCAATAAGAAGATAACAAGACGACAAATTTTACCTTTTATTCTTTTATGTCTTCATCTGGATGTTTACTCCCAGACAAGAGTGTGATCCATCAGGAAATCTGTATACAACCCCACTTTTTTATATCCTTCCCGTCTTCTTTTGTTCAGCATGAGACTTCTTATTTCCATGTCTTCGATCGCTACCCACAGATGTTGACAACGTCTCTTAAAGGAGATGTTACGTAAGACTGAGACACGGTGTAATGTCACAAAAGACACTTTTCATGGGGATTTGATATTCTCTATGAATATGTATATGTTAATATGCTATTATTTTTCCGTAAACAATTTTGTTCTTCTTGAAATTAAATATTATTTCCTAAGTGATCCAATTGAAAAACATTCCATCTCAGATATACGGTATATAGTGAATAGAGACCTAACTTATTTATTTACAATGGTCTAATGTTGAAGCAAAACAAGCGAAACAGTTCTTAGGAATTTTGTTTCTTTTTACGACTATGGTATTATCAATCGAGTACAAGTTTTTATTTATTTATTTTAGTAGGTTATTTTACGACGCTTTATCAAGAGCTTGGGTTATTTAGCATCTGAATGAGATGAAGGTGATAATGCCGGTGAAATGAGTCCGGGGTCCAGCACCGAAAGTTACCCAGCATTTGCTCATATTGGGTTGAGGAAAACCCCCGGAAAAAAACCTCAACCAGGTAAATTGTTCCGACCGGGAATCGAACCCGGGATATCTGGTTTTGCGGCCAGACGCGGTAACCGTTACTCCACAGGTGTGAACAAGTTTTTATTAACAGATGTTTGAGAAACATATTAAAAATATTCTGGCCAGTCCAGTTATCCAACGAAAACCTATGGTTAAAAACTAAACAAAAAAACCAGTTGAACATGAAATTTGGCATAGGAAGTGGGGATAACTGGGACATATACTTCGCCGACCTCCAGATGACCCCGCTAGGAAAGCATTGGATTGGAATCCGCAGGGCAGCAGAGAAAATGGCAGACCCAAGATAACATGGAAACGAACTGTTCTCACAGATGGGGAAGATATGGAGTGAGATCAAGGAGTTGGCCAGGAATAGAATCAGATGAAGAAGCTTTCTGAGAGTCCTATGTTCCACGTAGGAATGGTAGGAATATTGATTGATTGATTGATTACGACTATGGAGGAAAAATACTCCTTAAACCAACTCCTAAGATCTATAAGAAGAACAATACTTATCTATTTTACAATATAGTTCGTAAATTGTGGAGTTTTATGATTCCAATAAAATGTTATAATAATATTTTCCACTAAAAGTACAGGATACACACACAATAATGAGATTTGTGAATTATATTAATTTTAATTAGAGCTGTCAATCGGCTAAAATTGTAATCGGTTAACCGGATGCATTTAATCGATTAATGGACATAGAACACATCAAAAACACTAACTACAACATAGAAACATACAAGGAAATCATACATAATCAACCGAAAAACCAGAAATTCAATGCACTGGAACATATACGAAATATACAGACACACAAAAACACACCACAGCACATCCTCAATACAAAACTAAATTTTAGAACACACACCTTATTTGACTCCACACTACCATACACAAACGCACCCCCCAGGAAAATAACTGGAAAAAAACGGAATAAGAACCTCACTAATTCTGAAGATGGCTAATACTAAGTCGAAACTAGTCAAATATGTAATATACAACTTAGGTTTCATGTTAACACCTGGAAGTTCTTATCATAACTAAAGTCTTAGGGATGGGTCTTGATCCTGAGCCTCGGTCAGGCAATAGTTGCTTGCCGCTACATATCTTGCTACCAACGTTTATTCCCGGTCGCCAGAATCCGAGTTCACTCCGTCGTCAGCTCAAACAGGATAAGGAGAGGGAAGATTCCAGAAACTGAGAGATTATACTGAACAACAAATTTTTACTTTTTGTCTTGCTCCGAAATAAAAATAGGTAAATATCACTAATATGTAGGGATTCAAAATGCCTCATAATGCTTGAAAAATGTGTACTGGATACAAAAATGTTGTTACATATTTTAAAACACAAACAAAAGCACAACAATAAAAATATTTCTTGCGTATAATGAGAAAAACCTAGGAATTTTATTTTAGCATTTAAAATAATTTTCTGGGTGACTTCAATTCATAACTGGACCCGGAAATGTCTTTTACAAGGGACCAACAATAGTCCGCAAGCATGCTGGATGATGGTCTTCCTTTACATCACCTTCCCATTTCAAATATTTCTTGATGAAATCCTTATCCATGTTCGTCGCTTACCGCCCCAAAGTTAGCAGGAAAGAAATCCAAATGAGAATGTAAAAGTGTATTTTGAGAAACATATTACACCCAATTTTCTCATATGCACTTAACATGGTTTCCACAAGATCGATGTAGTTGACTGCCCTTATAATTTTCAAGGAAATTTGAGTAACCTCTTTGAAAGCGCGCCATGTCATTTTTTCTGTAATGGAAAGTTTTTCCTCAAACAAAGAGTCAGCCATAACTTTGTGAATTTGTGAACTGATTAAAATGCCCTCTTTTAATTTGCCTTCGCTTAAACTGGTAAACGTTTATTTTAAATACTGAAAACCACACCTTGTTTGTTGATTAATTTTGAACTGTTACGAAACTTACTGAATAGAAGGATCGATGTTTGTTTATTTATCAGTAGTACAAAAGAACATGCCAACAATCATAAGAAATTGGAAATTGTTCATAAACTCATAAAATGCATTAGTTTGTTTTGGTTTACAACCCCCAACCCGCGCCAGATGTTTCCTGGGAGAGCGCGTATCGAAAAGTGATATCATAGCTTATCTTAAAAACCTTACGTGATACGAAGAAAAGAGATGCATTTTCGGATTCAGCGCACACCAAACCATACGGGACACAGTGTTTTAAGTAGGAGCAAAATTCTTGTCGTTCAATGTTATTGAATGAGACTTGATCAAAAGCCTCTAACAAACAATGACTGCTAGTAGTAATAGTGTTGGTGACAGTAACAACAGTAATGATTGTAGTAATTATATTAATTATAGTGATTTTGGCTATTGTAGTGTTTATAGCGTTTGCTGCGATTTTAGTGACTGTAGAACTTGTTGTGATTATAGTTATAATAGAGTTTTTAGTGACTGTAGTACTTGTAGTGATTGTAGAACTTGTGTGTATAGCTTGTTGTGATTATAGTGATTGCAGCAATTACAGTGACTATAGTGATTGTAGTGCTTATAGCGTTTGTTGCGATTTTAGTGATTGTAGAACTTCTTGTGATTATATGGGTAGTTATTATAGAGCTTTTAGTGACTGTAGTACAGCACTTGTAGTGATTGTAGAACTTGTGACTATATAGCTTGTGATTGTAGTGATTGCAGCAATTATAGTGACTGTACTGATTGTAGTGCTTATAGCGTTTGTTGCGATTTTAGTGATTGTAGAACTTCTTGTGATTATATGGGTAGTTATTATAGAGCTTTCAGTGACTGTAGTACAGTACTTGTAGTGATTGTAGAACTTGTGACTGTATAGCTTGTGATTGTAGTGATTGCAGCAATTATAGTGACTGCACTGATTGTAGTGCTTACAGCGTTTGTTGCGATTTTAGTGATTGTAGAACTTGTGATTATAGTTATTATAGAGCTTTTAGTGGCTATAGTACTTGTAGTGATTGTAGAACTTGTGATTGTATAGCTTGTTGTGCTTGTAGTGATTGCAGCAATTATAGTGACTGTAGTGATTGTAGTGCTTATAACGTTTGTTGCGATTGTAGTGATTGTAGAACTTGTTGTGATTATAGTTATTATAGAGCTTTTAGTGACTGTAGTACTTGTAGTGATTGTAGAATTTGTGATTTTATTGCTTGTTGAGATTGTAGCGATTGCAGCAATTGTAGTGACTGTAGTGTTTATAGCGTTTGTTGCAATTTTAGTGATTGTAGAACTTGTGATTATAGTGTTATTAAAGAGTTTTCAGTGACTGTAGTATTTGTAGTGATTGTAGAACTTGTGACTGTATAGCTTGTTGTGATTATAGTTTTTATAGTTATTATTAGAGTCCTGCCTTCAGTCACTTTGGATAAAAGTTAGGTACAAGTCGAGCATTTCTAACCTCGCTGTGTACGGAGAGCCCTGTCAATCAAAACAGCGCAAGCAGCAGCGAATCAGTCTCCCGGTACTGTACTGCGTGTTTACATCTTGCATCTCTGTGTGTGTACGTTATGAATAGTAGGTACGATATAGTTTACAGTAGTCATGCGACAAATTATTATTTTATAAGACTCAATAAGAATAAACTATTTATTTTAAGTCAAACAAATATTATTTCTACAATAAATATATTGCAATTGCATACTGTAGACGTCGTACCGATTGGAATTATTAGTTGAAAAGACATATACTACATCTCATTAAACAAAACTATATCTTCTGTGAACTTTAAGAGCATAGCAGGGCAGTAAATGATATCTACGTAATGTTGTTGCACAAAATTGTTCTTTCTGTATATTTTTTCATGAATTCTTGAAAGTGACTATTTCTGACATTTTCAAATGGAATATCCGCTAATACCAACATTTTACACAAGTCATTGTAAAATTCAGACCGATTAATGGGAAAGTCGGAAGTGGAAGGCACGTTTCCATGCTTTGTGGACAATTCTTTCACACGTGTAACATGTATTTCGTGTTGCAATATTTCTCTATAAAACGCCGCTTGTTGGTTTTTATTCCTATGTTGCATACCTTACAGAAAATGTTTTCTTCTTTCTGCATGAAATACTCGTTACCAAATTCTTCTATCAGAGCTCTGATCGTCAAGCGCCTGCCTTTGGTTTGTTCGGCATGTTGACCGCGCACTTCATTCACTAACAGCAGAACGCAACTGTGCAGATGAGGGGTGGTGCCACGGAGCTATGCTCTATAAACACGTACACTGCTGCGGGTTGCTTGGAACGTTTAGGTGACCAAAGGCAGGGCTCTAGTTATTATACAGCTTTTAGTGATTGTAGAACTTGTGACTGTATAGCTTGTTGTGATTGTAGTGACTGCAGCGATTGTAGTGATTACTGTATATCGACTGCGCTTGTAGCGTTTGTAGTGGTTATAGCGATTGTGGTGATTTTAGTGATTGTACATAGTACTAAAGCAAAAGCAAGGAGATGCACTATCACCTTTACTTTTTAACTTTGCTCTAGAGTATGCCATTAGGAAAGTCCAGGATAACAGAGAGGGTTTGGAATTGAACGTGTTACCTTATATCAGCTGCTTGTCTATGCGGATGACGTGAATATGTTAGGAGAATATCCACAAACGATTAGGGAAAACACGGGAATTTTACTTGAAGCAAGTAAAGAGATAGATTTGGAAGTAAATCCCGAAAAGACAAAGTATATGATTATGTCTCGTGACGAGAATATTGTACGAAATGAAAATATAAAAATTGGAAATTTATCCTTTGAAGAGGTGGAAAAATTCAAATACCTGGGAACAACAGTAACAAATATAAATGATACTCGGGAGGAAATTAAACACGGAATAAATATGGGAAATGCCTGCTATTATTCGGTTGAGAAGCTTTCATTATTCAGTCTGCTGTCAAAAAATCTGAAAGTTAGAATTTATAAAACAGTTATATTACCGGTTGTTCTTTATGGTTGTGAAACTTGGACTCTCACTTTGAGAGAGTAACATAGGTTAAAAGTGTTTGAGAATAAGGTGCTTAGGAAAATATTTGGGCTAAGAGGGATGAAGTTACAGGAGAATGGAGAAAGTTACACAACATAGAACTGCACGCATTATATTCTTCACCTGACATAATTAGGAACATTAAATCCAATGAGATGGGCAGGGCATGTAGCACGTATGGACGAATCCAGAAATGTATATAGAGTGTTAGTTGGGAGGCCGGAGGGAAAAGACCCTTGGGGAGGCTGAGACGTAGATGGGAAGATAATATTAAAATATTTGAGGGAGGTGGGGTATGATGATAGAGACTGGATTATTTTTGCTCAGGATAGGGACCAATGGCGGGCTTATGTGAGGGCGGGAATGAATCTCCGGTTTCCTTAAAAGCCAGTAAGTAAGTAAGTAAGTACATCTATACTTATATGTTACTAATTATTATCAACACTTGTGGGGAGTAAGACTGTTTCCTATTAACTGTCCCGTGATAGGCAGACACACGTGAAATCTAAGGATTTAGAGGCACCCACAATTATTGAAGCGTATGTACATCACCGAAGGCAACAGAAGTGATTACGGTCACGTAACGGACTGTCAGGTGCCGTTGATGTGAACGAGAGACTATCTACAGTGGACGGAGGTGGTATGTTCCTCTCTGAGCATCTGGCACAAACTGTGTCAATTTCAGCCTTTGCTGGCACAATTATGCCTAGCGCCGTGTCGCCTCCAGTAGAGAATAATTATAGCGGTGCGAAAGCTGACGCCGGCATGGACTGCCACTTCAGGTACACACAGCAGCGGTGAGAACTTGGTAAGAGTATTGCCGAAAGTTGTCAGGTTGACCACAAGAATGGAACCGTCATCACGCTCTAGATAATGTTGGCAAAAGAACTAGTAACATTACACAAATTTCTTTAACCGATGTTTCTTTATTATCGTAAGAACAGAACATTGTCTAAAAGTGAAGTTTTCAATAATAGTACATTATGCAACGAGTCTATAATGGTAGTAATTAAGACGCGAGTATGTTTATGAAACGAGCGCAAGCGAGTTTAATAATTTTCATACGAGAGTCTTAATTACCATTATAGGCAAGTTTCATACGACTTTTTATGCCCGACCATATTTATAACTTGAAATTATTCATAAGTATCCATGTTATTCTTATCTTACTGGGGAGCGGAACTGACCTGTGCAATATCTCGTAAATTGTGAGATGTGCGCAGATGCGAAAGTATTGATTTTTTCCGAAAAAGAAATGTCATTGACCTTGATATAATCTAAAGAGTAAAATAAAAATTAATCTTGATATAACCTTGAAATTGATTTAGACATTGAAAAACGAGATGACAAATTGAATTTATTTTAATATTATTTACAATTAACGCTAATTATTATAGTAACAGAACATAACCTTCTGCGGCAGTATTGGATTTCCAGCCTCCGTGACGTTTCGCTAGTTGTCTTTCGATTGCATATCCCAGAATAATCGAAACTTGCGCTTTCATATTGCTACAACGGTGTTTTCTGAATGGTGGAACACCTGAACTTTAATGAATAGGTGTACTTTAATGGGTCCATTAAAGGGCTGCTACCAGATGTATAATTACTACATTTCGGCATGGTCGAGCATAAACTATTATAAGTGATAGATTTATTGATATTAGTTCACTTAATAATTTAACAAAAGATCTATATACAAAAGTAGTTATACATAATAAATATACAATTGCCTAAACTACTTAATTTATCGCAAATCTCAATAATTTATTGGTTCAAACTTGCACTACGTCTGGTCAATAAACTATTTAAAAAAAGGTAATACACATGGTAGGCTTCGTAATCCAGCTACCTAAAGACTGAAGTTAAAGACACATTGGGTATATAGTACGCCGAACACAGGTGATGCAAAGGATAAGGATATAAACAAACAGGTCGTCCTTGCGTGTTCGTGGAGTACAGTCAACTCCCGACATTCTGAAGCTATACTAGTAAACACATGCTTGAGCCATAATGCTCATTTTTGTCGTGATCTTTGCAGTGAATAGGCCTAATAACGTGCATTCGTAAGTTACGGAACTTGAACATATGCGGATGTCACTTGAAATGATTTTTATTGCGAGAAATTCTTTCAATAGCACATGACGTTATTGGTGCATGATGTAGTACAAAATATTCCCATAGTGTGATATTTTTTTCTTGTTTCTTTATGATATTGCATCTCATTCAACACTGAAAACTCAATAATTTTCTTTGTACTTTTCAAGAAATTCCCTAAAATGGAGATTATTTTATTTATTAATTGGGATGTTGGCATTGAACATCATGGTAGGCTACACAAATCCATGCTCAATGTCGAGTTAATATCTTCATAATTTTGAGATTTTTATGGTACTGGTTCCTTTTTATTACGTTCAACACACTTTCTGTGCCTTTTGTTATTTCAGTGTCTTTTATTTTATTTTATTGGGTTATTTTACGACGCTGTATCAACATCTAGGTTATTTAGCGTCTGAACGATATGAAGGTGATAATGGCTGTGAAATGAGTCCGGGGTCCAGCACCGAAAGTTACCCAGCATTTGCTCGTATTGGGTTGAGGGAAAACCCCGCAAAAAACCTCAACCAGATAACTTTCCCCAACCGGGATTCGAACCCGGACCACATGGTTTCGCAGCCAGACGCGCTGACCGTTACTCCACACGTGTGGACTTCAGTGTCTTTCAGTACACTGTTTTTCGTCACTTTTAAGCTTATTTTACACAATTTATATGTAATGTTGTCCATATTGACAGTAAAAATATTAGTACAAATATCCTAAACTATGCCCCGCAATATTACACGCTATGCAATGAGCCTTCAATCAGCTACAAAGGTGTAGTTATCTAAATAGCCCTAATACGACTAGTAAGGGCAGTGATCGATAAGACAACTCAATATGACTGCGTCCCGATTTTTATTTTCTAGAGGAATAGGGCAGAGAATTTGCAACTATTTCGTATATGCGCTGTGACGTCACATATACTTTGAATCGGGCAATTCATTCCCGTTTATAGGTAGCTGGAATTCGAATGGCACTCTAACAGCTACCCACCCCAAATAGAAAGAAATGACAAAAAATCTGAAAATCTGTCGAAATTCCTTTATTGGTTTTAAATGTGGGATACTGGTAAATATTCACATCTATAATAATAATAATAATAATAATAATAATAATAATAATAATAATAATAATAATAATAATAATATCATCTAATCTTCCTCAACTTGGTAAGATTACAAAAGACAAAGTACCGGTATGTTAAATAGTAACATTTAAGGTGTGACATTAAAAATGTCTTACAAGAAACTGGTTTACATAAACTGAAATTTACAGTAGCCTATATTACGTTTTAAATTTAAAATAATGAAAATTTGCAGTAAAATAAAAAGTACAGATAAAAAATTAAAAAGAAAGAGAAAATTCAACTGTAATTTGAATTGAAATACAAGTGACCTCTTAAAATCTGCAAAGAACGCTTCAAAGCTATCATAGAAATTTCCTTAATTGTTGTTGTTGGGACTTCAAATTTATGAAACAGTGATACAGTCACTGGCTAAGAAGAAATGGTCTACTGAAGGATGCCCTGGAAAGAATGGTGAACAAGAGAAAAGTTCTGGGCAGAAGAAGATATCAGACGACACACAACATTAAAATATACGGATCATATGAGATGAAGGGAAGGTGGAAAAGGTGAAGATTGGAGAATGCTGGATTTGCAGCGAAGGAGCTGCACTTGGCCAGAATGCTATTAATAAATTAAAAATATCTTATCAATAAAATGTAAAAACGTTATCTCCAAAATTTAAATGGAAGCCAAGTTAATGTATTAGAATGACGAAAAGAGTATTAATTTTTATGCTCGACCATGCCGAAATTTAGTAATTATACACCTGGTAGCAGTCCTTTAATGCATGTCATTAAAGTACACCTATTCATTAAAGTTCAGGTTTTCGATTATTCTCGGATATGCAATCGAAAGACAACTAGCAAAACGTCACGCAGGCTGGAAATCCAATACTGTCGCAGAAGGTTATGTTCTGTTACTATAATAATTAGCGTTAATTGTAAATAATATTCAAATAAATTCAATTTGTCATCTCGTTTTTCAATGTCTAAATCAATTTCAAGGTTATATCAAGTTTAATGTTTATCTTACTTTCTAGATTATATCAAGGTCGTCGACATTCGTTGCCCGGAAAAAAAATCAATACTTTCGCGTCTGCGCACATCTCACAATTTACGAGATTGCACAAGGTCAGTTCGCTCCCCAGTTACATAAGAATAACATGAAAACTTATGAATAATTTCAAGTTATAAATATGGTCCAGCATAAAAAATCGTATGAAACTTCCCTATAATGGTAATTAAGACGCTCGTATGAAAATTATGAAACTCGCTTGCGCTCGTTTCATAAACATACTCGCGTCTTAATTACTACCATTATAGGCTCGTTGCATAATGTACTATTATACAAAATAAATTTTACATTGTGTATCTTGTTAAATGAATGGCTGAGGTCGTGCTGACACCACATTATGACGTCTGACCGTGTGTTAGTCTACTCTAACTGTACGTCGAGAAAGTAAAGTTACAGACTTAAACCAACGACTCAGGAATGTAAAATGGAAATGTTACATTATGTATTGGAATTTCGTCTACGAACAGTTAATTTCAATATTAAATATTCATTAAACCCTGAATGGCATGTAAGAGCACATGCATTATTTAATTACACATAATTTCGCTCGTCTTTTTTGTTTTTCTTTGTACAACATTTTAAGAACTCCGTTACCATACATCAGAGAAGTTTGGTATGAAGTTGTACAGTATTATTCACATACATTTTTCATACTGTCCCTCTTCTTTCTGTACAGAAAGAACGTCCATTCATAATTCATCCCTGCCATCTTTCTCTATCGCCTTAAGGAGTTTCTCTAGACCATGCTTTTCATCTTGATATATATTTTTATGTTACTTCTATGTATATCACTTCCAATATAAACTTCATCTTCCTGAATTCTTCTAGAGAAACGATTTTACCCCAGTGGAAGATTTTAGTATGACAAAAATACATTTGTTATGAGATGAAATGTGTCTTGTAAGACATAAAACAAGTAGTGAGAACAAAATATAAGAAGTTTTCTTCTAAAGCCGAGTAGATCTACTCCGCAAAAGAGTCACTAGTTCTTCTTAACTTGTTTTAGCTTTAATGACACCCTATGTCAATTCTGCTATCTTGTATCAAGCTCATTGCATATATAGAGTATTAAAAAGTTTGGAATATTACCCATAACTTCTTAAATTTTAATTTCACAAAAAGAAAGTTTTATATATTTTTTATTTTAGTAGGTTATTTTACGATGCTTTATCAACATCTTAGGTTATTTAGCGTCTTAATGAGATGAAGGTGATAATGCCGGTGAAATGAGTGCGGGGTCCAACACCGAAAGTTACCAACCATTTGCTCATATTGGGTTGAGGGAAAACCCCGGAAAAAACCTTAACCAGGTAACTTGCCTCAACCAGGAATCGAACCCGGGCCACCTGGTTTCGCGGCTAGACGCGCTAACCGTTACTCCACAGATGTGGACAAGTTTTATATAAAAGCTGTATGTGGAAAGAGTGGGTGAAGAAAGAATAAGGCTGAAACTGATCAGGAATAGGAAAAGGAATTGGCCGGGTCACTGGTTAGAAGAAACTGTCTCCTGAAGGATAAACCGGAAGGAATGGTGAACGGGAGAAGAGTTCGGGACAGAAGAATATATCAGATGATAGACAACATTAAGATAGGCTACATGATAAGAAATGAAGAACTGAGATTAAAAAGCGGTATCGAAATGGCCTGCAAGACAGCCAGAATACTAAAATGGAAATGGTGAGGACATGTATCCAGACTACCCGCCGACAGGTGGGCATACGCCACTACAGTCTGGGACCCAAGGAGGGGAAGAAGAGAAAGGGGAAGACCAAGGAGATGGGCACAGGACTTCGTGGCATATGCCACTACAGTCTGTGACCCAAGGAGGGGAAGAAGAGGAAGGGGAAGACCAAGAAGGAGATGGGCACAGGACTTCGTTGACGTGATAGGACCGCAGTGGAAGCGTATTGCGAGAGACAGAGAAAAGTGGAAAGGCATAATTTTAGATTTAGAATAAGTAACAGTATAACACAAAACAGTGAAATGAAGTAAAGTGAAGTGAAGTGAAGTGACTCAACTTTGAGTAAGGCCCACAGGGACTAGCTCACCCCGTGAGCAAAAGTAGAGCTGCCCTACCGATGGTAGGAGGCCCTTGCCTGCTAAGGATGTAATGGGCTTTTCTAATTCTAATTCTAATATGAATCATATGCGCAGACTAAGAGGAAGGCAGAAAATAAGACAGATTGGAGAATGCTAGTGAAAGACCTGTCTTTGGGCAGAACACTATGAATGAATAAAAGCTGTTGGGGATAAACATACTATATGATACCAATGTTCGATAAAAGTTAGTTATTCAGGCATACAGTGTGTGACAGTATATTAAAATTTACATATTTCGAATCTCCATTAAATTTTACGTAGAAATTTTGTGTGTGTAGAAATGTTATCCATTCACCAGAATCATGTCTTTTAACTATTTATTAAATTTGTTTCTTATCTTTTAACTATTTATTGAAATTGTTTCGTGAACTTAAAACTTAAGACAACCCATTGTAGATAAAAGAAATTATGTTTTATTTAACGACGCTCGCAACTGCTGAGGTTATATCACCGTCGCCGGTGTACCGGAATTTTGACCCGCAGGAGTTCTTTTACATACCAGTAAATCTACTGACATGAGCCTGTAGCATTTAAGCACACTTAAATGCAATCGACCAGGGACGGGATCGAACCCTCGGGCATAGAAGGCCAGCACTCTACTGACTGCGCCATCCAGGCAGACTTCATTCTAAATATGAGATGGAACAGATCAGTGATATAACTGTAAGGAAGATAATGGACTGTTTTCGTGATAGACTGGGACATTGTTGACAGGGAATGGTTCTCATTTTGAGCATATGTTATAAAGTTTGGTTTCAATAGTGTTTTGTATAGTTTTATAGCCTACTCTACATGATTTATTTTATTTGTTTATTTTATTTATTTATTTAATCTGACGGGATTAAGGCCATAAGGCCTTCTCTTCCATCCTACCAGATAGCACATATAAACTGAAGAAAATAATACAAATTAAATTAAAGTCCTACAGGATCAAAAAGAACACTATAGAGCTCTCATCGAGCTAATACAAGAAAAAAAAAGAAAGAAAAACAGAGATAGCAATGATGATAGTGATAATTGATAATAATAATAATAATAATAATAATAATAATAATAATAATAATAATAAGTACATTACATATTAATTGTCAATTTTACAACAGCATAGTTACAATATTTATTATATGTCATGGCTTAAGCCGAAGTTGCGCAACCTGACAGGTGTTCAACAAGGAATTCCATGAACTAAAATGTGATTCTTTAATTTAAATTTGAATTATGATATTGTCCGACAGTCTCTGACATGGTCAAGGAGAGAATTCCAGAGGCGTGGAATCGATATGCTGAAAGATGATGAGTAGAAGAATGTTCTGTGCAGAGGAACAGAGAGAAGGTACATGTTCCGGGTTCGAGGTAGTGACAGGTAAACAAAACGAGATGCTAGGTAAGAGGGTGTAGAGGTGTGGATGATTTAAAAAAATTAATAAGAGGTAGTTGAAGAGTCTTCTTTCTTTAAGTGCATTCCAAGGCAACAATTCTAGTGACGGTGTTACATGACCGAATTTTCTAATGTTATAAACGAGACGAACGCAGATATTGTGAACACACTGTAGTCTGTGGGCAAGATCAGTATTTAGATTCGTGAATAGAGAATCGCAATAATCGAAGTGGGGCATCACTTAAGTTTGGATCAGGTTCTTTTTAAGGCTCAGAGGTAAGTTGTTAGTTAAGTATCTGAGGGAATGAATTATGGAAAAAACTTTTCTTACATACAGTATGTAGGTCACTTGACTTTGAAAATTTAAATTTGAATTTAAATACACTACTATATTTTTTACTGTCTCACTATATGTAATTGTGGTATCATTAATTTTTGTATTTGATACATTGCACAGTGTTTCCAAGAGGCTCAAAAGCTGGCCAAAAATGATTTTTTCACTTTTAATTTTATGATGTTTGCAATATACCCCAACTATCTCCAAGGTCTGGCGGTCATAAAACAGTCACCCTCGTAGCAGGTCTAATTCTACGCAGTTGTATTCGAACCTTTGAAAGTAGTGCATGAAGTGTCGTTTTTGCTGTGTTGTGATTGTGTGTTTTTCAATTACAATTACAATTATTATTTTTTGTACTTCTGTGGTTGATTTTCAGGTAAATGTTATTATGGATTGTTAGAGTTATGTTTCTGAATTAAGAATACGTTATTATTATAATGATTAAGTATATTGTGCTTCGCTGAGGAATCATAATCATATTATGTAAAATTTTATTTTGTGATTCCTTAAGTTCGGTCTTTATGCAGACCAGCAAAAATTGCCTCACGTTACCCCGTGTTATTTCCTTGACCAACGTGTAGCCTGACATGTTTACTTGATGATCTTGAAAGGTAAAATTGCCCATATTTGCCCCTTTTGATAAAATTTAGATAAATATATGTATTGGCGTACTTCAAATTAATCGTCTAAAATACGAATATTCTCAGTATCAGTTAATTTCTTCTCTACAGCAAAACTATGTTCAATTTGGCTATCAAATAGTTATAAAAGTAAAAAGTAACAAATTTTTAGTCATTTATTTTGGTTTCAGAATGGAGTACCGTTGCAAAAGGAAAGAATTGTTTGATACTTTACAGAAGGAAAAAAGTGGTCGTAAGAAACAGAAAGACGTAGTATTGCACTTTCTTATTACAAAAATTGGTCTAGAAGTCTCCCATGATCAAATTAAATTGTTAGAAAGACATGTTTCTCGTTTTTGCATTAATTTGTTTCGCAGAATCGATCAATCTAACAGGATGAGTGTTTGATTTAAAAAAAAACGAGCAGTGTTAGATAAAGAGTTTGTATGTGATTTAAATGCTATAAAACTACTCTACAGAAAAGAGGAGGACCAGAGGCAAAGTTTGGAGAGAGCAGTAGTAGGTCTAAGCGTAGAAAAACTCAAAATGTAAGAAAATCTACAGAGATTGCGAAAAATTTAACATTTGCTGCAAAAATAAAGTAAGTGCAGAAATAACCGGCATTGACAGGAATCTCATCCACAGATGTGGACTTATACTTAAAACCATATTCTGTGGATCTGAAATAAACACAAATGAATTTGAAAAATATGCAACTGAGTCTGCCAGATTATTTGTCTCACTATACTCTTGGTATCCCATGCCTGTCACTGCACATAAAATACACATTCATGGTTCGACTATTATTTCCGAGGCATTACTTCCAATTGAATGGTGAATTTACAAAACGACTTATGTCCCTAGAGGTAGTTTTGAGAAAATTAAAGAAAACTGTTTTTGACTTCGCTGAACCATATATTGTTACAATATTATTTTTTATATGTAAGAGATATGTAAGAGAAACATTTTTAGTATAAAAATTCATGCTTTTGTACTCTTCTTCAGGTTGTAAAAAATTTAATTATCTTCAGGACTTAAGTTGTTCTGCAAATTAACTTCAATTCTGCATCATAATTATTAGGTTATTGACACATAAACATGTTTAACTAAATGTATTTAGCCTATACCAAAATCATAAAATAACCTTATTGCAATTGTTGAACAACATTATTTTGAACAATTTTTTAATCACAAGAGCACAGACCTCTGATGGAGAAAAGTTTGATGTTGAAGAAATGTTTCTGAACACTTATTGCCATTAAGAATTTGATTAGTAGGCTGTTCTTATTTTGTCCAGGACAACTGTTGCAGAACAACCACAGTTCTTTAATATACTGGATGTGACATAGTTATCGAAGTAGTGTGCAGGAGAAAATTACATACCTCATTAAGACGTTTCTTGGCCTGTCCCTCATGGTAGACACAAAAGGAAATTTCACTAGTTTTCATGCTGTGCACAGAGAAAACTGAGACTGTGAGCTGGCGATAGTAGTACATATCCTGAACTGGTGTTAGGCAAGCTACATTTTTCATGTAGTCAAATGTGACAGCAAGAAAATCCTCTCTCTCTAGATACTTAACTTGGCTCCATTTTGCAATATTTTTTACTTCAGCTACAAGTTCAGCACGATTACTGAACATATTGCTTTTCATTTTCATGCTCTGTTTTTCAAACGTAATAAATTTTCTCAACTGAAGAATTACCAATGACAACAGACAAAAAACATTTTGTCACCTGATTGTATAATTAAAATTACATATTATGTAAGTTTCTTCAGTACTTGACAGGCAAAACAACTTAAGACCAGGACTAAATTCGTTTTACCCCTTAACCAAACATTCTGCTGCTAAGGAAAACTATACAAAAGTCGTGGATTAAAGTCATTCTGTTACTAAACGATGACCCTTGCACATAGTAACATAATCATGCTCTCAACTCAAAACTCCCAAAATGTGGACTTAAGTCGTTTTGCAAATTTATCATTCAATTGGACAAATGTAGGAAGAAGCACAAGAAGCAAGGTATAAACACCTTAAGCAATTTCGTGAACTGTATGCCAGAAAGATTTCAAGAGAGGCCACTAATCGGGATATATTCAATCGACTCCTTGCCACCTCTGATCCTTTTATAACATACTTCCGCCAAGAGAACCGAACAAAATACAAGAAAAGGACACTACATGTGGGAGTCATAAATCTATTGAGTTCTGAAACAAACTAGGGACGGCTCAGGCCTACTGCAAGCCCTGTCACAACTTTCGGAGGGGAGGACAGTACCAATACTAGTAATAGTGATCAATGAACATTCGTTACCCTACTAAAGTGCTAAAGTGTTTCTGATTCTGTATTATGTACGTGCTCACTTAGAATTTATTATTTATTAAGTGCCTCCGTAATAAATATAATAAACAGTGTAGTTACTTTAACGTGTAACAACATTAAAAAGTTACTATTAAACAGTCTAGAACATAATCGTAAAACGTTTGTAATAACTTAATGCACAGATTAATTCAATCAATACTAATATATATATATATATATATATATATATATATATATATATATAAAGTGTTAAATTAAGCGCCTTTATTATGGACGAAAAAAAACTGGGTCTACCACTTCACTGTTCAAGTATACCCAGCGGAACGCGAGCCATCAGTTGAGAAACATTGTCCTAAGATAAGCCAGTAGATCTTATATATTGTTAATATGATATTATCTTTCAGTTGGTACCAAAAATTGGTAAAAAAAAGTGTTAAAGTGGCTTTTAGTATTTTTGGCCAGCTTTTATGCCTCTAGGAAACACTGTGCATTGGCTAGATTTATTTTGTTTAATGTTCGTTGGTGGATCATTATTATGGTTTGTGATTTGTCTGGATACTTATTTAATAATAATCCATATTCCACACTAGTTAGAAACATTATGAAGAAATAATAATAATAATAATAATAATAATAATATAATAATAATAATAATAATAGTAATAATAATAGTAATAATAGTAATAATAATAATAATAATAATAATAATAATAATAATAATAATAGTTCCTACAGCCAATAATATTTGTATCAGTAATGTATAAGTGTTTATATACTATCAAATGTAGTCCAGTGACTGATATTGACTTAAGCTATTTTTATGAAATTAATTCCTACCGCGATTCATACCCCAGTTTTTTCTCTTAAGCACAAGCCGTAAGAGAGAACCACATGATTTATTCTCTATTTCTTATTGGCTCAGAGATGAGTCAATGAATTTACATTAAGGTTTGAAGTTTCGCAGTTTATTTTCCAAATTCAGACAAATAGCAGTGTCAAGTTGCCAATCCAATTGTTTTTTCTGCTGAAACCCCTCCAGAGATCAATTTTCTTTCCTTTCACTCAGAATTGAAACGAATCAGCGTTTATCTTTGTACGAATGTTATAGTAGCTTCAGAACTTGGCAACTGCTTTCTTATACAATTTCATTGTGTAATTTTCTTCCACTTTTAACGTGAAACGTAACAATTATGTTAATAAGGTGACGTCATTAACACCAGTAGGCCTTGAATGACTGAAATTATGATGTGTATGAAACAAAGTTCAACCAGCCAGAATAAAATACAATGAGAAGACGAATGTTACATCATAATCAATTATTTTTGTGACATCTGAAAGCTTAATTTAGTTTTAATTTAATCAAAAAATTATTTTTCGTACACAAATGTAGGTGATTAGGATAATTCAGAAACAGTTAACTTAACATGGACTCATTCTTAAAGGGAGACTGTACTTCCATATCTTCCAATGTTAAACTCCTCAATTTTGAAATTTTGAATGCACTTGTCTCAGAAGTTATAAAAGATACAAATGTAGAAAAAATAGGGCATACTACTGGTTAAATAAATTTAAAATTCCACTGAGCGTCTGGAAAAAAAAAATTCATTGATAACATTTTTTTCATTAAGAATTAGTATAAATTATATTTTATTTTTGCTGAAGATAGAAATAAACTTATTTTTTAGCCTACTGTGTAAAATGTCATCACATTTATATTGTATATTAACTTCAGCCTTCTGGGTACAATACTTTCTGAGAAAAGTGCACCAATGTCACAAAAACAAGAAAAGTGCAGAAAAATGATGTCAAAGTTTCCATATCTTGCAGTGTTAAATTTCTCAGTTTTGGAAGCACTTTTCTTAGGAGTGATAAAAGATACAAATGTAGAAAAAATAGGATATATGTAACATACTTTTTTATAGACTATATAATTGGCTTAATACATTTAAAGTTCCACTTAGCGGTTGGCAAAAAAATTCATTGATAACATTTTTTGCATTAAGAATTACTACAATATTTTTGCTGAAGAAAGGGCTATAAACTGACAATTAGAAAAAATAAAATTATATTATCATTTTACACATATTAAACTACCGAAAAACGATAAAAACCAGAATTTCATTTTTGTTAAAACTCGACTCCGCCTAAGTACGTAATTGTGATATTTCCAAATAAATTCAAATCCCTGTAATGCCATACTATCATTAATAATTACAATTTCTAACAATTCATTGGCGTCATATTGATGTATAGCCTATTGTTTCGGCTATCAATTGGATTGTTGCCTCGACACTAGAATCATGGAATGAGGAACTGGTTATGTAGTAGTTAGACACAGCCTTGCGCAATACATAACACAGAACTGGAAATAAATATCAGACTTTTATTCCAAATTCCACAAATCATCACAATTCCAGTCCATGTTCTAATAACAATCAGAAACAACATAAACGATTCGAATGCTCTGTCTTTTTTAAATTAACGGGTTTCTCACGTACGACGCAACTCGAGGTCTCCGGCGTTGCTCGGAAAGCGTTAGCTTGACAGGAAGGCAGCACTCACTGATTGTACAGCTGACGGTCTCCCCCTTTTCTCGTAACAAGATTAATCTTGCAGGCGCCTTAGCTGTAAACAATGCGTATTACTAAGCCTTGTTCAGTTTCGTTTGTTGTGTGACTGAGTACACGTTTGTTCCTCCATTCACTGTTTGAGTCGCTTGAGAAATTTCTTGCCCCAGCAACTAAAACTTACTCTAGTACAAACCCTAGTAATTCCGCACTTCGATTATTGTGACGTTTTGTTAAGTGACCTAAGTTCTGAACTGTCAGTCAAGTTACAGCGAGCTCAGAATATGTGCGTCAGATACGTGTGCAACATCCGACGATATGATCACATATCATCTTCCTTCACAAGTCTTTCGTGGCTCCGACTTAAAGAACGCAGAACTTTACACTCTTTGTCTTTACTCTTTCTAATTCTGCACACCTCAACACCAAATTACCTTTCGTCTCGTTTCTCTTATCTATACTCTAACCACGATGTAAATACCAGATCACTTATCTGTGGCGCGTTAAGTATACCTCTTCATAGAACATCTCGTTATTCATCATCTTTTACAGTATCCACCTCCCGACAATGGAATTCCCTGTCACAAAGTATTAGGGGCTGCATGACAACAAACATCTTTAAGAACAGCTTAAAAGATAACCTTATTAGCATTTCACTCCAATCATACTGATTTAAACTATCACTGACTACATTGTTACTTTTTTCTTTAGACATCATCCTGATTGTGCTGTATTTTCAAAATTGTCTCATAATAATCTCTTTCTATTATCTAATATTATTTGAAATATATTCTATGTATTTTAGTTTAATTCTGCTACACAGTTTATTTCAGTGTTTAATTAATAGTTTACAGTATTTTGTTGTTTAATTCGTAAATAACTCTTGTATACATGTAACTCTCATCTAAATCAAATTGTTGAATTCTTTGTAAGTTCATACATTTTTTGCTGGTTGAATGGAAGAGAAGGCCTTAGGGCCTTAACTCTGCCAGCTAAAATAAATTATTATTATTATTATTATTATTATTATTATTATTATTATTATTATTATTATTATTGTGTGTAGTTTCGTTCACTATGTTATACACTAGGGAACAAGGAGTGTTTATTGCGTTAAACTACGCAAGAACAGAGTCATATGTAGAATGTCAGCTTGCTTTTATACATGAATTTCTCGGCGTACATGTTCCCAATAAATCGACGATATACAGATTATTAGAAAAATTTAAAGGGACGGATTCGTGTTAAAATAAAGAAGTCTAGAAAACTAAGAGGAAGAATTATACGAGATAGGAGCGGCCTTAGGAAGAGGTCCGAGAAAATCGTTGTCTCATTTAGCATTTCAGTGATTGCGATTTGAACAATTTCGGCAGCCGAAATTCGTCAAGTGTTTAATAACGTTTTCAAAAGGTACCAGGCTTCTCTAGCAGCAGAGGGACGTCATTCTGAGCACCTACTATAAATAAAGATAAGCTAAATGTAGTAATAATAATAAAATGTAAAGCGCCCAATGGGCAAAAGTCCATATGACTCTAGTCTAGAAGGTTGTTGAGATAGCTATACACTGTCACACTGTACACTACACTGACTCTAGTTTGTACAAAATTGAATCAGCAATACTGATCTCTTGTTACAATACGAGGCATGGTAAGTACCACACTGTAGTAATGTGACTATATTACTTCTTAGTTTACGCACAACTCAGGGGAGACAAGCCGGGCCGTGACGCGGCAGTTGTGCTAGGCGTTTGCGGTAAACGTGCCATGAGAGATGTAGACAGATAATTGCGTCGTACGTGATAAACTCTGTAATAGTGTTATTACGTTAAACCTTGGACGTAGAATATTAATATTGGGCTGCTAAAAGTAAATCCACTGCAATTATTTGATGTTATTCTTTCTAGACAGTATAATATTTTATCTGATAGAAAATCTTTGTTGTCCATTAGTTTTCCTGCATTAAATTTATAACAACAATACAGTAAGAAACTCTTGCTTAGAATGTGTTAAATGTATTTAGATAAACATTTTCGGACTAGTATTTCATATGTGTTTCTCTTACAATTTCATTAGACCAGGTCCGCTAATACAATCATAGATGTAAATTGTTACTACTGTCATAAATTATGAGATGGGTAAGAAAATCAATACCCATCTACACGTATTTCACTGCATGGATGCTAGTTAATGGGGAAACGATGCAACGGTGACAGAGAAAACAAGAGCAATGCAACAGAACCTACAAAACAGTGTTCCTCTGTTGAGCTCAGTTTCCACTTGGACTCGCTGGGATTTCAATGTGGTTTCGACTATTACTGGCTTCACAAGAGAATAGCGGACCTGTTAAGATGCATCCATTAATTCAATACGTATTCTTGAATGAGGAACGTTGTACAAATCAATTGTACAGATCAAGTACCTACATGCAATTACTTGCTTTTGATGCCACTCAATCGTGCAATAAATTCCACTCTGGAACATGAATATTTGTTCGTCGATCTTGTATTATTTGTTTACACTTGGAACGAAGTTAATACTAGATTACGCGATTCCTAGTATTCAGAAAGGCTAGGCTATAGTTCAAAGTGAATTGACAAGGATCAAAGCGAACAGAAAGACAGATAGACGAGGAGGGATACGGACAGACAGGCAAATAACGAAGGTAAATAGAAAGGGTGGATATGGACAGACAGATAGATGAGGATTAATTTGAACGGAGAAGAATCGATACGAACAGAGAGGCATATAAATAAGGAATGATAAGGACAGATCGATAAGGATCGATACAAACAGACAAGCAGATAGCTAACAATGGATTCAGGCAGGAAAATAAGGATCGATATGTACAGTCGTGCAGCAGACAGATCAGTATCGACAAGGACAGATAGAGAGACAGATAAAGACTGATACGGATATATAGACAAGAATCGATGTGGACAGGCAGACAGATAAGGATCGATACGGATAGGCAGGCAGGTAAGAATCGATATCGACTGATGAAGATCGATGCGAACAAACAGATAAGGAATGATACACATAAAGAGATAAGGATCGATACGGACAGACAGAAAGTGTGTGTTCTCCTGTAATCTCCTTGTCGCATTTTGTACAAGATTTTTTTCAGAAATGTATAGTAGCAGTAATATAGTGGAGAAAAAAAAAAAAAAAAAAAAAAAAAACGGGACATTTGCCTTGTTCCTCAAGAGTTGTGGTAGATAACCTCAACTTCATTTTGAAACTGAACAAAGATCCTCTGGATTTGTAGCGAGTAATAATATGTATCTGTTAATAATAGGAAAAGAAATAATAATAATAATAATAATAATAATAATAATAATAATAATAATAATAATAATAATAATAATGTATATTAGCATTGATAATTAACATAGAATTAAATCCTTTAGTTGGAGAAACAGAAGTTAATTGTTGCGATGAACTATGATGAGGGCACGATCCTTGCTTCATATCTCTCTGAAATTGAAAATGATGTTGAAATATAATGTAGGATTAATTTGAAAGTGGAAAATAACCCAGGATTTATTTATAATAATTAGTGCTGTGACGCCAATCAAATGTCAGGCTGATCGCGACCAGGGCATTGGGAGTGGCACGCTTATTGATCATGGATTAATGTGCGCAGAATTTAAGAAAAGAGCACGAGGAGTGGCACGAAGGTATAACTCGACCGAGGCCAGTGGAGTCCTGCAGCCCGGAGCGCCACTTATCCTGCTCCTGCGTTCGTATAGCGTCATCGCTATAGTTCACATTACGCCCGCGGCTCCACTCGCCTCGGTCGAGTATTAAAGAATACGGCCAGTCCTGTTGAGTCTATTTTCCAAAGTTTATACTCCCGGGAGGCAGGTTGCTATTTCGTACGGATACAATGAATGCGGAGAGCGATACTTGAAATCGATATTACCTCGTAGTAAAAACGTTGAGGATGGAGGTCGTGGAAAGATAAGTCTACAGAAACTAGGGACAAATTAATTTAACGAGTGAGTGAGCGAAGAATTGGAGAGATGGATCAATAATCAAGTAATCTAATACATGTATTGAGTTCATGGTTGAACGAAAGAAAGTTTGATTCCTTTCCAACGTGGGTGAATGAGGGACTGATTGAGTGAATGAAGATTAAATGAGAGATAAAATATTGCATTCAATAGTTGAGACGTTGGAGAAGTGAATACAGAATTAATTTGATTCCACTATTGAGAAACAGATACAATTAATTGAGGAATGAGCGGCAGACAGTTTGTTCAATGATTACATACCTTCAAAGGGATCGAAAGAAAGAGTGAATGGAAATCGTATTTAATAGTTTACTTACAGATTAATGGAGTACGTGAAGGACGTTTGATTCAGTTATTTAGAGTCTGATGGGTAAGTGAATAATAAATCAAGGACGTTTGATTCAATGGTTTAGAGCAGGAGTTGTCAATCTTTTTAAAGTAGTAAGCACCACTCACGTGCAATAGTAAGTGAGCGAGCACCAAGAAGTCGAATAGGTTTAATATATTAATACATAAATATATTAACAAATGAAATATACATTTCTAAAACACTCACTCCTTGCACTTAAATGTTATTCAAAATTTCAGTGATGTCCAAGAAGAAATCGCTTAGATGTGAATTAGTTAATCGTGATCTTGCTTTGTTCTTGAGGTATTTTATAAGTGAAAAGGTTTTTTTTTTTCGCATAGGTAGGTTGTTCCGAACAAAGTTAGACATTTGAGAGAAACACTCCATAGTATTAGGAACTTTTTATACCTTCTGCTTTCCTAAGACAATGAATTTCTCCTTCTAAAGCAAATATTTCAGCGCAAAGGAAGACTACAGATCAATCAATTGAAGTTCCTCGAGACTAGCCATATTATTCTGTTGAATAATCTTGATTTTTTCTGATTAAAAGACTAATCAGTGATGAGAATATAATAATTAAAATTTTTTCTTATTTTTTATTATGTGAATTGTTGTAATTCATAAAGATAATGCTAATGATAATGTTAATGTTATGTGGCTTGTTCTAGTAAAAACGTATGGGAATAGACCTAAGTCCACACTAAGTTGAAAGATATTATACTCCATGAAATACGGGAAGGCCTATTAGGTCACTGAAGTAGTATAATGGATGCATAGGAACACTATTTTTCCCGCTCGTACAGTAAAGTTTGAATTGAAAAAACGACCTCAGGAGTGTTCGTGCTCGCGAGCACATTTTTACTCTCATGACGAAAGTGCCAAATGTCATTAAAAAAGCACCATGGTGCTCGTGAGCACCAGGTCGAGAATGCCTGGTTTAGAGGCTGACGGATAAGCGAATAACAAGTGAAAGACGTCTTATTCAATGATTGAAATATTGACGAAGTAAGAAAATAAAAAGTGCAGAAATAAGTGACGAAGTGAAAAATAACTACCGGTAATGAAGGAAGTATAATTTAATTATACAGAGATTGACAGAGTAAGTGAAGGACGTTTGATTCAATTGTCAAGAAATTGACGGATTAAGCTAACAATAAATGATAAACTTAAAATTTAGTATTTTAGAGATTGGCGAAATACGTAAAGAATAAGTGACTCACGTCGAATTAAATGCTTGAGAGAATGACTGGAGAAGTAAATAATAAGTGAAGGATGTTTCGTACAATCGTAGAACAAATAATGGAGAAAGGTAAATGAGTATTAAATTAAGAACGTCTGATTCAATGTTTGAAAGACTGGTAAATTGAGTAAAAATAAGGGGAGGACTTCAGATTCAATTTATGAGAGACTATAATATATTACGATGTACCGAAGTACATAATGATATTTCAGAGCAGAAATTCTGCCTCATCATATGATGATGGAAGAGTGGAACAGAGAAAAATTCTCTCCGGCACTGAGATTTCATTTCATTCCCATCCCGATGTCGGATCGAATCCTCAGTTTAAGTTCCACTTCTTGGGTTCCCTCTAGTGGCCCACCCTCATGATTCGATCCGACATCGGGATGGGAATCCGGTGTGGCTTAGTGGATAGAGCGTCAGCACGTAGAGCTGGAAACCCAGGTTCAAATCCCGGTGCCGGAGAGCATTTTTCTCTGTTCCACTCTTCCATCATCTTATGAGAGACTGTTTGAGTAAGAGAATAACTGAAGGACGTCTGATTCAATCTGTAAGAGATTGACGAAGAAAGTGAAGAATAAGTTAATGAGGTCTGATTCAATGGTTAAGAGATGGACGGAGTAAGTGAATAAGAAGTGAAAGATGTTTGATTAAATGTTTATAGCTTGGCTGAGTGAATAAAAATAATAGATACCATGATGTTTGGCTTAATGGTTACAATAAATTGATGAAGTGAAATGATAAAAAAATTAAAAACAGAGCGTTTATTTAATAACTAAGAGCTCGATAAAGTGAATTACGGAGTAACTCAGTGTTCTGAAATGACTGAGTGGTATATGAATTGTATAGAGAATGAATGACAGAGGTGTTATTGATTGCTTGGGACGTTGATAAAGCGAATCAAGGATGAATTATAAGAAGTTAGTTTTAATGGCTGAGTGACTGTTGAAGTAAATAAAGAATCAATCACAGAACTTTTGACTCAGTGGTTGAAAGAGTGACGATGTGAACGAAGATCGAATGAAGAAGGTCTGTTTCAATGGTGAGAGGTTGATATAGTGACTAAAATTAGTGACATGACGTTCCAATGATTGGGAGATTGATGGAATGAATGAAAATTAAATTACATTCATGATTAATTGCTGCTTTAGTGATTAAGTCAACAGGTAAACAACCAAATGAACTAATTAAGAATTAATGAATGAGAAATCCAGTGACTGAAATGATCACCAAATAATTACATTGCTGATTTAGGGATTAGAAAAAAAGGTAGCAAAAATGGTTACGTGCTCAATTAATCGAATTAAAGTCCGTTTAGTTGAATGAATGAATGAATGAATAAATTAATGAATGAATGAGGTATCCGTGACTGAAATGGTCACCAGGTAATCCAGTAACTGATTTAGTGGATTAGAAAGAGTAAGGAAAAACGGTTGTGTAAGAATGATCGAAAAAAAGTCTGGTTTATTGAATGAATGAATGAATGAATGAATGAATGAATGAATGAATAAATGAATGAATGCATGCATGAATGAATGAAAACAGAACATTTGAATACAGAATATATAAGTTAATCATTGTGTGAGTGATCGAAAAAGAAAAATTCATGTGGTTAGTCAAAAGTGGTTCAATAATTTGGTAATTGCCTGCAACCTCGATTAATTTACATTAAAAAAACCAATTAATAACCCATTATGACGGTCTAAATGAACATAAAATTACTAAAGCGTATAATTTGTTGTTGCTTCACAGACTGAACGACTAATTAGTCAGATAGAATTAAACAAAACGAAACCAAGTTCCACGCACAGTGAAGGAGATCCTACAATCACGGAGTCTGAAGCACTATTACTCTTCTGGACCATCATACTCTATCCGAAGTGAAATTCAATCTAATTTGCAGCCACGTAATCTATTTGTCTAAAATCTGTCTACGGTTCTACGTCCATTTTGTCCCTCGGTCTCATGAATGCTCTTTCACTTAAAGCCACTCCTCTTCCTGATATATACAGGAATACAGGATCAGCCGTAAGTAATGTCATTATTTGAGGGGGTTATTCGTTGGGATATTTCAAACAGTAAAGTATACTACAATTTTGCTCGCTTTTGCTTTCTTTCCGAGATAAAAATAGTTTTATACGAAATATTTAATGGCGTGTTTTGGGAAAGTCATTAACTTAATTCCCAATATGCTCAGTCAGTTTTACAGAGCAGTATTATGATAATAAATTATTGAAATAATTTTAGTTTTGTCCTTTAATTATGAACAAATCTCATCCGAACAAAATAATGCAACTTTTCGTTCTGCAAAGAAATTTTTCAATGTTACATTTGTTTAGATACGGTATACGATTAAAGTCTGCTGTACGACCGCTTTCTTCCTTACTTACTAACTTACAAATGGCTTTTAAGGAACCCGCAGATTCATTGCCACCCTCACATAAGCCCGCCATCGGTCCCTATCTTGTGCAAAATTAATCCAGTCTCTATTATAATAATATCCTACCTCCTTCAAATCCATTTTAATATTATCCTCCCATCTACGTCTAGGCCTCCCCAAAGGTTTTTTTCCCTCTGGTTTCCCAACTAACACTCTATATGCATTTCTGGATTCGTCCACACGTGCTACATGCCCTGCCCATCTCAAACGTCTGGATTTAATGTTCCTAATTATGTCAAGTGAAGGAAACAATGCGTGCAGTTCTGCGTTGTGTATCTTTCTATATTTTCCCAATAACCTTATTCTCAAACGCCCTTAATTTCTGTTCCTCTCTCAAAGTGAGAATCCAAGTTTCACAACCATACAGAACAACCGGTAATATAACTGTTTTATAAATTCTAACTTTTAAATATTTTGACAGCACACTAGATGACAAAATCTTCTCAACCGAATATAAACAGGCATTTCCCATATTTATTCTGCGTTTAATTTCCTTCCGAGTGTGATTATTTTTTATTTTAGTAGGTTATTTTACGACGCTTTATCAACATCTTAGGTTATTTAGCGTCTGAATGAGATGGTGATAATGCCAGTGAAATGAGTCCGGGGTCCAACACCGAAAGTTACCCAGCATTTGCTCATATTGGGTTGAGGGAAAACCCCGGAATAAACCTCAACCAGGTAACTTGCCCCGACCGGGAATCGAGTGTCATTTATATTTGTTACTGTTGCTTCAAGATATTTGTATTTTTCAACACGTCAAAGAAAAGTAATAATAAAAACTCGCCTTAGAATTCATTATGGTTTCCGGTAAAATATCACCTGCTAATTAATTGAGTTATGGTTAGGTTATAAAATAAAATGAAAGATAAATACTAACACGCCGCAGTCCGATTCAACAGCCGACATACAGTAGCTGATGTAGGTTGAGGTAATATAATAAGAGTTAACGTTGTGTAATTTTGCTTCATTTCATCAACAATTTTGTTACATATCTGTGTTTGTACTGTTTATTAACAAAGTCCACAAACATGAAATATATGCCGTTTCTATTCAAGTAATTTATATTACCGATGTTAAATATTTGAACTTTAAATGAAAATCGTGTTTTGCAAAAGTTATATACACAAAAGACCCTTTGAAAAGCTGGTGGGTATGAACTGTTTACAAATTTCTGAAAGCTTGTTAATACGACGCTCTAAACAAACATGTCCATGTCCACTGAAAAAAAATAAGAGAACCGTGTTGTTGAAAGCGGCGATGGGGTTACTGTGTGGGCGAGATTAACAAATTTCCGACTGCATCAAAACAAGTGTAGTATGAGTCATCATTCCATATTTCAGGTAGACAACAGAACTCTATAAACCGCTGTTGTAGCTATGTGGATAGTGCGCTTGTGCTTCCCAACTGAGCGGTCCGAGGTACGATTCCAGGCGTGGACAATGATGAAATTTGAAGGGTACATGGGAAAAACAATACTGTTAAGGGGAGGCAGAGGTGAATATTTCAAAATCTACAAAATTTATCCGATTTGTTTGAAATTGATCATGGATACTAAGTAGGCTATGTTATTAGTAATGGACATACCAAGTTTCAACTTTCTAAGTACAATAGTTCTGTAAATATTAATAATTTTATAAAACTTTATATCGTTTGATATAAAATGCTCCATGCACCATATTGTAAGAAATTTTCAATATTTCCTTTTATTTATATGTTCAGAGGAGGTATATAAACAATGATAAGTATTAGTTTATTATGGGAATAATATAGCCTTGTAATACAGTTATCTTGGTTTTAATTTCATATTTTTAAGGGCACAAAATCAAAAACTAACATCGGAATAACAAAATAAAGACAATAAAAATGAAAAAAAAAAAACAAATTTTAATTTTTTCTTCAGTTTTGTTCGAAAATTTCACCTCTGCCCCCCCTTAAGGGTGATGTCATTATCTAATTCAATGTATTAATACAAACTTCAGTGTTATTTTTACCAAAAGTGGTAAAGGAGAATTAAAACCACGGATAGACTCAGCATTTCCTTCATTTCAAGTAGAAACATCAATAAATCTTGCAGTAATATACTGAAATAAATCACTATCTCACCTTTAATGGAAATGTGACATTGTTTGTTTTTCCCATGTACCCTTCATTTGTCTTCCGTCTAGGAACTGGCTGTTTCTCCGTTTTCTTGTTATTGTCCTGTGATGTCCCAGCGATGGCTTTGCGTCTTGACGATCCCTTAACCAGGGAGACAAGCATTTGCGAGATGTCGCGTGTGCGATCATATGAATCTCCCTCCCCTACACGCAGTGATGTGTAAAGGCTGGTTCACAATAAAACGAGAACGAGAACGATAACGAGAACGGAAATATTGTTAAAATAAATGCATTTAAATGTGAGCATTCATAATTAAATTTCACGTTCCCATTCCCGGGCTTCGGTAGCTTCTCGTTAATTGTGAATGCTTACATTTAAATAGGCCTACATTTATTTTAAGAATATTTCCGTTCTCGTTCCCGTTGTAGTTTCTGTTCCCGGTTTATTGTGAACCAGACTTAAGCAGGATTAAAAGGGGAGTTTAAAGCCGTGTTTACACACAGCGGGACCGAACGAACGTGAAGGAACATTTTCTCTTTCGTCCGATTTCGCAATAACTGTAGGTTTTTACACTGTCTAGTCGGTAATGTGCCATATTCGGAGGAAATCATTTCGAACGAAGAAGTCATTATTGGAAATGAAGTTTGTGTAATTTTAGAAAACAGAATTACAGAAAGATAAACCTATGGCAAAGGACATTTTTACTAGAAAAAGGAGCGCCATCTGAGGACCTCTGGAAAAAGAACTGAGAAAGAGACCAGTAAAGTGCTTTGTGTGGGGTATGGTATTGTATGAGGAAAAAAACATGGACATTACGACGAAATGAAAAGGAACGAATAGAAGCATTTGAAGTGTGAATATGGAGAAAATGGAGTGTGTGAAGTGGACAGACAGAATAAGAAATGAAATTGTGTTGGAAAGAATGGGTGAAGAAGGAATGATGCTGAAACTAATCAGAAAGAGAAAAAAGGAATTGGTTGTGTCACTGGTTGAGGAGAAACTGCCTACTGGAGGATGCATTGGAAGGAATGGTAAACAGGAGAAGAGTTCGGGCCAGAAGAAGATATCAGATCATAGACGACATTAAGATATCGTCGTTGTTCTTGCAATAACTCCTATGTGACATATTTATCGATTTTCAGATTTTTTTCTCTATTAAATAACTTAAATAGAGATACAGAAAATAATAAAATATCCTATATGTAATTATATTTCTTTGTTTCGGAAATGTAAGAATTCATAGTCTCCTATGTACGGCTGCCATAGGATGAATAAATGTGTTTTCTCCTCCTACTGGAAAATTGTATATTTTGCACATAGGAGTTATTGCAGGAACAACGACGATATATGGATTATATGAGAAAACGAAAAGGAAGGCAGAAGATAGGAAAGATTGGTGGGTTTGCAGTGAAAGACCTGCCTTTGAGCAGAACACTAAATGAATGAAATAATTATATTGCATTTAATAAAATGTGTAAACAAAAGTATAAAGAGTTATAGCATCTCGACTTCATAATGTACATTTTGGTCATCCTTGTCTTTTGGTCGCTCCTATTTGTACAGCATATTATATAGTGCAGCCAGGTAGCACACAAAAGAATCTAAGGTCGTTCGCGCGGTATTTCTTATACATCCCTGGCTTAATCGTCACATACACACGTTATCAATAAATTTAGAAGTCGCGCATTGGTAACTCGAAAAATAAATTAAAAAAAATGCAATAGAATATATCTCAGCTTTAATTATAAAAGAGAGAAAGTAAAAAAGTTGAAAGTGATTAACATCTGGAGTTGGTTCGAGTACAAACGCTCTCAATGTACATTCTTGTTTAGTTCAAAGTAATATTCAAAGCTTTAATTAAACGCACGAACGTGGATTGCATGTCCTGTGAAAACAGTCAGCCTTCAGTTGAACTTGGTATGTGTGGATGTAAAAGTTTTTATTGCAGGAAATTGTAGAAAATATTGGCATGAACGCGGGACCAGAGCGAAGAAAACATAATATCAGTCAGTTCAAAGCCTGCCAACAGCAGAGACACTAATCATGGCGTGAAGCAGAAATAACGCGCAAATATTTTTGGTCGTTCAAATCCGAGACATGATGAGAAAGCAGTTGGGGGGTTGTGTGCGTCTCCCTCCGGTAGGGGGCTTATTGCAATCTCGCAGCTCATACAGTGGAACACTGACGGAAACATAAAGCAATAACTCGACACAGGATGTTCTATAAGCCGCGTAACTTACGAAAGCTTTTTAGCGACGCCGTTCGTCGTCTTGACAACTCGTTTAAAGCAGATGGAATCAATGCTAAAGTCTTCGATATCTGTGTGTAGAGCGCGAACCAAAGAGTATTCCCGGCCTCATTCACAAGACGCTTTCGTAAGAAAGAGCTGTTTTTCTCTTTCGCCTCCTTCCAACCAGCTGAATATTAGATTTCCCCTCATCCTTTTATTTACAGAGACATTCAGGAGGAATAGTAACCCTGGCAACTTAGCTGCTCTAGAATTTCATGCTACTTATAAAACTTACTTAAATAGTGACATACGCTGCTATCAGGAAGTCAAAAGGAGAATAACAATGGCAAAGCAAGTTTTTAGTAGAAAAATGAGCATGTTCTGCGGACCTCTGGAAAAATAACTAAAGAAGAGACTAGTGAAGTGCTTTCTGTAGTGTGTGGCATTGTATGAGGCAGAAACGTGTACAGTAGTGGCAAAAGAAAACCGGACCGGCCCATGTAGCTGATTTCAGAGCCTTGTTCACTCCAGAACACGATAGACTGGTAGCTAAGACTTCCGTGGTTCGAATCCTGCCTGGGAAGGAAACTTTTTTTTTTGTTCCTTATTCAAATTTCTTCCCAATACTTTTCGATTGCAGCGATATTTTACTACTTAATTAACATATTATTCCCATAACATGAATTTTACCAGCTTATTTTCTAATGCCTTTCGAAATGGGCTACGTCAGCAGTCGAAACTACAACAATTTCAATAGATTACTCGCTATCTTGTGAATGCGGGCATGACATGCGCAGTGGCTCATTTCGGGAACTTTGATTATTCCGTCGGTCCGGTTTTTCTTGCCACTACTGTACATTGCGACGAAGTGAAGAAAAACGGCTAGAAGTATTTGAGAGTGGGGATGGAAAAGAATGGAGCGTGTGAAATAGACAGACAGAATAAGAAATGAAGCTGTGCTAGAAAGAGTGTGTGAAGAAAGAATATTGGTCAGAAAGAGAAAAATAAATTCTCTGGGCTACTGGCTAAAGAATCGTATGCGGCGATGAAAAGAAAGACAGAAAATAGGATAGACTGAAGAGTCCTGGGTTCTGCCCGTGGACAGAACAGATATATTTATGAAGTATCTGTATGTTTCTATCCATTTATTTTGTAAGAAATGCTGCTATTTTATTTTATTAACATTTTTCATTAATTATAGAAAATACATTCAAAATGTCTAAAAAAATTAAAGTGAATAAATGAAATATTTCATAAATTGAATGCACAGAAATGTTTTTCTATGGAAAATATTTCTAAACAGTAAACATGAAAAGCCAAAAACATTTGGGAGTTCAAAATTCGGATTGTGTTAGCCCTTTACATAGTAAACATGCACTCAAAATTTGATTGAAACATGATTAGGAAAGAAAAAGTTGTCATTTTCAGTGCATTGTCCCCATAAAAGAGCGTAACCAAGAATGAAGAAAAAAATATTAACCTCTTCATTCCAAAAATGTATATGTTTCATGGAGCTTCCTTTTGTGATCTAACATTTCATCTTTCACATGCTGTGCCTGGCTTCCCATCTCTTTGCACTCAACCCTAATACTATTAATAATGTGCGGTTGGAAAATATGTCAGCAACACTCGTAATTTTGAGAAACCTCCATTTTCTCGTTTCTATAATATTATCGCTATACGAGAGTGCGTTGCCTTCTCATAAAAATGTCTACATGTGGAGTTTACGAGTGCGTAGATTCTTAACTATGGCTTACGAGAGACGCTTCAAAAGACGTACAAGACCACTCGAATCAAATTAGCAGCTCTCTAAGAAGGAAGTTCAGACACAAACTAGTGATGGCAGATAATTTATAAAGTAGGCCTACATATTTTAATCGTCATGAAAGCACAAAGGTTAAGGGAGGAAGTACACCTTTCGCCAACATAATTTTATTATATTTGAACACTTTTTCCCAGAATCTATAGATCCTCTGCAAACAAAAATTGGCATGCTTAATATACACTATTTGCACATCAATAAGTAGTTTTAATGGTTTTGAAGACCCAATAATTATTTTTTTAATTATGAAAAATTGTTTAATTTTGTTTTCAGCCGGCCAGCGTTTTAATGCTAAATTACTGAAATATTGTAATTGTGATATAAGTATTCTTTTGATTTATTTTTAATTAACATTTCTGAACAGATATACAGAAACAAAAATCCCGGATAAAATAACTAAAATATAAAATAAAAGAAAGGAGTTATTAAATCAGAGTAAAGTCACAGAATTAACAAACAAATTCAAATTTGGCAGAAATGCATTTTCAAGACTAAAGGCTGGTTCACAATAAACCGGGAACAAAAACAACGAAAATATTGTTAAAATAAATGCATTTAAATGTGAGTATTCACAGTTAACTATTGTGAATGCTCACATTTAAATACATTCATTTTAACATTATTTCCGTTCTCGTTGTTGTTGTCGTTTCCGTTTCCGGTTTATTGTGAACCAGCCTTTGCTGATAATAACAGTTTGAACTTGGTTTGAAATTACTTATCAATCTTTTGCATTTCCAAATTTAATAGTTTTGAAGGAATGTCAAAGGAATACTGTGAAATTAAATTAAGAAATGAAGGCTTGCCAAGTAGAGAGAGTTTATAGGAATTGTATAAATATTTCTGTTGCGAAAGAGGATTGAAAGATAGTAACATACTGAATGATTTATATATACTGGCTGCACATTTTAAAGTTAAACGATAATTACAGCTTTGGTAAGTAAATAAATAAATATTAAGGGTTACAGTAAACTAGAGTCATTGAGCCTTGCACTAAAACTAGACGTAAGTGCAAGATAAGACATATTATATTAAACATTTAATTTTAGAAATTGTGTTAAAAATTGTATATTTATAGTGTAATGTTAATAATTGTGTATATGTTAGTTTTAATTATTAAGTTTATTTACTGTTATGTGAACTAGTAATAAATTCTATTCTATTCTATTAATAAACATTACTATAGCACATACTAAAATCTGTAACAAGTTAGTTTTAAAAATATTTTTAATATTTTATTTCATTTGTACTAATTTCTTTTCAAAAAATTTGATAAATATTATAAAAAAAACAAACATTTCATTCTATCTTAAAGATTTTACTAAATGTTGTTCACATGAGAGAACCTTACATACATACAAAGTTTCATTAAGATATCTGAAATACGTTTTGAGTTATCAATTAAACCCTGTCCGGCCGAAAAAATCTAAACAATTTTTCACATTAAAAAAAAATATCTATTGGGTTTTCATAAACATTAAAATTATTTATGTGCAGATGGTGTATATTAAGCATGCCAATTTTTGTTTCCATAGGACCTACAGATTCAGAGGAAGAAAATGTTGAATTATCAATAAAATTATACTAGCGATAGGTGTACCTCTCCCACTTAAGAGAGTGGATTAGAGCCCAATATTTTAAGTATTTTATATTAATGGAATATATCATCTTCGGTGTCTGCCATTGTAGCTGTGGTCCCCGAGCTCAAACCCGGCCAAGGGCTATAAAATCCTTACCATGGCTTGCTTCAGAAGGTTATTTAAGCGGGGGAGGCCAGAGTCGTAGATTTAAATAACACGTGATATAAAAAGTCAATTACCAAATTGAGAAAACAATATGATTTTTAATGGCAAATACAGATATAACAATTTACTTTCTTTGGAACAAATCTGTCAATTAATCACATTTAATATTATTTAATTTCTCACTAACTCTCATAGTATAATTTTTTATGGTCCCATCCAGCTAAAACAACATTCTAATTTCTTTATTTAATAGTAAATCACATAGAATTCCTTTACAATGCTGTCAAAGAATTCACCAAAAGTGAACCTGTACACCCATGATCCTACAGTCATATCGCCTATTATTCCAAACCACACCATTACTATTTTAGCACTAGGGTATTGCAATCAGACATCCATCTCGGGTTTTCTTTGGACCAATAACCCTTTCATATGTAGGAGTTGAATTAAAAATAATAATAACTTCATGAAACAGATTTTCGCAGGGATTGGAACGAATTCACAAGTTACATTATCTACTTTATATTTTATTTTACTTTGTGAATGTTGCTAAAATACACTATCTACATATTCAGGCAAATATAATTTAAAATCCCCCCTTTTTTTGACAAAATAACATATTGATAGAATTTTAACAAAGCCACTAACTGTGGTCACATACTTCCATTCATTTTCAAACATCATCATTATGTTCATCATCACCACCACCACCATCATCATCATCATCATCATCATCATCATCATCATCATAATCATCATCATCATCATAGTTGTCGTGATCCTGGAGCAGTCGCAGTATATCAAAATATGCACTTTTTCTTCTCTTTTGCGTTTTATACGAAGACTGCTTGTCATCGGGTCAGAGGAAATTAGGAGCGTATTCATCAAACTCGTCATCGTATTGGCTCTTCAAAATTTATGCTTGTGAAATTATCTGCGTCAATCAGTTCGAGGAGCAGCTCTATAGTTGAAATTATCTTAATATCTGAAAATATCTTAACCACCAATATCAGTCCCTTAAATAACTTAACACAAAATAAGACAATAATAGCGAGAAATGCTCTGCCCAATTAAACATCTTAAGAACAGTATTAACGAAACCGATCATAATTCATGTGTAATACATGACACATTCATTTTCTATCCTTCCGGACACATTTAAGCTCCAATTTAATTATTAATACTATGAATGGACAAGGATGAAACAGTTTTTTTCGTCTCCTGCAAAATTTGTAATTTGGCGGATAAGATGTTTCCAACAAATAAACATCGATATTAAGTCTACGCACATCGACGTTCGGAAGGAATCGCTGTACGATGCTAAAGAGAAGAGAATGGTTATGCTGAACACATGACTTCTACCTGCTCCTATGCAGACCCCATTAATTGTTATAGAAAACTGATTGCGAATCGTAGATATACGACTATTTAGGATTGTAGAATGGTAGTATTTATGTTGTTTTGAAGTTCAAACATTTATATCAGGCTTGGGAAACTGGGCGACAATTGTGGCATTGCGTCACTCATCGGATACATCACACATCCCTTCCTTCCATCCCCGCGTCCTTGACTTTGTAGGGGAGGGGATTTGTATTCTGTCTTATGTGATTGCGTACGGGCAAAGACGTTGTAGTTATATATGTAGACACACAATTGGCGCTGGTGTCGTGTACAAATTTGAAACCTCTCGCGCAGGTTCGCGCGACGCCATGTTTTGGGAGCACGAATGATTGTTTCTATAAAGCATTTGGAGTTTAGAAAATACCATCGAGTATACTCGTATAGGCGTTTTCTTAATGGATTTCCTCCTTCACTGGAATATAACTAAACTTATTTACGTATTTTCTAACATATAATATAAAATAAAGAAGTAAATCTAAATATTGTAACTAAGCTTTGTTTTAAATATAAACGCCTTATATTGCTCATAAATAGACTTATTAGTGTACCCTATTTCTATTTCCTATGACCGAATACATGGAATATTTTTACTCATGTTTTTTATATACGTTAGAAAATACGTAAATAATTTGTTTAAATTATATTACAAAGAAAGGGATGTCCGCTAAAAATGTCTATATACCCAATGGTATTTTCCAAACACCTAACGCACTGTAGTAATAATCCTCAGTGTTTTGAGAATCAGAGGCGATATGACTCTTCTACTGCAGACATTGATTGCAATTCCCTCATTCTTACATCATTCTCAATGACACAATATTGTCAAAATGTGATTGTATTCATTGCTGGCTTAGTTGTTAAATCATTAATAAAAATATGGCGTAATAAATCTAAATACTCAATTTACGTAGCCTACCAGCAGTAAACAGAATCTCTTTTATTTTTTTAACGAAAGAATAATGGGAGACTTGAGATTATGGAAATATGCCGCTTAAGTGAAAGAGCGATTATACAGATGTTGACAGTTCAATGGCATATTACCACCCACTCTTACATCGTGTGAAAAGAATGTGCTCTAGAAGTAGAACACTTGTACAATCTGCCTACACTTATAGGAACATATTTTAGAAAATGGATCCCAGATTCCTCCCGAGAATAATATTTTAAACTTGTTAAACTGATCATAAAAGTACATAAAGATCTACTGATGTAGCTCAGTGGGCTAAGGACTGTCGGTCCGCAGTCGCGCTCGGTCGCGGGTTCGATTCCCGCTGATTCCTGGTTGAGTTTTTTTCTTATATCCTCAACCGTAAGGTGAATGTCAGGTAATGTATGGCGGATCCCTGGCCTCGTCTCGCCAAATATATCTCGCTATCATCAATACCATCGATGCTAAATAGTCTAGTAGTTGATACGGCGTCATTAAATAACCAAATAAAAGAAAGTACTACATAAAGAGCAGATGTTAGCACACAGATTCAGATTACCAGTACAACACGACTTCACATAAAAATGTTGTAAGACAATATTTAACGGAGTCAATAATAATAATAATAATAATAATAATAATAATAATAATAATAATAATAGTATAATAATAATAATGAATCAATAGGCAAGATGTTCTGTACACTATGCCTGAGTTCTATTATATGACTACTTGACTAATTCATGCAAGTGACGTTCATTTCATTCTACAGTTGTGATAATAAGCTATTGCACGGTAGGCCTACTTATATTTCTAACTAAAACATTAGGTACGTGTTTCTATTTTACAGGTGTACGCCTATATTATGTGATACGGAAGCGAATAAATAATAATTGTTCATTTCTCGTCCACATCAAAGCAAACGTGTTTACAATATAGGCCTAATGTAACGTTTTACACGGACAGAGTTTTGTTAATAATAGTTAATACTAATAATTTTCTTTTCATCTGAACTATTACTACAATATGCATTTGTATTTCTGTTCGCTCTATATGTTGTCAACTATACAACATCTTTAGTTAAGTATCAAATTGGTACAGTTTTCTTTCGTTTCATGTCAAACTAACGGTAACTAAGCTTGATTATGTCTTTAACGTGGTCGCTTTAAATGTTAATAAGATTTTTTTTTTCATTTGTCCATTCAAATTGATTTATAAGAGACACCAAACATATATATTAAACATTCAGCATTGTACAGTGCAGCCGTCTGCTAGCCGGTGCTTCTCCCAAAACATGGCGGCGGACGCAAGCTTCAATTTGTCCCTACTCTAAACTTCTGCGCAGCCTCGGTTGTAGGGGCTCGCGTACGGGCCACAAATACGTCATTCAACGCCGGTGGACTGTGGACGGGGAACCAACGCTTTCTCCATGCTTTCCACCCCTCTCTCGCCGGTTTTGTATTCTTGATTTATATACCTTTTGACAAGTCAGATTTGAATTTGAAATCACTGTGCCCCGGTGGATATTCCATTGTTAATTTTTACATACATCAGTGAAAAATGCTACTTATTACGTTTGAATATAAATAATTAAATATTAAAATTGTTCAGTAAAAAATTGACACTTATCACGTGGCATATAGATTTTTTATGCCAACCAAAACATAATTTTCAGTGAAATTCGGTCATACAGATTAGTTAGTACATTATTTGTTTCATTTAAGAAACTTAAGTTATTATGGAAAAGCTGCATGTGTACACAGATAAGCTAATGCGCGAGTAATTATCAGTCACTATCAGCGTATTCCGAATCTCACCGGACCGGTGGAAAACAATGACGTCACGCTGCAGCGAAATAGGAACAAAACTGCTGGAAGGATCGATGGCTGTCATGGCGACTGTAGAAGTTGTTGTTTGTGCTACGCTAGCAAAATTTTGCGAAATTTCCGTACTGCCATCTCGTTCAAAGAAAAGAGAGCATAAACAATATATTTCTTGAACCGATAGTAACAACTGGTCCGTTGACATGTTCGCTCATAAGCCATTAACATATTGTTTTTACGTTGTGCTCATTACGAACAATACAGCAGAACCAAAGCAGAACACACCGCCATGACACAACAGTGCACGATGTCATTCCCCCCTATACAAGAACCAATCAGATTCACTGATGGCGGCTAATGGAGACTGCCACCACCTCTGCAAGCTGATGGCACCGGTGCAACACAGGTGGAGCATCAGTGACTCCATCGGTGAAATTCGGAACACCGTGATGCCATCAGATTGCTCAGCGCTGAGATTCAGAATACGCTCTATGTTTTTTAGTTATTTTACACGTAAATCTAAAATTAGGCCATAGAGGAAATTATTATAGAATCTGTTGCACCGGTAGTTATATCACTGAAATATGGTATGGTAGAATAAAATTCAATACGGAGTTTAGTTTTGTAAATAATAATAATAATAATAATAATAATAATAATAATAATAATAATAATAATAATAATAATAATAATAAATTAAATTTTCACTTTATATAATTTGACGAATGCTGTAAAATTTTACGAAAAAGTTATAGGAATTTTTACGAAGTGGATAAAGTTTACCTGAAACATTTCGGTGATTAAAATCTTACAGGTCATGATTTCGTACCAGCAAAGTTCTGGAAAGTACTTAAATATTTAGAGGAATGTCAAGAAGAAAACAGATCATGACGCCGATGAAGAAGTAGCACCCTTCCTGTGTGTTCACGTTCCCACGAGGATCAAGCTCTCATCTGTCACAATTTTCTTCCGCCCATCATTCTAGCCAGCCTCATTACTCTTACCAATCCATTAACCTTCGCTACAATAACGGAAGTAACGCTTCCTTACCACGAGTAATATGACGCCCCCTTCCTACTTCAGTTATTATCATATTCGCCAATTTGTCATACCTACACTGACATTATGCTTGCAATTAATAGTAATATTATCTTTGTTTAAATGCAATATGGAGCATGCTTTATTTAAAGTTATTTGCAGGTTAAACAGTAATGTAATTAATTTCAGAAGGTTTGCCCACAGTCTAGTATATACAGTCAGGAAGCTTGAGTTGTGAGGGTGCTAGGAACAATTGACTGTGCCGGTACTATTTCGCATTGTCTGCAATAATAAGATAGTAGCGATCCTAGTGGTTAGCAACTAATTATGGATGCATATTTACCACGTATTGAGCTTCGACTAGACCATACCTGCACAAACAGCGCTCGACGAGCGCGCGCGCTCCTTCCGAGATGGAGAGGCGTGTTTACCGCTCGCCGAAACGGAGAGGAAGATACGTCAGAATGACATAGACTTGCTATAGGTATAGAGGAGAAGGAAACGACTACTCAGTTATCTAGTGGAGTGCAGTGTGTAGGCCTATTCTCAGTAACTGTTCCACGTTGCTTACCTACTGCTACAGTACAGTATGGAGGAATTTAAAAGACGGGACATAACATTAACATTTAACGATTTACAGCTCGAACTTATTGATCTTCAATGTGACCTAAGGGCTAAAGATCGTTTGAATAATACTACTAGCCAGTTTGAGTTTTACAAGACTAAAGATTAGAAATAATATCCACGACTACACAGGCTGGCTGTGAAAATGATTGCTATGTTTGGCTCAACATTTATATTTGTGAGCAACTGTTTTTTATAATCAACTTTAATAAAGGCAGGCATCGAACATCTTAACTGATGTTTCATTACGATCAGTAGGCTACTGTTCCTTTCAGCTGCCTTTCATAAAACCTCGTTTTAATGTACTGATAAATAAAAATATAACAAAATGATATTGTACATTTAAGTACCTATAGAATTTCTATTATTTCTGTAAAATAAATATTTCTTTATTAATTAATAATAGTCCAAGATAATTTTGCAAACACTGAACGGGAATTCATTTCATAAACACTCGTAATAGTACTTCCTTTTGTGTGTATTTTGTACGAGATCACCCCTTCTTCCAGTCCACTATTATACAGAGCGCAGCTAAAATCTGCATTCCGCTCATGAGCTGTGAGCCGGCTCGGAGAGCGCAAACCTTGTGGAGACCTGTACTAGACTATGGTTTGCCTTTGAGACATTTCAAACATAAAAGTTAAATATAATTTTCCTCGTTTTTGTTTACGTTTGGAGAAAATGAATGTTTTAGATGAAACATTTAGTAGCGTTTTAGGATAACTTTTGACTTAATTCCCAGTATTTTCAGTCAATTTAAGAGTGTAGTGAATTATGATAATAAATTATTAGTAAACGAATTTTAGTTTTGTGCCTTAACGTTCCAGAAATCTGATCCAAACAAATGTTGCCTCAGAGCAATTTTTAATAATTGTACTGAACCGTGACAGGTTAAAGGTTAAAGCTTGGAGTTAACAGATATAATTATACTGCTGCGCGCATGTAAGTTAGAGCGATGGAGGAGAAAACAAGAAATTTAAACAACTGAGTTTAAAGAATGGATATATTACAGATAAGTGACACGGTTGAGAAGGGTTTTTACTGAATAAAGTTTAGAAGACATTATTTTGCTATCGCTTGGAAGATTCCCTTAAAACACAATAGGCGATTGCCCAGTAAGAATGAATTTCTCGTTTTCCGATCATGAAGCTAAAATGATGTTGAAAATAAACTCATACAAAATCAATGTGTCATGAGTTACAACCGGATGACTGAAATAAGCGTACATTTTGAGACTAAGTTGTGAATAAGGTAGATCATGGAGCAATAAATCCGTGTAGAATAAACCAAAATAGTTAAAAGTGTATATCTAATTAGCACAGCTTTATTATGAGATCTGAGCATGAACTGCCAGTTTAGACCCACCGAATGAGCATATACCGGCCATAAATTACCCTTCCTGTTGCACTTAATAAGGACATAAATGCGAATAAGTACTCGTATACAACTTCCAAGAAAATGGAAAAGTCATGGGGTAAAGGTTGGCAATATTGTGAGACAAGTAATATTGTGACAGTTCTTTTTGAGAATTTATTACAATTTTACTGAGCGAGAGAATGACCAGTTTTGTGCAGTTTTTTGTTCACGAACATTCCCTTAATACGTTGACTCAAAAAGAGATCTTCCTCTCGCTCAGTAAAATTGTAATACATTCTCAAAAAGAACTGTCACATTATTACCCGTATCACAATATTACCAACCTTTACCCTATATACAGCTGCGCACACTAATATACCCATTAGAGGCTCTTGAAAGACCGTTCGTTTTATATATTTTTTGTTATGAATACGTCCAGAACTAAGGTGCCGTCCCAATAATAATAATAATAATAATAATAATAATAATAATAATAATATTAATAATAATAATAATAATAATAATAATAATAATAATAATAATAATAATCATTTATTTTAGCTGGCAGAGTTAAGGCCGTAAGGCCTTCTCTTCCACTCAACCAGCAGAAAGTGTATATACATATGCATGAACTTACAAAGAATTTAACAATTTGATTTAGATGAGAGTTACATGTATACAAGAGTTATTTACGAATTAAACAACAAAATACTATGAACTATTAATTAAACACTGAAATAAACTGTGTAGCAGAATTAAGCTTAAATACATAGAATGTTAATATATTTCAAATAATATTAGATAATAGTAAGAGATTATTATGAGACAATTTTGAAAATACAGCACTATCAGGATGATGTCTAAAGAAAGAAGTAACAATGTAGTCAGTGATAGTTTAAATCAGTATGATCGGAGTGAAATGCTAATAAAGTCGACGGACATAATATTTTCAGGAGAGTCTATCATTTCTAAACTACGAGACACAATCTAATTAAGTAAACATAGATCAACAGACGAAGGCTCAGTGTATCCAATGTGACCTTGAGTGATTTCATTTACCGATATACGGGAGAGGGGAATTTCAGGTACGAATTAACGGTTTGCGCGGAAGTCAAGCAGTGTAACTCGAGAATGTGAAGCGATAGGACGTTCGCAATGGTGTCAAATGATTCGTAACAAACAAGCCTACAATGTAAATTGAGCAATAATCAGCAGTCGACAAGTTAAATTGGTAAATTTCACGAGTAAATATTAATGAATGAAATGAGAAAATTCACAATGTAGAGATATATGCAGTGCAAATGGAAGATGGTGTATAAGCAACGGATACCTGACTTTCAACATATCATCCCAGTACACGTTTTTACTCATAAAACTTGTCGCTGGTCTTCGATACAGCCTACCCGGATCTACTTTTTTATTTAAATTTTGGTTCACCATATTGTTGGAGTGGAAATCATGTTTTTTTTTCACCACCGTACATAGGAAATCTTGCATTTTTGTGAACATTTCTATTTTATTTATTCCAAGTCGTAAAGTAAAAGTCGAAGAAATTTATCGGAGAGATCTTAGCCGTCTTGACTCGTAGAGCACATTTGATTTTGTAAGTGTATTTGCAGCAGCTCATCCTTCACCTTGTTCTGTAAGCAGATAAACGACAGGTATCGCAATATTTTTACCTCTTTTCCTTCTTTTCTTGTTAGGTTGTAACGAATAGACTCAACGATCGATGTGCATTTGACCTTAGCTCTTGTTCCCCAGCCATTTATACCCTACACCTTGAAAAAGGGAAAATAAAAGTGCAGATCCGACGTAGTGCTGAAGGAATTCTAGACGAACGATTCACAACTGCTTGCCTAAGCAATTTCGAGAAATCTTTTGATCATTTCTACTCCCTATTCAGCTTTTTCTCACTTGCAGCTTCACTAGGATACAGTCTCGAGAACATCCCATCTAAAACCACCGATTTCGGAAATCGAGCCAAAGACGGAGGGGATGTAAATTATCTATATTCGTAGATCCACAACTATTTCTAACACATTTTAGACTTTAATCGTGCAGTTATGTAGTGTATTTAGCGGTCTCTAATAGCTACGTTCAAGATCGGAAAATTATGTTGAGCATATTCCAATGTGATTAATAAGATCCGGATAAAGTAGCTGTACTAGGATAGGCATCCTTGGTCCGTGCGTTTTTATTTACAAACATTAACTAGCTGTCGTGTGTCCCCCAACCGATAATAGTAACGACGCATATTCAGTTCTAGGGGGCGGATGTTGATGATCTAAAAAAAAAAAGCTACTTGAAATGATCAATAAAATGCCCTTAAAATAATGGAAAAATGACGTGAAATTAAAAGAAAATGACATTTAAATATTATTCACCGTACTCGCACCGCAACGTCTTAAAATGACTACCCTGCAAATGTCGGAGAGAGGAGGCATCTTCCTGGAACTTTACTAAGATAAAGAAAAGGGGCATACAAAAAAATGAAAGTTTCAAGGGAAAACTATAGATTTTAATGGGGATTTACAATGTGTTTCAATCAGGCGTGGTCTATATCAGTGCCTTCATTCTCCGCCTCCTCCTCCTTCCGTCTTATTGTCAAGGAAACAGTGAAAGTTTCCCCTCCTTCCAAACAAAAATTCTAAAGACACCCTCGTACCGACAAAAGAACAGTTGCGGTCAAAGCCCTCACTTAAACTAAGCTGTTGTCAAGTATTTTATATTACTTCTGTTGTGTGAGGTGAAGCCTTCAGTGAAATTAGGGCTGCACTTTAGAGTTTGTTCCAAACTATAAAACTCAAACTTCATTGTTATTCAGTTATTCAGTAAGTAAACCTACTGATTTGTTTGCTTGGAAAAAGATGTAAACAGGCCTATATGTAAACAAGGAAGTAAAATGCATTCAAAATTATCTAAAAGTTTTTCAAAATATTAAAAATGTCCAAAACATGCCGAAAAAATATAAAAATGACCTATTAGCCTAATTAAAAAACGCCAAAAAAGCAATATAAGAAATTAATTTTTTACGTTAATATTAACATAGAAAAGATTTCTATATTAATAGGCATCGCCCTAATGTGAAAAATAAGATGACTTTTCATCAACATCCGCTCCCTATTCATTTCCTACCGGCTGTACTAGCTATTCACTGATGTCTTAGCTAGGGGGTGGAGAGCGCTCTTCCCAGCAGGTACAGTTTTAGTTAGTGGAAGGGGTTAGTGTTTATTTAGTCTTAAGCAAGTCAAGGTCCTATCCTACACAGTTATACCGCCTATCTTGATACAGCTGTTTTATCCGAAACTTAGTGATTAGCTTAAGAATATAGGAATGTTCATTTTCTCCAAGTTGAAAGACCGTATATCGCTTACTGAAAATACGGATAAAATCCGGTCATTATTCAATATTTACAAATGCCGAAAAAAAACGTGATATTTTATATTTAATACCCTGATGACGTCACTATGGGTCCAGGTATGTTAAATTTAGCATATATTTTGAGAACCTATTATTAATTCATCACGTGTACTCGCGATATTGACATAAATATTTTGAGGCCAATTTTCAATTTCTCTCTCAATCTGCCACTTAAATAAAGCACTCAAACTTATTTATCGTAAATTACAATAGGAAAATTACATCCTTTATACAGAGCTGAAGTGAAATATCCACTCTAATTTTCGGAGCTAATTTCACATGTTGTGCATAATGAAAACGTCAGATACTATATTGGTGGAAAGTTCGCAGTTTTCTTAAAAAAAAAAAAAAAAAAAATCATTGCGAGTAGAATCGTGATTTTTGTCCATGATGATATAAAATTTGTCTAAGAATAATTTATTTTGTGTATTCCAAGGGAATGAACTTTTTTCGTGTAAATTTATTTTTAAAACCATACATTTACATTTACCTTAGATTACGAAGAGGTTGCAACGTCACACTCAAAAAGAGAGAGAGAGAAAGAGAGAGAGAGAGAGAGTGTGTGTGTGTGTGTGTGTGTGTGTGTGTGTGTGTGTGTTGGGGTAAGTTTAAGTATTGCCATTTCTTAAAATACACTATGAAATATTTGATATAAAACGATTTTTTTTTTCTCGAAAAGAAAGGAAAGACGAGCAAAATTGTATGAAACATTTTTTGTTTGAAATATCTTAAAGAATAATCCGTTGAAATTAATTACATTTTTAAGGTTCATACAAAGACAATAACAAAACAAAACAAAAAACAAAGAGGATATCAAAACAAGAAAGTAAGTCAAGCTCTACAGAAGGCAAGGCACGAGAAACTTACACGCATACACCCATATATTACATGCAAAACTAACTGCCGCTCTCGCTCGCTGTATTCGCTGCATTTGTCTTTCGAGTCTCGACTCGTCATTCTCGAAATAGCATTTGGTTGGCGCGGAAAGATTTCGTAACTTTGAATAACATACATCATTGAAATAAATAACATTATAAATGTTTAAATGAGACAAAAAGACAAAACAGAACAGTATCTTAGTTATCTAAATGTTCTGGTTCTATTATATGATATTACCTATGGTTATATAAATAAAAAAAAAAAAAACAATTCTCAAGTAAATCTGCATTTCTAAGAAACATAAAACATGACATTAATATCTTTTTACTTGAGATTGCACACTTGATCTTAAACATATGAAAAGAAAATTCGTAGCCATTTAATAAGGGCCTGGTAATTAAATAAAGGCTGGGGAACGGATTATTATACACTGAAAGGTAGAGATGTTTCGAATAGGCTACTTGATTGTTTATACGTATATAACAGTTGCCAATGTAGATAAAAGTTCAGTCGGGTATAAACAACTGCTTACTTCGGTACTTCGGGAGATGAACTATATCGAGTCTCGAAACACTCACAACCAGTCTTTACGTCAAGGACGCGACGTAATACAACATTGTCCTGCGGGTTTTCGGCTTTGCGGGCGCTGTTAGCCTCGTTTTCTGGATCATTGTTCATCTCTAATACACATACATCACATAGGCCTACATAAGTACATACATACATACATACATACATACATACATACATACATACATACATACATACATACATATAGGGACATTATATTATTTTTACTAATATTTCTAATATTAAACTGGCTATACCTTTGGATCAACGATTAAGAACCGGAAATACCGTTTGCTACCCCCTTCCACGACAGGAGTTCGATGAGACTGGCGTAATATACAAACAAATCACTTTACTAGGTATAGAAGGGAAGAAAAGTAGTTCATCCATTTACGTAAACTTGGAAATATCGCGATTTTGAGTTTGATAATTCTCATTAGGTTTTTGTTTAATCAAAATACAGTACAGTATTAACAATGAATGTTTTTACTCACGAACTGAGCTTTCCATGCAGACGTATTCATTATGCAGTGTATATTATACTGTCTACAGCACATTAGCGTACAATTTAGAGAATGAAATTAAATTGAAAAATAATCATAATATGGATATTTAAACACATATCTGAAAATGGTGGCCGTTCATTTCGATACAGGCTTCAGTTCTAATGTACATATTATCGCACTATAGACTATTGTACGTAATTCCAATTACCAGGTTCGTACTTCGTATCAGTAACTCATGTTGAAATAATTCTGTACCTCCTCTATAAAAGAGACCTTACGTACTCTAAATTCAATCTTCACTTCTGCCCGATCCGAAAAGATAAAATTACTCAGACATGCTATCTACTGTCCGTCCAAGTGGTTACGTCGCAGCGTCGTAGAAAGGGAGGAAATCACGTGACAGCTAATTACTTAACGAGGCCCTTTTATTTAAGTTATTTTAAACAATTGTATGGGTATAATATTACGTAGACGTCCAATTCCTAATGTTCTCAGAAAAGAGCTAAGACAGCCCAGCCACTAGCATTTACAGAGAGGCAAATAGAAGCAGGTGGGGGAAACCGGGATGCGACGTAGGCAAATGGAAAATGATGCAATATTGAAAGCTCTTTTGTCAGTGGAAAACGCGAAAATATTTTTGGAACGTACTGTTTACTATGACCGTAAGCTACTATGACTGTATATGCGGTCTTGGATCTGTGTGGAGGACAGTTGAACTTAATTAGTAGAAGGGGTGGGAGTGAAGTACATTAAAAAACTCAGGTACAATAAAAATTGAAGTAAATAAAATTATTCCCTGTACATACATACATACATACATACATACATACATACATACATACATACATACATACATACATACATAACAGTGTATGTGCACACATCTAGTTCAAAACACGGCCGTATGGCCTGAAGAAATGTTAACTTGCGTTATTTGACGAAGTAGTATGAGCATAACACACTGATGCCACAGGTTGTGTTTGTTTTCAGTCCTAGCTCTCCCGTCCACATTTAAACGCGACAATGCGCCCAACGTCACGGCTCAAAGCACAGCGTTCGGTCGCACCGACTATCGAATGCGGCGGAGCGGGTTTAAGGTCGAAGTTGAAACAGCAGCATGTACGCTATATACTCACACGTGTATTATACCTTTTTTTCAAAGAGGAGATTTTAATGCATAATTCACAAATGTCCTATCAATTCGCCACTCACCCTCTTTATCTATAAGCCGACAGATTTGAGAACAGATCGATGTATACAGATTACAGAGATATTAGTCATCTGCTGTATGTTTGAAACGCATAAATGGAATTTGTTACGTGGGATTGTATTTCGTACAGAAACTACACAAAGGTGAAATTTCTATAATGAGCTTAAGGATCTGAAAAATGTGATGAAAGCGTAGTTATCCTTTACATTTTCTTTCCCTTCTTTACTTTTCGCTATATCGATGATGATAATAATCCCTTTTTTATTCCAAAACAAAACATGAAATAATTAATTACGATGTTCAAAAGTATCTTCCACCGACCAAATTATGTCGTTTTGACTTCCCTTTTTTAGTCCATACTCCCTTATTCCCCATTTTTTTAAACATATCTTATTTTGGCCCTTTCTTGACAGAATAGCGCAAACATTTAGATAATTTTCCTATATTTTTCCGATAGACCTATAACTTCCTGAGCAAATATCGTTCTTCTTCTGATTCCATACATTGGAAAACTAATAAAGTGCGCTGATTTGGAGTTTAGAATAAAAATAAAATTTTCACCTCTGGTTTCAGTTGATGTTGAGTGGTCATTTTCTGTTTATAAAAACATTCGTCATTCAAAGAGGCAGAATCATATTGAAACATATTGAAATGTTGAATGTGATCAAATACAACACTTTCCTTATGTTGTGAAGCGACAAATATAAGCTTATAAGGCTATGTGTATCGATGAATGTGCTGAAGTGTGTTTTCAATTAAAATAGCACCCTTTTGAGGGGGTAATATAGTCCTTTTTGAAGTTCTTTTTTGACTACATCAAATACAACACTTTTCTTCTGTTGTGAGGAGATGTTCTAAATGTAAGATTGTGTGTGCCATGTATATCCATGAATGTGCTGAAGTGTGATTTGGGGAGTAATATACTCCTTTTTCAAGTTCTTTTTTGGTTATAACTTTCCCTTTTATGTCCTTTTTTGATGAAAAATTGTACCTTTAAAATCCGGTCTCTGATAATAATAATATATTATATTATCTTTCGATATTTTACATTGTAGCCATTAGTTATCATTTGTTAATTTTGTATCCAAGTTTCATTATTTTTCAGCCCTTCCTTGTTTCTTATGATCAGTTCCGGAAATAATTCGTCCGTTCTAAAACATTTTCTGAAAGATCTATCTTCGTGTTAAATAACACCACTCTCTTGCAATAAAGAAGTTGCTTGGTTTATATGATTGCGTGATAAAAATTCAAAACGAATATGGAATAACAAGTTACATTTTGCTGTTTTTACGGGAGACCAAATTAAAAGTTTGAAGAACCGCTATGTTTTGCCTTTGGGTTGTTATTCTTTAAATTTCTTTGAACTAATCAAGTTCATATTCTATATACAGTAGTTAAACCTCACAGATCTACACTACCTGAGCTATTAGGCTACACGACATCGAAAAGAGAAAATAGATAATTTTTCCATTGCCTCTTCAATTGTTGAATCCTATTTCAACTGACTAGCTTTTGTGAATCTTTGATTTCAAACGAAGAAGCATTAAGTTCTGCGTAAAATTATTACTCCCTCTGTTCCAAAATATGGTATACATTTGTTAAAGTTCTCAGTAATATAATGCAACTTGAATACATCTTCTAGATACTTATTTAATTGATAAATTAACATAAGAAAAACATAAAAAGTTAGGTACATTTCATTCTGTGTGATGTCAAATTAATAAAAGAAAAAACAAAAATTGTTTTGACAGAGGCAAATTAACATAATAACTGCAATAAATCACAACCCGTTTTTGTACGACTGTTGAGTCTTAGATGTTCTATTGACTGGGTTGGTGTTACATTTTCTGCAACAGAAACACCACTGCAGGTGCCATTTGATTTCCGTTCATAATGAACTATTTAAATAGTGCCTATTATAGTTTGATGCACTACAGAAGACTAGAAACATTCACTACTGCGCTGTTTGATAGTCCCTTCACTACTGAACAGAATACCACACCGCGAAACATTTCGTGCGCGCATGCGCAATAATCAAACTTGTTTTGTTTGTTACTATACCATATTTTGGAACGGAGGGAGTATATTTTACGTACAGCCTTCGCGGTTCAATTGATTGGTGGTTGTTGTTTAGTCAACTGTCTGAAAACAGGTTTGAACCTCTTAGGTAACACCAAAAAGCATCACTAATGAGGGAACTAGGCCAGGAGGTAATGGGGTAAGATGGCCAGATCCTTTCCCCCTCCAATGTACACATCGCCGATTAGCTACATATTCCACTAATCAGACTTCAGAAATTGATTGTTATGAAGAGAATAGGAACAAAATCCATTTACGAAGAATTGCTGCGCACAGGAGGATACATCAGAGATTTGGCATGGTTGAAACTACTTTTCTGAATCAGGGATGCTGTAAAAATCTGGAAATATATTTTCTTACAACACAAATCTTTCTCTTGACATTATTTTGTATAAAGAGGAATAAAAATTCATATTAACGCCATATCAATAATGAATAAAAATGAAGATTTTCTCTGTGATTAATCTGTACTTGTTGCTTGCTTGGATCCCTGTATCCACAACGAGGGCAGGTAGGTGCTTTTAATGAACTAATTCTCGGAATTAAGCCTCTGCACTTAACCACATTTTATGACTCCACGCTGTCCATTAATGCCACAATGTGCTATTCTCGGCGGCCTGCTTATCCTCGACGTCAGTTTCCTAGATGTGCGTGAGAAAGTAACAACAACGGATTAAGTCTAACGTGGTCCCTCTTGGAGCTCAGAGCCAGTGCCGGCTTATGGCTTATCACTGTGTGATCTAGGGTACGGTCCCAGGCGTTGATTGGAGCGCAGCTTGTGATGGGGAAGATGGGAACCAAATTTCACTTTGTTCTCCTAACTTTGCAACTTTGCAAATTTCATTCAACATCGTCCATTTTACGTCGACTTTTCACTCCATTCATATAATTTCACTTTATCAAAGAATATGGTAGGGATTAAGTTTCCAGCCTCACGATTTTAAATGGAGATAGCTATCAAGATACAACTTCGACTTTGAAATACAGGAACATCATTTTATTTTTACTTCAATTTTTATTGTACCTGCGTTTCTAAATGTACTTGACTCCCACCCCTTTCACTAATGTCCTTGCTAACGTCAGTCAAACAAACTTACGGCCGCTGTTGCTATCAGTGAAATAAACAGTACAGAGTACAGTGTGTTTCAGAAATATGTTGCATTTTCTATAGAAGAAAGAGCTTATATTATTGAAGTTTATTTTCACACAGGTATCGTGTGTAGCATAACTGAATTTATCTGTGTGGACTGAGCTAAAGTCAAGATTAGAGTTACCGAAAGTACGGTACTCTATAATATGGTACGGTATTTAAAAACATTATTTAAACAAGAGTTTTGTTTTACTGTTTGTAAGTATGAAGGACGATGATGGAAACTGGAATTGCAATATAACTGAATGTGAAAAACAGTTTTTTTTTCACAATTTCCTGATTATATCATTACGGAATATTTTCGTAGAAATGCCATTAATCTGATAGATAAATTTAGAGAAACAGAGTGTACAGAAAGAAAGAAAATTGTAATATGGCCAACAAAGGTGACAGAAGATGTTGTAGAAGATGCTAGAGAAAGGATGCAGCGAGGTCGTAATAAGTCGGCCAAGAAGTCAGCTGTAGAAATTGGGGTTTCTTACGGAAGTGCTCACAAAATTCTCAGGAAAAAATTAGGGTAGTAATATGCTGAATAAAGTAGACATTACATAATGAATATAACCGCCTGAAGAGTTGAGTTTTTGAGAAAAAAAATTGTTACTATTCTACTGTTTTTTGATAAAATACTGTAAAAGTAATGATCAAACTGAAAATCGTAATACTGTATTTCCCTTTAACATAAATGGATACACTAATCTTCTCTCCTCCTATAGCTAGTAAAAGATTTGTTTACATATTGCACTAGTAACACCAAACTCCTGTAATGGAAGGGGGGTAACAGTGTTTCCGAGTATAGCCAGGTTAATATTAAAAATGGTGGTAAAAATAAAATGTCCCTGTACAACTACGGACCGATGACCGACGTTGGGCACACCTTCGTATATCCAAGTGTGTTGTTCTATTTATTTATATTGTTTTCCAGGAAAAATAGCAATTTTGACAATGGTTGTTTTTGTAATAATGTCTTTATATCTAAACTGCGACCGAACACGAGCGCTGCTTATTCGGTCCTCAAATTTTGTTTTTTTTTTTTTTATATTGATTGTATTATTTTATTTCTATTTCTATTCTTGTAATTATATTCTGTATCCAGTATATTTAAATTTAAGTAAAGAAATTAATATTACTAAAATAGTCACCAGGCTACAAGAAAATACAATGTGAAAGAAAGGCTCGCCGATATGTGTCAATTAGTATAGCGACCATTCCCTAGTTAAACCACATAATTTGTAAACGTAAGTACAACAGCGAATAGGGATTATAAAGAATGGACACTTCGCGTCGGTACCTTTGATGTAGCCGGACTGATTTCAATGACCTTCAAGCCAGCTAGAGCGTGAGATTCTGCTTTCTCCCTAGAGTTGGCGCTGACATCACACCAGCTAGCAGTCGATACAGCGGAAATATAACACATATAATTAATACACCTAGGTACATTATGTACTCAAAAATAAATTGGATCCATAAAATAATAAATCCGTCATTAACTGTAATGTCTAGACTCTTATAATGATAGTTGAGACGTTGACCCCAACAACAATTAAAATATGTAATGATTTGATAGCACTGAAAATGGAAAAACAAAACTCTTACGAGAAGTAAAACCATATAAGTATATTATATTATATATAAATATTAAACGAATTTGATACTTAATTTTATAATGTATTATATTATTTTATAATATAATTTATTATATCTGAAATATAAAAAATTATTATAAGAAAATAAGGAAAATAAGAAATAAGGAAAAGCTGTTAACTTGAATTTATTTGAAGCAAAGCGTTACTGGATTATGCAATAAGGTAGGCGAAGTTTGAATCCTGTGTCTCAACTCTATTCTCAATTATTATCTTAGCCTATGCTCGATTACACTAACCTCTAGCGCTTGAAAGTAGAACTAAACGCTGGCGCACAGGGAAACAAAACACAGGCAAATTCGCCCAGTGTCCATTCTATATAATCCCTATTCGCTGAGTACAATGTCTAAACTTTCCGGAATATAAAAATTATTTCCTATGTGATCCGAGAAAAAGTCATGTTTCTATTTCGGTACACAGGAAACTCATAATAAAAGTAGAAGATAGAATATTGAAGAAAGTTAACGCTAACATATGACTGAAATTTTACGAAAATCTAAGGCGAATAAGGAGATATTATGCGTTCTTTTCGACGATACATTTTTAAAAACGTGTGCAGAAAATATGAAAGATCAAGGTGTCCCGAAGAGATCGTGGATTTCTAAGACAGAATTCGAGGCAGTCTATATTTTATTGCAACAAATGATGTTACGAATAACTCCAGGATATAGGGTACAAGTAAGAAAGGACGCCTACCCCATCCTTGTGACCTATAAAATATTTTATTTTCCAGCAGAAGAAGAATGCTTGACCTCCATCAGAACCACAACGCAATGGAAAGAATTTCATAAAGGTTGTTTGAGAAAAAATAATCTCGTAGATCTACAGTCTATAGTCTGTTTAAAATAATAGTTCCCAAACGCACTGCATTACAAAGATCCAAATTTTAAAATTATTCGTACAGTTCAAAACTTAGACTTGAAAACTCATTGATGAGCAACGAAATGATAGGAGAATGTAGTGAGAGATAAAATCCCCACTTGAATTGTGAGCAAGTAACATACAAGTTGACAAACGTTGCAAATAGAGACGCATTAAAATAAATTTTGGTTTTGTTAGCAATTAAATTGAGGAGGTATCCTACAGGATACAACATTTTAATTTATCCATTAATTAAACAAATGAACTGAGGAGAAATAGGTAGAAAAGTATACTGTATATTTTAGAAAGATTACAGAATAATATAAAACACAGCATTTGTTTTCTTTATAGTCCGCCGAGGTTTAAGAAATACCAGCTTGAAACAGAATTCTGCGAAATACCTTACTATGGCATTTGGTTCTACCACATTTCTGCCAATTTAAAATTATAAAGTGACATATTGGACCTACTAATTATTATTGTACTTTTAACAACTGTCAGAAATTTCTCATTATTTTACCTGTGAAATAATGGTACCTTCCATAATATCATTTCATCTTGTGAATAATTTGTTGATAGAAATAAACATTTCTTTTTTCTAGGATAGTGCGTAAAGTTGCATTTTATCCACTGTTATCAGTGTCTAAAGTGAGCCTTTAAAATACTAGTGCGTAAAAAGTAAGTAATAACTTTAGGCATTGCTATTAATTCTACGCACCGCCAAAGAAAGCGCAGTATTCAATGTACAGGCTTCATACAATGAGAAATTAATGTATTACTTCGATCTATCATTTCTTAAATATTACACGTAACTCAAATAAGTGACAAATTAAACATTCATACCTACATTTTAGCCCTTATTATTCTGAAGTGCCATGTAACTTAGTACTGATTGTAAACAAGATTCATAATTCAACTGCTCCTGACCGCTTTGTTGACTATATGGTCGGTTTAGACGATCATGAAACTGTGAACATGAATAAAACAGGTTCTCATTCCATGAATACTTACTTTTTAATGGCTTTGAGTTTAGACGGCCATGAAATTGTGATCTTATAATCTCTCCAACTTGAAATATTTATTTACTTGATATTGTGCTATTGTAGAAAAAACATTGTATGATACACATTCGTAAGTTACCTTTTGAAGTTCATGCATTTGCATATATTTTTCCATTTGCTGTAATTAATTGCTGATTGAATCATCAACATTAAAGCTTATCAAATCAAATTTTATGTTGAATAACTCTTCTCGGGTTCTCAGCCAGGTGAGTTGGAGATTAGCTTCCAAGCATTCGACGGCTAGCTCTGCCATCTTCTTCAGGGACGAAGAAGATGGCAGAGCTAGCCGTCGAAAGCTTGGAAGCTAATCTCCAACTCACCTGGCTGAGAACCCGAGAAGAGTTATTCTATATCAAACGCCGGGAAAGCCTCAAGTCATACAAATTTTATGTTGCTTACATTTGCATATTTTCTCTTTTTTCATAATGCATATTTCATAATATTTCATAATATTTATAAAATTGTGGCATATTTTCGCATTTAAGCTCATTAAAGCGGATTTTATATTGCATAAAAATGCATAGTTTGGGCTTTTAAAATGAAAGTAGTAGTAGGAGTGGTGATAGTAGTAGTAGCAGTAGTATTAGTAGTAGTAGTAGCAGTGGTAGTAGCCTAGTAGTAATATGAGTAGTAGTAGCAGCAGTGGTGGTAGTAGTAGTAGTAGTGTGAGTAGTAGTAGTAGTAGTAGTAGCAGTGGTAGTAGTGGTAGTAGCAGTGGTGGTAGTAGTATGAGTAGTAGTAGTAGTAGTTTGAGGAATAGTAATAGTAGTGGTGGTAGTAGCAGTAGTAGTGGTAGTGGTAGTAGTAGTAGTAGTAGTAGTAGTAGTAGTTTGAGGAATAGTAATAGTAGTGGTAGAAGTAGCAGTGGTAGTAGTAGTAGTAGTAGTTTGAGGAATAGTAATAGTAGTGGTAGTAGTAGCAGTGGTAGTAGTGGTAGTAGCAATGGTGGTAGTAGTATGAGTAGTGGTAGCAGCAGCAGTAGTAGTAGTAGTAGTAGTAGTATGGGTGGTAGATATATTATATATATATATATATATATATATATATGAGTTTTTTATTTTATGAGTCACATAAAAGGAGTATCCGTTTAAAACATATCAAGTCACCGGTAGACAAAATTGAATTTGTTGCTTTTATTTTTTGACCGTGAAAGAAGTGCTTAAGAGTGGCTGTGTGCAGTGTAATGAAAACATGTCCGGATTTCGAGGAGTTCAGTATTTCATCATCCCTTTAAGAAAAATGTTTCTTGGAGATGATACGATTTGAAACGAAGCTCATTAAACATGAGATATTATCATACACTTGCATTACATTCTCGACTGGCGGTATAAGAAGTGTGATTCTGATTACCGATACGTAAAAATCAAATATATTAATATGGTTTATAGCACTACGACGGCTTCCTCAGAGAGTTCTTTTAGGTACTACCTGTACACAAAGGAATAACTTTAATATTCGAAATGCAACGACGTTTATGGGGGTTTTATTTCCAGCAGTTACTAGAGACGCAACAACACACCGAGACAAGAGCGTAAGTACGCTATCAAAGTTTATCACCAAGCAAAATATTTTGGGTATAAAACTACAATTGAAGTGAATGGGCTAACGCTATATTTTCTTGCGTCTAATTTCACAGAAAATATCTCCTCATAAACCAAATAACCATCCATCATTTTACCGCTATGCAGTAAAAGACAACCACGAAGTAACTCGGAAGAAAACTGTAATATTGTTTGTTCTTGTCGTATGGACAACTTAATTTCGTGTACACCTAACATCATTTTTAAAGGAGATATTTCAGATTCACACTAAAAACATTTTATATAAAAGTAGGCCTGCTATCAATTACAGACGTGGAGAAATTATTAGACTAAATTAATTGTATGTAGAACAAAGCTGTATTTATCGGCAGGAATAATGAAAAAAAATTATTTTTCACAGAAATAATGAACAGAAAATTGAGTCTCGAAGTTACTAATGTTTTGTGAACATTAACTTATTCTTTATTAACACATTAATTTTGCCAGGGATGCTGGAAACCAAAGTTTGACACTTTCTTTGAATATCAGCATCATTTAGTCAGATATCAGACAGTCTTAAATGACTCTATGTTTTGTTGTAAGCCTCTCTTTGTTCACTTTCTTCTTCAATATAGATCACAGATTGTCAATTTCGTTCATATCCGGTCTCCTTGCAGGCCATGAAAAAATAGACTGTTGAATATCTTCTGCAGTATATAATTAAAACACCAATAGTAACAACACAGGAGACAAAATATACTTAAACATTGGAAAAATATACCGTAAGATGTAGACAATCAACAGAGACTTTGTGAATTATACTGATAGGTGATGTGACGAATTATATTAAGTTTCCAAGAAAAACGTTTTAGTCTAATAATTTATCCACGTCTGTATGAATCCGTTGTTTCTATATTAAAATCCAAATTTTCAAATCTTCTTTAAAGGATCTTATAGTAATTTACCTACGGAAAAATCATTCATGAAATCTAATGAAGAAAATGAGATTCATTCATGAGAATGAGATTCTCTCCTAATATTCAAAGCAGTACCTTTGACGTTACGATACACAGTATAAATAAGAAAATTTTCTCATTTCATCCCTCGCTTGTCCCATTTTCTTTCGTTTTCTGTGGTCTGGAACTACAAGCTGAAAATTATTTATTTGCATTTGGAACATACAGTGGATGAGCCAGTGTTGATCGTATTTTGTTTGTGAAGCTCCAGCTTCTCTATGAATAATATACAAATGTAAGGTAATTTTTATGGCAAGCACCATCCGTCGTACACACAGGTATTAATTAGAAAACATAAAACACGGAATTAAATTCTACACATTCATTTAAAACGTGTAACAGATTAAACTAGTAATTTAACTAAACTAATCTCTGAGGCTTTCTTTTCTCTCTCGAAAATAAAATTCTGTTATAAATAAAATACCACCGTGTTTACTGGAATTTCAAACTAGACGCAATTAAAAAGAACGCGATACAGACATCTCTCTCTCTCTCTCTTTCTTTTATAAAGAACGTTCGCCAGGAGGCAAGATTTACATGAGGTTGATGTCTCTGGATTCTTACTGTCATAGATGAAACGCTACTGTCGAGGAAATAGTAGGTACACTAGTGTTCAAAGATATCTGAACCCTACTAATCGATAGTGATCGATAATTTGTTCGTGTAAATCTGGCTTCTTTATTTATTACTTCTATCAAAGATGGCGGAGATAAGTCAGTGTCGCCAATAGTTAAATATACCCGCATTATAAAATTCAAAATTTCATCCACACTTGCTGATTGTAAAAGAACTACGTTTAGCGGGAAACTACTGGTATTATCATTTAAAAGAATAATTGAACTTAATCTACATCATTTTCTCAATTGATTTTTACCCGTTCCAATAATAATAATGTCACATATTGAGAACTAGCGGAACTATTTCAAAGTTTGTTCATTTGTTATATCTTCAGTTCTAACTTTTACCATCGTTAGAAAGTCGCTTACACGATCAGAAAATTCTAAGTCAGATATCTTTGAACGCCATTGTACTTTTCTTCTACAGGGTGTTCTGACTTGTATCATTGTTAGAAAGTTCGCTTACACGATCAGAAAATTCTAAGTCAGATATTTTTGAACGCCATTATACTTTTCCTCTACAGTGTGTCTCTAAATTAGACCGACAAAATTAGGGAGCAGATAACCTTCATGGAAGCATATTTTGTTAAGGAACCCATGGGCTGCGACGCTTCGTTTCATTGCAAGAAGGCGAGAACAGATAATCACTCTTTTCAGTCCAAGACGGTTGTGTCATTACTACTATCACTCTAGTTACGTCCGGAGCCCAGTATCATTTGGTATCGATTACAGCACGTTTCTTTACTCCCATTGGTACGACCTTTGTTATCCGCGTTATTCGTCTACGTAGTTTAGTACTTGTACTGTATTCATTATGTTGTAATGTTCAATACAGTTTAATGCATCGTTGGTTTCGTTTTTCTGTACGTATTTCTTATTTGTTTGGATAACACACAGAATCGTGTGGCACAGAATCGCTTGATATTTGCACTTAACTAGTTATTTTATCCCGACCTGTAATTCCTTCTTGCACTAAAACGAAGCGTCACAGCCCTGCGTTCCTTAACAAAATATGCTTCCACGAAGGTTATCTATCTTCTCCTTAATTTTGTCGGTCTAATTTAGAGACACTCTGTAGATCGGTAATGTTGTTTTAACTGTACGTGACAATTGTTAGTATTTATTACTTACTTCCTTTTTAATTAGTTTATTTTAGACGCTTTATCAACTGTGAATCTTATCTAGTGTCTGAATTATATGAATGTGATTTTTTTTTACTAATTTCGGCACCGCACCCTGAGGCTTATTGTGCCTAGACCCACAACTCTACTGAACACACGCACACACTGCAGGACTTCTCCCGTTTACTGGGTCAAGGTACCCGGGGTCCACTGCGAGACACCATACACTCTAGGACAATGGACACATAACCAGTTCCCGTGAAGGGGTCCGAATTAAATTCCCCTGACTTCACAACCGGGAATCGAACACGGACCACCTTTATCAGGAGTCCAGTATGTTACCTCGAGACCAAGGAGGCGGACATATGAAGGTGATAATGCTAACGAAATGAGTCCAGGGTCCAGCGTCGGAAGTTACCCAGCATTTCCTCTCAATGGGTTGAAGGAAAACACTGGAAAACCCTCAACCAGGTAACGAGTCCCAACCAGGATTTGAACGCGGGCCCACTCGTTTTACGGTCAGATATGCTAACCGATACTCCACAGGTGTGGGCTTTACTATGTTGCCATGACACTAATATGAGCGGAGACAGCGAAAATTGGACATTGTATTACTTCTCTTTCTGTGTATGTTTCAATTTTTAATTGAGAGTTACCTTCGAGAGCAAACATTTTTGTTTCATGAGTGTATTTTTTTTAATTGTGTTTCCTCACTTAATTCAGTTTATACACTGCTCGCCTCAAATTTCAGAATACATTAATTATTTTAGGGATTATCTTTCACTCTTTTTCCTTGTTAAAAGCAAATTTTCATTATGATTAGTGTAGTAATGATTTAGTATCCATTATTTATAGAAATGTGTCTTTAAAAGCCTAAAAGCTTGAAAACAGTGCCTTCCACAAAGTGAGAAAGCTTTTAATGAAATTTGCCTTGCTACACAGATGGATACCAACCAACAAAGAGCTTTCCGTTTTACAGCCTCATCAGCATCACGAACATGCTTCTCAAATTACAAACCGCTAATTCTCTGGTTATTTTGAAATGGTTTAATTAATCAGGAACACAAATGTAGAGAGAACATTAGAACCTCGTATAACCTATATAAAATACACGCCATGGAGTTGTTTTCATCACATATTAATGGAATATTCATGATGTAATATAAAACATATAAAACACGGAGGGAGAAATTCAAGATAAAAATGTTATTAAAACAGTCACTTCAGGGAACTACTAATATTTTCCACACCTGAATCTCTGTCACAATTAAAATATGTTACCACGAAACGTATAAGTAAGCAGCTATTCGAGAAAATTTTTTTTAATCAGCTGTCCGAAGACGGATTTTGACCTGATAAGTGACAGCAATAAGGCATCACTCATGAGTAGAGCCCGGAATTTTAGGTGCTAAAAGTTAAGAATGACACTGAGTGTAGATGAATAGAAGTGGTGCCCGTGAGGAAGGTTTAAGCTTAGTTCACAGGAGTCCGATATGTAATAATAGACAACAGAGTCAGAAGGACTGAGCAATGGATCTTGTAAACTGTGCGCTAAATTGTAAGTGGTGGTTAAGAGGATTAGAGACCTTTAACGGTACCGAAGGGAAAATACTGAATGACATTTCAAAGAAGTGGGGGCGTGGCTTCTATATTTATAAACCATAGCGAGAAACAATATTAACTTTTAGCACCTAAAATTCCGAGCTCTACTCATATTTCTGTAATATTGTACTCTGCGCCTTACCCAGAGCGCCCTGATGCTACCCACAATAGCCATCTGATTTACAATCAGAATACCATGCGACGCAGTCATAATCAGGCTAGAACATAAATGTCCAATTGTAACTCGTATGAGGCAACCCCTGGCGTAACCAGCCCGCAGCGCATATTCTTTAAGGTCGTTTTTCCTATTTTATATGGAAAGTTATTGACCTTGCCAGAGCATGCTTGACGTGCAATATCTCCTCGTCTATAGGCGTTTGGACACCCATGGTCTAGAACAAGGTGCTGTTCACGAATATCGCTCAGAGAACAAGAGTAATACTAGGAGAACAAGGGATATGAAAGGAGAAAAAGGGAAATATAACGAAAACAAAGTAAATACAAGGATAACGAGTAAAATGCAAGGGGAACAAGGGGAATGTAAGGAGAACAAGTGGAAAACAATGAGAACGATAAAAATACAAATATAGCAAGGAGAATACAAGAACGGAAATACAAGGCAGATATAGGGAAATGCAAGGAGAACAAGGGAGATACAAGGAGAACAAGGGAAATGCAAGAAAACAACAGTAATACAAGGAAAACAGGGGAATAAAGGAGAACATAGGGACGACAAGGATAACCAGGAAAATACAAGGAGAACAAGAAGAATGGAAGGAGAACAATGAGAATAAAAGCAGAATAAGGAGAATAGAAGGAGGAAAGGGGAATGCAAGGAAAACAAGGAGAAGAGAACAAGAACATTGGGACTATATGGAAAACAAGGGGAATATAAAAACAAGAGGAAAATAAGATCAATAGGAATATAAGGAGAACAAGGGTAATACTGGGAAAACAAGGGAAATAAAGAGGACAACAAAGAGAATACAAGGAGAACAAGAGGAAGATATAGACAAAAGGAGAATACAAGAAGAAGAAACGGAGGAAGATCTAAGAAGGACGAGGGTACTGAAAGGAAAACAAGGAGAATGCAAGGCGAACAACGAGAATGCAAGGAAAATAAGGGGAATGCAAGGACAACAAGGGGAATGCAAAGATAATAAGGAGAATGTAAGATATAACAAGGTAAGTACAAGGAGAGCAAGTAGAATTGGGCCTGCAAGGAAAATAAGTGGAATGCAAGGACAACAAGGGGAATGCAAAGATAATAAGGAGAATGTAAGATAGAACAAGGTAAGTACAAGGAGAGCAAGTAGAATAGGGCCTACATGAAAAATACGGAACAATCAAGGAGAACCAGGTGAATACAAGAAAAACCGACATAACAAAATTTACTGAGATATGAAGACAAATGGAAAGGAGTTTTCCGTGTAAACCTCGAAATGAATTATTTTTCATTATCAGAACATTCTCTATTTTTTTCTTCATTTAATGAGAATATAATATGCAAAGGACTTTGCAGGAAGAATGGCAAGATGAGCAAGATTGTTGTCCCATTAATGCAGTCTAATTAAAAGTGGTTTTAAATTATTTACGGAAAACTTAATTTGCATCAGATGCCCTTAAATTTTAGTAATCTGCCGGAAAATCATGTATTTCCCTACTGACGTCAGAATTTTTTTTAATTTATCACAAATGCATTTACTGTGTATCCGTTACTGTTTCTTACAAGAGAATTTTTATTGCAGAATAGAGTCATTCCAAAAGCTTTAATTCTCATTAGGACTGTAAGCGAGGTCGTTATTTCTTTAGAAATAATGGAATGACGGGGATGATTTACAGTTTAAGTGCCTACAAGTTCTCTTAATGTCCCATTAAATTTTAAATCGAGAGCTATAAACTGATGAATGTATAATATCCTCATGTTTGTTTTGAAAACAATGCAATTAACGGGAACATTAACAGCTTCTCAAATAAAATGTAAACAAAGTTCACAATCAAGATAGGTACCAGAAATAATGAATAAACACGCTGCTAACTTTACCTTGATATTTTTTAAATCTGAAACACGTGGAGTCGTGTCCAGAAAAAAAATAGAAATGGCTTATTCCGATAAGAGAATAAATGTCGTAATGTATCACGCAAAATAAATGGTATTAAGAAATATTACTTAACGATATAACCTGATAATATACCAGACATGTTAGCTTTATATAGGGCGTTTCAGTAAAAGCATGCGAAAATTGAACAGAACATAGAAGATGCTCTACTGAACATTTTGATATAGGGAACATGTGATCTGCAAAGACTGCTTAAGGAGATATAGGTTTAAAAATGTCAGGGAGGGCATTTTTTTCTTTACCTATTGTTCACAGGATCTGTCTTATCGTATTTGTATTGTCAAATGACTGAACATTTCATTTTTCATTTTTAATTTCATTTATTGTATTCCATAGATCGTACATTATCAGTGAAGCTTTGAGATGTGGAACAAGTCAAAATTTTACAAGGTTGCAACTTTTTGGCGAGCTAAAGTGTGGTGAGGCCGTGTTCTCGCCCTGCATCCGTCCCACGGCTGAGAAAAATCTTGGAAAAAACCAACCAGGCAATCAGACCATGCTATGAATAAACGACAAATCCTTTCATACCGTTTGAGGAGTCGAGCAGTACGATGGCACATTACTGGTACATCTGAAATCTACATTTTCTGGTCGCTGAATTGGAAATAGAGAATTGGCCTGCGAGATCACCTGACCTGAGTCCACTAGATTACCTGACAGTGTTTGACACCCCTGAACTGAAGATTTCTGTACATGCTTGTATAGGCCTATGACTTCTTTTGTTTAGGCCTGTAGAACTTACTTGGTTATTTTAACGACGGGTATCAACTACTAGGTTATCTAGCGTCGATGGTATTGGTGATAGCGAGATGGTATTTGGCGAGATGAAGCCTAGAATTACCTGACATTCACCTTACGGTTGGAGGAAAATCTCGGGGGAAAAAACCCACCAAGGTAATCAGTCCAAGCGGGAATCGAACCCACGCCCGAGAGCAACTCCGGATAGGCAGGCAAGCATCTCAGCCGACCCAGCTACGCCGGTGGCTGTGTAGAACTCACCCCCTGAGTTTGGTACAAGTATTTATAAATCATCCTATATTTTCAATCATAGCCTTCAGTTCAAGAATCAATTTCTAGCAGCGGTAGAGTCTGCAACTGGAATTACGCCATTTAATTCAATTTTAGGCTAGGGATATTTAAAAATAATTAGTAGATCCTAGCTTCTATTAGTGAATGTTGAATGTAGGTTAATCGGAGTTCTAATCATCTGTAATTGGAAATAATAGACAATACCAATCAATCAGCTCTGAAATTTAACTCTTCCCTCACAAACTTTGCTGTTGAAATTCCAGTGAAGTCCTGATGGTCGAAATAAAAGCAATATCCAACAACAAATCGAACTATGGTACTTAGATTTATCGTGGGATACGTTTAATTCGTGCAGATGGAGAGTTACACTGATTTATTGCTTGCAGAAATTCATGTTGGTGCCAATATTGTAGAAACGTGTATAGCAGATTGTATGATTTGTAGGTTCTGTGATACCTCATTCTCTATAGAAAATTGCAATGATAAAATATTCATTTTAATTGTCCTATGTAATAGAACATGACGCACTATTATTAACCGAATAGCTTGAGTTCCGGTTTTCAAATCTGACCGTATTGTTCCAGAAGAAAGTCTTATGGACTTCTAGCCTACAATTGACAAGGAATACGGGCAGTAAAATAGACGGTCTCGATTATTCGAGGAAAGCTGCGGATTTCAACACGAAAGAAATAGTGATGTATAAAACACGGTATCTCAGGAAACTAATATGGGTCGTTGAAAAAGGAACTCTCTAATGTTATGGCAACGTAAAGGAAAGCGAGAAGAGAGGAGATCAAAGAGACTTATAAATTGATCACTACCAACATATAAGAAGCGGAGAGAAGATCGGAGAAAATGGTGTGGAACAATGTAAAGATTAATGTAAGGGTGTGGTCTGAAAGAAAGCCAACTGTAAAATGGTCATGATTGGAATTAAGAAACAATAAACAGCTAAAATTATATTATATGACACCAACGAGTTGGCAATTTGAAATTAAAATATAGGCTACCCCATGAGACCAGTAACTATCAGTCGTGAATATTTGTATAATTGGCGGGAAGTGAGACCCGTCCACATAGTCGCACAACCAGGGTTGCCAGATGTCTCGATTTGGCGGGACATGTCCCGATTTTCATATAAAAGAGTCCCGAGTCCCGCTTCGATTCGATGCAGGACGCAAAAAGTCCCTCCTTTCGAAAATTAAAGTCATTTGTATAATTTTATCGTTACCTAGTAACCATTTTGACCTATGTCTAAATAGTTACAACAAATTTAAATTAATTTTCTTAACAATGTAGGTTTGTATACTTACTTACTTATCTACCGGCTTTTAAGAAACCCAGAGGTTCATTGCCTCCCTCACATAAGCCCGCCATTGGTCCCTATCCTGAGCAAGATTAATCCTGTCTCTACCATCATATCCTACCTCCCTCAAATCCATTTTAATATTATCTTCCCATCTACGTCTCGGCCTCTCGCCCTCCCAACTAACACTCTATATGCATTTCTGGATTCGCCCATACGTGCTACATGTCCTGCCCATCTCAAACGTCTGGATTTTGTGGTCCTAATTATATCAGGTGAAGTATACAATGCGTTCAGTTCTGCGTTGTGTAACTTTCTCCATTCTCCTGTAACTTGATCCCTCTTAGCCCCAAATATTTTCCTAAGAACCTTATTCTCAAACACCCTTAATCTCTGTTCCTCTCTCAAAGTGAGAGTCCAAGTTTCACAACCATACAGAACAACCGGTAATATAACTGTTTTATCAATTCTAACTTTCAGATTTTTTGACAATGTATGTTTGTATATTGAAACAAAAAAACAATATTTTGGCAAGTGTATGTCTTGTAACAGCTAATTCGGTGATGAATATGATATTTTTAAATATTTAAAAAGAGACGGTCATCACAAATGCATGACAAAGGGAATGGAAAACGCTTGTTGAAAATGGTGAAGTCCAGTAATAAATATGTAGGAAGCTCTGAAAATGTATACTGTACGGTATGTTAAATTATTGATTTGGAGTAGTAATATGCTAAGGCACAAAATGAATACGAATTCAGGTATCAGTAAATTTTATGTCATTGTTATCAATTAATAAACACTGAAATTTAAATATTTTGTCACATCTGGTGCCATATTTTTTTTAATTTGTGCTTTACGATTGATATAAAACACCTGGGGAAATCTCTGAGTTAGAAGTACTATTAAGTCATTTAAGTTAATAATTACATGACTATCCTTCGGAGTGGTGAAAAATTCAAATATCTTGGAGCAATAGTAACAAATATAAATGACACTCGGGAGGAAATTAAATGCAGAATAAATATGGGAAATGCTTGTTATTGTTCGGTTGAGAAGCTTTTGTCATCTAGTCTGCTGTCAAAAAATCTGAAAGTTAGAATTTATAAAAGTTATATTACCGGTTGTTCTGTATGGTTGTGAAACTTGGACTCTCACTTTGAGAGAAGAACAGAGATTAAGGGTGTTTGAGAATAAGGTTCTTAGGGAAATATTTGGGGCTAAGAGGGATGAAGTTACAGGAGAATGGAGAAAGTTACACAACGCAGAACTGCAGGCATTGCTTTCTTCACCTGACATAATTAGGAACATTAAATCCAGACGTTAGAGATGGGCAGGGCATGTAGCACGTATGGGCGAATCCAGAAATGCATATAGAATGTTAGTTGGGAGACCGGAGGGAAAAAGGCCTTTGGGGAGGCCGAGACGTAGATGGGAGGACAATATTAAAATGTAGTTGAGAGAGGTGGGATATGATGATAGAGACTGGATTTATGTTGCACAGGATAGGGACCGTTGGCGGGCTTATGTGAGGGCAGCAATATACCTCCGGGTTTCTTAAAAGCCATTTGTAAGTAAGTTAATAATTTGCCATCGTATTATTGCCACAAGCTCTTCAGAAGGATGCTAGAGAAATGTGACGTAACTTAGAGCCAGATAAATATTGTTTTGTGCTTGGAAACATGTATCTACAATATGTTATTTTTATTAAAATTCCAATTTTGAGATTCGTATTAGTTTCTTCTACTGTATATAAAGGGATATTTTTTTATTCCTTTTTTTTGTAGTCATGAAAATGTCAACTCTGCCCATATTCATATCATTCTTTCTTTAAGACAAAACGTAAGTACGCTACTGTACTCTATATTATGATAGAAAAAGAATGTCCCTCATTAGTAGATCTAAAATCTGGCAACCCTGTCGACAACTAAGGAGAGTGAATTAACTGCGCAATCATTGCATCCCTTTAGCTTCTTCACCTTCTTCTTAATAGGTCAATTATCGACGTTGTATACCGACTCTTCACCTTCTTTCCTCCTTCACTAAAACACTGTAGTGGTCGCTCGACGATGCCGCACTAGTTTCTTTCCGTCAATGCAAGAAAGTCTTGAGTCCCTATTCTGATATGCCTTTCAATCAATTATTCGTAATTAGTATATTATAGCGCCCCAGTAATTTATCACCATGTATCGGCATTTACATGTTCCGGAGAAATATTCGTATAATATATCGTATACCGTGTGTAAATAATATAAATCAAGATACATCAAATGACGACGTTCAGACCAGCGTATAGGGAATTACAAGTATTGATACTTCGCGTCGGTACCTTTGATGTAGCAGGACTGATTTCAATGACCTTCAAACCGGCTTGAGCGTGAGATTTCTGCTTTTTTCCTAGAGTTGGCGCTGACATCACACCAGCTAGCAGTCGACACAGCGGAATATAACAGACATACAATTAATAAATCCAGATACATTATGTACTCAAATAAAATAAATTGGACAGATGAAATAATAAATCCGTCATTATCTGTAATGTCTATACTCTAGAGTTCCTTTATAATGAGAGTTGAGACATTGACCCCATCAACAATTAAAATATGTAATGATTTGACAGCATTGAAAATGGAAAAACAAAACACCTATGAGAAGTAAAACCCGTATGCCTATATATTGTATACAAATATACTATTGGTCAAAAGTTTTCGATCAGCTATGAAAACACTATATACTTTATTTCAATGTACAAATACATGGGAAAAACTAAATCGTCCAACAAAATAAATATTTTCTCTCTCTAGCATTATGATGTGATAGAATATTCAAAACGAAATACCTGTTTTAACCATAAATCCAAGTTGTGATAGGTGATCGAAAACTTTTGACCGGTAGTGTATTAAACGAATTTGATACATAATTTATAATGTATTGTAATATTTTATAATATAATTTATTATACAGAAAACATAAAAAATTATTATTACAACTAGTTTATCACTGAGAAATAAGGAAAAGCTGTTAACTTGAATTTATTTGAAGCAAAGCCGTTACTGGATTATGCAGCTAGGAAGACGATGTTTGCATCCTGTGTCTCAACTCTTATATTCAATTATTATCGAGGAACTCTCAGCGTGTGCTCGATTACACTAACGTCTAGTGCTTGAAAGTGGAACTAAACGCCGGAGCACAGAAAAACAAAACAGAAAAATTCGCTCAGTGTCAATTCTATACTATTCGTTGTTCAGATTATTTAAACTTTATATTACGTTAATGCATAACTACGGAGTTAGGAGATTGTTTATCGTTTGTAATTTGCCATTTTGTTAATTTGAGTTTTTTGCTTGTAAATACGCCTTGAATTTTGCAGACTTGGAGAAAGTTTGTGCTATTTGTGGGCTAAAGAAGATGAAATTAAAAAAAAAAAACGTTTCCGACATATTCTTCTGCTTGTGTTTAATACAGAAACAACGTGCGAGGAGAATGTCATCGGAGAAATCACTGCAAGAAAATGGTTCTGTCGTTTCAACACACAACACCTAGTACAAAAGTTAGTGTCCGTCAACAGAAGATGATGTTATAGCCTACATCTAGTGGGATAAAGAAGGCGCCATATATTACGAATTGCATCCTAGGAACGTAACCAAAACTACTGACATTTATTGTCAACAACTCTGACGCCTTGCGGTCATAATTGAAGAAAATCGATCGAGAAAACAGCATCAAGTGCTGCTGCAACACGATAATCTGATGGTGATTCTACATTCATCATATTCTACCGATCTTGCGCCCTCAGATTTCCACCTTTTCTGTTCTCTATCCAACAGTTGCATTCCACTTCAATTACCCTGACCCCAGTAATCAACGTCACTTTACAGGTGATTTTCAATAAATCTTAGTATTAAACAATCTCTGATACGTGACTATCCATAATATCATATAGCAGAAGCTATAACATAACCTAAATAATATAAACAAGTGTTAGAAAGTTTTAATTAGGGATGATGAAATAAACAAGAAACGTTTTAATTAACGATGATGACATAAAAAATAAACATGAATAATTTTAAAAGAAACAATTATTGAAAGTACACTTTTCAAATTCGAATGTTTTAGTGGTTGGTGTAGTGTTTTATATTGGATGTGTGCTTAAAAGAAGTGGAACTCGTTGATGTACATGGTTTATTCCTCAACTTATTCAGGATTTCCGAATTGGTGCTCTTCATTTATTTGTAAGTAGGATTTCAGGGATGATGCATAGGTATGACCAGTGATCTTTATTAATTCTTGTTCTTGAATGCCAATGCGAGTTATATTTGAAACTGCTGTGCATCGACTGGAGTGGTTTGTAATTTTTTTTACGTCCAGACCAGCGCAGTTTGAAAAGTTGGCAAACAAAGAAACAAATGCTAGGGGCCCGATAAAATTGTGCGATAAGCAGCCATGATTGGTTGAAATATGTCCTTTCGTACCGTTTTATTGGTCAAAAGTAGTATGACGTAGTAAAAGTGTAATAGTCAACTGAAAAACAGTAGTTCGCGAATACGTGGTTTGCAAAAACAAGGCGTATCTAAATAATATTACTTTTGGTAAATGCTTTAATACTGTTGATTATGATCTTAAATCTTAATTTAGTAGAAGCGCTGAGTTAAAATGCATAAATCAAGCTACCGCTACGTATCTATTGCAGAGAGAATGAACCTGCAGTACTATATTATATTTAAATTTGAAAGAGCTATTAAAAGTGAAGTCTGCAAGAGAGGAATGAAGTGTCAAGACAGGACGTGAAGGCTGTCACCGGACTGCAAACCTGTCCCGCACACATGACTAATGATGACGACAAGTCACATGCACAGCTAAATGCCAGTGAAGCGTGTGCAAATAAAAAGCTCAAGCGACACATTTCCATCCATCACCGATCACTGCTGTCACTAGCCCAAATCCAATAGCTTACAGGACGGGTATATTCCGAGATATACCAGCTCATTACAAGAGTTCAGGGGTTGCAGCATTTATTTTCGCTGAAAAGCGAAAATAACTTATAAAGATTAAAATAGGCACTACAAATGGAAGAGTTTCGCGAAGATTACCTAATACATGCTTCACGCTTTTCTAAAAAAAAATGTATTTTGTAAACATTTTGCCAATTATATTGCTACTTATATTTCATTTTCTTAACCCTTTCCGCTCTAATGTGTTCATTTTGAATCTTTGGCAAGAGGGTGAGAATAAATGTAACCATCTTTTTTCTACCTACTTCACAATTTATGACTCCTTAGGCGGTGACGTCCCTATTTCCGCGTTCCCTAGTAACCAAGTTGTTTGTCTCTACCATCTCAGTGGTGAATAGACAAAACTTTCGATATTGGTCGGAGGCAAACCCTCGTTTACTTCATGAGAAACCTCTCCATTCCCAAAAGGTAATGGTATGATGCGCGGTTTCATCAACAGGAATAATCGGCCCATTCTTTTTTGAGAATGAGACCGGAAATGCAGTGACTGTTAATTCAGTGCGATATGTTGAAATGATGCAGAACTTTTTTACACTACAACTCGCCCATTTTCCAGTGAATGAAAACACACTGTTCCAACAGGATGGAGCAACAAGCCACAACGAAAGAATTTCGATGGATGCTGTGATTGCTTCGTTCCCGGGCCGCATCATTTCCCGGAAAGGGGTTATGGCTTGGCCGCCTAGGTCACCTGATTTAACGGTATGTGATTTATTCCTATGGGGACACCTCAAAACGAAAGTATTTGAAGGCAATCCACCCAGAACAATTTCAGCCCTGAAACAACGTATAGGAGAAGATGTCGCTTCGATACCTGTCAATATGCTCAGAGAGATTATGCAACTGTTCGTGGCCAGACTCGAAGAATGTCTACGTTTCAATGGAGGTCACTTGGCTGACGTAATTTTTAAGAAATATTTTTTTTCTTGTTGCATACCTAATAGTTATTCATGTACTTGTCATTTCTACTCATTAAATTGATATAATAGTAACTTTTCATTCTTCTTCTCGCTTTGAAATCTTTCCGTTTGACTTTCCGTTTGTATTTATAAACATTTGTAGAAAATAAATAAATTTGAATTATCAGGCGCTTTACTAGTTTCTTGGATCGAGTCGCCTCGTTGAATGTCACCAAAAATGTACAAATATTCTGATACGTCCTGGGACCTGTTTCATAAAAGCTAAGAGTCTTGTAATACTGGTGTTTGACTTGTTATTTTACCTAGCTTTACAAGGTTGTGTTTCATAAAACTACTAATAGACGTTACAAGTAACAAGTGCATCAGCTAATGTTACATATTATTTTCAGGCCAGTGTACAAGTGTCTTGCTTCATAAATAACTACTAACACGAATGAACTTAACAAAAAAAGGAATATATTTTATGTTGAAATATAAAACTTGTGAACAAAAGTACGTAGGACACATTTCAGATTTGAAACACAACAAATAAAAATTAGAACATGCATAAATTTAATTAATATAGGTCATAAATTAGGACAAAGTAAAGATAATTAGAAATCTTAAAACATTGTACAATGACAAGTTCATCATAACGAATACAGAAATGGAGAGAGACAGTAAAATGATTCAAGTAAACGGGAGAATGTTGAGGAAAAACTCTCAGGAACTTGAACTCTGTCCACCACAGTGCAACTATGGCATCACAGGGATTTAACCCAGATATGCGGTCATAGTAAGCCAATGTTCTGCTGAGTTATCAAGGCGGATGAATATACGAGTTGCTTAGTGAAAATAATATATAAGATGTAAGATATATTTGAGATCATACTCGCAAGTTTTATAAGAATTTGAACGAAAATATCTGATCTCACTTCATATAGGACAAGAAATTTACATTCTATCTCATTCGCGTAAGACAGGGCTGGGCATCGGGAGCTGATCCAGACTCTAAACGGGGATGTTTAATATTCTTCCGTCACGGAATCAACGCTGCGCGGTGTTCGGCGGGGAAGAAATGGAAGGAAGAGAAATCATATTGCTCCCCGTGAGAGAGTAGAATCCGCTCTTGCTGCTCAGTAGGGTGGAGTGAAAAAATTAATTTCAGAATTTAAATTCGGCAGGGCTTTCAAAAGTTGTCATTTGATGTCAAATGATCGTGTACGAAATTTTTGCGATTTATTTTAATATTTAGATGCGCCCCAGAGGCTTCGAAAATTTTCTTATAGTTAAAAATAAGAAAAATGAGTTTTTATTTATTCTTACTACTTAATTGACTATACTCGTATTATCTCATTTTCAATTTGAGAGAGGATATGGATCACAGTCGTAGCGAGATATTGGAAAGGGGTAAGGGTACCCCAAGTGGAAGGAGCATAACAGAATGCCCAATATCTGGCACTCCAGCAAAAATATCAGAAAATGTTCTTCCCACCAGTGCTGATGTAGTGAGGAACTGTCAACTGTGAGATGGAACATGAAACTTGATATTCATTCAAAAGAACCAAACATCAGAGATATTGCAGAAACAGTTTCCGTAGATGTTGAGAAGATGTGGAGGAAAGCATCTATTCCTCACATTTCTCACAAACGTGTAGTTGAAACATCATTCAATTACACAGTAAATACAGAAACATATTGAAACCATTCAAAGGTAGAGAAAGTGATACGAATTATAAAACTAAAATTGAAAACTGCTGCAAAACTACTAATTCACAGTTATTCGACATTGCCTTTTGCAAATGTGCAGACTTCTCAAAATGCAAGTGTCCAAATACAAAAAAATTCCAGGTGGTGAGCGAGAGTTCATTGTTGACCAGAGAACCACGAGGAAAATGGTAATTAGTGGTATTGGCCTTAAAATGACCCGGCATATTAAGAAAAAGGAGGAACGAAAGGTGAAGGAATAAGGGAGACTGGAGATGAGTGTCAACAGAATATCCGATAAGTATTGTATCTGAAAACAGTTCAGAATTAGAAGATGGGAAAGGAAATAAAAGTAGAATTAAACCAACGACCAGAATAAAGAAAAATCGAATGAAATTGCATCTTCTAAACATGGCAAGGGACTGTGATCGACGAGGCCTTTCAAATCGAACAGCCGTCTCTATTGCTAGTACTCTTTCGCAATACATTGGTGTTGGATATGATGGTGAGACAAGTAATGTAATCGATCGTAGTAAACTACGCAGCGAAAGGAAGAAGTTTAGAAAGATTTGCTGAAAACTCCCGCCCTCTTAATGGGTTGTACTTCGATGGAAGAAAGGTTACAAGTTATATGCATCTGCTCAATTGGAAGATCATTACACACTTGTTCAAGAACCAGATTCAAGATACGTAAGTCACTACATTTCCAAGTGGTGAATCAAAGTTATCTTACAAGAGATGTTATCATTTTTCCATAAACAGAATATTTCCTTATAAAACCTCAAAGTAATGGGATGTGACGGAAACAAATGTAAACACTGGAGTCAAATGTGGAATCATACATCTATTGGAAGTGGAACTAAATCGGCCTTTGCAATGGTTTTCTTTGTCTTCTTCATACTAATGACCTGCCCTTAAGATATTTATTTCACAGAATGGATGATAACACAGTAAGCCCAACGTCTCTGCCTGGGTCAATTGGGAAAACAATGAAGAAATGTGAAGGTCTTCCCCTTTTAAAATGATCTAAGTACAGATCAGAAATACCTGTATGATGTATGTCAAGTTGTATCAAATGGTGTCTGTTCCACAGATTTGTTACCACGGAAGCCATTCCAGATGGTTGACTAGAGCAAGCAGGATATTGAGACTCTATATCAGTACAGAAAAACCTTCTGAGAAACTCATAATACTTACAACATATGTTATTAAAGTATATGCAACAGTCTGGTTTTCCATTAAAATGAAACCAAAGTTAACAGAAGGTTCACGTCATCTCTGGAAATTCATAAATCTGTCTCGATATTTACCTAAAGAAATAAAGGCCATTATTGATCCAGTTATTCAGAGAATTAGCTTTTTTGCTCATTCTGAAAACATTCTTTTATCGATGATAACTGATGAGAGAAGAGACATTCAGCAGCTAGCACTCAGAAGAATTACAGCAGCAAGACGTTCCCCGTATTCTTTTTCAAGTGTAAGAATGTTCCGTGTTCCAGAAGTAATTTTTTAAGCTGAAGATTACACTGAACTCATTGACTGCAAGAAACACAGAGACACGAACCACCAGTAACAAAGAATGTAGAAGGAGAAGAAATATTAGATGTAATTCATTCACGGCAGGAAATGAACATTGACATACCCAAATTTCCATGTCACACCCGAGCGACTGAGAGATATGTTCACCTTATAACAGAAACATTCAAAAGTGTTTGTGGGGAAAACAGTCGATATGGTTTTGTTCTTGCAGGATTACAATAAAGGTCGCTAATAAAATTATTCAATACAAAGTCTGGATATATTGCTTGAAATTTGGAAAATGAGTTTCATAACATTACACAAATTGTATCACTAACTAAATATGGTATAATATATTCACTTACTCATTTGTAATATGTACGTTTGTCCAAGGGCTGTCATAAGTAATTATTTCATTAAAGTTGAAGAATTCTTTAATTTTTAAAGTGGGTATTTTAGTAGTAATTACCTAAATTAGTATTTGTAACTGAGGTGTAGTATCAGACGCTTAAAATGACTTGAAATATGTTTTGAAATAGTAATTTGTAGATTATTATAAAAAAATGTTTGACCATTTGATGTTCCGATATTTGTTCTATACTTCACAGCGCTTGGGGCGCATCAAAGAATTGAGATATAAACTTGAGATTTTGCATGTACAATAGCTATATCAATAAACAACTTTTGCACACCCTGCCGATTTGAAATTCAACAAAAAAAATTTTCCCTATATTTTTCACTCCAACCTACTGCTCAGCCCTGGCATAAGACCAAACTCTAGAGAGGCAAACAAACATTACATTAAATGAGAACAATGAACTGCACACATTAGCGACTGCTTTGACGTGGAGTGCTCGTAAATCACTCTTACTACACAAATTTAATTGTAATTCTCATTGTTAGAAATGTAGATTGAATTTGTCACTAAGAATATGGATTTTATAACTTCCACCAGCAAGGCTAAACTTGTAGGTGCTTCTTTAATAATGATATATCGGTACAGTAATTTATCCAACTAATATATAAAATAATGACTAGCAGAAATTGAAGGGTTCAGAGCCATAGTGGGCCAAGCGCCATTTATTAAAAACGGAGAAAGCAAAGGGTTAAAGTTAAGTGAATACCATAATTTAATGAAGATTGACATATAATTTAGTTTTAATGTGGACACTTCATATTATTTGCTATATGTTTCATTGAATTGTGGTAAGCAGTTAATTTCAACCCTTGTTTTCTCAGTTTTTAATGTATGGCGCTTGGCCCACTATGGCTCTGACCCCTTCAATTGATAGCAGAAACAGTAATAATAATTACTCGTATAATACTGTAGTTGGAATTTATGGGCACATCAAGAAGACATGAAGAGTACAAGGGAAAAGCAATCGAGTCACAATTCTCTTAAGAGTGATATCATCTTCTAATTCAATATATTACTGCAAAATTTATTGCCGTTCCTAATGGAAAAGTAGGAAAGAATGACTGTATCCATTGTGATTATTATCCTTTACAATTTTTGATAAGAAAAACACTAAAGTTTGCAGTAATATATTAAATATGATTATGACATAACCTTTAAGAAAATTGTGACTTTGATTGTTTTCTTCGTGTACTCTTCGCATAGTTTGTAATGTCATGGGAATTTTAACATTAAAATAAAAATGAAAACAGACGTTTCCACCCGAAGAAGAAACTGGTGATTTTAACGACCGCCATTTAGAGCCATTAACGTGATCTAAGGGTAGCTACTCAAACTCGTGCTTCAACGATTTGTCAAGAAAAAAAAGTGTTTAATCAACAAATGGGATACATTTGATGCATCCAAATACGTTTTTATAAAAGAGGTAAAAATGACAAATTACAATAAATAATACACTTTACGTCTATTGTTGTCATACAATTTTCAGTGGTAGGATACTGATATGGACTTGATACTATAGGCTATATTGCTTCTGATTGAGGTTCTGCCTGACATGTACATCTATTAGGCAGTACATTTCACTTGACGATATGTCAGAGGAAGAACAATAATTGTTTGTACACATCTGAAGTCTGATTAGTGTAATATGTAGTTAATCGGCGATGTATGCAATGGAGGGGGAAAGAAACTGACCACCCTATCCCACTATCTCTTGGCCTAGTAGACTCGTAAGTGGTGCCTTCTTTGTATCACCTGTGAGGTTCAGAACTGTCTTCGGACAGTTGACTAAACAACAACTATACTATGCTGACAGTGATAACAGAGGTACGATACGAGCAGTATTTTATTTAACGATTTTTTTAACTGCAGTTGTTATTCATTGTTGAAATTCAAAATGAATGAGAAATATATTACAATAATACTTTTAATGCTACTTATTTACAATTACAATCAATTATAGTTCCGAAAGTAATGTCTTCTATTTTTTGTGTTGACCTGTAACGTTCAGGGTCCAAGCGCTGAAAGTTACCCAGCATTTGCTCTTAATGGGTTGAGGGAAAACCCCGAAAAAAAACCCAATCATGTAACTTGTCTGAAACAGATTTCAACTCGAACCCGCTCGTTTCCGAGACAAATTGAGACAGTCTACCTGGTTAGTCTTGCCATGAAGAGCAAATGCTGGATAACTTTCGTCGATGGACCCTGGATTAATTTCGCTGGCATTATCACCTTCATTTCATTCAGACGCTAAATAACCGTAGAAGTTGATAAAGCTTAGTAAAATAAATTAATTAAAAAACCGACCGTGCGGACATGCTAGCCCAGAGACGCAGAACTGGGCGCCACTTGTGCCTTACGTCACAATCACAAGGCCTCAACCCCACGGGCCATCACATGATACGGTAGAAGAGATTTGTATTCACTGTCTTGTGAGGGAATTCAACGCAATGTCATTCGGAAAATAGCAGTTTAAAGAGGAATGAAAAATGAATATTTCTGTATTCAAAACAACCACAAAGCACACGAGAGTTCACTTAAATTTAAATGAGAAATTGTGCATTTAAGCATTTCAAAATATATTATTTTTTACATATAAACGTATTGTTTTCGTTTACATAGAATACCATTAGATATTTAGTGCATTTAATCCGACTTTGTTCAAGTTTCCTGTTATAATTATTATGGTCGGAAATACTTTCGTCATTTCGTTCATGAGCACCAGTTTGTTATAATCTGTCACGTGATTGTGGACGGAACACAAAGATGTCATTCAACGCTCGTGGACTGTCGAATAGGAACCATTGTTTTCTCTATGCTTCCATGTATGTCTGTCTATCTAACTCTCTCTCTCAGTTCTGCATCTCTGTGCCATTTTTTTTGCAGTTCATTTTTATGTTCACATATGTCTAGTAATATAGTACAAATATATATATATATATATATATATATATATATATAAAAGTTCAATCATAAGACATATCTATTTGCAAATGTTTATTTGCTATGAAAGTATTAAATATATATTAACATTTTTGCCTTATTTGGAATCCTCAGATATAATGAAATGCGTGATCTGAAACTTGAATAAATTGACAGACTACCAGTATAATGTACATAGTTAATGAAATCATCATGAGTTTTATGTATGTGGCTAATATAGGTGTTATAATTGATTTCATTACAATACAAGTTTGAAAGAAAACGAAAGTAGTTGTATATACATATAACTCATGTTACAAGTGTACATACATGATTAAATAGTAAGCAATTGAATTATGAAAAATATCGGCATTAAAATATCGATTAAATTTGATTGTGAATGAAGATGAAGATATATCATAGATTTAAAATTTACGAAGGATAAAATGTATTAAAATATTATATAATTGGTGTAACACTATGTTACAAGTTGATAAGTCTTATGTTTTATATTGACAATTAATCATTATCAAGAACATATGCTTTTGGCTTCTGCTGTGATGTAGTATATGTACGCTTGGATTTAGACATGAATATTCTATCTGATATTAATGCATGCTAAAAATAGTTGTCATTGGTGGTTTGTTGTAATCATGGTTGACAGGCACTGTATATATAGATGCTTTGTGTGTATGTGCGTCTATTTGTTTGCAGATGTGTATTGCTCGGTAGTTTGAAGAGTACTGAGGACCGGGTGATCGTGTGTCATTTAACTATGTACATTATACTGGTAGTCTGTCATTTTATTCAAGTTTCAGATCACGCATTTTATTATATCTGATGATGCCAAATAATGCGAAAACGTTAATATATACAGTATTTAATACTTTCAAAGCAAATAAACATTTGCAAATAGATATGTCTTATATATATATACATATACATATACATATATCTGTGCCAACCGTTACTCCACAGCGGTGGACTGAGAAGGTACGTTATTGAGCAGTTCGATAGAGGGCTTCTGCTTGCAATAGTCCATGTTTTAACTGCTGTATCTTACACACACTTCCTTACGTTTTTAGATGGAATCTGAGTTGAGAAGTACTGTTATCCACAAAAACCTTCACAGCAAACTTCTTAATAACTGACGTAAGATACGAAGAAATAGAGTAATAACACAAATATGGTCCTGGTTCATATAAAAAATAAAATTTTTAAAAGACAAAGAACAGCAACCCAGTGACGTCAAATAAAAGGGAAAGATAAGAGGAATTCATAGCTGTTGATAAGTCGATTTAGCAATAAAAATAAAATAAAAGCACAAGCCTCAGAGAGAAGAAATAACACTTACCGCTACGAGAACAGTTTCAGCAAAGATCCTAACAATGGTAGTCTATATAACTCTCTCAAAATGACCGGCAAACCCACACAAAGAGCTATAACCCACCAGCCATGCAATCTTGTGCGTGCAGATGCTTTTCACGACAGAAAAGTGACAACCAGCAAATGCACTCCATAGCATCTTTCTAGCCTTTAATAATGATCTGAAAAATTCATCCGTGCAACTTATATTTATTATTATTATTATTATTATTATTATTATTATTATTATTATTATTATTATTATTATTATTATCATCATCATTTAGAATTTCTTGTCTAAGATAAAAACTTCGCAGTCAATGGATCGCTTCTGAAATGATGCGAGTTGTTATGTCATGTGTTTTTAAACTACAGTATTTATTTTCTTTTTGTCAAAATAGCGTTTTATTATTCAGTAGATGTTGCTGTGCTTTAACAATTTCACATCAGAAGAATTTCTAGAATTACATAAAATTTTACAGCTACTTAATTTAAGAACTCGTTTCTGTTTCTTCACAGAATGTCATACAAAAAAGTTCATCATGCAAAAAAGGAACAAATGATAACGATTATAACATAATAATGTTGTCGTTGGTTGTGTATAATATCTGCAATGCTTGGGAAAAGTGGCATAAGTCAGTTTTCACAAACTTTTTTTTATTAATTATTTGACAACTTACGGAACATCTGCTCGCTTGGGAAAAGATATATAATCATTTCTCCCATTACAATAAATCATACAGAAGAAAACCAAATCGATATAAATCAGTGTAAAGACAGTTTTTTTTCCTTCTCCTGTAAAGTTAACATTTTTTAATTGTGCCACTTTTCCCGAGCACTACAGATATTTTGTGGACATAATTTGGAAATCTTGTAAATTTTTGCACAGTAGGCCTATCTACCAAGATAAAATAATGTAATCTAAAATACCCTATCCTAAACAAATTTATTGTAAAAAATAATCTGTCTACATAAATTTATTATTCATATTTACTAAACAACGACAATTTATACGGTTTCTTGTAACATAAGGAATAGAACCTACCACAATCTACGAGTATTTAAGAATGTACAAATATTATACCTTCAAATGTGAACCATGCATCATACATCGAGATGAATGAAACCCGAGAAGCACACTCGAAGTTCAAATATTAATTCTTGAAATGAATATTAAAGAGATTATCCGGCAAGGACTAAGGAAGAGACCAGTGAAAAGCTTTTTGTAGAATACGGCACTGTATGGGGCAGAAACATGGACATTACTACGAAATGAAGAGAAACTACTAGAAGAATTTGAAAGGGGGATATGGAGAAGGAAAGGGTTTGTGAAATGGATAGACCAGGCTTGTGCGCTATTAGCTCGACTGAGTTATTGCAGACCACCCTTCAACTTCCCATAGCAAATATTTTTATAACAACATGAATCAAACACGACGAATCGGTGTATCGACAGATGGCTGAATCAATGTACTGGCAGATCGATGTATCGATAGATGGATATATTGATGAATTGATAGGTAAGTGAACCAATGTATCGATAGGTTGGTGAATCGACATATCGATAAGTGGGAGAATCGATATATCTATAGGTGGATGTATCGGTGTATCGACAGATGTATGGACCGATGAATGTATCGTTGAACAGATATAGATTGACTGATAGATGGACAGTTAGGCACTTAAGTAGATAAATTAAAAAATAAATATCTAAGGTAATAAAGAAAATAAATAATTAAATAAGTGAAGACGCAAGGAAAAAAATAAATGTATTAGTGACTGAGTGAGTAAATAAATAAATAAATAAATAAATAAATAAATAAATAAATAAATAAATAAATAAAATATAAATAAATAAATAAATAAATATATAAATAAATAAATAAATAAATAAATAAATAAATAACTTGTATTCTCTTGATTATACATCTTGATTACACAACTTTTAACACTGTATCACTTCGGAATATGTATGATAAGAACTTTCTTGTGTTAAATTTTAACGTACCTTGTTAACAAGAAAGTTCTTATCATACATATTCCGAAATAAATAAATAAATAAATAAATAAATAAATAAATAAACAAACAAACAAATAAATAAACAAATAAACAAATAAACGAACGAACGAATGAATAAATAAATAAATAAATAAATAAATAAATAAATAAATAAAGAAATAAGTGAGTTTTGGACAGAAAAGGCAATCAAATGCTTAAGCAAACAACATGAATTCGCTTTATATCAAACAAAATTATTCTTTGTTGTAGTTAAAGTTCGCGTCACCGTTTTTGGCGTGTGAAATAAGTAATGAGAACGTTAAGTGCGAGTGTTTTACATTTGCCGCAGTCAGTCTGACAACTGTGTTTAGCAGATGACTGATGTGACGTGTATAGGAAGTGGCACCATTCTCAGCTGCACTAGCAACATGCTCAAAAACTGGGCCCTATATATCTAGGAAACACGCCAAAAACGCTGGCGCCAGCTGTAACAGTGCATCGTTATAATAATTTGATACATGGTCAAAGTATACAATCCCCTACACTGTGTATGATATTTAAGATTTTTGATGTAATGATAGACTTATTTTATTAGGACAAATATTGTACTGAAAATTGAATTAAACAACTGGAAGTCCTAAAATAACATTTTCCAAGTACCCTATAGATGTTAATTCTTATAACTTGTCATAAGAGTAATGTTTAATATTCACAATCGGAACATCAAGTCACTCTTAACCTCGAAAATTACCAATTATTTACCTCAAATGAGGTGATGTGAAGTAAATGATGTAATGGAACATGCAGTACATTATACATACCCCACTTGGAATTTCGTCCCGACATCTTACACTTTCGTCCAAACATTATAATCATGGCATCTGGACGTATCACGTTCTTACTGCCTTCCTCTTTCTTCTTTAAAAACAGCCTCCTTGCTCTTCTATACGGTCACTTTAACGCTGTGCTGTGTAGGAATTGACTGCAAAACCTCTAGTTAGCAGGGCAAAGTTCTACTAGTAACATTCACTAGCCGGCTGTAGAGGAGGGCAGCTACGAAAACAATCTCCCCTCCTCAGCCTGCAGCCGAACGTTCCCGTAATACCCCTGCCAAGGTACTCATCCCTCACTCCCCATTAGAGTATGCATGACTAGAAGCAGTCAGTTCGGGTAAACAAAATGATGTCGCCTCTAAACGTTTGAAAATTGTTTCCAGTCTTCTTTATTTTCTTGGCCGTTGGTTAAAATAATTTACTCATTTCTGTGCCATATTGCATTGTATCTTCCTTGCTATTATTGTTTTAGTCGAAAATAATTATTGAGGAAATAAAACATATTTTATTACGTAGAATTTGATGAATTGCTTTCATAATTTAACAAAGTATATGCAGCCGTGTAATCAGGTAATCTGATAAAATGTCACTTATTCTGTGTTTAATTTCTCTAAGTCTTATTTTAGTCCAGTTAGCTTAACATCAGCTGTTTCCAAAGTATTGCAAAGAAGAGAGTTTCCGAAGTATTGGAAAGGAGCGAATTTATAACTTTGATAGAATTGAAACTCTTATTCAACATTTCTATAAAGATTGATCTTGATGGCGAAGCCAGTTGTACGTGCGATTAGGAGTGGAGGGGGTAACGCTTGTTCAGTCCCGCTTGCATCTCGTCACTGTAACATCGGCCGGTAGCCGACCCCACACCACACTTCTGCTCTCTCCCTCCAAGCTTCACCAGGTTCCGCACGAGGTATAACACTTAATATAATTATATATGACTATAATTTTATAGTGAAGTGCTTTGTGTGGAGTGCGGCATTGTATGGGGCATTACGACGAAGTGAAGAGAAGCGATTAGAAGTATTTGAAATTTGGATAAGAATGGAGCGTGTGAAATGTACAGGTAGAATAGGAAATGAAGCTATGCTGGAAAGAATGATGATGAAACTGATCAGAAAGAGAAGAAGCAATTGGTTGGGTCACTGAATGAGAAGAAACTGCCTACTGAAGGATGCACTGAAAAAAATGGTGAACGGGAGAAGAGTTCGGGGCAGAAGAAGATATCAGATGATAGACGATATTAAGATATATGGATCATATGAGGAAACGAAGAGGAAGGCAGAAAATAGGAAAGATTGGAGAAAGCTGGGTTTGCAGTGAAAGACCTACTCCCCTACATTACCAGAAATTACTATATTCATTGAATGTTTCATGCCACTATACGAAAATCTGAAATCTCTACCTACCTTCTCCACACTACTCACGTGCAAGTAAGCAAGTCCGTACCATAGACTTACTAAATTACCGCTAGACCGCTCACTGGCGCTAGTGTTATGCTCCCAAATTGAACAGCCGATGGCCGGCCATTTGTTTGGTTGAGCTGAATAAGTACAGGTTCGTTCGTGTGCTGTTTTTTAATTGCAGCAATGAACAAGGATGTAAAGATAAAGAAGGAAGGAATGTTACGCATTTCACTGATTAGTTAATCTTTAATTTCTACTACGATTTTTGCCCCGAATTATGTTACAGAAGACAAACTATTATACTTATATGACTGTTTGTGCTTCAGGTTTCCTCTGAATAGAGATTCCCTTAACCGAAAGTGGATAGGTGCAATCCGAAGAGAGAATTTCTACCCTACAATGAGTCACTCAGTGCGTTCAACTCATTTCGAAGATATTTGTTACCTTGCAACTACGTTATTACAATATACATTGCTATTATTCTTCATCCACTTCATAGCCTTCATTTTATTCAAGCAGTTGATGTTTCAGTGCATACATGAATAATTATTCGCTGAATTTTAAGGTACAGAAACTGTATAAATTAGAAAACGTTAATTATTTAATTTGAATGATTGAAAGTGACTCTTGTCTTAGTTACGGATTAATGAAACAGTTTCTTATACTGCTGCTGCTGCTGCTGCTACTACTACTACTACTACTGCCACTACTACCACCACCACTACCACTACTACCACTACCACTACTACTGCTGCTTCTTTTAATTTCATAAAGCAGTTTAATCTACGGCAAAAAATAAACATTAATTATTGTATTAACCGTTGTTATGAATATTCACATTCAGAGTTCCTATGAAAATGATGCAAGCCTGGCAGCCTAATTGAATCCCGATAAAGCGAGTCAAGATTGATAAAAAAAATCCCGATTTGAGCGATAACAACCTACAACGTTATTTAAACAAGTTACTCTGCATTTCCTATTATCCCATATTTTTATTTATTCAAATTTAGCATTGTAAACATAGAGGTAACCCGCGGAAATTTAGTAAGTCTGTGAGGTAACCCTGCTCATTGCCCTAAGGGAACTCTACTCGCAAGATAATAGTTTCGCTAGTTCTACCTCTTTGTTGATTAATCCTTTTCGGTACTTAGTTGCTGCTCTCGCAATTAATCACCATTGTATATTTTAGGTGCGTTGAGTGGCAAAAAAAAAAAGATAGCTTTTTGATATGGTATTTTACATTAATAACAGACACAACTCCTGCGTTGTATAGTTTAGTGAACTATGTTTAAGCATGGATTCATCGTCAGATATAGGCTACTGTTGCAATACCGGTTCCGATAAAGAAAAGTTAATTTAGTAGCGAATGGTTAAAACATATTCGTGGTTAATAAAAGAGAAAACGATTAGCCTGTAGTATTCACTCTATTGTGTGTCCTTCGTATTTTAGCGTTCCTCAAGGAGGCAGTATTAGGCCTACATTATAAGCACGCGAACACTACTTTGCAGAAAACAACTATAAAATGATGATCAGTCTAATGTCTTAAGTTAGCTTCTGATGTCCCGATTTCTCTCGCAGAAAACGTAGCAACTCTGCTAATAGCAGAAACACAATATTAAAGGTAAATCGCAAAGGAAGCTTTGTTCTTGTAAATAAAAACATTTAGCTTTCGGATACGCAATACAACGCGTATTCAAATAGCGGTTTCGAAATCCCGGGCGTTTCCTACCAACAAATGGCGGCTTTCGGCTGCTTCAATTTGGGAACATATTTCTCACTTCTCCGCTACGGCGTAGTAGGGGCTCGGTCCGTACTGATAGTAAAGGAACAGCTAATCTTTTTCATCCGGCAAGAAGTTTCGTTCCCTGAAGAAAACTGTGTATTGTACTCCGCATCTTTTAATATTGGATTAAAGGTTTTCAAAAATAATTATCTTTTTAGTAAATAATGTTTTTCCAACGAAATAATTGCTAGCGCTGAATTGACGGTAATTTTCGGAAATATTTGTTATATTATTTTGCACAGACTGTCCCGTCTTGGTCGTCTGTATTTGTCATAATTTTCTCCCAGAATATTCCGGAATGCGAATAATTTAAAAGTTGTCAACCCTACTTCCTCGTCGTATGATTACTCCCTTATCACACTGCCGTCCGACTGGAATGGATTGCAACTGGAATTGACGGTTACGGAGAAAAACTGACGAGAGTGGCGGGCTGCGAGGTCATAGACTGCAGATGGGACTAGGAGAACTCTCCACTCACCCCCCGTCACATATCTGTAAAGCTCTCGAGACAACGCCATCAGCTGCCAACTTCGAGCGCTGCAAAGGGAAGCAAGGAAATAGCTTCCACGCACAATATAGGCAATATAACGATGAAAATCATTTGAAATACGGTACAAATAATAATAATAATAATAATAATAATAATAATAATAATAATAATAGCTATTCCGTATTATTATTATTATTATTATTATTATTATTATTATTATTATTATTATTATTATTATTATTATTATTATTACATTTGCGGTTTTGCAATATTGATACATTTTTCCGGAGCCCATGATTACAATGGTAACAAATTTAAATATTTTAATAACTCTTCTCCATTCTTGTCTATCAGATCATAAATGTGTATCAATACCCCTCTCCCTCATTGTTTTAAGTATTTCTTTCACCCAAGTGTCCGCTGATCTTCCCTTTTTTCTCTGTCTTTGTGGTATCTATTTCAAAACTCTCCGTGTAAAAGTTCTTCTCCCATGATTTTCAAATGTTCGTACCGTTCCAGTTTGTCGTGAGTAAAATCACTAACTGAATTCTGAACATTCATTGTTTGTCTTATAATGATTTCAATTTTTATTTTTCTCACCGAGATATTCTTGCAGATCTTCAGAAATTAATCTCTGCTGCTATTAATTTTCCTCTGAATTTTGATTTCATAATCCAAACTTCCGACCCTTGTGTCATAATTCTTCTTGCTATTGTTTTAAATATTTTGTTTTTGTTTAATTTGTAATATGTGTCTCCCAAAGAATACCATTAATTGTAAACATCGTTAACTTCCAAGAAATAAATTTTATTCTAATTTCCTTACCCTTTAATTCATCACTTGTAGTTTTTCTCTCAAGATATTTATATTTTTCTGTACGTTGTTTTTCTCAATTATTATTCTAGTATTAAATCTTTTACTTACACTAAGACTCCATTTCTTATATTCCTGAGCTAATTTCCTAATAATATATTCTATCTCTTCATTCGTCAGAAAATTTGTAATGAATATGAAGTGTTATTTATTGAAATTCTCATGTTCTTACATTTTTCCTTCAAAATTCCTAAACTTTTTTCAGTATGAATTATTATAACAACTTGGTTATTTAACGACACTGTATCAACTACTGGGTTATTTAGCGTCAATGGAACTGATGATAGCGAAATGGTATTTGGCGAGTTGAAACAGAGGATTTTCCATAAATTACCTGACATTCACTCCAGAAGACTTTGAAATTACATCTCCGCTTAGAAATGAACTTCTGCGTATCAAAACAAGTAGACCGGTTTAAGAAAAAAGTGCAATCCCTTCTTTAAAATTGAAACCGGATGAAATTAATGGACGTCATCAAAGTTAGAGAAAAACTGGTGCATATGTACGGAAGAAGATTATAAAACAAGCAGTAGACTAGTCATTTACAAGTTCAAGTAGCGAACTTTATGAAACAGCGAACGAAGAAGCAGGGACCAGTGATATTCAAGAACAAACATGTGATGATGCCAATTTAAACATACATAAAAATTGCAATGAATTAGGTGTGCAGTGTGGGCTGGGGAGTGAAATTTTCAGGGGTATTTAAAACTGTGAAAGTGAGGAAGTAAATTATATGGATATAGGGGAAACCCGGGCAAAGGGGATAAGCTAAGAATAAACAATGCCACAGGCTATATTTTGGTGCTCCAGAAATAAAAACTCCATGACTTTGGTTGTGACACATGTTGTCCACATATCTACAAAACAGCAATTCGTTTCTCGTACCTACGGAGAGTGATATGATTTGAGAAAGAAAATATAGTTAATTATTCGCTTTGCCCGGGTACACGGGCAAAGCGAATAATTAACCCGGGCAAAGTGAATATCCCTATAACATTTTCACCTTTCTATATAATTTCTATTCACTGATAATAAAATTAAATAAACACATAAACACGATGTTAATAAGTGTAATTGATGTATTGAATATTTCGTCAATCTCTGAAGATGCAGACATCACAGAGGTGGTTGATTCTGAGTGAGCATTAACTGTTTCTTCAGCCGCTGAAGAAGCTGGCACCGCAGAATTTGTTAAATCTGAGCCAGCTGTCGTTTCGCTGATTTCTGTCTCAAGTGGGAGATCTGTAAGTTCATCTGGAGCAAACTCTTCATCAACAAAGACATTATGGTTGTATGGCCAATAGCAGAACCACTGATTGGAAGATTTTATTTCTTCAACTGCTTTCTTCATGTCTTCTTCCGACCATTTGGCTTGCTCCGTCTTCCTCTTGAAAAATTGAACCATCTGAAGACACATTACGACCTTTTTAAGTAAAAATTAAGATCAGTGTTGCAGATTTATAATTTAATTAGTGTGACTGAATGCCTCCACTATGTAAAATGATCTAACACGCTTTATTACAATAGACAAATATAATACAAAAATACATCTGACACATATATAGTCAAATAAAGGTGGCAGGGCAAAGTGGATAAGTTATCCACTTTGCCCTATTCACTTTGCCCGCAGACGCCACTTCGCTTTTCATTTAAGGTTATACAAACATAAACGTCAATAATCTTCTTCGTAAGTACGGCACTTTAGAAGTAATCGTATCGCCTATATATTACTATCACATAACAAAGAGTTTCTGCAGTACTGCATGTTGCACATATGTTTCTCTTACCTTGAAATATTTTAAGAAAACAGTCAATTTTCTTTTAACACACGCTGACTTCTTCTCTTACTAGCTAGAATGACGACATGTCACTTCCAGCAGTAAAATCTGGTAGGGATTCTTCCCCAACATAGCAGAAAGCGCTACCTGTTAGAGTTTCTAAGAAATAGGCATTATTCTCTTTGCCCGGGTTATTCGTTTTGCCCTGGTCTCCCCTATCCTTTTGTGAAACAACTAGAAGCATTAATGACGAGTACACTGACTCCATAGGAGAAGCGGTTTTACCGAAATATAACAATTTAAAAATAGACAAGAGTGCTATATTTTTAATGTGTGGGAATGTTTACGCTCTCTGTTCGCCTTTTGTCCAATAAAAATTCTAATTAATCAAAATACGAAATTTCCCTTCTATCAGCAGTTTGAAAGTTTCTGTACTCATTCTCAGGGCCAGGGTATTCGCGACGAATTTCTTTTTTACGTATGAAGGTATGACTTTTCTGTTTCCTCTTCCGAGGGATTCCAAGAATTAATCAAGTAAAAAAAACGTATGTAAGCTACATAGCGTATGTTCCTGTTACTTACCTCCCGTAACTCTTCCCTTTCAAAATTAGACTCCATCCTCACCATCATAACATGCCTAGCAGTATTCAATTTATAAAATATACTTATAATACACTTAGCATTTTCCTTTACATATCTTACCATTGCACTTTCACAGCAACAGAAACACTCTTAATGAGTTGCTGAAGAATCACATTGATCACAGAAACACCAGTCCGGTCTCTATTCTACGCTTTCTTCCCGTATTCTTACAATTTTACCTTTCCGGGGCTCAAATTGATATGGCCTGATTCCAGTCATGATTAATGGAAATAAATATTTCATATAAGACACGACACCAGAAACTTACACTAATAATAGGAAGAGACTGACGCGGAAAGACGCTTACAATTACCGTATAAAGCCCAGTTGCTGCTACTCACAGCCTGGCATAATCGCCACAGGAGTTGTGATGTCACTTCTTTAACTCCGGGAATTTTTAACTGTGGATTGTCGCCGTTTTATTAATCGCACGACGCTCGGGTTTTTACAGAAACTAATCTCTACACCTACTCTGTTAGAATCATTTTCTACCTAAAAGTGCATATTTTAAGTTAACAGGGTCTTTAAGGATATTGCTGGAAAGTTTAATGTAATATTCATTTATGTATTCATTTCCTTCTATCTTTCTTTATTTTGTTTATTTATTTATTTACTTATCTATTTATTTAGTATATTATAGATATATTCAATAAAATAAAATTATATTTTATTAACGTTCTAATAGATTCATTTTTTTGTAATGAATTATCAACTCTTAAATACCCATTCCCGTGTGATCAATATTTTACTGTCCACAATATTCCTTGACTTTCATGCTCTACTAAACACGATGCTTGCCGAATGCAGAAGACTTATTCCGCGTCTTGTATCTAAGTAGGTTAAAATTGGCTTTCTCCTATATCGATAGAGCAATATAGTAATGCTAACTGGGTGCCTATCTCTTAGAGATACTTTACCAGTAGTTCTATAATAACTAGGCTTCGTATTCCAGCTACCTATAAACTGGAATGAAATTGCCTGATTCGAAGTATATGTGACGTCACTGCGCAGGTACAGGTACGTTCGTATACAAAATAGTTACGCATCCTTTGCCCTCTCCTCTAGAAAGTAAAAATCTGGACGGAATCATAGTGAGTAATCTTATCGATCACTGCTCTTACTAGTCGTATTATTTATATAACTACATCTTTGTGGCTGATTGAAGGTTCATTGCAGAGGTAAAATGCCTTGGGTAAGACGCTCATGCGTCTAATATTGCAGGGCATAGTTTAATATATTTGAACCAATATTTTCAATGTCAATATAGACAACATTACATATAATTGTGTAAAATAAACATAAAAGTTACAAAACAGTGCACTAAAGACACTGCAATATCAAAAGGCACAGAGAGTGTCTTGGACGTAATCCGAAAGAACCAGCACCATGAAAATCTGAAAATCATAAAGATATTAACTCCAATTTTAGCATGGATTTCTGTAGCCTACCATGATGTTCAGTGTCAATATCCAAATTAATAAATTTAATAGTCTACATTTTAGGAAATTTCCACAAAAGTACATACAAAAATTAGTGGGTTTTCAGTGATGAGCGACATATGCAATATCCTAATGAAAAACGAAAAAATATCAGATAATAAGAATATCATGTACTACATAGTACACCATTAACTTCAAGTGCTATTGAAAGAATTTCTTACAATATAAAATCATTTCAAGCCGCATCTGCATATGTTCAAGTTCCATAACTTACGAATGCACGTTATTATTCACTGCAAAGATCACGACGAAAATGAACATCACGGTTCAAGCATGTGTTTATTAGTATAGCTTCAGAATGTTGGCAGTTGACTGTACTCTCGAACACGCAGCGACGATCTGTTTGTTTATATACTTATCCGTTGCATTACCTGTGTTCGGAGTACTATACTCAATGTGTCTTAACTTCAGTCTTTAGGTAGCTGGAATACGAAACCTAATAATAATAACAATATAAGATTTAGGACACTGAAAGAATTATTACCGATCTGCTTGTGAAGTTTTCTCTGTACTATACAAATAAGCATGCATCTGGGACAAATTTACTGAGTTCTTATTATTTTATTGAAAATGTTATTTTGGGTTTATACAGTAAATCATGTTCGTATTTTCAAAGTACTTTTATGACATTTTGTACCAGTTCTATCAGCCGTTGAAAACTCTGTACATACCTGTAATTTTATCTCTCTGCGTTATCTGCACATTTCTTCATTTCATCACAGTCTACTCTTCGGAGAGGCTAATGAAGCTAGATTTTTAGAGGATGGGCGTGGAGTAGACGGAGGAGTATCGATTCACATCTCGAGTCTCTAAATGCTGCTCTGAACACCAATGCAATGTGAAGGGAAGACAAAGTGGCCCCGATAGCAAGGCGGTCAACTCAGCGATTTTAGAAATCGTTGCTTCATTTGTGAAACATTAATACCTATGGGACTTCTGAAGGCCCAAAATATTCTAGCGCAATACAAAACGATTCGTAATGGATTCAGCGCAATACAGCAATATTAAGAACTGCAGTCCTAACCGTTTGGGAAGACATAAAATAAAAACTCTACAAAATTATGTTGCGAGTGAAATATTCCATACTTATCTTCACTATTGCGGGTTGCTTGTAGGTTTTAGGAATCCGAATGCACGACTCTAGATGTAATTCATGTTTTGTTCTCAAAGAAAAATTCTCTTAGCTTTTCCAAAACACTACACTGAGATGTAAGACCACACATAGGAAGGATTAGTCTAATGGCGTGAACTATGTTGTGTGCACAATGGTGGGCACGATAAGATATAATGTGGTCAAAACTTGTACCCTTCTAGAATGTGTTGATAATATTTCTGAAAAAAAGAGCAACAGTTCTCACGTTACAGCGTTTTTATTTCATTTCTCCTCAAATTGAATATCCTGTATTATAGCAATCATCTTCATCAACATCACCGCCTGTTCACACAAAATTTCTTGCATCCAGTCTCGTCTCCCGTCGGTATTGTGATCAAACCCTGCATAGTCAATTTTCGAAGTTCTTGATGTGATCAGCATGGTGCAACACAGAGTTACAGAACAGTGAATGCGTTCCAAGCGGTGAAAATAATACCTTGGCTATACTGTAAGTGTATGAATTTAAGTTTATTTTGAATGAAAGTGTTGAAAAAAGTACTTAATTTAAATGTTACAAATGAATACAAGCTAAATTTTAATATCTGTATTTCAAACTGAAAAAAAAATATTAAACGAACAGACTTAAATTTTAACGATCATAGAATAATGCGAAAAATGAAAGAAAAAAAGTGTTATCTATTACAATACGTTCCAAAATAATTTGTACAGAAACTTAACTGCGTTGTATTTGAAACTAGATTGTAAAATTGTTAATTTTTACTTCAATTGTTTCTGAAGAAGACTGTGTGAGATATAGTCGAAACGCTATTAAAAACAATCTAGAGTCAAATAGGGCTAATATGATACAGTAAAGAAAGTCGGGGTAACATGATGCAGACTTTAAAATATAATAAATACATAGTCTGAAAATGTTTAAAATTGAGATTATGAAAGTATATTTTATGCTCTTTAAGAAGCAATAATAAACAAGGTTTAGAAAAATCATTATCAGCCTCGGAAAGGCAGTTTTGTTTCTTGTAAAAATATCGATGTGATATTCCGTTACTTCTGTTATTGCTCTAGAATGAATATAGATAGAATAATTTTTAAATTGTTCTTTTGCTCAGAATAGTGTCACCTTCATTTTTCTCTAAAAAAAGTATGAATGTTGAGAACTCTAGCAGTAATTAGTGTGTGAATGAGAAGGGCTATTATGAAACACATGTTAGGGCTATTACGGTAGCTAGAAAGGTTATTATGATATTACGTTTACAATGAAAGAAATTAACCAAATTGATAAATTTCTTAACATGAAGTAATTTATCAACTCTTGAAGGGTATTTCATAATTTCTCAGTTCTTGAGGAATGTTTGAATTGACGTGTTGTAACCTACAATACAGTGGGAGCTAGAGGGACCACAACAAAACAATTCGTCTCATTCTGTTATGAATCTGGAGTGCCAACAACAATAATTAAAAAAAAAAATTCTATGATAGCTTTGAAGGGTTTTCTGCAGAGTTTATGGCGACACTTGTACTTCAATTCAAATTACGTCGAGTTTTCTCAGTCTATTTTATTTTGTATCTGTTTTTTATTTTACTGCAAATTTTCATTATTGTAAACATCATCTACTGTAAATTTCAGTTTATTATAAACAAACTTCTTGTAAGACATTTTTAATGTCACATCTTAAATGTTATTGTTTAACATTCTTTGTCTCTGGCAACCTCACCAATAATTTGAAGATCATTAATTAAATTATTAAAAAATTACACATATAGACTTATTTTTACTTATTCACCTAACAATTTTAGCTTAGGCCTAATAGCCATTCTTCTTCTTGCTAAAATTTAACACAACTTTAGAATATACATTCTTCATTATAAAAACATAGTACTAATTTATTTTAGCATTACAAACTGTATCATAGATTTTTTAAATCTATTTTCTTACACAGAAAAGAATTATTTGGACATACAGCAACTTTCTGTTTTGCCAGTAAGGTGTTAAAGTTTAAGTGATTTGTATGAGAAAAATAGGCCATTACAAAAGTTACTAAAGCTTAGTCAATTTTAATGAGATTTCAACCAAATTTTTACAGGTGATACATGTATAATATGGCCAGATTTTTAGTACTGTATCAGAATGGCCCTCTAAGTGTATCACAATAATCAACACAGAAGGCTATTGTGATATATTGGTTTTGTTTCAATTTTGTCCAATGTTACAAATAAGAAACACATTTAAAACCAAATGCTTCATATACGTCTAAAGTAGCATGTGACTTAATTTTTTCAAATTTGTATATGTTTTTGATAGAAAAAGAGTATTCTTTTGTTTCACAATAGCCCAACTTGACTCCAGAAAAATAATTTCTCGCACAGCATTATTTTCGTTCATACGCAGTTGTTAGAGGGGAACAGATAGTGTGGGAGCAGTATGTGAACTTTATCAAGAGGAATTTAATAAAGATCCACCAGGAAAACAACAATATTACTCTTCGTGCGTAGTTTCAGGAGATATGAATCATTTTCTTGTTAATGTAAAGGAAGAAGTGGAAGGAAAAGATCAGCCACAGGCAATGCACATGTGCATATGATGTTTGAAAGAATAGGGCATTCTCCTAAGAAAATGACAATGACGGATAGCAGAGAAATTAAATCTGAAGAGAACGTCAGTTCAGCAAATGATTAGTAAATTCGGCGCGTTTTCGTACCGCATGAAGGTTAGTCACCGTCTGCAACAACGTGATTTAAATCGAAGACCCCCGGATTATGCTCGGACTCTTGAAAATATGTATCATAATGAATTTCTTTTCAATATATGCATGTTCATTATTACCAAACACGTGTGAAGAGTAATGGGTTGTTTACATCACTTAGGCTTATATTGACTGCTATGTTTCTCTTTTAAATTTCATGTTTTTTTTTTAATTGGAATACACTTTGTTCTGGGAAAAAAACTAAATAAACTATCGTCGGGAAATCAAGCCGCTCCTCTTGTAATTACTTAACTTGACAATAGTTAAGTTTAATAGAAATAGGATTACTTGTAAGTTAGGTTTACTTTTACTTAGGTATATGCTTTATAGTAGGTGTTATTTATTTAAATTTTCTGCAAATCAGTCCAAAATGGCGCAGGAAGGACAGACAGACAGACAGATAGAGATAGATTTAGATATAGATAGGTAGGTAGGTAGGTAGATAGATAGATAGATAGATAGATAGATAGATAGATAGATAGATAGATAGATAGATAGATAGATAGATAGATAGATAGATAGATAGATAGATAGATAGATAGGTAGGTAGGTAGGTAGGTAGGTAGGTAGATAGGTAGATAGATAGATAGATAGATAGATAGATAGATAGATAGATAGATAGATAGATAGATAGATAGATAGATAGATAGATAGATAGATAGATAGATAGATAGATAGATAGATAGATAGATAGATAGATAGATAGATAGATAGATAGATAGATAGATAGATAGATAGATAGATAGATAGATAGATAGATAGATAGATAGATAGATAGATAGATAGATAGATAGATAGATAGATAGATAGATAGATAGATAGATAGATAGATAGATAGATAGATAGATAGATAGATAGATAGATAGATAGATAGATAGATAGATAGATAGATAGATAGATAGATAGATAGATAGATAGATAGATAGATAGATAGATAGATAGATAGATAGATAGATAGATAGATAGATAGATAGATAGATAGATAGATAGATAGATAGATAGATAGATAGATAGATAGATAGATAGATAGATAGATAGATAGATAGATAGATAGATAGATAGATAGATAGATAGATAGATAGATAGATAGATAGATAGATAGATAGATAGATAGATAGATAGATAGATAGATAGATAGATAGATAGATAGATAGATAGATAGATAGATAGATAGATAGATAGATAGATAGATAGATAGATAGATAGATAGACAGACAGTCAGACAGACAGTCAGACAGACAGACAGACAGACAGACAGACAGACAGACAGACAGATAGATAGATAGATAGATAGATAGACAGATAGAGAGACAGACAGACAGACAGACAGACAGATAGGTGTTATTTATAGCATAGTCTTTAGTCCTAGGTTTATTGACTTTATATATTTATAGTTGGAAATAATTATATATTGTACACTATAATATATATCACTGCCAACTTGTGTAGGCTATACCCAATTGCAGTGGAAATTTTATACATACATATTCATAAATCATTTCACTTTTATGAAACAATTTATACTTTTTACTTTCGAATTTACTACTAGGCATGACAGCATTACTTACTTATTAGAAGATGAGAGCGATAATAATGTAAAAGTTATATAGGCCTATGTGAATGTAAGTTATTAAAGTTCTAAGGGCAAAATAAGCGCGCCTGTGGAGCAGAAACTTTGTAATCTAATACTCACACTCATAAAGCGGTATAACTTATAGTTAAATCTGATAAAAATAAACCAGCATTATTTCCTGAAGTAAAATGCAATAACTTGGCGTGATAAACGAAGTCTAATACCACATTTTCTCTTAACTTAATGAATGAATCTGACTTCCATGTATTTTTTTTTATTTGATAGCCTACATAAAATGAGCCGTTCAGAGTAGAAGTGGTGTAAGTCAAAATATGATGATGAGGTTTAAAGTAAAAATTCTGTAAAATACAGAGTAGAGTAGCAATTAATATGTCCTTCGTGCTATTCACTAAATACTACTAGTTTGAATAACCTGAATATTAATTGCTACTTTGCGCTGTATTTTAAAGAATGTTTACTTTAACCCTCATTACCCATTTTTGACTTACACCACTTCTGCTCTGAACGGCTCAAATATTAAAAGTTTAGAGGAATCATTCTATTCAATACATGTGATAAATTATACAGCAGAATTGCAAATCAGGCATTAAAAAGAAAACAAATGTTATTCTGCAAATCTGGCTTTCAGGTATACCTCCCTGTGGAGCTGACTTGAATAATTTCAAGGGAAAAATTGTGACTGAGGGCGCCAACGCTCTACCGACTGAATTACCAAGGAACTGTACCAGACACCGTCTCAACTTTTACCTTTACATCCACATACCTCAAGTGGGCTGACAAGACGTAAGAGACCCAACACTGAGTGCACATAAACTCTGTGTGACTTGAATTGTAGTTTTCTGTTGAATATATTACTCAAATCTGGCTTTCAGGTATAGTTCCCTATGGAGTTGACTTGAATAATTTCAAGAGAAAAATTCTTCTCTAGAAGCAATCTGATTGGATTAAAACAAGTAGGCTGTTCACAGATTCAGTGTTTATCACGAAACTACTAGTTTTGCAAAGGATAATTTAATTTAGAGAACATTTAGACATTTATTGATAATATTAAGACTTTTGTCGTAGCTGCGTGGTGTAAGACGTCAAGCCTTGAGCTACAGGTATAAAATGAGAGTTGGTTGAGTCTTCATGGGGGGCGAGTAAATTTTCTCATGAAATTTCAGCCAATGTATGGCACCGGTGTCGTGTCCACTCAGCACCGGGATGAATTCTGGAAGCTACAGTACACTAATGGCCGATTTCTGAAACGACAGTTATCTGTACACACACAGTTATTTATGATTTAACGTACCGATGACTTTCCGAAACAATAGTTATCTTTGTCTTTATATTAATTGGTTTCATGTTAATTGTTGTAGAAATGAAATTAACAGCTCCTAGAATTGAGGATAAACCTGCTAATTTTTTATAGTTTAGGTAATAGTTTAATTCTGTTAAATGTAATAAAGGTAATTTTAGATTATTTATCCTTGTACTTCAGCAGTTAACTCCAGCTAGTTCTGTGGTTACCACTCTGTTAGTACTGATTCTAACACATGCCCATATGCGGCACCACTGTATTATTGTTTCGTATTGGCTCTGCGACAAAATAATTTATCATAAATAATTTCTACAGTTTTAGTTTAGTGATAGTTTCAACATTTTGAGCATTTTTTATGTAATATACTACCTATCAATAAATACTCTTTGTTTCTGTGACATATTAGGATACGTCTTGTGTGTATAAAGACAATATAATGTGGAATTACCATCTTCATCATCCTCACGTTTACTTCCATCCATTTTTAATTTCTACGGTAAGCTGAATGAATATAAATAATGCGCCAATGTTTACAAGCGGAAGTCGGAAACAAATGAAAATCATAGTGGCAAACATAGAGTAAATATATGTTGTATGGTGGCAAATGCGTAAAACAAACTCACTGCCATTTTGATTATATTGCGTCGTATTATGATCTAAACGGCCTTGCGCAAGTCACAATGTTAGTGGAGACATCTAGGTAGTTCGAGAGTTACTAAACACAAATGCACTGTTTGCTGTAAGAGCTTATAAATCTACAGTTAACTTTCCAGAAACCGAAAACAGTTATCAGTGCAGTGAAAGTTACAAGCACATTTATGTAACCGACTGTTAACAGCGTTCTACCAGAAACCAGCTGTAAGTAGTAAAATCCGGCTTCGTAAGTCAGTTACAACGACTAGGGATGTCATCATGCTGGGCCACACGTTACTTTGTAAACAGACCGACCAAAATTGGAACAAAAAACCTACTCGACATTGTAAGGGGGAATATAAACGATTCTCACACGTTACGGCAGTGCTCTAAAGTTGCGCTTGGCCGGAACATTATGTAACTTCGCTTCCCATTCCACTTGACATACCCAAGTACCGTGAACTAAAGAAGGGGAACTGTGCAAACTGCCCCATAAACACAACCTCTAAAGGTAAATTTTACACACACTATGGTCTTGCACGGCACATGGAAACAGCAACACTCAACTAACGAGTTACAACGTAAAATTATTATATTTACTTAACTCAGAAATATACCCGTATTCTTTCTTACGATTTATGTCGATACAAAGATTTCTTCGATATACAACGTATATTCGGATGGGATTAATTCCAGAGTGGAAAAAGCAAGCAAATCCACCTCCCGTTACAAGTCGCAGCACCTCACGAAATGTACAGGGACATCACTTTATTTTTACTTCAATTTTTATTGTACCTGAGTTTTTGAATGTACTTCACTCCCACCCCTTCTACAAAGGAAGTTCCAACTCCACACAGAACCAAGACAGCAGATAGTAAGCAGTACTGAGTTACTGGGTATAGTACGTTCCAGAAATATGTTCGCGTTTTCCAGTGACGAAAGAGCTTTCAATATTGAATCATATTTTCGCACAGGTACTGTCCGTTTGCCTACGTCGCATCCCGATTTCCCCCACCTGCTTCTGCTCGCCCCTCTGTAAAAGCTGGGCTGTCTTAGCTCTTTTATGAAAACATTAATTTCTTTTAGGAATTGGACGTTTACGTAATATTATACAGCTGTTTAATTTAACTTAAATAAAAGGGCCTCGTTAAGTAATTAACTGTCACGTGATTTCCTCCCTTTCTACAATCCTGCGGCATAACCACTTGGACGGACAGTAGATAGCATGTCTGAGTAATTTTATATTTTCGGGTCGGGCAGAAGTGAAGATTGAATTTACAGTACGTAGAGTAGGTACAGAATTATTTCAACATGAGTTACTAGTACGAAGGACGAAACTGGTAATTGGAATTAGATGCAGTAGTCTATAGTGCGATAATATGCACAAAAGAACTGAAGCCTATATCGAAATGAACGGCTACCATTTTCAAAATTGTGTTTAAATATTCATATTATGATTATTTTTCAATTTAACTTCTTTCTCTATATTGTACGCTAATGTGCTGTAGACAGTATAATATACACTGCATAATGAATACGTTCGCATGGATAAGTCACTTCGTGAGTAAAAACACTTATTCTTAATACAGTACTGTACTTTTATTAAAGAAAAACCTAATGAAAATTATCAAACTCAAAATCGCGATATTTCCTAGTTTACATAAATGGATGAACTACTTTTCTTCCATCCTATACCTAGTAGAGTGATTTGTGTTTTACGCCAGTATCATCGAACTCCAGTCTTGGAAGGGGGAGCAAGCGGTGTTTCCGGTTCTCTAAAGGTATAGACAGGTTAATATTAAAAATGTTAGTAAAAATAAAATGATGTCCCTGTACAAATTAATTCCATTCGAGCTTTACCAAACTTATTAAGTACACAAAAGATGCCTTTCTTGGAAATAACGAAACCTCGTTTATTGCAGGCTTCTCTTATTTTCACTTAACTGTACTTGGCATTGGAAAGGGTCGTAATGTACCTCTCCCAAAAAGGCTCGATTTTCTTGGGAATTTCTGCTGTGAGTTGCCGTGCACTCTGACTATGAGATCACTCACTACTGATCTGTCACCTCGCGCCACAGTTCAGCTGTCGTGTGACTCCTAACGCACATATCATTCAAATAAGTTATCAGAGATTGGAAACAACCCTGTATAGCTACTTTCTTCTGCATTCTTACAAAAGAGGAATAAATATGTACTTCATTGCCTGGAATCGGAAAATAGAATTAACGCTCGTACGTTTCAGCTTCTTCCCTTGTCTCAAGTGTCCCAGTTTAGCTAACTTTTCTTTGCTGAATTCAGAGTGTGTTGTGGAAGTAAAGAAACGTAGAACAGAGATGGGGCGTGGTTAGACACCGGTGTGCAGTAACGAAATCGATTCTAAAATCTAATAAAAGCTCCGACAACGTGCAACCATCTAGTCTGTCAATTTCTTGACGGCAATTCGAAGATCGAAGTATGCTCTGTTCAACAGTATTTGATTCTTGCAACTTTTTCCACATAATACAGTACGTAACTAAATTCAAAAAATAAGTGGCTGTTTTCATCAGCCTTGAGTATGTGAAAGTCACCATCCTGATTTTGATTTTGAATTCCTATTCCGTAATGTCAATTCACTCGTTATTTGTTACTTTATTGATATCTGAATTCTTAAAAAACAAATAATCGGAATATAATAAATTATATTCATACATTACATATATCCATAAACACTCCGAAATTTTCTATCACAACTGCAATAAATGAAGCAGGATTACAATAATAGCAGAACAAATGGAGCTATACAACATTTAATAGAGAGAAACAGTCAATCAAGCCTACATTCTAAGATTAGTCAATCATTAAATTTTAATTGTGAACTTCCAGACTCAACACAACGAAGATCATTATTCACAAAGGAAATAAGGAAGAACTGAGGCACCTAGTCGGTCACTAATGATCACTTTTGCAAGTTTGTTCAGTAAATTAATTTCTAGATAGAAACAATAACTGAAAGTGTATAAATAATTACCCTAGGCCTAGGTTATCTAAACTTGTTATTTTATATAAACTACATGCACGTAAAATATAGACGTATTAGTGAAGAGCATTAGTTATAGAATAATAACTAAGGTACGGTTTAACTATTACAATATAGAACAGTAAAATATAAATATATGCATATAATATATGTATATTTAAGTATATGATTATGTCTCATAACCAGAATATTGTACGAAATGGAAATATAAAAATTGGATATTTATCCTTCGAAGAGTCCACACTTGTGGAGTAACGGTTAGCGCGTCTGGCCGCGAAATCAGGTGGCCCGGGTTCGATTCCCGGTAGGGGCAAGTTATCTAGTTGAGGTTTTTCCCGGGGTTTTCCCTCAACCCAATATAAGAAAATGCTGGGTAACTTTCGGTGGTGGACCCCGGACTCATTTCTCCAGCATTATCACCTTCATCTCATTCAGACGCTAAATAACCTAAGATGTTGATAAAGCGTCGTAAAATAACCTACTTAAATAAAGAAATCCTTCGAAAAGGTGGAAAAATTCAAATATCTTGGAGCAACAGTAACAAATATAAATGACACTCGGGAGCAAATTAAACGCAGAATAAATTTGGGAAATGCCTGTTATTATTTGTCACCTAGTCTCCTGTCAAAAAATCTTAAAGTTAGAATTGAAGACATTAGCAAAAACAACCCTAGTCAAAATTGTTATTTTTCAGGAGAACAATAAAAAATAAAAGAATAACACATGTCAGCTATTTCCGTTCAACTGGTGTTTTATCTTTGTTCTACTGCATCTGACATGGGCCGTTTTTGGAGTCTATAAACATTTAAGATAATAGCAAATGTGTCCTTAACTCAATTTCATTAAAATGACTAGGGCTTTTGTTGTAATAATGTTTTCAATTTATAAAACAGTTATATTACCGGTTGTTCTGTATGGTTGTGAAACTTGGACCCTCACTCTGAGAGAGGAACAGAGATTAAGGGTGTTTGAGAATAAGATTCATAGGAAAATATTTGGGGCTAAGACGGATGAAGTTACAGGAGAATGGAGAAAGTTACACAACGCAGAACTGCATGCATTGTATTCTTCACCTGACATAATTAGGAACATTAAATCTAGACGTTTAAGATGGGCAGGGCATGTAGCACATATGGGCGAATCCAGAAATGCATATAGAGTGTTAGTTGGGAGACCGGAGGGAAAAAAAACCTTTGGGGAGGCCGAGACGTAGTTGAGAGGATATTATTAAAATTGAATTTAAGGAAGGTGGGATATGATGATGTAGACTGGATTAATCTTGCATAGGATAGGGACCGATGGCGGGCTTATGTGAGTGCGGAAATTAACCTACGAGTTCCTTAAAAGCCATTTGTAATTAAGTAAAATATTGTAATACTCTAATTCCCCAAACACTATTAAGTAATACAAAGCATGTAATATTACTTAGGCAATAGGGTATACTGATATTTTCAACAAGTAAACCTCCCCTACACACAGAAATATATACATACATACATACATACATACATACATACATACATACATACATACATACATGCACATACGTATATATACACACATGCATACATTAAATCCATTGTTGTAGTCTTGGGGTAACGAACATCTCTCATGATCCTAGGATGTACCCGGCGTGGGTTAGAATTCAGTTGGGGTCGATTACCTAGTTATGTTTTTACAGAGATTTTCGCAAAATATAATGCGGATGTCAGTTAATCCTATGGCGAATTCTCGGACTCTTTTCGCGACGTACCCTATCACAATTCACAAATTCTCACAACGAACTTAGACAACCACGGAGCTGATACAGCGGCTTTATACAGTGTCTCCCAGAATCTGTGCATTGAATTAAAGGGATGATAGAAGAAGACATTTTGTTGTCAAACAATTTAAGGTCGATGTCTCGCACTTAGCCTGCTAGACGGCGCGTTAGATTTGGAAGCGCTGCGTCATATAAAGCTCGTCACCCTGCTGGATAGAGCTGATGTCTGCTCGTCCTGTGCACAGTTCGATGATGTGCTTAAAGTAGGCACTAGCCTACTGAATTCTAAACAGAGATCACAGCGACGAAGTATTGCCTGTCAAACTGTCTCAAGGTTCCCAGGGGTGGCATTTATCTAGTCCGTTGCGGCCAAAATCCTATTTCTTAGGTCCTCCTCATCATTTATAAGAGTGGAGTACACTAACATACCCATTAGACTCCATAAGAACTCCAGGTTGGTGAGGACAGGAGATGTTTGTGGCCAAACAACAGGTCCACTACTGCCAATCCACCAGTTAGGATAGACATTGTCTGAGAACGCGCGAACATTATGTATGAAATGTGCTGGTTGGCCATCATACTGCAAACACATGCGTTGCTTTATAGTCATGGAAACCTCCTCCACTAAAGGGGGAGGGTTAGTTGGAGAAGATGGGGTAAATTTCGCCATTGAAGCGAGCTGAAAGTAGGATGAGATCAACCAGCGAATCAGTTGAATAAACAGCACTTTTTCAATTCTAACGTCATCTAGCAGCCTAAGGGTACGATGCCGAAGCAAAGTTGTCTGACAAAAATGTTTTGGCCTCTTCCTCTATCTTTTAAATAATTAAATTCATGAACTTTTGAGATATGCTGCATCACCACTGGCAGCACAAGGCTTTAGGATTGTATGTATTCCGATTTATGCTAACTTTCAACGCACATATTTTCGCGGATTGTAAAATAAACAATCTCACATCATTACCGTAAATACACATAAATGCAACAACACAAAGAAAGGAAGAAAGAAAGAATGCAAGATAGAAAGGAAGAAAGGAAAGAATAAAGGAAGAAAGAAAGAATGCAAGATAGAAAGGAAGAAAGGAAAGAAAAAAGAATGAAAGAAAGGAAGAAACAAAGGAAGGAAAGAAGAAAGAATGAAATAAAGGACGAAAGAATGAAATAAAGAAAGAAAGAAAGCAAAGAAGGAAGAAAGCAGACAGAAAGAAAGGAAGAAAGAAAGGGAGGAATAAAGGAAGAAAACAATGCAAGATAGGAAGGAAGAAAGGAAAGAAAAAAGAATAAAAGAAAGGAAGAAACAAAGGAACGAAGGAAAGAAAGAAAGGAAGGAAAAAGAAAGAATGAAATAAAGGACGAAGAAAATGAAATAAATAAAGAAAGAAAGCAAATAAAGAAGAGAGGAAGAAGACAGAAAGAAAGAAAGAAAGAAAGAAAGAAAGAAAGGGAGGAAGAAAGAAAGAATACAAGATGGGAAGGAAGAAACAAAGAAAGGAAAAAAGAAAGAATGAAGTAAAAGACGGAAGAATGAAAAAAGAAAGAAAGAAAGAAAGCAAAGAAAGAAGAATGAAATAAATGATGAAAGGAAGAAAGAAAGAATGAAAAAAGGAAGAAAGAAAAGAATAAAAGAAATAAGAAAGAAAGAAATAATGAAAGAAATTAATTAAGAAAGGAAAAATAAAAGAAGAAGAAAAGAAAGGAAGAAAGTAAAGAAGGAAGGAAGAAAAAATATATATACCGATAGTTACTGTAAAGTTGAATTGGACTTTGTGTAATAATGTAGAAAAACAGCCGAAAATACTGCATCATATACGATTTTTTATTTTCATTTCCCCGTATAATATTTTCACCACAATAAAAGGAGCTGAAACACAGAGAGAGGTCGAGGTTGTTCAGATTTACGATAATAATCCTTTGAGAAGGAGGAGAGGAAAAGAAAAAGAATTACTAAGATACGGCTGAAAGGCGTATCACTGTTCCTTTCGTTTTCTTCTTTGCGAGTTCGTCACATGTCTTCACACTCCATTGCCCGCAGTGCTGCTCACCCGACCACGCTGCTATTTTGAAACCATCGCTACGCCTTCTGACACATTTCATTTATAACATGGAGGTCCAATGAATTAATCCCATATTACATCAATTTTGAAACTAATATCGGTAAAAATTTGCTGTCCTTTACCTTGCTATAAACTGCAATGCTGTAAGATAAGTTTTCATAAACGGTTCTAATGTACTATTCGGCTCTTTGTGGCTACTTCAGCTTTCTAATTCAGTTCCCATATTAAAGAATATAAAGGCTACATCTAAAAAGCTTTCCTACCTTATTCCTAATAGTCACATTTTGTTCTTAAAAAATCACTGAAGTAACAAGACTGTAAATTACATTTTCCTTGAACTATATCGTCGTTGTTCCTGCAATAACTCCTATGTGAAAAATTAGGAAAAAACACATTTATTCATCCTATGGCAGCCACACATAGGGGATTGTGAATTCTTACATTTTCGAAAGAAAGAATTATAATTACATATAGGAGATTTTATTATTTGCTGTATCACTATTTAAGATATTTAATAGCGCAAAAATCTTAAAATCGATAAATATGTCACATAGGAGTTATTGCAGGAACAACGACGATATTCATTTTAACATCATGATGTTTGTACCATTAATGCTCTTCCAATAATCTTTCTTCCTTGGTTTTATTTGTTTCTCTTTCGCAATAGATTCGTAATTCATTCCGATCTTTTCTTTTCAATTTTACGACAAAGTCAATTAATGGACTATAAAGGAGAAAGAAGAGTTATAGGGTCGTATTCATAGACTTTTTAGCGCGGGTTTTCGGTGGATTATCAGCGTTTTTCGTATTCATAAACCAGTGTTAGCGATAGGATATGATTTGAATTCTGTACTAGTAACCAGTGGATAGCCGGGGCTAGCTTAGTACGCTCGTAGCGCCTGCTGCGAAATGTTTATGAATAGCACCCATATAGTCTCCCTATTCTGTTAGTCTCACCCCCTCCTCACGGTAGATTTTCTTATTAGTAACTTGTAACTTAAAACTAAAGCCAGATCGAGTCATGGCGGTGTAACGGTTACATATAAAATGGATGAAATATAATTTCAAAGCCATTCCAAGAGGCTTCACGATGGCATGGCAGCTTGAGCTACATCATCGGACTATCCAGCGTCAGGCTAAAAGAGCCCTAGGCATAAAAGGAAAGGGAAAAGGAAAGGAGATACCCCTGCTCATATCATTTTCTCTTACATTGGTTCAGAAACAAACATATTATAATAAGGCACCGTGTATCAGTGGTGGATTTTAGCCTACCAGCGAGAGCCGAGACGAAAGTAAAAGTGAAGGAGTAAAGAAACAAGCATTTATATTACGCGGATCTATCGAGGAGAGTTCATGGCTCCTAGCTAGAGTGATGTGTTCATATGAATGTTTCGACAGCCAGAGAGGGTTCGATATTCGGTCCTTGCTTTCGTATTTTTCAATTTCGAACTTCGATTGCAAGTGATTCTAGAACATTCTAATTATTACTACTTTAAATGTAAACAGCCTACGCAATCCATCGCAACATTATATGAACCAGAACGTTTCATAGCAGTAGTTACAAAAGCTCAATTCTACCGTCGCGTCAGTAACCATTCACGGTTTGAATATCTGAAGCTCGTAACAACAGAAGTGAAACAGAGCGAGAGAAGAATTAAAGTTTTAGATGTTTCAACAAGCAAACTAGGTCGACATCGTCCAACTCTATGCGGGTTGTTATCGATCTCGTATGTCTTAGACCAGTGATGTCAAAGCAAGCGCATTTTTCTGACCTTGACATCGTGCGCGGGCATCAAGCGCTAGGTATGGAAAGAGGAAGGATTATGTATATGAATAGGCAGCCTGTTGGATTAAGAAAACAGTGGTGCACAAACTTCAAACGGAACGTGAAATTTTATGTCGTTATTTTTATATGGCTCCTTTGTGTTTGATATTATCTGTACTATCTGTAAAAAAAAAATTAACACCAATTTCTTATATTAAGTATACAGAGAAATAATTTATTACAGTTGTATGAACGCTTTTTAATTATTAAAATTAATCAGTTAAAAACCAGACATGTTTCGGAGGAATGCTCCTCCATCTTCAGTGGCAATACCACGACGCTGGATCTGATGTTCGATCGCGTATCGTGGCTCCTTTAAGCCGAAACATGTCTGGTTTTTAACTGATTAATTTTAACAATTAAAAAGTGTTCATACAACTGTAATAAATTATTTCTCTGTATACTTAATATATCATTTATGAACACTGTTGAATTCGACCTTACTTGTGTAAAAACCAATTTCTTAATATTGCAGTTGTGTTTTAAACGTTAATAACATAATAAAGAGTTAAAAAGTAATATTCACTTAAATTCCATAGTAGTACAACTATACTGTACTAAGTGAATGAAAAACATCATTCATAAAGAAAATGATATCCCCCCAAAAAAAGAGACTGAGTATGACATGATAAGTTGGAACTGATGGTATAAAATTAATCAATAAACTAATCCAGACAATATTATAGTACAAAGCAAAATTACCTAGGTACTGTATGGGCTATGTTTTAACTATAACTAATACTACATAACAAAACTCTTATCGGATTATGCTTTTAAGTTGATATCGGTGCGCAACTTTCTATCATAAGAATATTAAATTATGTTCTCGAAATCTGTTGAAGCTATGGAGGTGACATTTTTATAACACATGGGCACATATCTTTTGCTTATGATGTAACAGTAGTTGCTTTGTTAATTAATTTCCTTACAAACATTTTTCATGCGAATATTTTCAAAATTTTTAGTACACTATCTTAGTAATACGTATTTACGATATATTAATTTACGAAAACATTGTGTCAGTACCTGTAAGGCTACTAAATAAACACATCTGAAAATTTCACATTTATATAAAAAGTTGGGGAAATATTCCTTTTCAATAAAAAGCAAACTTGTGGAAGACGAGTATTAAAATTAAAACTTACGTTCTTATAATGCATTTATACTTATCAGACAAATCTAAAAATTAACATGGATATAGTTTTAATAACCTCTCTTCTCTTCATCCTTTAAATCAGTGATGGCCAACCCTGTATACAGCTCGACCAAGCGGCATATACTACCACAGTCTAGTATATGCAGTTGCGAAGCTTGAGTTGTGAGGGTGCTAGGAACAATTGACTGTGCCGGTACTATTTCGCATTGTCTGTAATGAGGCGATATTAGCAATCCTAGTGGTTAGCAACTATCTATGGATGTATATTTACTACGTATTGAGCTTCGTGACTGTATACACTAGACTTTGATACTGCCTCTTTCGTCTGTCTCTTTACTTTCCGCTGTAAAGGGCTCAGGCTCAGGCGCGCTTGCGCCTGTGGGCATCAGTTGATATGACTGTCTTAGACCATATGGTCTGTCACAATGTGAATCATATATTTTTCTTAGTCTACCCAGGTTTTGACGTTCTCATGGTAGTGTCACTAGGCGTGACACATTAAAATAATATATTGAAATAAATTAACACATTGTATTTAAATTCTGCGCTGTCTGTTCTTTTAAAGATATATTGCTCGCTGCGAATGAAACAAAACAAATTAATTAATTTGAAGGATTTGATATATCTGGCGTATAAAGGAAACGATGTTATACGAACTATAAGAAGAGCAGAGCAAGTGACCCGATAAAACATTATTCAAGACTAGAGTAAAATGTTGGAAAGGAGACGGAAAATAAATAATTAACACAAAAGATTGACAGCACGTGTTTAATAAAAGATTATTATACGAAGATTAAAATTCGTAACAATATCGTGGTGATATCAATGAACGTTCCGCCTACGAAACCATTAAATTCCTCCCTAGTCTTCTATTACTACTAGATATTAAAGGCAAGTATCTCCATACCTTCCGCGCACTTAAAATGTAAACGTATCATCCCACATACAATTAAAAATAGTGTTTAATAAAGTTTGTAATGAATTAAAGGCATATTAATATGAAAGAAATTCATGGCAGTAATTATAATCTAGAAATAGCTTGCTAATAAGGTACGCAAAAAGGTTGGTTTTAGTAATATTAGTTAGACTCGGGCGAGATGTTACTTAATCTGAGAGCAAGTCAGGCGTTATTTGGAGGATTTAATGGAACTTAGAATTCTCCACTTTATAATCGGATCAGAGTTAGGCAAGTATTCAAGACGGGAAGGGAAGCTACACATTGGAATACTTCAGACTATAGTCACAATTCTTATTAAGATGATCTTTGACAGGACTGTTCTCTGTCAAGATTATACACTACTATGCAAACAGCTATAGATTTATTTCTATTTGTCAGGATATACATTAACGCATATCGAATCTTTGTTATAAGAGGTTCATTTCCTATACAGTACCAAATATAGTTCAGTTCTATTAGTCTACATTCAGGTTGCTCGCCATGTACACAAGTGCTGACGCGCGCATCTTTGATGTTAAGTGAAAAGCAATGTCGCTAGTAGGACATTAATATTACCCAATTGTCAATGTTACGTTATACGTTGTCTCAGGTGGGGAGACGTGAATCGCGATTCCATATGATATGACTTTGTTTAAGAATTTATTACCTCGCGAAATATTCAGAAATGAAAGGTAGAAAGGGACGACTAAAGGCTGGTTCGTAATGAAACGGGAACGGAAACGACAACGAGAACGAGAACGGAAATAATGTTAAAATAAATTTATTTAAATGTGAGCGTTCACAATAGTTAATTGTGAATGCTCGCATTGAAATATGTTTATTTCAACAATATTTCCATTCTCCTTCTCGTTGTCGTTTTCGTTACCGGTTTATTGTGAACCAGCCTTAAGTTAAAAAATTCCGTCATTTAATTTTTAATACCGCCCGTCAAAAGTGAACAGAAACTTATGTGTAGATGTTTAATTTTCCTTAAATATTAATATTTAATTTCAAAATTGTGTTACAATTGGTCACTTACAAATTTTTACAATTGCTACTTAGATCGTTAGTTTCAATTTTCATATTATTAAAAGGTAAGAAAAAGTAAAATTATTTTATTATACAGAGTGGAAGTGAAATAATCCTTCAGATTTTCAGAACGAACAGCTCATGTTGTACGTAACAAAAAAGTGTAGTACCATATTGGTGGAAAGTTCAAGTTTTCTCAGACAAAAATTACTTTTCCCGCAAATATTTAACACACTTTTATTCTGTACCTATTACGAGTAGAATTAGGGTTTTTGTCCATATCGATAGAAAATGTAATAAAGAATCATTTCTCTCTCTGGTGATTTCAATAGTGTAAATTTAATTTAAAAAGCACTAATTTCGAGCGATTGAATGATGCGACCAGCTTGCAACATTGTAGGCAGAGAGGAAGGTGACAGAAGACAGATAGACCTCAATTCGTTGATCTCTTACATCTGTATTACGAAAAGAAAGAGCAGTGTGTTAGCGGCAATGTTTCCAGACTGCTGAAACTTCCAACTTCATTTTCTAAATAACCGCGCATTTAATCACAAAACGTAATATAGGTTTTCTATTTTTTTAAATAACTACTGTATTAAATTTATTACAAATACAGTAATCATTTAAGGCCAACTAATTATAATGTAGGTACTATATGTAAATCCCACAAGGGTAGCTGTCCTTCAGTAAGGGTTGCCAAAAGACACAGCATACTAAACAAATAAAATAAAAATAAATATTTACGTTATCACTATTTACGATGTTTATTTTCAAATGGAAGCGACCCTTGGGAAAGTACGTTTATTCAATAATTATTAGTAATCAAATAGAATATAAGGAAATTTAGGTGTACAGGTGATTACGTAAAATCTGAACAGAATATTTCATTACGTCTAAAGCAATAATTTTGAAAATAGTTAAAGGAATTCCAAAAAACTTAAAACATTCAACTGAGAATTTTGGAATTGCTCCCCTTGCTTCGAACAATAGGCCAAATACTTCAATCTGTCCTTGTATATGATAATAATCTCTAACCCAGTAGTGTCAGAGTTGTAAGCTCCGAAACCGGTTGTGGTGCTAGAGACGTCCAGTCGGAGCGTGAACTTGCTTATGTCTGTGGAAGCACCGGAGCACGCACCGAGTTATAGTGGAGCGCTCCGCTCCGTTTAGGCTGTGTCTGACAACGCTGCTCTAAAGTATTGAATTGTAGGGTCATAGATGGTCTTCTTTTCTTCATGTACTGCTATAGGATGTTCAACTGCAGTTTCAAAGCGCACGGTGGGATCGATGATAATTGCTGTTTAATTGTTTTTTTTTATTGTTACTAAAATAACATGTACAAAAACAGTTTTAATTCTTCCCTAAAAGAGTAAAAACTCGTGCTCAGGGAGTTACCTAAACACACACTTAACGCAAATAAAGATAATTTTTTGACACAAAGTGGGTGAAGGAAAAAAAATTATAGGAATATACTAATTAAAAAAAATACAATTTCAATTTTAATGATTTAACTCATACAAATTCATATACATATTAAACCAATATATACGAGTATTCTTTAAAAATTGAATTCCTGACGCTAATTTTTACATTTCTGATACTAAAATTTTCCAAATTTAGGTATTTTTCATTTTTTTTTATTATATAACCTTGGACCAAGTATGTACCACGGATAAGACCTGTGCTTGTGAAACACTTTGGTTCCGCTAGTCGCATAAAATCTCATCTTATAGTTCCATATTTATGATGATACAATTTGAATTTATTGCGATTTTAGTATTTCCTATCGTCCCTTTTAATCTGCAGGTTTATGTCACTTCCACTCTGTAATTATAATTTTGAGCGTAGATAAATATTGTACTTAAAATAAAAATGTGATAACGCCTTGTTAATACACTTGTGTGGTTAATTAACTCGTGCTATTCACTCGTTGTTCAACTTTCACGCCCGTATATAAATAACGCTCTTATTCCAGTTATACCGTAACTACTGCGTTCCCGCTGAGTTGACAATACAGAATTCGATTCATTTTCCACTTGTCAGTGATTTTCTAGCAACAAGTGATGATCTCTTGTCCGATATCGCTGGAAATAAATAAGAACATCTTGATTCGTTGACATGAAGATTAATGACGTACTTTCCTTCCTGCAACGAAATAAACAATTGAATGAAAGACCTCTCTTTAGCGGCAGAAAGTGGTTTTCCAGTGAAAAAAAGAGGAGTTATTAGAAATTATCTTCTGATCAGAGACTACAATTCGCGTTTATTATAATGACACTTTTCAAATTTTGCTTCACTGCACAATTCTTATAACCCGATATTTCCCTAGTTGCAATAAAACATTAAATATTATTCGACTTAACATGCATGTTGTTGTGGTTGTTTAGTCAGCTGTAGTGGTGCTTATGATTAGGTTTTCTCCGGAGCGGTTGTTTGTGCGCTTTCAATCGGACACCTCCGGTTATCTCCGATTGATGCCGCGCAGGTTGTATATGTGCTGCGGCGCAGACATACACTTTCCGCTGAGCATTCCTTTAATCGGATCAGGTAGTGATTCGAGTCCGCTGACGTCCGCGTATCTTTTAAAATAAGTTGTAATTTGTTGTATATTCTCTCTTTTATGTTAATCTCTCTCTCTTTCTTCGGCTCTTTTTTTTTCTTGTGTTGCTTAAAGTGCTACGTTAGCTGACAGATTTTTTTCTAGTTTTGAAATTAATAGTATATGTGGAAAGGCGTATTAGTTTTATGTCATCGATCAAATTAATAACATTCAATCTAACTGCAAAACTAACGCAAAAGTAAAGTTTTTCAGTAGCTAATGTAAACATTTATACTTTAGTTCTCATATAAACTCTCGTTTAATCGCAAACAGTGTTTGTCAATTACTATTCTAATCGGTTTAGTTTAACGTAAAACATATTAAGGGAGCTTCAGAATGGAACACAAGAAACTTGGGCTATCAATGAGATAAAGTTTGCTGTCCAACATAATTTATTCAGATTCTTCACCGGACAGGATTGTGATTATTGCGTTAAAGGGTGTCAGCATTTGAACCGCCTCTTCTAAAACGCGCCACTCTTGCTCTGTAATAAAATTTCATTCGGAAACTCAATATTTTAATCCAGACAGTGAAATATAACTCAAGGTGTCTAAACAGCAAGATATAGGCCTAACTCAAGTTGTCTAAACAGTAGAATATAACTCAAGGCGTCTTGTAAATATTTCATATGCTTTTTATTGCCTCGAAAGTTACGTTTTAGAGAAATTTCAAGGCTTTTACCTATACTGTGGGCCTTTGGGAACAATAGCACTAAAACAATTTAAAAAGAAATCATATCAAATGTTTTGCGTAAATGTTTTCATCAAGTTCGCGATTGTGCGATCGCTTCAAATGGTCTAACAAATTCGAAGTTCCACCATCCTTAGAGTAAATTTGCCCACTAAGTTTACAGTGTGAAACTTTATCATTACCTTCAACTAAATTAAAGAATTTCCATGCGACGGATGTCCGATTTGGTACCATTTTATTCCACTCACAACTACCGTCAGTCCGTACGCGCCGGTCGTCCTTGAGCTAACTGTCGCTTTGCTCCGAACCACCGCATCCCTCCGTATGTCCCCTGTTCCACCTACGGTAGTACCGGAGATCACCGGTGGAGAGTTTTATTCGTAATCTCCGAGTCCTCCACGGTAGTAGTCACTCCGATGAGCAGCACTGGTTAACTGTCCGAAGACAGATCTGAACCTCACAAGGTACCACTTATGAGGCAACTAGGTTAGAGTGGCCAGTTCCTTTCCCCCCTCCATTGCATATATCGCCAACTAGCTACATATTACACTAGTCAGACTTCAGATACATACAAACAATTGTTTTTCCTCTGACACATATCGTCAAGTGAGATGCACTGCCAGATAACAGATGTACAGTAGTGGCAAAAAAAAAAAACAGGGCCGACCCTTGTAGCTGATTTCAGAGTCTTGTTTACTCCAGAGCACGATAGACTGGTAACTAAGACTTTCGTGGTTCGAATCCTGCCCGGGAAGAAAACTTTTTTTGTTCCTTATTCAAATTTACTCCCAATACTTTTCGATTGCAGCGATATTTTACTATTTAATTACTATTATTATTCCCAGAAGATTAATTTTACCAGCAATCGAAAAGTATTGGGAATAAATCTGAATAAGGAACAAAAAAGTTTCCTTCCTATGCAGGATTCGAACCACGAAAATCTTAGTTACCAGTCTATGGTGCTCTGGAGTGAACAAGGCTCTGAAATCAGCTACAATGGTCGGTCCGGTTTTTTGCCATTACTGTACATATCAGCCAGAATCTCAATCAGGGGGAAACCAAAAATACTAACATTTATACTTGTCTGTTTTTATTCCCAATCACGTTTCTATAAAATAATACAAAATTATATAGCTTCAGACTTATGATACAATTGTCTAATTAACAATAATTTAATCACAAAACATAATATAGGTTTTATATTCCTTTAAGTGATAAAATTTCCAACTCAATTGTCTAATTAATCTAATTGTGCATTTAATCACAAAACGTAATATATGTTTTCTATTCTTTTAAGTGATAAAACTTCCAACTCAATTGTCTAATAAATCTAATTGTGCATTTAATCACAAAACATAATATATGTTTTCTATTCTTTTAAGTGATGAAACTTCCGACCCAATTGTTTAATTAACCGTGTATTTAATTACGAAACGTAATATAGGATTTCTATTTGTCTAATTAATCGTGCATTTAATCACAGAAGTTTTATGGTATTAACTGATGAATTGTATGTACTGTAAATTGAATAGTATACTGTATAGGTCTACTGATGAATTGTTTAAGCTTATAAATTGAAATAATCTACTTCATATGAATTGTATAGCTTAACGAAAATACTAATTTGATTGTATATGTTTGTATAGTTTGGCTGATGAATTGTATATGTTCTTAAAATGATTACTAGTCTGTGTAGCTCTACTGATGTATTGTATATAGACCTACTGTAAATTGAATGGTAATATGTATAGCTCAACTGATGAATTGTTTATGATTATAAATTGAATTAATCTACTTGATATTAATTGCACAAATTTGAATAGCTTAATGAAAGTATGCTACTTTGTATTGTATATATTTGTATAGATTTGGCCGATGAATTGCATATGCTTTAAATTGAATAGTAATCTATATAGCTCTACTGATAAATTGTTTGTGTTTGTAATTTGAAGTAGTTTGCATGATATGTATTATCAATTTCTGTATATCACAACTGGTTGAATTGTTTATGCCTTAAATTTAATTAAATTGTTTTGTATTATAATATAGCTCAACTTATGAATGATCGTTTGCGTTTGTAAATTTAATAATCTGATTGGCTATGTATTGTATACTTTTAGTAGAGCCATCGATGTTGCTCAGTCGACAGACTCGCTGGGCTGCTGATCCGGAGCTGCGTTCGGGCTTGGGTTGGATCCCCCTTTGGACTTTGGTTTCTTCGGAGGTTTTCCCCAGCCGTGGGACTGAAGCCGGATGGTCTATGGCGAGTCCTTGGCATCAACCCCTTTGATTTGATTACCTAGTTGGGTTTTTCCGAGGTTTCCCCCACCGAAAAGGCAAATGCCGGGTAATATTTTGGCGAATCCTCGGACCTCATCTCATCTCACTACATCTCGCCAAAATGTAAAAAAAATGTAAAAAAATTGTACAAAATTGTAAAAATTGTAGAAAATTACTAAATTGTAAAACTATAAAAATTTGTAAAAATTTTAATTGTAATATTGTAAAATGTTGACATGTTCCACATCTTAAAGCTTCATTGCTCATGTAAGATCTATGGAATAAAATAAATGAATGAATGAATGAAAGAACGTAATATAGGTTTCCTATTCTTCTAAGTGATGAATAGACAGTGGAGTGGATTCAGGATGACTTATTGTTGAATGTAAGTGCACATTTAAATTTTTTTATTCAGACCATTGGCTGAACAGGTTTTAAACGTAAACAGACGACGTCAACATGCTACTGTATCTCCGTACAGTCAGAAGGAAAAGAAAAATAACGTACTGTAGTACATACCTTGCAAGGTTCAGTCCTCGTCACCATTGATGCAATTACCAGCCTTGCAATAAACGACGATATATTCTCGTAAGTTGTCGAAGCTGAATCGTCTTTGCTTAAACAGTTTTTGTATCGAGAGAATTTCTGAAGAAAACCTCTAAAATGGGGATCACTCAATTTCTTTAGAGGAATATTTGTACTGAGCATCATGTTGCACGTGTCGTTAGACCCGCACAACTAAATCATGATGATGATGATGATGATGATGTAGATGGTTCCTCAGATTTCATTTCAACGCATTTCCTGTATGCGATATACTGTTGCAATGTTTCTCTATAGCCTGAGTTGTTCTAGTTTTTATTTCAATTTTACACACATTACACAAGATATTGTCTTCGTTAATACATAAAATGTCACTCTCATACTTCTTAATTGAATTTTGTATCTCTGAGCGAATTTAACGTTTTGCCATTATGAATGGAGCAGCACAACATATTCAACGCGTACTAAATACTTGTTCGCTGCTGTACTCCCAGGTACACAAAAGACGGACGGCGCGGCACGTGCCATATACTCCGATACGAAACAACTTCACTTTTCCTTAAGTCATTCCGCATCCACTGCAATGACTAGTGATGAAACTTCCAACTCAATTGTCTAAGTAACCATGCATTTAATCACAAAACGTAATATAGGTTTTCTATTCTTTTAACTGTACCATGCAGTCCCTTTGTTATATTTAATATATTAATATAACATAGTGTCTAAATTTAATCCGACAAAGCGCCGTGAGTTCGCTGATTCAAACAGCGGAGGTAGCTACCGCTGATCGGTAGACAAAAAACCGGGAACGTTCGCTGGGACTAACTGTATTTTAAATGTCATGTTCACAGGAATAAATTTTATTATATTTTATCCAGAAACAAGCACACAAAGTTTTACGGTTGATTCTATATAAATTACTATAACATGTACATATATACTATTAAATGAAAGGTCCCAGATTTTTGCAGAAATTTGAAACCCAAGACAACTTCAGAGCGTAGTATTCATGCTTTTTCTATGATAATATGAAATCTATTAAATTTGAGCATAGAATTTCCCTAGTCTTCTTTAATATGTCAGTTTCAATTTTGTAACAAAGCTAAAGTGACTTCTGAATTACACGGTTGTTTCTACATAAATATTGGATCGCTGCAGTCTAGTAAAGTTCTATTCTCTACGTAATGTTCCTAGTGGTCGTAGAATTCTCTTCCGCTGGGACTAAACGAGAGCTTTCTATTGTTCCAGCACATGTTAGTGTTCCAATGCAGCCATGAATATTGCATTGCTGTAATCCTTCGGATAGCACTCTGGCTCTATCAAAATCAATTCTACACAAGAGAAACTGTAATACATCTCAACATCAGTTTACGATTCATTTAAAAGATATTTCAAACACAACAGTTGTTAATATAAAGGAAGTGAAAATGTGTTAGGCTGGAATTAATTATCGAATCTCCAATTCTTTCCAAACGTGACCGTTAAATATCGCGGAAAACATTCAATTTATTTACAAATCAATTTAGGTATCCTATGCCACAAGCATGACAAAGTTACGTTTCGTAATTAGGTCAGTTATACGGGGAATTCATTTTCCGCCACAAGTGGCGCAATATCAAGTATTACTCGACCAAGGCTAGTGCAGTCCTGCAGCCCGGAGCCGTGGCGCTACTGCTCCTGCGTTCGTAATACCGCATCGCGATAGTTCACATTACGCCCGCGGCTCCACTCGCCTTGGTCGAGTAATACCTGTGAAAGAGATCAATGATTTTATTTTTATAGTTTGGTAGTTCTATCTTGTTCGGGGTATAATTTCTATCCAACTTTACGATAAACATACAATATTGAAATCTGAAACGCTTATCGTTGTTTAGACCGAGGACTGACAAGTCTACATCTGATGTGGTTAAAAATGTACTCCAATTAGCACTTGTATTTGTATTTTATTGTCATCAAAGTATAACAGTTATGGCGTACCATCACATTTTTGTATACGGGTTTCACCATAACTTTCCTTTTATTTACCTACAATTAGTATGCAATCCCGACAGTCTGTTAAACTAATAACTCTTCTACTCTCGTTATTAACTTAACTCCAAACATTCCATTTTTCCTTATTGGTCTTAAATATCTACCATTTGTTAGCTTCACACTTTATTTACGTTCCTTCCAGCATTCTATTCTTACTAACATAAATTTATATATCCCATCTTACTCGTCCTACTTTACGGTATATTCCATTGATCATTATTAGGTCTACTGTTTCATAATATCATACATAAATTTTACATCACTATACTAACATTTCCAATTTAATACTCCACACGGTTTTACTCATTGGGATCTTCTTCTTCCTAATATACATCATTGTAATAATCTTGCTAAATCTTGACATGAGCAGCAAGTTCACTTTAGTTTGATCATCCATTCGTTAACATCAAGCTACACTCATAATATACTATCTTACTTACTGGTTTTTAAGGAACCCGGAGGTTCATTGCCGCCCTCACATAAGCCTGCCATTGGTCCCTATCCTGAGAAAGATTAATCTAGTCTTTATCATCATAACCCACCTCCCTCAAATCCATTTTAATATTATCCTCCCATCTACGTTTCGGCCTCCCCAAAGATCTTTTTCCCTCCGGCCTCCCAACTAACACACTATATGCATTTCTGGATTCACCCATACGTGCTACATGCCCTGCCCATCTCAAACGTCTGATTTTAATGTTCCTAATTATGTCAGGTGAAGAATACAATGCGTGCAGTTCTATGTTGTGTAACTTTCTCCATTCTCCTGTAACTTCATCCCTCTTATCCCCAAATATTTTCCTAAGAATCTTATTCTCAAATATCCTTAACCTATGTTCCTCTCTCAAAGTGAGAGTCCAAGTTTCACAACCATAAAGAACAACCGGTAATATAACTGTTTTATAAATTCTAACTTTCAGATTTTTTGACAGCAGACTGGATGACAAGAGCTTCTCAACCGAATAACAACAGGCATTTACAATATTTATTCTGTGTTTAATTTCCTCCCGAATATCATTTATATTTGTTACTGTTGCTCCCAGGTATTTGAATTTTTCCATCTCGTCAAAAGATAAATTTCCAATTTTTATATTTCCATTTCGTACAATATTCTGGTCACGAGACATAATCATATACTTTGTCTTTTCGGGATTTCTTCCAAACCTATCTCTTTATTTGCTTCAAGTAAAATTTCCGTGTTTTCCCTAATCGTTTGTGGATTTTCTCCTAACATATTCACGTCATCTGCATAGACAAGCAGCTGATGTAACCCGTTCAATTCCAAACCCTCTCTGTTATCCTGGACTTTCCTAATGGCATAATCTAGAGCAAAGTTGAAAAGTAAACGTGATAGTGCATCTCCTTGCTTTAGCCCTCAGTGAATTGGAAACACATCTGACAGGATTTGACCTATACGGACTCTGCTGTACGTTTCACTGAGACACAATTTAATTAATCGAACTAGTTTCTTGGGAATACCAAATTCAAGAAGAATATCATATAAAACTTCTCTCTTAACCGAGTCATATGCCTTTTTGAAATCTATGAGTAACAGATGCACTGTACCCTTATACTCCCATTTTTTCTCCATTATCTGTCGAATACAAAATATCCATAGTATACTATTTAAAAATTGTAATTGCCCTCACTAATATCTTTCAGAACTTTCCTACATAATTTTCTAAGATTTAGGCCTACTTCTTAACCATAAACGTCTACCGATATCTATTGAAGGCTTATATTAATTAACTAGACTAGATCGGGTATATACCCATTTGCAGTGTGAATAAATACATACATACACAATGTTTTAAATTTCTCAACATCCATTTCAATTCTATAACTACCTAACTGACTTCTATATCCAAGTTCTTCTAAAAACATTTTCATCACACGAACACGATTTACCAACAGTAAATCACCAAACTACTATATTATAATTCCTTTCTGACATTTTATTTATTTCATACTGTTCATGCACCAACTTCTTAAATTGTAACTTTTTTGGCCTTCAATTGTGTCCGTCAACGATAAAATACTGCCCTCTGGTGATGAAACCATCCTTGTCGAATCCAAATTAGTATTTAAACTTTTAATATAAAATTGTTAAAACAGTAGTCTTTTTTCAGATTTGCAGTTCTTTTTAGGTTAGTGTCTAACTGTCATTGTATATAGACATATGAAATCCGAGTCGCCATTTCAGACTGGTATTTTTTCAGATGCAAATCTAACCTAGACTTCTTTTCTTGAAGTGCCTTCTTTTTTTGGAGGCTCAATTTATTTCCATGTAAATTTATGCGTGAAGGAAATGTATTACATTTGCCAGTTTTAATATGTCAGGATGTAGAATAGAAAGAGGCATTGAACTACCTGTGAAATAATTCGCAGGATTGATTGTCTTTGTGGAAGCTGCAGACTATTCTGTGTAATATATAGAGAGAAAAATATGGTCTTCCTTAATATAAAGTTATCCACAAAATTTTGTTATCTTTAAATTGTCTGAGTTCTCTTCGCACAGATCAAACACAAAACTGTCACTTTTTCAGGACGAGATAAGGAAGACCAAAAATTTGAATAGATCACTTACTATCTTCGGATGTTTTGCTCTTGTATGTATCGTAAACCGGGACTACTTTGACATAGCTATTTATGTAATGTAACTTTTGTATCTTTCATTATTGTAATGCAAAAGGTTTTTAATCACACCAAATGGACGGAGTTTCGCAATAATAGACCAACCGACAATTTGAAAAAAAAAAAGAGATTTTTACACAAATCTGTTGATGGTAGGCTAATTTAACTCGGAAAAAATGATGAGTGCGATATCTGAATTTTGCTGCTATTTATAAGCAAAAATTCGTTTATTGCATACAATTCATTTATTTATTTTGCTTTAAAATATTAATTCAACTGCTGGTCTCTTATTAAAAATCGGTTAGACTTTTTTGGTATTATTTATGCTATTTTTTTATAATAGTACGAATTTTATAATACTTCTTACATAAAATGTTTTATAAAAAAGAAACAGATTTATTTCAATGCTCAATATCTCGAAACAGGTTTTTGCCGCTTGGACCACTATTGCTAATCACCGTCCAAATGATCCTTCGACTATGACCCTATAATAGTTTCCGTCAAATAATACTAAATATATATATATATAAAAAAAGCCCCTTCTTTGGATGTCAAAGTAGCCCCGTGTTTTAGAGTTTACTTTGACAGCAACCCATGCTTTTAAAAATATTTATACTTAAAAGAGGACAAAATCATTGCTTATTTTCGATTTATTTGGACTTTTCTGAACTGCACACATAACATTGTATTAGCAAGAAATCAAATATTATACATTTGAGAAGCAGTGTCACAGTAGCCCTGAATGAATGAATGAATGAATGAATGAATGAATGAATGAATGAATGAATGAATGAATGAATGAATGAATGAATGAATGAATTAAATGCATTTATTGATACCCAATTATAAAAACTCATGTACACAAGATCCTTCGCACGAGCCTGTACGGGCATACGTGCTATAACTATGCACAGTTTGCATTTTCATAGAAAACAAAAGAATACTACTAATAATAAAAGAGTAAAACAACAATAATTGTTATAATTACTACCGTTACCATTAATTATCACAATTACAACTAACCTAATTTCACACCAAATTTCACAAAAATAATAAAAATTATAATAAATGTAAGCTAACCCTGAAAACTGTCAAAGTAACCCGGAAAGTCAAAGTAGCCTCGGTTTACGGTATTTGCTAAATCAATATTTTGTAACTTGCGCCAACAATCTTGTGACAGATGGAATCTGCATCCAGTTATTTCCACTGACGCAAAATCAATCGACATTAGCTGTCGCCAATAAAAACAAATTTACAGAAAATTCACGGTAGTTGGCGCAAAATCAACTGGCAGAATATCATGTACCTTAATGATAAGGACTATATAATTATTTAAATTTGTATAAATATTTCATTCCTGCACATAAGGTAATTCCGGGAGAGTTGCCCCACTTAAAGTTTTTATCGTTTAAAAATTAAACAAACCAAAGCAGATCTTTTATTCATGTGTCATAGCAAGTGACATACATTAAAGATTTATGTAAAATATGAAATAATCGATAATTCGTACACAATAAGTGTAAAATAAAAATTAATCAGATACGATGTCACTGTAATATACAATCATATAGGGGAGAGATGCCCCGCTGTGGTAATTGCCAAATTAAACTATTAATTTGATAAATAACACTCTAACTAATGTTTCTTATTTTATTTTTGCAATAAGTTCATTTTCTGAGCTCGTTTTTCAGTGCGACCACACATATGGCACTTAGCCCACATGTTGTGCAACTTCTTGCAGGAAAATCACTGAATCCAATCAACAAGTTCCTTCATTTGATAATAATTTTCAAGGCACTCAACAAACTAGGAACTATCTACCTTGTTTCATTTGACGACACTTTCTTCATATTTTGACCAAAAGTGTCTTTTATATCAACTAGATTTTGAAGAATTTGACTTTGAGATTTTTGGAACTGGGAGGCTTATAAAAAATGGTGTTTTCATTTTTACCTCCACCTGTAACGCGTTCTACCGATCGCTTTCTTTTGTTCACAGCAAAATGTATTGCTGGCACATAGTTTATTTCATGAAGGGATTTGAAAGGAGTCGCTGTCGCTAAATTTGCCATTGTGGCACTTGAGCCGAAATTACAACTTATCCCGTTATCATTAGAACTTGTAGTCGATAAAGTTTTCTTTTCTTTGAGATTTCCTGAAGAGGCACCGAAAGGAATTCTTACAGCTGTGTTGTTGATTGATGCATCATAAATACTGAAGAGGTGCTCAGAAACTGCATCTGAATTGAAAGGATAGAAACCTCTGGCTCGAAATCCAAATGACCTCTCTATTACTACCAACGCAGCATTTGTCCAGCTTTCTAGATGGATAGTCAGGCTTGCTTTTTATAAGCCATCCATTGCCGTGGTTCTCTTCTTGAATACTTGAGAGACTTAAAATGTGAGCGATCAAGAGATTGTAGTGCCTGAGTTGCATAGGTTGGTAGGCAAATAATTGTGTTTCATTATCCTCATTCTAGCATTTTATGTTATCTAAGTGTGCTGAATGTTCATCCAAAATTAAGAGAATCTTGCCAGGATTCTTTCTTGGAGTAAAATTTTCCTTCAATCTCTTCATAAATAATTCTGATGGAACATAGGACGGCTTTGGATTCATATAAACCCCCGTTTCTGCTAGGAATCCGTCAAAAAACTTCCATTTTTCCTCTCAAACATTACCGGTGGAAGAAATGTTCCCTCCGAATTTCAACATGTTATGGCAGAATCACTTCCACCTTTCTCGCTTGAAGTTAGGACTTGAACATCTTTGGATCCCTTTTTCTCAACCACTTTTCCTTGTAAATTTGTTTAGTTGGATGCTACTTTCCTCTATTTTATGTGGCTCTCCTACAAATTGCGTTCACATAGAGTTGTTTCCAGTAGGTCAAAATACTTCTTGACTTCTTGTCTTGACATACCTCGACCTCTTCAGAGAGATGGTTGATCCTTCTGACTGCCCGACAGGTAACTCAAGGTTTCGCTCTAGGAAGAATCGCTGCCATTGGACGTTTCTTGAAGACTCCACTAGATTTCAGTCGGTAGATTTTTCTCTAAATAATTGCATAACAATGCGATACTTCATTAATTCCCAATTCCCCAAAAAGTTACAGTAAAATTGAAGAAATCTCTGGGATTGCATTGACTAACGTTTGGTCGTGAAATGTGTCTTTCAAACACAACTTTGGACACCCCTTAAAATTTTGAAGGCCGTCAACTTTGGGCACATATTGAAAATGTAGCTGTAAAAAATTTAGAATACCGCTATTCCTTAAAATGTTCATGCATTTCATCTTTGGACATCTCTTGAAAATATGTGATCCTCTAGCAAGTTTTGGTCACCCTTTAAAAGTTATTGGCCTCTAATATATAATAATTCTATTCTAATATAATAATTCAATTAAAATTCCAATAAATACAGGAAGGGCACTAATAATAATTAGTTATGTGCGGTAATCTCACTCTTAAGTACATGGGGCGTCTCTCCCTCAAACAGGTGGGGCATCTCTCCCATTAGCATGACCATTACGCCATATGTATTTAAGGGTAACCATAATGGACAATTGCTTAATTTTTTTTAGAATGGAGTATAATGTATGTACTTGCCAAATATATTGGATTAAGCCACATATACATAGCCATTATCCAAATTACGAATTTTGAAAAATTATAAATATTATAACAAAGCCTACAGTACTTTCTTTTTCTATTCACTTTTCACACACAAAATAACCGCTACAAAGATTGCACTGCTTGCCCTTCGAGGGTCATATACGAATTAAACAAATGGTCCCAAGGTCGATTCCTTAGAGGTTTTGAGATAAGGAGAAAAAGAGGTTGGGGCGACTCTCCCCGTGGGGAATCTCTCCCGGAATTACCTTATTCCTTTCAGTAAAATAACAAAAGCTAACAAACATGCAGCTAATGCCAGTGGAAGAACTATGACGGATACAATAGTCAGAAATCAGTTATATAAATTAAATATCTCAGAGACCTTTTAAAGTAAAGGAACAAGTCTTCACTAAATCAGTAACGACAAGTTGTAAATGTGTATCGTACGGCTGCGCTTTTGTTACAATCGAGGTCAACTAGAGACAGTTTTATTAATGAGCCAACAGAGGACTGTAAGCCACACCGGGAATGCTACATTACACACAAATAACAGACGCAGTTGTTTATTGTGTGCGGTACTTTTGTTATCAATGTTTTTATTGCTTTCACTCACTCGATTCAGTTACAGACTCGCCAATCTTTCCACCGTCCACAGTGAATGTCGTCCGATTTACCAAGATAAATACCTTGTTGAACTTCAACAACGTTTTTAAAGCACTCTACATACAAAGAGTCTTCACAGATTTTCAAGATCACATCTTCAACACAAGTGTTGAAAGCTTTCATTACCAGAATCAGTACGATCAATATCAACAGTCATTATCATCGTCAACACTTCAGGTGCTCAGAAATTATTCTTCTTCGACTTTATTCTAAGTATATTGAGTACGAACGCTTTCATTGCTTCTTAGTAGGCCTATTTATTTAATAATTATCTTTCGTTAGTGTTTCATTAAATATCATAGTTTTATATATATATATATATAAAAAAAAAACAAATTGTTCCGCTAATTTGTCCTGGCTGTTGCTTATGGAGAGATTCCACTGAAAATCAAAAACAATTTTTCATTTTTTTTTTTTTTTTTTTGCCATTTGACTTATTTGAATGTAGGCTATATTTTCACACTCCAAATGGATTTAGTTCAATTCTGATTACAAATATGTTTGACATTTGTTTTAATTAAGGAAGAAGAGCTGTTAAAATTATTTTTTCATTAAACAATTATTTTTTACCGAGCGGGCTAGCGGCGTGGTAGAGGGCTGACCTTGCATTCGGGAGGTCTGGCGTTCAATCCCAGGGGCAATCCTGAGGTTTTTCATGGTTTTCTCAGTTATTTCCAGGCAAATGCCGGGATTGTACCTCTTGAAAGTCCGGCCATGGACGGCGATCCTTCCCTTAATCCTTTCATATGTGTGAGTGAATGATGTGTAATGTCTTAAATGTTTGTGTTGTATCGGAGGTGGCCCTGGCATTGAGCTGATCCCTCATCCGGGAGGCCCTCCATGTCCTTGTGTGGTCAAAAAAGTATGTATGTGATCCAATAGATTAATTCCTCTTCCGACAGGTCGCGGCCCTGTAAGGCCCTTGTGGCGTAGGTCGTGGAAATGAACCTAAAAGGGAGAGGTTAAAGTAAGGGAAGGAAAGAAAGAAATAAAAAAAGAAAGAAAAGAAAAGAATTATTTTTTTTTTAAATTTCTGATTACAAATCTAGTAACTTTTTGTTATAAAGTTGGTTCTCTGAAGTTACTAGATGAATGTAACGCGGGGGAATTTTAATAGGTACGTGTTACATAAATGTTCAGTTTACTTTCAAATCCATTTTTCAGTAAGTTTATTTTTCTTGATTCAACACCAACTTTTTTATGCCAAATATTAATCAATCTGGATAAAATTTTTACTGCAAGTATTTATGAGATAGCTCCATGTCTCTATGCATTTATTTTGTAAGAAATGCTGTTAATTTATTTTTGTAATATTTTTTCATTAATTATAGGAAAAATAACATTTTCAAAATTTCTACAATTTTTTGAAAGCGATTAAATGAGATATTTCATAGAATGAATGCATACAAATGTCTATGTATGCTTATGAATGTAACAAAAAAAAGCTTAAAAATTGAGATTTTCTATTGAAAAGTTGGGTTTAAAAATATTTCTAAAAAAAAAAAGAAAATAGAAAAATAATAAAAATAAAGAGCCAAACAAAAAAATTTGAAGTTCAAAATTTCGATTTTGTTAGTCATTTATATAATAAACATGGTCTCAAAATTGGGTTTAAAAATGATCAGGAAAAAAGTTGTGATTTTTATCACATTTATTAGGAATATATCTACAATCCTGCCATTCCCTATTACCTCCAAAAATACTAGGTAAAAAGAGCTTGAAGTAATCGGACTTCTGATTGGAGCAAGAGATACCGCTACTCTCTTTATGAAAGATGTGTTTAAGAGGCTATTATTCCGATTGTAACCTTAGCTGCACTGAAAGGATAAATTGCTCTCTTGAAACATCACCTATATTCGAAATCGAACTAAGTTCATTAGCATTCTTTACTTTTTTGTAACACTTGCCTCTCTAAAGCTAGTATATTTCCACTAATCGCAAAATGTATTTGCAGCTATGTAGGAGTTTCATTGTTAAAACAAAATCAATGGTTCAATGAACTTGTAAACATTTATATGGTTAAGTACTCTTTGTCCCTTGTGGCAGCTCACGAATGGTGAGAAGATTTATAAATTAATTAATATTATGTTTTGTTATGATATAATCGAAGTTTTTTTGTAAATATATGTATCCTATGTATTCACTGTTTAAAAAAATAAGAAATCAGATTTTAACCATCAATCACTAATAACATTATACTATTGTCTTAGAATTTGCTACGCAATTTTCATAATTTTCTTTCAATATATTGAACCAAAATGAAATATCTAATTCCGTAGTAATATAATTACCTCAATTGAGATAATTTATAGCGTAGAATTACTAAAAAAGAAATAAATGATTAAGATAATTACATTACGCTTCCGCCAATCGTATTACTTCTCCGGTACAGAATGGGAGGATTTCATTCCTGTTACTTTTGTGTACCTGCACTTTTTACTAAGGAGAATGGAAGTAGTAGCACTATCTATATTCTCAATTTCAATTCCTTCACTTCTTTGCTTTTAGTTACCTCTTTAAATTTTCGCTACCATATTACGCCAGAAGTGTTGATAAAAACAATAAATTATTGTACCGATGATAAATGCTTTTGTACAATGGCTGGACTCATGACTTGCCTTTATTTATTCATCCCGTCTCTAAGAGCATGGCTCATACATGTCGTTAGCCCCGGAATGAGTAGACCATTTAGTTCGTCAGAAAATATCAAGAGTGCACCACAAGCGGTGTATCCAGCCACCGGCTTGCCCAACAAAAGTTATAAAATTCAGGGTGGATCAACCGGGATTTTAATAGAGGTTCCCTTACTTACAAGCTGATTCCGTTAGCACTGAGCCACAGTCAAAGTTTGTAACTACTGTGTGTTTCAACTTTTATTTTTTAACAGTTTTGTTTTTGTTTTGTTTTTTTTTTGCTCTAAATTTCCGGTATCGTTATTGAATAATTTCTGGATTTCTTTTTGTTATTTTCTTGTAATATTTTAAGAGCAGGAGTCAATAGGTACCAGTAGGAGAAACTCGGTTAATTCCGCATTACGGGTAATTCCGCAGTAGTACATATATGATTTTATTGCGGTTTTACAATAGCGTGAACGTAAGTTTTGAGAGGCTATCAACAGGAGGCATGTCCTCTGCAGTGCTATGGAAAAAATCTAGGATATTGGTCGACTCCTCTGTCGGCAATACAGTAAAACATCGAAAGTTGGCTGTTTTTCGTGTTTTGCTACACAGCTGTGAAGAAAGTGAGCATTGTTACATATAAATTGTTCCTTTTATGTTCCTTTCATAATGTATTTCATAATTATTTACGACTGCGGAATGAGCCAAGTCCTATTGCGGATTTATCCGCATTGTTGCGGAACTACCCGAGTTGTTCCTTTTCAACTGTAATGTATGTATAACTAAGTATATTTTCATTTTAATAGGTCTCTTTATCTCATTTGGTAATGAAAGGTTTCGTCCATGTCTACATACCCTGATAATATTTTTCAATAAACATTTTAATAAAAATATGATAAATTTACTTCTTAATATTGTGGAATTAACCAAGTCTCCCCTATAACAATTTTCACGCTTAAATCTTTTGGTTTTCCCTCTTATTTTTCGTTAGCACATGATTTCGGGATATACTTTTGTTATTTAAGTGTAATATTTTTATAATAATAAGTTTTGTAAGATTGTCTCAATTTCTTAATGGTTATTATTTTTCCATATTGGCCTATAAATTTCCATTACCGCACAATACGTCAAATTTTATTCGTAATATCTTTATCGTACTTTGCAACACAAAAATCTAGAAGTCAATAATAATGTTTACATCTTTTGTGCCAATTTCCATTACTTTCCTTAACCTCAGTTTTCCTTCCTCATATATTTTCTCTTCCGCGTAACGTATTTCCTTTTAATATTGCATAATGATGAAACAGCAAACATCAATATTAATGCCTGTATTTCAAATTAAACTTTTTTTTTTTCGTTTTACTCTCTACTATTTTTCTACACAGTATAGTAACATTTTGATTTTATTGTTTTTTTATGCATGTAACATTTTACACAGTGCTAATCAAATTATATTTGATACGGTTGTTACGTAACAAACGTATACATGGAGGCTCGCTCATATTAAGAATACACATAGAAAATGTTTCTTTACTGTAATATGAGATATTATTACTAACAATAACTTCGGGGTTCTTTCTGTGGGTTATCCATGGACTTATTCTGGAGAGTTTTTAACTTAAAGCAAATAGATACTCGTTCCAGGAATTCTAGATGTAATTTTGCAATGTAATGAAATCATGTTCATAACTATAATACGTAATCTAATAGGCTATACTAATTTAAGCCACAATATTTGCCCATACTACGAGTACAATTTCTGCGAAATGAACAGCATTAGTTATTGCTATCTTTCTTGCAGGCTATACATGCATGAAATGAAATTCAAACAACTAGGTAGGCCTACTAATATTAAGTTTTAAAGCTAATATTTGTCTTCCGAGAATGTCAACAGCTAGATCAGACGTTCGTGATTATGGAAAACAAGAGGAACTGATACTGAGAATTGTAGATGAAAAACACTGAAACGTGGAGGAATATTACATTTAAGAGATAAGAGAGTCATAATGTATTTCAGGAGTCTGGTGTTCTATGATCCAACGTGAGTGTACCATCGTCATCATGTTTTTTCAGGAACTACGCATCTGCCTGTTTCGCATTCTTAAATACTGATTCAATCTATATATGGGCCTAAATGTATCTTTAACTTTCTCGATAGAGATAGTATTGGTACGAAGTAAAATTTAAAAATATCGAATTAAGATTTTTACGAAAATACATATTTTCAGCATCAGTGATAGCAATAAATAGTTTCTAGCAATAGCGATTTCCGCTATAATATTGGGCGGAATTTGTTTTTTCCTTATTTTATGTCTATAAGTAAAATAATCCGGGAATTATACACAAGAAATTTAACAACTTTTAGTACACTACCTGTATTAAATGAGTTGAGTATCACCTTCTTTCTATAATTTATCACAGGACATAACGATTAACCTTATCGAATGCTTTTTCGTAATCTATTAATTTTATATAGCTATGTTTATAGAAGAAATATTAGTTGATATAAAATTCGTTGAGGGCAAAGGCTACTTTTTCTTTCTAGATAAAGGAACCTGAACTAAACCAGCTACTGCGGTAGAGTTAAGCCTAAATTTCTTTGTCTCTTTCACGATTACTCTCTCCCATATTGACACATTTGTTTTTAAAAATCAAAGAAGAAAGTATGTTTGCCCAGAAAGGAAAAATAAAACTGTACTGCATTTGTAGCCAATTATGATTAGTCCTCTTGCATTTAAATAAAAAACTTTGGCAGACTATCTACTATTATTTCTTACATATGTATCTCTGAACGCTCCTGAAAATTACTGAACATGTTTTTAATTATCTCTTTTGTTATAAAGTGAAAGGACACTTCTGATATTTTGTTTCAGCTGAAAGATATTTCTATAAGAAGTCTACCAGAAGTAGATAGTAATTATTTTGTAAGGATGTACTAGATTCTAACATTGTGCTTATGAAAAGAATCACAAAACCAAGACTTCTAATTCAGAAAAAAATATAAATATACAAAGTTTTACATATTGAACACTACCAGCCTACCTACGAAGCCATTGAACCACTTCTTGGAGTGCATGTTACACTTATCTCCAAACGTAGAGCGTTCATAAAGTCCTAGTACTTAAAGTTTGAAAATGAAACTTTTGATATAGACCTACAATACATAAAAAGTCACAGTTATGTATACATACTTGTGCATATATGTGTTGGGATGCTGATGGGGTTTCAGGGAATATACTGGAAATGTCATCCGCTCTTTTGCATGTAAATTAAATTAAATTATACTTTATTTAACGAGCTCGCAACTACAGGGGTTAGATCAGCGTCTCCAGTGTGCCGGAATTTTGTCCCGCAAAAGTTCTTTTACATGCCAGTAAATCTATCGACATGAGCCTGTCGCATTTAAACACACTTAAATGCCATCGATCTGGGCCGGGATCGAACTCGCAACCTCGAGCACAGAAGGCCAGCGCTATACCGACTACGCTAACCGAAGACGACTTTTTCATGTAAAACTACACACCCTTGTAATTAATGTTCAATGATATCGATAGTGTTCGATAATTTGTTGGTGTAAATGTGGATTCTTTAGTTATTATTTCTATGAATAGGTGGCGAAGATAATAGTCACTGTTGTAAATCGTAGATAAATATACCCGCATTATAGAATTGATTTTTCATAGCACTCTACCGATTGTGAAACAACACTGGATTTAACTGAAAACCGCTGATATTGTCAATTAAGAGAATAATTTATGCTTAATCAACATAATCATTTTCACTGACACTTTTCTTAAAGACCCCCAATAATGGTGTCACCTATTGAGAACAAGAGGAACTCTCTTAAAGTTTGTCAATTGTTTTATATCTTTGGTTCTGACTTATCCCGTGGTTGGAAAGTTCGCTTACACGATCATGAAATCGTAGGAACGTTAGTGTACATGTTCAGTATTATGTCAATTGTTCCCGGGCCTTATTTTATTAGACCCTTTCTTTCAAGTAACCCGAATATTAAATCTGTCGGAATTAAATCAGGAAAACGTGGTGAGCAAAGAGTTTTGGTTATAGACTGCTCTTTAAAAAGTCCCTGAGCATATTCATAGTTTCATTAGAGGCGGTGGTACGTTACCTCATCCAATAGTCACATTCATAGATTGAAATAATTCTACAAATTGTCCCAAAATTTATCCATAAATAAGACAATACTATCGAAGTCATATAATAGAAATGCCTCTGTAATTCAGCCTTCTCACACTTTACTTCATTTCTTTTTCAGTAGTCCAAATCGTTAATTCCGGAGAGTATATTTATCAACTTAATTGGAAGCATGCCACTTCTGAAACAAAGTCTTATGAAGGATGGTAGCAATGTTGTGAATGAAATTACGAAACACAGTATAGTAATTAGCGCTATTAGCGACGTCTGGTGGCTTTAATTTCAGTCCTACGTTCACCCGGCACGCACACGTTTCGTACCTTTATACATTAATCCAAGCAACGCTCAAGCTTCCTGAGACAAACTCCGTAAAGGTATCCATGGAGATCTTAAAGTTCGTTGTTAGACATCTCAAAGAAAATAAGAAGAGACTAATTTGGGCCTCCAACTTCTACGCCTGTTTTACACAGACATGTGTCACGAAATATGGAGTACAATCTATACAGAGTGTTCTTACAAGAGTCATGTACAATCGGTTACTAAAATCAGAAATTATATATTGCTACTGAACGCCTGACGCTATAGACAGTAAGCGAAGCTCTTTGGTCTTGAGGAGTGATCCAGTGTTCGGTTTAACGAATGTCCGAGTTTTTCTCGGGTTGACAGTTCAGAGTCATGAAATACAGATAATATTGAGCTATCCAGGATTTCCTAGGATCGTTGCAAGGACGCGATTATCATCGTATATTTTTCAATTGACATTTCCTTCTCTCTGCCCACTGATTGATTGGATTCATTCATTCAGCAATCTAGGTATTGCAACAGCACGGAAAATGAAGTTACAACCATTAGAACTTGAGAGTGCTTTTATTTTTGTTAATAACTTTTTATCTCCTTAAAAATGATTTATTAGTGAAATAATAATACATTCACTTAGAATAATTAAAAAACATAGGCTATATTAACAACTACTCTTTTAGACGTGGTCTATGCATTTTGAGTTTAAAGTATGAACGTTACAATAGTAAGTATGTACTTATTTACTCTTCTATTTTGTAATTGTAATTTATTTTATTCTTGTATTTGTTTACATGTCAGATTTCATCTATGCATTACGTTTAATTCCTTTGTTATTACCGTGTCCAGTAGTTGATTTTATATATTAGTTACGAAGATAAATGTACCAAAGTGTCCAATTACTTACAGGCCTATTTCAAGCTAACACTCTCCTTCAAGTGTTACTTCACTTGTGTAGTTAGAAACTGTCATCATAGTTCTTGTATGGTGAAGTGCGCCTAGTGTTCTGTCTAGCTAGCAAGACATTACGCGCAACCGCTTGAAAGTCGAGTATTCGGTTGGATGCTCAATCTCGCCTGTTGTTCTGCCACCGGTCGGATATAAACCGGTTCTAAGCGCTGTTCTGCAGCTCTTTGGTTCTTACTTGATGCTGAACATCAGGGGCCATATTCATAGACATTCTTAGCGCGGACTTACGGTGGATGATCAGCGAATTAACGTTTTTCGTATTCATAAACCAGTGTTAGCGATATGATGTGATATGAATCCTGTACAAGTAATCAGTCGATAGCCGGGGCTAGTTTAGCACGCTCATAGCGCGGGCTAGCAAAATGTCTATGCATAGCACCCCAGAATATTTACGGTAACTTTCCACACAATCCTATCAGGTAGCAAAGGGAGATTCTCTAATCACGCCTAATTATTATTATTTTCATACGACTTTAATTTCAATCAAACTCATAACGTTATTATTACATCATGGCCCGTGTATGCAGCTATACATTGTAGCAAACTTTTATATAGAGCGTTCGCCAGGAAACAATTTTCGCTCTAGTAAATGCCATTACTATTAAAGTCGAAGATTACCTTAAAAATATGTTTTCAGCATCAGTGGTACTGAGACATTTGTTCTGGAAATGCGGATGTAGGCCTACTATTGGGAAAATTTTGTTGATATGCCTATAAGTCAATTTGTCTGGGAATTATTCAGAAAATGTATATGTATTACCTAATAAACGATCCGTATTGTATGAGTTTTATATCCTCTTGTTTCTCAAATTTACGACAGATTATAGAGAGTAACCTTAGAAAAAATGTTTTTCCATAATCTATAAGTGTTAAATGTGTTTCTAATGTTTTTTTTTATTTAGATAGATGGATTTATTGAGCTATATTATACATACAGATGTACTATATTATCAGAATATTCTCTTAAATCCAATGCACGGGTCTTCTGACCGTACCTGCTGTGTAAAACAAGTCCTGCTTTGCAGGTTTCACCCTCTAGATCCAACCATTCTCCAAAAAAACGCACACATTAAAATGAAAACGGCACAAACAAAACACATTATATAATATATCCTAATATAAAACAGGCATAAAAATGTATAATTGAGTAGTTACCATTATCCTTTCGTTAGTTCGCATCACAAACTTCAACAGCTGAAGTTCTACTTTGTCTGGTCTTCGAGAGGAACAATCCAGTCTTTTGTTCGCATTCTCTATTCCCCACGAGTCTAGACATGCAAGCGAATATTTTCGTCCGTAGCTGATTAAATCACAGTTTAGTTATAATCACCTTGTACAGGCTAGGACTTAATTTTTCAGTATATGCTCTACATCAGCCCCGAGCATAAGAGGGGAAGTGGAAGGGATGAAGAAACTCCCGCCGATGTCCTTTTCACTTATACCGCCTTATAAACAAACGCAGAGTAAGGTTCTGTGCATCAGTGGTGGATTTTAAGCGACCAGCGAGAACCGAAAGTTCGTAAAAGCCTGATACAATCCGTCACTGATCTTCCTGTTCACCATTATCGCACAAAACATAACTCTCAGCCTGGGGAAGGTGGAGTGGGGAGTTAAGGGATGGTGTGCAATGACTCGATCGAGTTAATAGCGTCCAGACCTGCTCTTCATAATACCCTGATTACGAACAAAATCGTCTGATTTTATTTATATCACATCGTTATTGTACAGTATATTTTCAATTTCAAATAGAAACCCATTAACTTGATTAAGAATAGGTCTATAATATTTCGTATATTACGTATTTCTGAATAAATTGGCTCATTTTTATAATACACGAACAAAATTCATTAATAATTCAAATGGAAGGGATGTTTTCACCTGCAATCCAAATGGGGCATCATATGAAATTTTGGCATAATTAATCGCGGTTTAGTCTGGAAAATATAGCCTATCTGAACCGTGTACAAACTTATGGTTTTTAACGTCAACGTCAAGACTCGAACTAGAGCAAGCAGTGCATTAGACAAACACGTTAACCCTATTTCACAGGGTAACTCCATTGTAGGAATTAAACTTCAATAATTGTCCCTGAAAAACTGCATTTATGATGAAATTCGTCATATTGTTAACAGAGTTCTAAACTAAATAAATCCAAGAGACAGCTCAATAGCTTTATGGTCAACTGGGCATCATGTTATTTCTAAAGAGTGGTAGTCAGTTATGAGTCTGTCACACAGCTGGTGAGGAGAAAACTTTTTTTATCAACGACATTCGCAGTTGCAATTTCGACGTCATCCCACACATCAAATGCCACCGGCACTACACAACTTGTGGATCCTGGACGTGTGACGGATGTACGCGTCATCCGACACCTGGGCTCGTTTGCGAGCGTCGGAAATTTAAACATGTGAAGCACACAGAAAAATAATGACGTGTCATAAATTGTTATTGAAAACAACGGTCAACGAAAACTAAATTAAACTGAAAGTTCGACATTACTATTTTTTGTAATTGTTTCACTGTGTATTTCACTTCTAGAGAGAGAAGGCCTCGTGGCCTTAACTCTACCTGGAAGGGTGGATGGATGAATGCGTAAATAAATAAATATATAAATAAATGAGTGAATAAATAAATAAATAAATGAGTGAATAAATAAATAAATAAATGAGAGAATAAATAAATAAATAAATAAATAAATAAATAAATAAATAAATAAATAAATAAATAAATAAATAAATAAATAAATAAATAAATAAATAAATTTCACCAGCCCAGGCACGCAATATCCAGAGACACCCATACATGGTCATAGTGAAATTTTTAAAATTATTTTGCTGTTAATTTTTAATTTGAAGTTTTTCATATATAGAGTCTTTCATAAGTAACGAGTCTAACGAAAAATCAACTATTTTGGATAATTTTTTTAAATGATGTTCATTCTCACTAGGAAAAACCCTTCCCGGTGCCGTACAATCGATTTCGAAACAAACACTCCCTGCCCCCTGAATCAATCGTTATAATATATAATTATTGCATTTTAAACATGTTTTGAATATTGTAATAGATATAACAAACCATTGCTTTAAATTTAGCAATTAAAATAAAACATGCCCTACCCGTTTGAATTTAATGTTCCTAATTATGTCAGGTGAATAATACAATGCGTGTAGTTCTGCCTTGTGTAACTTTCTCCATTCTCCTGTAACTTCATCCCTCTTAGCACGATTTAAACCTAAGGACCTTATTCTCAAACACCCTTAACCTCTGTTCCTCTCTCAAAGTGAGAGTGCAAGTTTCACAACCATGCAGACAACCCGGTAGTACAACTGTTTTATAATTTCTTATTTTCAGCTTTTTGAGAGCAGGCTGGATGACAAAGGGCTCTCAACCGAATAATAACAGGCATTTCCCTTATTTATTCTGCGTTTGATTTAGTCCCGAGTGTCATTTATATTTGAAGAGTCCACTGCAAGAATGATGGATGTCACTTTCTTGTCGAAAATGAACCAAGACTGTCAATGCATAGCTTAAGACATATTATAGAATGTACATAGAGAGTTATATGGTATTAACACTGATAGTCATTGTCCAGTAATGATAGGAAAATCACAGTTAAGCTTTGAGCGCTAAGCATTTCAAACTTTCAATTGCTTCTCCTGCAAAATGTATTCCAAATGACATCCGTCATTCTTGCTGTGGACTCTTCATTTGTTACTGTTGCGCAAAGATATTTGAATTTTTCCACCTCTTCAAAGGATAAATTTACAATTTTTATATTTTCACTTCGTACAATCTTCTGATTACGAGGCATAATAATATAGGCCTACTTTGTCTTTTCGGGATTTACGTCCAAACCTATCTCTTTACTTGCTTCAAGTAAAATTCCCGTGCTTTCCCTAATCGTTAGTGGATCTTCTCTTAACATATTATTCACGACATCCGCACAGAGAAGCAGCTGATGTAACCCATTCAATTCCAAACAAGACTTAAGTTATACAGGTATAAAAATTATAAAATGTATTTTATCTTTAAGAATTAAATGGAATATCTTTCAAGTGAAAGAATGAAACAATTAAATTATTACACTATTACAATTCATAATGTTAAGTGAAATAACGGAGTAAAACTCATCCAAATTATTACGTGAATACGGTACGTCCAATTTTCTCTTGTATTAAATTAGTGAATTCACTTTCATCTAAGCACATTGTATGCATCCCACGTATAGTTGAATGTGTGTAGGTGTTTGCGTACATAAAATACTTACAGTATAGGACTTTTTCGAGTCGTAACCTTTGAACTAAATGTTATGACATCTCTCCATTAGCGTATAGTAATTTCTGTAAAATCGAGTGGGATACAACATGCAGTATTTTATTGTGGAGTTGTGATTTTGTTTCTCTGTACAGCAATAAGTAGAGGACAAGCATTTTGACCAAAGCGCGTATCTGTGACCTTATGTGAAATGAACCAGGTTTCAGGGGACACTAGGACAGTAAGCATGTTATGTAGCACAGGTCAAAGGAAATCACATCAGAGAGAGGGCGTATTCCCACATGCTACATGGGTAAGTATTGATAAAGCGGCATTAAATATGGAAAAGAGATTAATTTAGTTATTAATGCCAAAACACTTCATCAGTACTGTTGTGCACACTTGCTTAATCTCATTCTTATTCTTTTTCGATTTAATATATTTATCTGTATTTCCATAAATGACAAATTTATCCACAAAATATATTGAAAACTAAACAACATCTTACTGTACAAGTTTAGAAAACTAAGGAAAGGTACAGCGCTTCACCATCTCTTTCCCACTTTATCTCTAGCTTCCTTTTTATTCGCATAATAAGTTATTCGGTAACTAGGGGGTATTTTCCATGTCCCTTATATAAGCTGTTCAGAGCAGAAGTGGTGTAAATAAAAAAATGGGTAATGACAGTTAAAGTAAACATTCTGTAAAATACAGCGCAAAGTAGCAATGAATATTCAATTTATTTAAACTATTAGTACTCAGTGGATAGCAAGAAGGACATATTAATTGCTACTTTGCGCTGTATTTTACAGAATTTTTAATTTAAACCTCATTACCCAATTTCTGACTTACACCACTTTTGCTCTGAACGACTCATATTATGTACTCGTAATTCCTCGACGCATTCACATAATAAGCAGAGCTAAATCACCATTATATTATTATTATTATTATTATTATTATTATTATTATTAAGCCTTATAATAATAATAATAATAATAATAATAATAATAATAATAATCCGTGGCGCTACAGCCCGTGAAGGGCCTAGACCGACCAGCCGGCTGCTGGCCTCACGCACACATGTGGAAGCAGAGGTGGACGATCATCCAACCAGAATGGAGGTATCGTGTGGTTAGCACGATGATCCCCCCAGCCGTTATAGCTGGCATTCGCAACCGGATTTCGCTACCTATTGTAGCTCCCCAAGTGCATCACGATGCTGGGTGGGCACCGGTCCCATACACTGGCCGAAATTTCATGAGAACATTTCTTTTCCCATGAGGACTCGAACCACCGCACATTCCGTAATGCGAGTCCTAGGCAGGATGCCTTAGACCTCGACGCCACGGCGCGGGATATTATTAAGCCTTATAAGATATGAAAAGTTTACAATATAATATCACAGCTCCCTGTTCTGTTTTCACGTTGTCATTAATTTCTTAAAAAAAAAAAAAAAAAAAATGTTAGTCCCTCAAACTGTCCAAATTTCTAAGCCTAGGTCTCCCCAGTGGTCATTTCCCTAAAGGAGATTCTTTGGATATCCTTTTTACTCTTTTTTTCTTCTGGAACTCTTAGCACTTGTCCAATCCATCGCAGTATTATTCCTTTAATTGTGACCGCAATATTATGTTCATTGTAAAAATCATAGAGTCCTTTGTAGAATGGGGAAAGGGATTTCTTGTCGCCCAAGTAAATTTTACAGGAGAGCTGAAAAACGAAGTTAATCAAAATTAAATTATTTTGTTTTCTATTTTAGTTCCTTACTATTTCATCATTACTGTTGTGTCATGGCGGTGTGTTCTGCTTTAGTTCTGCTGTATTGTTTGTAATGAGCACAACGTAAAAACAATATGTTAATGGCTTATGAGCGAATATGTCAACGGACCAGTTATTATTACCGGTTCAAGAAATAAATTGTTTATGCTCTCTTTTCTTTGAACGAGATGGCAGTACGGAAATTTCGCAAAATTTTGCTAGCGTAGCACAGACAACAACTTCTACAGTCGCCATGACAGCAATCGATCCTTCCAGCAGTTTTGTTCCTATTTCACTGCAGCGTGACGTCATTGTTGTCCACCGGTCCAGTGAGATTCGGAATACGCTGATAGCATAACGAGACGTCAAGCTTTAACGAAGGATAAGCCGGGAAAAAATAAACATGTTACACACTCCTGTTTGCATAATTATTTCATAACAGACGAGTCATCTTCAAAAGAGGGCACTCTTTCCAGACCATCGCAAATATGCACTCATTGCAACCTCTTACAAAGAGGCCGGTCTTAAGTGAGTCTAAAAGAAAGGACCTATTAGCTATGCTGGATTTTCTGGAGAAGTACCATGAGTTTTATCTGAAAATTTGTGCTTGAAAGTAGTGGCATAAACTGTTTTTGTTAAACTAACAGTCTGATTTGAATTACTTTCGTACAAGCAGAATAAATATTTGTTACATAAAATCTGCTTGCTGTTGTTCTTTCAACAAAAATACAGCCTTTTTTGTAATCAGATAAGTTTTCTGATGTTCCCTAAATAATATGTATTGTTTGTAATAAAATATGTTTTCTGGTATTCTCAAAACTGTTTTAGCCTCGCCTGTACAATTTAATTTGTATGATTACAACCTTTCCCATGTAATCGCTTCAAATGATGTATAGATACATGAATATTTCATGGTAATACTCAGCGTCATCTCAATGGCCATTAATTCCATCATTGTCATCAACAGCACTGTGTCCATGAAACGGAACGCTGTGTTATTTTCGTGAAAACGTCCATTTGAGTCCCCCTCTGTACAAAGTATGAAGTTAAACTAAAAAGATTAAAACAGTTCGAAGCAATCTCGTATAGCAAGTATAAAGAAAAAACTGAAAAGACCAGAACTCCTGCCAAGTAAAGATTGGTCCACAATAAACCGGGAACGGAAACGAGAACGAAAATATTGTTAAAATATATGTATTTAAATGTGATTATTCGCAATTAACGAAAAGCTTGCCGGAGCCCGGTAACGTGAACGTGATAACTGCCGAACTTTTAACTTTGCCGTTCTTGTTTGCGATCACAGCCTACTATATTTAGTCTGTCATCAAAAAGCTATTTGGTTGTCATATATTTTGTAGCAAGGAGGCCATGACATACTTTCTCTTCATCCCTTGCTTGTAACTAACCCAGAAATTCAGTAGAATCACTTTCAATATATGCTAAGTGTATGTGTGACAAGACTACCACGTGTATTGAATTCTTAAATATACCATGCCTCAAATTTGGAATGATGAAGGATGGGATGAGCGGAGAAAAATTCTCTCCGGCACCGGGAATCGAACTCGGATTTTCAGCTCTACGTGCTGAAGCTTTATCCACTAATCCACACCGGATTCCAGTTCCGATGCCGGATTGAATCCTCTCAGTTTAAGTTCCACCTCTTAGTTTCCTTTTAGTGGCCAACTCTCATGCACTGTCTCACAGATGTGTGAAGTGGCACAAGACGGCGCTCATTCCGTCGGATCCCGGGCACTCAATCACTCGTAATGAGTGCACTTCTACACATAGTGTGTTGGACATTGTGCCACTGTCACACATCTGTGACACAGTGCATGAGGGTTGGCCACTAAAGGGAAACTAAGAGGTGAAACTTAAACTGAGAGGATTCAATCCGGCATCGGAACTGGAATCCGGTGTGGCTTAGTGGGTAAAGCGTCAGTACGTAGTTAAAAACCCGGGTTCGAGTCCCGGTGCCGGAAAGAATTTTCCTCCGCTCCACCCATCCTTCATCATATAATAACGCAGAATTCCTGCACGGAAATATCATATCGACGCCTGAATGCAAGAACTAGGTAACTTGATTTTTCATATTTTTTGACATTGCCTATTTACTCATTTATTGCACCAAGGAAAATGTCTCGTTTTCTTGTACCTATTTGTTATATTGGAAAATAGATGTCGCTGGTATCGTTCGATCTCTTAGCTAGTTCTTGCATTACATTTTTTGCGCTTTTTGCTATGCTATAAAAGAGGTAACTAAAAAACGCAAATTTCGAGTTACCTAGTTCTTGCATTCACGTGACGATATGTACTTCCGTACATGATATTAAATTTCGAAGTTGGTTAACCTGTGTTTATGTTGGCTGGCTTGTACTCATGAGGGAATGTCATTGTTTAAGTATATGCAAATAACGTCAGAATTCGTAATATCGACTTTACATATCGTATTGACATATAGGCCTATATCGATAAGCATAACTGTTTCCATTCTGGGTTTATTGCGAATAGAAAATATTCACGTTTGCGTTCTTCTCTTTCCGTTCTCGTTCTGGATCTCGTTCCCGGTTTATTGTCGACCAGGCTTTACTCTCATTATATTAACCCCTTACCGCATGGGATAGTCTTGCACATACTTACTTACTTACTTACTTACAAATGGCTTTTAAGGAACCCGAAGGTTCATTGCCGCCCTCACATAAGCCCGCCAGCGGTCCCTATTCCTGTGCAAGATTAATCCAATCTCTATCATCATACCCCACCTCCCTCAAATCCATTTTAATATTATCCTCCCATCTACGTCTCGGCCTCCCTAAAGGTCTTTTTCCCTCCGGTCTCCCAACTAACACTCTATATGCATTTCTGGATTCGCCCATACGTGCTACATGCCCTGCCCATCTCAAACGTCTGGATTTTATGTTCCTAATTATGTCAGGTGAAGAATACAATGCGTGCAGTTCTGTGTTGTGTAACTTTCTCCATTCTCCTGTAACTTCATCCCGCTTAGCCCCAAATATTTTCCTTAGCACCTTATTCTCAAACACCCTGAACCTATGTTCCTCTCTCAGAGTGAGAGTCCAAGTTTCACAACCATACAGAAGAACCGGTAATATAACTGTTTTATAAATTCTAACTTTCAGATTTTTGGACAGCAGACTGGATGATAAGAGCTTCTCAACCGAATAATAACACGCATTTCCCATATTTATTCTGCGTTTAATTTCCTCCCGAGTGTCATTTATATTTGTTACTGTTGCTCCAAGATATTTGAATTTTTCCACCTCTTCGAAGGATAAATCTCCAATTTTTATATTTCCATTTCGTACAATATTCTGGTCACGAGACATAATCATATACTTTGTCTTTTCGGGATTTACTTCCAAACCGATCGCTCTACTTGCTTCAAGTAAAATTTCCGTGTTTTCCCTAATCGTTTGTGTATTTTCTCCTAACATATTCACGTCATCCGCAGTCTTGCACATACCGGTTTAATATTCAAATAACTTAAATATTTCTTTCTTTCTCAACTGATGACACATATGGTCAGATCCAATTCTTGACCGTGTGCCAATCTGTCCCAGTATCCAGTTTGAAATATTATATGCTTATATTATAAATCATATGAATATAAAAAACCGGTATGTGCCATATCTGTCCCAGAATGCGGTAAGGGGTTAAGTAAAAAAGGAAAGTAAGAGGGCTGAAATTATTGTCAGGTAACTCATCAAAATATAAAGCATAAAGAGGATTTAAAAATATTTAATCTGTTGCTAGGCAACTTGTGAGTATCTACATTACCTCATATCTGGATTACTGCAATTTAATTTAATGTTAACCTTAGCGTGTTCGCAACTCTCAGTCAACATAGAACGTTTCATCGTGGTTCGCTGTTACTCGTTTCACTGAAGAGCAGGTTACAATTGAAGTTTAAATGTCCGTAGTTATAGCAGACATCACATTTGATCACCTGTTGCTGCTACGCATTGTGCACTAATTTCACTCAAAAATGTTACAGTACATTACAGCTATGTTGCAGTATGCAAGAATTCACACAATTACGTAAATGCATAATCGACTATATTATATGTGAATTTCAATGTGTTAACCACATATAACCACATTTCATTTATCTCTTGGGGTTCCAATACTCGCTGCAAGATTCAGTTCAAGCTTATATTTTGGTCTCTCTCTAAAAAGAAATATTATAGGACACACAACGAGATACCTTGGGATATGATCAGCACCACGCCGATCTCGTGCTAAGACGATACAAGACAATACTGAAAATGAATAAAAATACTCATTCTCCTCGCGGAATTTAAACCCATGATCGTAACATACTCGATGTTTAAGACTCGAGAATTATTATTTACTTACCTAAACTATTTTCCACTTAAATTATACTAGGGCAGTCGATAAGTAACGGCAACAATGTTGTAAGTCACTTCTCCTAGCGGTGACCATTAAAATCTTGTACTACGTAATAGAGCAGCGATTGTTTCATAAAATTGCAATATTGAAAGTCTCAAAGTAGCCATATTTTGTAAATACAGTGGCTATTTCTGATTTGTAGTAGGCTAAACAATAGAACTCTAAAGGTGCGAACAACAGTACTTCATAAAAATTCAAGCTGCAAAAGAAAAACCTGCAACTATGTGCTTTAGGGCATTACAGGAAGCCTGTGGGAGAGAAGTCCTACCATACTGAACTATTGCAAGTTGGTGGAAGCAAGGTATTCGGTTTCAATCAAGAATTGACATCCGAAGAGCTTTAGATTGATAAATGAGAGAAATATCCAGACATGCTACTGCAGATGAATCCGCCGTCTTCCAAGAATTTGGCAACGTATTGTTGACATAGCAGGAGACTATATTTGAAGTCAAAAGTAACGTAAATGAATTTGGTGTGAAACACTGTGTTGTCATTACTTTTCAAATGTTCTAGTATCAGTTAAGTATTATAATTGATGTAAGATTTTAAAATACCGAAACATAACAAAATATAGATGAAGAAGTGTGTTGTGTCAGTGAAGTGTGAAGTGTGTTTTGTCAGTGAAGTGTGTTGTGTAAGTAAAGTGTGTTTGTGACAGTGAAGTTTTATAGTTTATAGTGGTAGTGCAAAGTATTTGAATAGTGAAATGTTTTTGAAGTGTTAGTGAAATCAGGATAGTATCAGTGAAATATGTCGTAGTTCCAGTGCAGTGAGTGAGCTGACAGCGAAATGAGTGTAGTACTGAAAGATACTTGTGCATGTATGAACATATCATACAAGTTCGATACAAGATAATAGAAAGATACAAGATACAAATTAGATAAGATACAAATTAGATTTACTTTAAATTTTGTTTTAAGTGATCGTGCTTCATTTAATTTAGGATGCTCCTTGTTGTTATTATTATTATTAATTATTAGCATTAATTATTATTATTAATATTATTATTATTAAATTATTATTAATTATATTTTATTGTGTTTATAATTAATTGTCGTTAATGATTTTTATAACTTACCACTGCCACCGAGTATTTACCCATTTGAAGTGTGAATACATACATACATACATACATACATACATACATACATACATACATACATACATACATACATACATGCCATCCAAGTGTGTAAAGAACTTAAAAGTAATCCACAAAGTGAATTGCTGGTTACTATAGTAACACATTTATATACATGATTCAAGAGGAAAAGAAAAACAAATTTAGGAGAAGGTACTATGGACTCTTCTTAGTAAAAAAGTTCATAGAAATATGCGTGTAATTTTCAATGGGTCTGGAGATGCAACTCTTTGAATGTTACGCATAACAAACGTTACAAGTTGCAAGAAGGAAAGACAAATGATTCCGTGATTACATTTATTGCTTCTTTACATGGCAGCAATACAATTCAACAGTTCAACGCACTTTTCCGCTCTATTGATAACAATAAGTATTGTTCTTCTAAGGTCGTCTTCTTCTTTTATGAAAACAGTACTATTCTTAATGTGAGCGTCCAATTCCCCCGTTGTGATTACTTTATTTTTGTACACTTAGCCTTTCATGCACCCTCACAGTCAAAAATCAACAGGAATAAGGTCTGGGAACATTGGTAGTCAATGCACGTGATCATCGCAGCTGATCCATCGCGTTCGGGGAATGTGACATTTAGATGACCTGCCACCTAACGGATAAAATATATAGGAGCTCCGTCATGCTGAAAGAACATGCTCATCCTTGCAGTCAAGGGAACTACAAACAGCTGTTTTCCTACACGAAATATGAACAGTGCTGCTCTTAGAGGACCTCAGAAGAGCAACTCCTATTATTCTTTTGTACGTAGTCAATAATCCGTAGTAACTTGTAGCGGATACTATTTTCATTAAATCATGTTCCCGATGAAATAAAAGTTAAATTTCTTGGTATTCCATTAGACTCAAAGCTTACTTGGGCGGGTCACATTGCGTTTGTATGCGAAAGGTTAGCTCGTGTACTTTATCTTTTGTATAAATTAAAACCCTTGTATCTAGCAGATATATGAAAGAAGCCTATTATGCATATTTCCATAGTGTATTTCATTATGGTATTCGTTTGTGGAGCAACGGTGCTAATGTTAATAGTGTTCTATCTAATCTTGCAGAAAAAAGCATTACGTATTATTACTAATTCATCTTTTAATGCTCATTGTCGACCTTTATTTCGGTAATGCTAATATTCTTACTGCAATTAATCAATATATTTATGGCTGTTTAGTCTATACCAAGATTAATTTAAATAGTCATGCTTCTCAATCCCAGCTTCACAAATATTGTACTAGAAATAATCATTATATTGTAACACCTACTGTCAGGTTGACAAAGACCAAGAAATGGTTCAATGTTATTTCTTTAGATATGTTTAATAGATTGCCTGATAATGCTTATTTAGATTTAAAGTTGTTTAAAAAAATGGCTTTTAGATAATCCTTTTTATCATATTAATTAATTTTTTGACAGCCATATGAACTTGGAATTTTAATCTGTTTGTTTTATTTACCATTGTCTATAATTACGCAATTGCAATTCTGACAAACATAATTGATTGGTTAATCCATACCATTTATAAGGCTTATTTGCCCTAACGATCAAACAGCTGTATCTCTACACCGGCTGAAAATTGGACACATGTTTATAAACACGAATCTTTTACCCAGAATAGTCCATACTACCAACCCCTAAATATTTACTATTCTCCCTGAATCACCTTGTATCATATATTCAATTATCAGGCAATGTCAGTCTTAACACTGCAGAGAAACCGCGGTCATGGGTTCAAACTTTTCCAAGAATAGGAATGTTTGTCCTTCGTCAATGTTATATTCCATATTGTCAAGTGAAGGCACGGTAGCGTATTACGTAATGGAGCGCCATTTGTGACAAACCTTCCAGATTTCGTACGGCTAATGTATGTAATTGGTATACAGATGACTGGAAAACCTATAACATTTTTACATTGCCTTGTTACGCATTTCTGAAACTGACATATTCTTGTATTGCACAGTTGAGGAACATGGGTAACATGTCTCCTGTTAAAAAATAATAGCTGGAAAAAGAAATAGAAACAAGAAGTGTTGTATTTACGCAATCATCACTCATGTTCGTATGTAAATTACTTCGGCTATTCAGGAAAATGAGAGACGATAGAAATTTGACAGCTTCAGGCATGAATATATGAAACATTAATCAATATGGTATGGAATATTGTGACACATGAACGCCAGATGTGTGTGCTCATATATTAACTTCAAACTGCTTTATATTTAGTGAAGTGCACCAGTGAAAATGATGTAGTCATTAGTCATACTCATAGGATAGATAGGCCTATGCAATTTTCCTGCATTACGTGTTATACAAACAGGAATCTATGAACAGCACAATGTAGATGAAACGTAGGCCTATATGATATGCTGTATGTGTCGAGAATTTTATAAACAGCAGATGAGGCCATGTTATATTTTTTTAACAATTCATGGTTACGCCACAGGCTCAGTCATAGTCGACATTGTCATCAGTAACAGCTTTCTTTTTCCGGCTATTCTTTTTATCAGGAGGCATGTTACGAATGATCCTGAACAGTCCAATATAAGAATATGTATGTTTAAAAAATTTATAACAAGACAATTTAAATAGCTATTTCACATCTCTCCCAGTTCTCTGTAGTATTATTATTGTTATTCAAATATTGAAACCCTATTTTACCTTTGGTATATAAGGGTTGTGGTTTGTTACATGTGAAATACATTATGTAGAGATAATACACAATTTTAAAGAAGTAGTAGTAGGCATGGGTCATAGTTACAATATAAATACACAAATTAATAGACAGTAAACAATACTAAATACGTTCTGCAATAATTACATTCAGTTAAAACAAAATTAAATAAAATTAGAAATTATAATCGAAGGTGTAGAGAGATTGCAAGAATATTACATAAATTTGCGATTTTATACATAATTTTAAGCGATAGTAAAGAGATAATGCACAAAATTGGCTTAGTTACAAATTAAACACCTATTATACAGGTGGTTTGCGATAGTAAAGACATAAAAACAAAATTACTTACGGTTACAAACTATATACCTGTCATCAAATGTAGTAAAATCTATAATACAAACATAGTTATTGTTGTTATTACTATTATTATGTCCCAAAGAGAGACACCTTGTTTTAAATAGTGCATTAGGATTTTACATCATCATTAATTTACAAACACTTAATAGCTACAGTCTTGCGTGGATGTTGTGTATAAACTCTGTGAATTGTTTATAACAACGTTTTTTCCTAAGTAAATGGTAAAGGGGTGTGCAGTAATTTAAATTGCAGTCCGAGATATGATATCTTAAAAAGTGTCTTTTTCTTTCGAACACTGGACAGTGAAAAATCAAATGTTCAACAATCTGATTGTCTTTGCATATGCACAGAGATTCTTCTGCACTTTTGATCCTAAATCTTTCAAAGTAGGAACCGAATTTTCCATGGCCGGTCGTAAATTGAGTGAGAAAGAAGTCGGTTGAGAACTGACTGCAACATAGTCTGTCTTGTACATTGGGAAAGAATAATTTCTTGGTCACAGAGCCTTTAACACTAGAGTTCCAGTATGTATTCCACTTGAGTGTAGTTGTGTGCTTGATCCTCTGCTTAATGTATGAAATAGGACAGGTGGAATATTTATATTCTGAGCTGGTTGAGGCTGCTTGCTTCGCTAATGTTCTCTATAGTAGTGGACCAGTAAAGAGATAAACGCGGTTTTTTGGATTAATTGATTTCATGAGGGCTGGATCCTCTTTGGAGCCTTGCACGTAGGTCGTTTAGACCAATTGTATGCCCTATGTGCGATTAATTTTCTAAGTCCAACGAATGGGCCAGATAGCGTTGGTGAATCCGACGGTGACTGGCAGGATATCTTTCCTAGGCACTGCAGATAAGGTTCCATCATCTATTGACTAACCCGAACCCAGAGCCTGGAGCCATTTCTAAACATTTCTCTCTCCTCCTGCTGCACGACGGGGCATATTACGTTGCACTGTTTCAGCATCATTCTTTCTTCACCCACTGTTTCCAACACAGCCTCATTTCTTATTCTGTCTGTCCACTTCACACGTTCCATTCTTCTCCAAATCCACATTTCAAATGCTTCTATTTGCTTCTTTTTACTTCGTCGTAATGTCCATGTTTCTGCCTCCATACAATGACACCCTCCATACAAAGCACTTCACTAGTCTCTTCGTTAGTTCTTTTTCCAGAGGTCCGCAAAAGATGCTCCTTTTTCTATTAAAAGCTTCCTTTGCCATTGCTCTCCTCCTTTTGACTTCCTTCCTGCATCTCATGTTACTGCTTATAGTACACCCCAAGCAGGCTTATTTGAAGCTGTCCACTTGCTATACTACCTCATTTAGTATTCACAAATTTACCTTCATTACTTTCCTTCCTATGGCCATGATCTTCATTTTGTTTAAATTTATCTTCATCCCATACTGCGCACAGCTGTCATTTGAAATGAACCGTTATTAACTAATTATTAATTACGTCGTTCCTGTATCAATTCGAAAATAATTTACTGTAAGGAACTTAGTTTATACATGTGTGCAATAATAAGTAATAATTATGTTTACCCATCATTGCTCCCGAGGGGAAAAGACCATTGAAGAGGCTGAAAAGTAAATGGGAGCATAATATTAAGATTATTAAAAGTATGCTTCTCCTGTATTTTAATTTCACAATCTCCATCTGTGAAAAATAAAGCTCACATTTATAGTTTGAAGCATACATACATTCTATGGAACAAGCAAAGAAACTAGTAATAACAATAATAATAATAATAATAATAATAATAATAATAATAATAATAATAGTATACATATTCACACGAGTTAGTATATAATATTAAAAATGTTATAAAGAAGTTATAATGATAATAATAATAACAACAACGTAGCTAGAGCTTGGGAATAGCACATAGTATAATGGCGTTTTATATTGATTTTGAAAGACCACGCAAAACCTTACGGCAATTGAAACATTTAGTGTTTCTTTCACACTTAGAGACAAAAACTTTTTCCTCCCATTGCGAACGGAAGTTTCTTTCTTCACATTCAATATTGAATAACACGATTTCGATACAAACATTGCGAAGGTACAAGCGTCACTGACACCATCGTTCTACTTGTCGTGCATGGAGTAGCGGAAGGGGTTGAGGAAGGAAACATCCCGTCTCACAGTGCTCAATGCTCGCAACTCACGTTTGCATCACACCTCACTAAATGAACACGCCTGACGTACATCAATTTTAAAACACTGTATGTCTAGTCTGTAAGCATATTTTCTAAACCATGTATCTGTCTTTCTCCATGTATCTGTCTTGATTGCTCACAAAACGTCTGTCCTTTTCGGTGTTTTCATGAACTGAAAGGCAAATATGCGGTAAGCCCCTGCTGAATCCACTCAATTAATACCGCCAAATATCGCCTACGTGAAATAAATCGAAGTTCATACAGCGTCAATAAATAATCTGTTAAGAAAAGTAGTTAATCTTTCTACCAGGATATACTTTTTCATGTTTTATGTCTGATTTTGATGTTGAAGGCTAGCTTTGACTGTATAATATTTTTCCATGTAGTTTTTCCTATTATCTGCTTTTGAAAGAATCGAGTTCTATCTGTCCTTATACCTGCTTAAAAGTTTGCAAAATTCAGTGTTTTATTGAGTATAATGATCGTCAGGTTAGGAGAGATTGGCAATTTTCTGAGCTTCCATATTCGAAGCCGAATCATCATATCTTGCGAGTGAGCTTTCCATCAGTACAAAGTTGATACTTCATCATTTATCATCATATCATCATCTCGGTAGTGTAAAAGAGTATTTACATTTATAATTTCAGTTATTGTGTTTCTTGAACTTATGGCTTGGACTGCTTTCCATGTTATATAGCTACTGTAAATCAAATATTTTTGTTGCTAGAACAACGGCATTTGGTTGCGGTGTTGTGAAAGAAATTCCGTAATTACAAAAAAAAAAGTGTTTGTTCTGGATAGAAAATCTTGGTTGAGGTTTCTGCTGTTCTGTCTTGACGTAATTGCGTAGTTATAACGTTTGAAACTTTAATATTTCACCAGAGTTTATTTCAAATGTTTCGTCTTGCGTTAGTTATTAAAAATTTTGTTCACCACTCCCGGCAAACAGTCGCCGTTGCATTTCTAAAGCTGTATTAAATCTTGTAACAATACATACATTTCATTCGCCGTTGAAGTCTCGGTACGGTACCTTCAGGCTGGTTCTAGTCTGTTGTAGAAGATGTGGGGCAAAGGCCAGGAGATGGTTTAAGCTACTCAGCAGTTTTAATAACCGTGACAGAGACTTCATAAATCTAAGTATGAAAGAAGAATTTTCTTTTATATAAAGTTGACTTTAATTAATTTCTGATTTTCTTTTCTTAGCATTAATTAAAGAGAGGATTCTTATAGGAAGTTTCATTGGAATTTATTGATTCTGAGAACGGAATATATTCAAAGACTCTTGTCTTCAATACCCAAGAGAAGTTTAATTCCGTTTTAGGAGAAAAACATCCTATTGAGGTTCTAAATAAGATTGTGATATCGATATGAACGAGCGTCTTTTACTTCTTACATAAATAATGAACTCAAATAGATTTTTGGGTAATTCACTGTGTCCTGAAACTCAACATTTATAACTTTCTGGAACTATACAGGCCTACAGGTAAAAAGGAAACCCATTTAACATGTTCTTAAAACACAGAGTAAAATATTTCATATATCGGCCTATTCCATTATTTATATGTGCCTCATAACTTCATACATTTTATTGGATAAGCATTTAACTCAACCATAGCTTCTTTAACTTAATACGGTATCTCTTAAGAGGAGAGGATGGCATTTCTTAAAACTTTTTTCCTATTTGGTGTAAAATATTAATTTTTTGTATGTAGAGAGCTCATAGCTGTGGCAACTCAACTAAATATAAATATTAAAAAAATTATTTGGGGGCCCAAAATTTGAAAAAAAAAATAATACCAATGCAGGATTATACTAAAACCGATATATCTGAACCGTTTTTAAAGATAGATTCAAACTTTTTTTTGCAATGTATTTGCAAAAGCATGTTCTACAAACTGTCTCTAACAGAATTTAGATATTACTCCCTACGTTTGTAAAATAAACAATTAAAATTTAATAACAATTTCCTGATTTCCTTTCTTGCAAACAAACGGACGTATTTTTAAAATGAAATCAATTAACAAAATTCTGTTACAGAGAAACTTTTCCTAATAGGCTAAAGAATGCGTGTTCTAAATTCCATGCATGTATTTTTAATAGTTCAGAAATTATATCCATTTTTGTCTGGAAATGTAGCAACAAAAATGAAGTTACTGGAAACTGATAAAAGGGGGCGTGTGATTTAAAAATCTACAGCGCAGGAAGTTTAAAAATGACTTCTCAACATCCGATAAGGGCACAAATACCCACAAAATGTTATGCAATACTTTTCACACATATCAAAGAGTACTTTAAAGATTTTTTTTTTTTTTTTGAAATTTAATTTACCAGAAAGAACAATAAAAGTGGGCGAGTGATTTAAAGATCCATAACGCAGAAAGTTTAAAAATGGCGACTCAACATCCGATAAGGGCACAAATACCCACAAAATGTTATGCTATGCATTCCACACATATCAGAGTATTTTAAAGATTTTTTTAAATTTACTCATTTTTCAACAAAAAATACCATTCTCTCCCCTTAATAACCGTTGCTATTACGCCCTAGCATTATACGCTATACTGGCTTTGCACCGCGGATGAGGTTACTATTTCATCATGGGTAACACTGTGCTGATAATGTAACTATGCATTTTTGAAATTAATGAATGACTACCTCCTAATTATCCCACGCTATTATCAAACACTTCGATTGTTAAAAAGTTAATTTTTGTCACTGAATTTCTGTAGTTTATTATGGCTAATTTTAGATCATGATCCATTTCATGACCCTTGTCGTAGTCCATGTCGTAATCCTTGTAAGGATCGTGGTCCTTGTCTTTGTCGTAGTCCTTATCGCTGTCTCTGTTATGGTCTTCATCGTGGGGCTTGTCGTCGTTTTCATCGTAGTCCTTGTTGTCTTTGTCATGGTCCTTATCGTGGTTCTTGTCACTGTCCTTGACTTTGTCTTTGTCGTGATACTTGTGTTTGTTGTGGTTCTACATTTATCGTTTCAAAATAGTACAGTTTTCCCTAATTGGTAAGTGACTTTTGTGTTACGCGGTACATAACAGATTGAAAATAAAGTAAAGAACAGTGAAGAAAATTGGAATGCCTGGCTGCAGTAAGCAGTGTATGAGAAAATTATGTTTCTTTTTGAAGCGGGGCGAAAATAATTATTATCTGAAAATAGTAATAAGAAAGATCGTAATTTGTGCCGAATGAACTACTATAAGATACTGCCAGTCGCGATATAATCAGTGACTGAAATGTGCAATTTGTAACCCTTCAGTAACTCAGTGCTACAACTTTGGCTTATCAATTTGTAAATTCGGGATCGATTCCAGTGTCGTCTGCATATATAACCAGACGGGATAATCTCTTCTTGTGTTCTCTGCATATATAACTGGAGGAAGGGGTGTTTTCTTCTGGCGTTCTCTGCATATATAACTGAAGAAGGGGATGTTACCTTCTGGTGTTATCTGCATAGTGTGTAACTGAATGAGACGGTATTTTCTTGTGGTGTTCTCTGCATGTGTAACTGGAGGAGAGGATGTTTTCTTCTGGTGTTTTCTGCGTATATAACTTAACTGGAGAAGATGTTTCCTTCAGGTGTTTTCTGCGGATATAACTTGAAAAGGGGATGTTTCTTTGTGGTATTCTCTGCATATATAAAACTGGTTAACAACCATTATGCATCTAGTATGTGATACATCAATTATATCAATTTTTGGTTGTGGAATTTGAAACAGCCTTCGGAATTGCTGTATCACGTAAGTGGTTAGAGATATTCTAGAATTTATATGGATTTTTTAAAATATTTTTAAGTTGTTTGTGTTGTCATTTTTTCAGAGATATTGTATAATAAATAAGGATTATGAAGGTTGAACTCTTTATTTGAAGATAGGCGTACTTATTGGGCTACATATCAGGAAATTGTTGAAAGATCTTTTCTTTAATGAAAAGCTCACAAATCTTGAGGGGTGTTCGCTTTCACAACCATCGTTTACGGATTTCTGGGTAACAGAAGAGATGACAAGTATTTCTATAATGACCGCTCTGCTAGATAACTACAAGAACTCAAAATTCACATTTACACTCACGCCTCGACTTTTTCCCAAAAAATTGAGGTGCTTGTAGTGACGAACAGGGTAAACGTTTTCACCAGTACATACTACAATGAACAGTTGTTACCAAGGTTACTGGAACCGCTCAATGATGGGTGATTACTGTTGGTTTCTTTTTTAGAGAGACGGAAGAGACACCTTACGAAAGGAAAGCATCGTTATCCCATTTTGCCGAAAGAAATTTATTTTAAATATAGTAAGTATTTACATTTTGCACTAATGTTAATTATTTTAATGATTTTGTTGGTTTATAAGAATTTTTTAATGTTATTAAGAAAACTTTAGTGGGTTCTGAATGCTAAGTTATGTTTGTATTTAAAATGAGCCATGTTTGTCAGTATCGCATTACTGTCTTTGTGTTAGTGCTGTGTATCTAGGAAATAGAAACTGATTTCCTTCATAGAGTTCACGAAGAATATGACGAAGAGTGATGCACGAGCTTCGATGATACGGGCACGATATGACCATTAATTTTTAATACGATGGAATACCACCGAACGACTTCGCGGACCACAGAACAAGACATGATTATTCATTCTAAGTTTGTTGTTAAATCTGATACTATTACGAATCTGCGTTGTATTTCTTTTATTATTTCTGGAACTTAAAAGTCACTTGTAGGCCTAGACGTTAAGGCCATCTAGCCCCCTTAAAAAGATCAGCATTAATAGTAGACCTTAAGATTAAATAAGACTAAAATCCCAGAGGAATATCCTCTGATATTTGATGTCCTTGGGAAGAGTTTATATGAATCCTTTTGTCCTGTAACATTTACACACTATTTCTTGCTTGTGTACTATTGTCATGCCACAACCTCATCGTCTCTGCATGGTCTCTATAGTTCAAAAGGAAAATTAATAAAACAGTTATAATTTCTCTATGCACTAGTATTCAAATTAAATAATATCATGTACGTGATTTAATTTTGTCGTGAAACTTAATTGGCACATTCATAAATCTAATCAGAATAATTATGTAATTCCTTAATGACATTAAATGTGTGCTACAAATTAACCAGAATCAAATAAACAAATCTAATTATATCAAATAAATTTCTGTTCCAAATACGTTAATAATAATTTCGTTTGAATGAGAGAAATCAACGACTGAGGTTAGTTATGTACAACAAATTAAATTACTCTAATTTTAAATGTCTTACTGATGCTAAAATTATCGATTTAGTTTATATGATGACGCACATTTCTCAGAATTTTGTGAACTGGAGAATGGACGTACTGCCTCGTAATGGATTCGTCGGCTAACATTCATGTTGGGCCAGAACCATTGTAATCCTTCAACTCAATTTTTTCCTCAAAGAGCGCCTAACCTCTTCCTGTTTCCCTATGTCCTACTTCCTCCTTGAACACTCTTTTACAGTTCTTAATCTACTTCCACACTGACTCTTAATCTTGGCTTAATTCGTCTTACAGTAAATATTTCGAACAAAACGTTTTAATAGAGGAAAGTGCCCTAAACCGGACTCCTCCCACTAAAGCGGACCCCCGGTCTCCTGGCTCTGCACTCTCCTGAATTCTAGTAGAACTAAGTGCAAATAGTAGTTTAGGCTTCTACCACTCTGTAGCGGAGCACACACGTCGCCCGCTTCACTTGTTACTTATCAGTCCGCAATTACGTGTTTTGACGGTGGAAAAAGTTTTTACATGGTGCTACATTTTTCGTTTTTTCACCTAGATATTGGCAGGTAAGCCATTCGACCTATATATATTCTTAAATGGTAAGGTTTAAGGTTATTGCTTGTCATTACACCGTTTAATTTAGTTGTTTGGTTAAAATCTATTGAGTTAACAAAATGTTGGCTATAGTCGCGTAAAATAGACCCCCTTCAGTTGCCTAAACCGGATCCCATATTTTTTTATATTTAAAGTTTACCTGTATTTGTACACACTCTTATTGTCTTGGAATTCTGTTCCAAATTTCAGGAAGATAATGGGGAAGGAAGGAACAATCTTTAAAGCTTACTATTCAGAGTGGATCCAAATGAACTCCTCACTCAGTGGTTTCGACACTACACCGAGTTTGCCAATCCTACAAAGCAAAAAACCTGTGCTGTTGCTCTTGGATGGCCACTTTAGCCACACACAGAATATTGATCTGAACAACTTGGCAAAATGAAATCATGTTACCATTGGGTCGCTGCCACTTCACTCTTCACACAAACTACAACCTTTGGACAAAACTTTCATGGTCCCCTTAAAGTTCACTACAGCGAGGAAATCAGGCATTGGTTAAGGCACAATGAACGTGCTGTCAGTGCTTTTGATGCAATGGACCTGTTTGGCAAAGCCCATATTAGATGCCAAACAGCTCAAATAGCAATCAATGGATTTAAAGCAACCCTTGTACAAGAAGCTGCCTTCAGATGCCGAATACATTGTAGAGGTAACAAGAAACGATATTTCTCTTTCTATGAATCTGTGTTAAAGAAACAAACAGTAGAAAACCAGACCTTTCCAGAGAACAGAGAAGAATGTGATGTGAACGAACCACAAGTTATTGTAGAGTTTGACCCAAATCAACCATCGACATCTTCGGAAGGTCAGGGTGTTCCTCTGTCATCAGTTACACTTGAGGATCCTCAGGGTTCCACATCTTCTAAGACGAGTCCGTTTGACATCACTCCCATTCCAAAATTAAAAAAAAAAATTCTCAAATAGGGGGGCGAAAGACCTGCAGTTCTACGGTCATCACATCTACGTCTTATAAAGCCCAATTGGTGGAAGCTAAAAAAGTTAAAGAAGCCATGGAAGCTGAACAATAAGCACGGAATCGTGCTCAAGGACGCAAAAGCAATCGCGGCCAGGGACGTGGTTCAGAAGTACAGCCTTCAATAAAAGGGAAAGGGCTCGTGAAAAAGCGTCTAAATTTTGTGAAAAATGTGAAAGAATCAAGCACTGAAGATGAAAAAATCATGACCTCTGGAATATCTGAATTGGATCTTTTCCTGAAAGTTTCCCCATCCAGAGATGATGCTTGGTGTGTGTGTGTGTGTGTGTGTGTGTGTGTGTGTGTGTGTGTGTGTGTGTGTGTATTTTGTGGCAAAATATTTTCGGAGGATTCTAAAGGGGAACTTTGGGTCATGTGCGTTATGTGCTGGGACTGAAAAGGACAAGAACATCTGCGATTTTTGTCGCTAAACGATTTAATTCTGCTGCACGTTTTGTGTATCTTTTTTGAATACGTACATCCTATATCTTTTTTTTTAAACTAAAACCTGTAATTGTAATATTATACTTATGCTTTGAAACTAGATTATGTTTTCTCTTATTTAATATCTTTTTCCAAATTTGTTTAGTGTTATTTCGATTATTTTTACAAGGGGTCCGATTTCGGCAACTATTTTTCAAATCGCCAAATTATTGAAAATAATTTTCTTTTCACACTAATTTTTAATTACATTTTCTAAAAGTAAAATGTAAATGTTGCATAATACTATAAAGGTAATATTACATGCTTTTAAAATATAATTTTTTTACTGTTTTATTTATTTTTTTAATCAAAAACAAAATGGGGGCCCGGTTTTGGGCACTTTCCTCTACAATTTAGCTCGTTTATGCTTCCTTTTTGAGATACAATTATTTCATATGAAATATTTGATAGCGTGTTTTTGGAAAGTCATTTATTTAATTTACATTATGCTCAGTCAATTTATGAATTTAAAAGCAATTCATCAATAATACAACATAAATTATATTAAATTTTTTCACCCTGAATTATATTCAAAGCCCTTATAAATAAGAACCAATTACTTACAAATCTAAATATCACAATAACAGTATAAACGTGTCATATACTTACAGGTAAGTATCCTATGCACCCCCTGTCACATTTTATTTCTACCTCATTTTAAAATAATTTTATGTTTGTATCTAATGCTCAGAATTGAACAATGAAATTATCCTTTTTTCTCAAAATTAATAATATAATATTTATTAATTTCAAGTGCAGCTCTCGACGCTAAATAAAGGAAGAGGAGAAAATAACAAATCGCACACTGTAAGATGATGAAATAAGAGTCAGTCAAGGATAAGACGGAAAAACGACTTTTCAAAGTCAACAGCTCTATGAACGAAACAGGCTGTGGTGATGGTGTTGGTATTGGTAGTTGGTGGTAACAGTGGTGGTGACGATGGTGGCGGTTGCGGTACAATAGTGGAGGTGGTGGTGGTGGTAATGGTGGTTGTTGTGGCAATAATGGTGGTTGTGATGGTTGACGACGATGACAGCGCCGAATGGGCCAAGTGATATTTTTCTTGTTGATGATTGTCACTTACACCGATCCACAGGAGAGTATCTGGGAGTAATATAAATAAATGAATTACCGGTACGTTTAGATTCATGTATCATTTAAATGTCTTGGTAATGATTTAATATTTAAATAAGCTCATAGCCAGTTAAGATAAAACATTTATCTCATTCCTGGGTGCGCCATAATCCTGGAAGGGTCTATGAATTCTCGTCACCGGAGATGTCATCATTATACCTTCTTGTCATCGATTATATTTTAGTCACGGCCGTTCTCGTCACCGATTACATTTAATAATTTATTAACATTTAATTGAAAAAAAATTAATGAGATTTAAATGTCATTGTAAGGTTGTTTCCGTGGTTACGCATATAAGTATTTGACAAAAATGTTTAGATGTAAGGTGACGTTCTTACTTATTTTAGTTATCAAATTTATTGTATTGATGAAGCATCACGAAAAGAAATTTTGACTCACTCGATGTATTAGGGGTATTGCGAAGGTCATTTCGTCACTTCCCACCCTGTAAGAAGAAGAAAGTGTTGAATTTAGACAGAAGGATCAGTGGGATGCAGAACGATACCCAGATCATAAAGATGATAATGTTCTTACATACCTCAGAGCCATCGGTCACAATTTGGGTGGCAATTTTTAAACATAAATCGTGTAACAAATTGTGCTGTGTGGCAATTTTGAAACATTAATCATGTAACATTTTATCCAGTGTACCTAAGGATATTTTACTTGTCAAAAGAGATTATTTTTAAGAAAATGTGTACTGGTGACCAAAAAGTCGAAGTGACCAAAATATCGGGTGACAAAATTGCAGTCAGTAGGTGGTATAATGAAGAGAGTTCCGGTGACGAGAATTCCGCTTCCCATCCTGGAAAGCTTTAAAGCATTCTGGGGAAGAAGATCAGTAACAGAACAGAACTTACAAGAATAGATAATAAGATTAGTGTTGTTGTTGTTTAGTCAACTGTCCGAATGCAGGTTTGAACCTCATAAGTGACACTATAAGGCATTACTCACGAAATAACTAAGCCAGGAGATAATGAGATATGGTGACCAGTTCCTTTTCCCCTTCCATTGCACCATCGCTGACTAGTTATATATTACACTAATTAGACTTGAGACAGAGCCCATGCAAACAATTTCTTCTTTTCGGAAAACGTATTATTTGTCTTTCTTGTGTTAAATGTTATATTACCTCGTTAACATGTCTCAGCCTGCTATTCGCCATATTCAGAACTGGTTGTTGATGCCTTTTGTTTGTGTTTCCTGTGGGGGTGTGTTTGTGTAATGTAATGTGGAGTCAAAGAGTGTGTGTTTTCTGAAATTGAGTTGTGTTTTGAGAATTTCATTTGTATGTGTTTTTGTGTGTCTGTATATTTCGTATTGTTCTAGTGTGTTTAGTTTCTAGCTTTTTGGTTGGATGTGTAGAATTTCCATGTCTGTGTTGATGTCTCTGTAGGTGTAGTTAGCATTTGTGATGTGTTCTGCATATGTGGAGGTGTTTTGTAATTTTATTATGTTTGTTTTCTTTTGTCTGTTTCCTTTTGTTTTCCGAAGTGATATAGTGTTAAAAGTTGTGTAATTAAGATGTAAAATTTCTTCTTCCTCTGACACATATCGTCAAGTGAGATGTACCGCCTAATAATAGATGCATATATCAGCCAGAACCTCAATTAGAGGCAAATAAGATGATTGTAAAAATTATATATGTAGATGGTTATGATGATGATGATGATGATGATGATGATGATGATGATGACGACGACGACGAGGGTGAAGATTTCGCAATCATAATTTCAGAATCAGGGAGGTACATCGAATCTATCCAAGAAAGCTACGCGGTTTACAAAAGTATATATGTTACCGTTTTTTTATGTTAACTGAAATTCTCAGAAAATATATTTTCAACATATTCCGACAAAGAACAGTAAGCCTTCTCTTTTTATGACGAGAGTTTGCGTGGCAATGCCTTGTATTTGATTTGATTACTTTTACCTGCAACAGCTAGTTCCCCTGCGGGTTTGTATGAAACAAACGCAACATAATATTACACGGTGAAGGATCAGCCTCGGCTTTGTTATTGTTATTATTAAACATTTTTATATACTTACACTGAGATATAAAACAGCAAAAAAATATATTTTGTAATATCAGCTACATTGGTATGCAGAAAACAGTAGCACATTTAGGTTGTACATATAAATATAAAAAAAGAAACACGAGTTGAAGAATTGAAATAAATAGGAATCTAAATCTTACATTTGTGAAAATTGTGTTTTGAATAGAATAAAAATTTATGTAGCTAACTTAATAATATTAATAGGGGTCTAAGTCCAGATTTGTTCTTTATTTTTCTATTAAGTGCTGATACATGGAGGCACGTATACTGCATATGCGAATAGTTGCAATGTATATTATGACTCATTTTCCTAGAAAGGCGAGCTTAGGCAGATCTAGGAAGCGATGGACTGAAGTCGAAATAAGTCTCATGACCTAATCTGTGTCCTATAAAGTTTGAAAATGGCACTTAGATCCTTATTTACTTCAAGTCTTCAGTTATTTATTATGAATGAATGAATTAATTAATTAATAGCCCGGTAATGTCCCGCGTACGGCAAAGGCCTCCTAAGAAAGAGGTGGCTCGATGTAACTTGCATGGTGAGCCATTCCAAGTAAGACTTGTGGTACTCTGATATATATCACTGACACTAACTTTCCTCTTGCAAGCTATATACACTTTAGGTTGTACAATGTTCACTTCACTTAAGTGTTACTCTAGTTCCTTCACTTTTTCCTGTCTCTTGCTATTCTTGACCACTGTTTTCCGTCCCTCGCTGCGAGTATGTCTGCCCATCTGCGCCTTGGTCGCCCTTGTCTCCTCTTCCCCGTGTATGGGTCCCGCATTGTAGCTGTGTATGCCTATCTTTCTGGATTTAGCCTTGCCACGTGTCCTCCCCACTTCCATTTTAGCTTTGTTGCCCTTTCCAAGACATCCGCGTCGCTGGAGAGGTTGCATAATTCTTCGTTTGGGATCCTGTCGTGGAGTGAGATACCCAGTATCTTTCTCTGCATTTTCCTTTGACATACTTGAATGGATTGTTTTAGTTTATCTACTAACGACCACGTCTGGCATCCGTATAAGAGTATTGGGAATATGCATGACTCGAGGACTTCGAATCTAAGTTTTCTGTTGATGGATTTTTCGAGTAATATGGACTTCAGGCTCCAGAATGCTTTCCAGGCTGCAGATGTTCTCCTGTTGATTTCTTTCTTTGTGTTCTGTCGGAATGTGACTAATTGTCCCATGTATACATATTCTTTTGTGTATTCTATTTCTGTTGTGTCTACTCTAATGGGTATCTCTGGTGCGTTCGACATCACTTTGGTTTTATCTTTATTCATCGTGAGTCCTATTTCTTTGCTTTTTGTGTGCAATACTTATAACATTTCTTGCAGTTCTCTTGCTGACTTGGCGAACAGTATTATGTCGTCTGCAAAGCGTAAGTTTGTTAGTCTTTTCCCATTTATACTTATTCCGCTTTTCTTCTTCCAGTTTATACCTAACAAAAACATTTATAAAAGAATGAAAATTTCAAAACTTTTGTGTAGATCAATTTACCGACAGAGTCGTTGTCCATGGGGATGAAGTTATATAATAAGCTACCCAGTCAATATTATAAGTTACCAACCAATAGTTTTAAAACTAGATTTTATAATTGGCTTTTAATTAATCCTTTCTATTCTGTAGATGAGTTTCTTAACATAAATTCGTACGAAATTGTTTTTTAGTAAATAAAGTTATTTACATTTAGTTACAAATAATTACATTAAGAGTGAAGTGTTTTCATTAATTTTTAGAGTTTCAAAATGCCTTGTGTTTTATTCTAATAAAACTTTACTGTTTTCAATTATATGTGTATTTTCAAATGTATGTTCTTTTCCCTTCTGTATTGTGATGAAGCCTATCATTGTATGTTTAGTGGCTTAATAAATTGAATTGAATTGAATTGAATTGATGGTCCATAGGAGGCTGGTCTACGCTACAACCGCGATTAGATGAGATGATGATGGAGATTTCTTGGGATGACGGAGGGAAACTGGAGCTCTCAGAAAAAACTCGTTTTATCTGAACCACGGGCTTCCCCAAAACAAGTTATAAATAAGGGATACATCGGGGATCGTACCCGGGTCCACAGGATTGTAAGTCCAGCGCTCTAGCAGTCTAGCTACTAGGCCATCGTGACTGCCGTAACCAGAAATATTGTCATTTGACTGCTGGAGAATGGATTTTCCTTTGTAACAACTTTTGGCGAGTCTAAATTGATTTTAAATGTCATAACATTAAATAATAATTGGAGCGTCGGCTGGAACAACGTTGTAAGTTACAAAATTTTCATTCGGAGTGTTTCCATGTAATAATGTTGTATGCCATGTTACCTTGCTATACTCTTTGGCTTGCAACTGTCCATCAATGCAGTACGTGAAATTTGTCCACTCAAAAGTTTGCTTATAAGAACAACGTTGTACGTGTACACATTTTTGCAGCTCCTGTAAATTTTACTAAATGTAACTTATAACATTGTTCCAGCCGACGCTTCAATTATTGACTTTTAAATATGTTCCATACAATTATAGCCAAACTTGCCAAGCGATGATCGCAAAACTGCAGCATATTAAATTCCTGACTAAGCCACTGGTAATCTATCTACTACCTCTTTGAAGCTGTCGCTTCTCACGATAAAGTGTAAACATGATTTATTTGATCTTCCCACGTTATCACTAAAATGTACTCATAAATAGTTGAATTTTTTCCCATGAGGAACTATCACTCCAATCCATCGCATATTTCTCTCTTTTTGCTCAAGTTCACAGCTATAGGCCTAATCTTAATCTTATTTCATATTTTTTACTATTTGTATCGCCTGTATAGCTTATCGGTTACGCAGAAAAACACACATTGTCATTCAAGAATAGCTTGACTTGCTGTTTTATTAATTATTTCATTCATTTATTCGCAATTTTCTGCCCAAGTTCAGACTTTTCACTCCAATCTTTCCTATTTTCCTCCTTCCCCTCAGTCCTCCACATAGATCCATATCTTAATGTTGTCTATCATCTGATTTCTCCTTCCGTCTCGAACTTTTTTCCTGTTCATCATTTCTTCCAATGCATCCTATAGTAAGCACTTTCTTCTTAGCCAGTGAACCAGCCAATTTCTTTTTCTCTTCGTAATCAGTTTCCTCATTATTCTTCCTTAATCCACTCGTTTAGCACAGCTTCATTTCTTATTCTGTCTGTCCATTTCACTTGTTCCACTCTTCTCCATATCTACATTTCAAATTTTTCTAGGCATTTATCTTTACTTTGTAAAACAATTGAAACAGAAATTACTGCGAAAATAAGCTCCTTTCTTATTGATTAAAGTTCACGTTAACACTTTGTTTGTTAAAAATATAAAATTTCTTAGTCATGCGTTAAAAAGTGTTAAAATTTTAAAAAGGGTTATAATACCTTCAACAGACGGCCCGTTTCGACGTGATGTCACGTCTTCTTCAGTGTCTCCTGAACTACTGGTGATCTTGAATTCTGCGATGTGTATTTGTCGATAGTAGGGGTGGGGGTATGTTGCTCTTATGGTGGGGGCTGGTTGTTTGTGTGTTATGACGTATCATGACGTCGAATAATGTGTGGGTATTGAACTGTAATTGTGTGTTAAGTATATGTTGTGGCCTAGATCATATATGTAACAGATATGTCGGGGTTATAGGCTTTGAGGTTAACAACTTTTGTCAGATTTACTAGCTGCCATCTAGTTGTTACATAAGGAGTCACATCATAATACCCATTTGAATTGTATTAGCGACTGTGCTGCCATCTCATGTTCATTTACGGCGGACGGGTGGCGATCCTGGCGGTTGTTCTCTTCAAAGTGCTGCCGATTTTAACGTAGCGAGGAGTTATCTGTTACATATAATATGATCTAGGGTTGTTGGTATGTTATTGTATGTTTATATATTTCGTATTGTTCTAAGATGTTTAACTGTGAACTTTTTGGTGTGATGTGTAAAATTTCCATATCTGTTTCTATATTATTGTAGTCAAGATTATTGTTGATAATGTGGTCTGCATAATTTGATGTGATGTAGGGTTTGGTTATAGCTTTAATATGTTCGTTATATCTTGTGTCAAAGGATCTTCCTGTCTGTCTTATGTAAAAATGTGGATTTTAGTTTGTAAGCTCCAGTTGAATTATATTTATTTGAATATTTAATGTGATTATTTAGATATTTCTGTGTTGTGTTATTTGTTTTGTATGCTATCTTGTATTTTAGTTTTCTGAATGAAGTTGCAATTTTGTGAGTATTGGTATTGTGATATGTTATGTATTTATTCTCACGTGTTTTTTTACTACTCAATAATTCTATAGTTCAGGAACATAAACTATGAAGAGTAATATAATTCAGAGCATGATAAAGAACCTGAAATGTTCTGAAACGCGTAAGATGTATAGTCAGATATTATATGTCATCTTCGTGGTGCTGACTTTTTAAAGAAGTGCTGTTATAGAACGCCCTTTGGTTTCACGTTCCTTTATTGGCAATACTTTGCTCTCAACGCTTGGTTAGTAAAGTGGATTTATCTTTAATGTAGATAATTCCATTCTTCGAAACCTACTTAAGCTTAGTTATTTCTTTGAATAACATTGGAAATAATGTAATACAAGTCTCTTCTTAATTATTTTTGTATTTAAGCCCAGTACGTGAATTGCAGCTTCTTTAACATCTTAATTTGCTTTTCATGAACATCCTCTGAGTTAGGTAAATATTTCAAATTAAAACAGAGGGGGATGAGATAGGAAAAAGGACAAAAGTGAATTAAAGAAGACGGATTGAAGAAAAGTGAAGTAGGTCACAGTTGATGAGAGATCAGAAAAGGAATAAAACGGGTTTAAAGTTCATTCATTACTCGACTTCTATGCGTCTCTGTGCTATCCTCTACCTCTGGTTCCCGATAAGAAAGTTTAAAGAGTTTAAAATGGGTAGACGCGAGAGACTAGAAATTATTTTGTAATGGAAGACTGATGTAGCACCGCTTTATTCCCAGTAACATCGCCTTCTCTGGCTAATGTGAACCATAAAGAAACATGATACACCATGATAGAAAAGCATGTACTTGTATTAAGTTATAGCGCCTTGTCTTCAAATAGAATACTAACAACATCCTTCCATTTTCGCCCTCTCGTGGGTAAAAGAAAACTCATTTCATGAAGCTCTTCAAGCTACTTTAGTGATTTTTGGGATGATCTCTTTTATGTATTAAAAAAACTTTCTCGAGAAAAATAATTAATTCCTTCTTTTTTACAATTTTACTTTCTCGTGTATTACTAACTTACTTATGGCTATTAAAAACACGGAGATTCATTGCCGCCCTCGCCTAAGGTCGCCATCGGTCCCTATCCTGAGCAAGATTAATCCAGTTTCAACTATAATATCCACCTCCTTCAAATTCATCTTAATATTATCCTCCCAGTTACGTCCCGACTTCCCCAAAGGTCTTTTTCCTTTCCAATAGAAAATTTTTTCCAAATTTCTATGACCAACACATTTAAGTCTAGTGGAATAAGTCCATAGCATTTTCGTCCAAGAGCAAATTTCGTCCAGAAATGTTTCAGTCCACAAAAATTTAGTCCAATATACATATTGTCCAATCGTGATTGATAATACCAAATAAAGGAGAACTCAAAAATGGACAGATGTTGCTTGGGAAATGCATACAATAGTTTTACTTAATATTATAAGGTATGGATCCCAAAGTAATTACTTCAAAAAGAAACATACCATAAAGACGGCTACTGTTATTAACTCCACTCTTATAATAATAATCGAACCAGGATATATTGGCGATGTGAAAATCGGTCAACCTGTAATGAAATTACACAGCAACCCGCAGAACCCCGAAGATGGAAATTAAAGAAGGAAATTACACTTTCTAAGAAATAGGTGCAATGAATTCATGATCTTTGTTCTTTTAAATAACTGAAAATAAATCTCATGTTTTATTTCAGTGATCCTTTTTTTGTAATAAACATAGCTACGAAAATTTCAAGTAAATAAATTTGGATTAAATCAAGTAAGAACAAAATACATATAGGACGAAATTTCACATAATACTAAAATGACATGGACGAAAGTTCTGATGCAGGACAAACATATAACTGGACAAACGGAAAATTAGGACCAAATTACAAATGGACGAAAACGTAATGGACTAACATTCTGCTAACCTGTTCTCACATCGGTTTTTTTCTCCTTTTTTTATACACTGATATAACTTTTGCCGTTTCCCATGCTGTTGGTATTTCTTTCGTTATCCAATATTTATTTATTAGATGTTGGAGTCGTAATTCTAGGTGAAGGTGTTCTACATGTAATGAAAAACTTAAGACTGTACGTATTATTGTATACGCGTCATATTTACGTTTACGAACGTTAGCATTAGAGAAGCAGTGGCGATTATACAGCACATATAGCGCTGGAGTGCTTCATTAATGTGCTCCTTGTATAAACTCTTCTTTATGGTACATAATGCTATTATAAAGCCGAGTAACGGTTGATAATGGCTCACGAAGTCACTGCCATGGATATTAGATTATGACCGCAAGCAAAGGGCCAGCAACACGATCCCATCAAAGTACAGAGTCCATGAAATTTTCTGCTACAATTAAGGGAAACGTGAACTCTGTGTGTGCGCGCGCGTTGGTTGCTTAACAATTATTTTACGCTGTAATTAATGTGGTGTCAAAACCGACTCCTCTCTTTAGACGGGAAGCTTCTTTGTGTGCTTAGAAAGTGCTAGAAGAGGAGCTTGGATACAGCGTATATAATCAAGCGATTAAGGTAGTTACCAACATCTTTGAATGCATACAGTAACACCGATCCACTCTTTAGTCCTGTTGGAAGGTAATTTATTCGCTAAATTCGTAGATTCGAATTCAAATTTTTCAAATTTATTTACAATTTACATTTGAAATGAATAATGAATAGATGCCCGAAATGAGCATATGCTCGTGCTCGGGTACAGTCCAGTGGTCTACATAAATTTTACATAATAATGCTGATGATAGAAATAACAATAACAATAATAATATATATTTTATATATTTTGATGTACCGAAGTACATATGATATTTCCATGCAGATATTCTGCGTCATCATATGATGAAAGAGTGATGGAACGGAGAAAATTTCTCTCCGGCGCCGGGATTTGAACCCGGGTTTTCAGCTCTACGTGCTGATGCTTTATCCACTAAGCCACGCCGGACACAACCCCGACGCCGGTTAGAATCGTCTCCGTTCCATCACTCTTTCATCATATGATGACGCAGAATATCTGCATGGAAATATCATATGTACTTCGGTACATCAAAATATATACAGTGTGATATGCGTAATAAATCACTTTGTGATTTAAGACGGCGCCCATACCGTCGGATCCCGGCCAACCAGTCACTCATTCGAGTGCACCTCAACACATGTATGGACTTCGGTCCTGCGTTCATAGACATCTATGACGTAGTGGAGAGGGCGGCCACTAGAGGGAACCCAAGAGATGGAGCTTAATCTGAGACGATTCTAACCGGCGTCGGGGTTGTATCCTGCGTGGCTTAGTGGATAAAGCATCAGCACGTAGAGCTGAAAACCCGGGTTCAAATCCCGGCGCCGGAGAGAAATTTTCTCCGTTCCATCACTCTTTCAACAACAACAACAACAATAATAATAATAATAATAATAATAATAATAATAATAATAATAATAATAGAATAATCGTGACGAAGATGATACAAAGATAGTAATACAAAATAATTCATTAATAATAATAATAATAATAATAATAGGCCTAATAATAATATTAGTGATATAACTAAAATATTTACAACAATAAAATAAATACTAAGACGGATAAAATAAAATATAAAACCACTAGCGAGAGTTAAACAACTTAAATAAGCATATAACAACCGGAAAAAAAAATGCCAAACTCGAAAATCAACAGAAAAGTTCGATGTATCGCAGACGACAGCAACCGCCGTACTGACATTGTGTTATGCATTAATGGTAGTAGTGGGGAGCCGAAAGTCTACGTAACTGCCGTTCTCTTCGAATCTTCTCGTACAATCATGGGAAGTTAATGCTGCAAAAACAAAATGTCTACGAGTCAAACTGTTCATTATTACCAGGATAAATACAAATAATACTGAAATATATTAATCAAGTTTCAGTTATAGATCTCCCCTTTTGTGGAAGAGGTATCATATCAAAACATTTTATGAATGGCGGGGAAAATATAAATTTCAAGAACTCTCTAGCGACAAAGATAGTGACAAGTACAATCAAGTGTATCTGTGCCGATGCTAAGAAATCACTTATTGGAGATATACACTGTTATTAATTAATAAAATGATATATTTATATTTATTACAATGTTCTATCTTATAGGTTACATGCATAAGATAAATGCAATAAAAATTAGTACCTTATAATGCTAGTAACACTTAAAAAAGTAAAGTATGATATCTTGAAATTTTGATATGGTTATTTTTTAGATTATTTAAGGACGTAATTTCAACTACAGTCCCTCGCCATGGCATCGTTGTCTAGGGCATCCTGCCCAGCACTTCCGTTGGTTCAAGTCCTCATGGGAGGATGAAATTTTCTTATGAAATTTCGGCCAGTGTATGGGACCGATGCCCACCCAGCATCGTGATAAACTTGGGAAGCTGCGATAGATAGCGAAATTCTGTTATGAAAACCAGCTATAACGGCTGGGAGAATCATTATACTAACCAGATGATACCTTCATTCTGGTTGAATGATCGTCCGCCTCTGTTTCGACATGTAGACGTGAGGCCATTGGCCTTTTCATTTCAAATATATATATATATATATACATATATATATATATATATATATATATATATATATATATATATATATATATAGTTTTCACTCAGATCTAGCACATGTTTTACACTGCTGCACTTCAAAATAATTCGCAACGAAAAGTGGAAATAATTTTGCAAGTAACAAAATTACTTTTCCAAAATCTGGGGACATACTGGGTTACCTATTTCGTTTATCTCTTTACATTATCAAAGAACCAAAATGAAAAAATCAGATTTCTAGTTCATGGCAATTTTTTTAGATAAAGACCTATCAATATTTAACAAAAATTATTATATGTCATATGCATTTTCTCGATAAATTGAATCGTAGACATTAAATATGAACCAATTCCGCGCAATAGTTTAAAAGGAATCGCTGTACACAGAAGCAGATATAATATGGTATGTCCGAAATCATTTTATTTTTTTGGTATCGCTAATATTGAAAATGTGTATTTTTGCGAAAATCTCAAAGTCATTATTTTACAGACTCGCAATGTTTTCTCTTTATACATATACCGGATGTGACTTGGAACACGCATCATAGGGATTTCAATGCTAAAATTTATATTTTGTTAATTAGCTTCCGTAATTATTATAGAAGAAACTGTCATTGAAGTTTTTTGCAGAGAAAAAAATCTGTATCAATTTATTTTCTCTTATTAATATTTTGATTATGAGTGTGTTTGGAAATAATTAAAATTAAAAAGTAATTATAACCATCTTTAATGACAACTTAATTACAGTAGATCATTAATCATTCTAACCTATCTGATAATATCCCCCCTTTCTTAACTGCAAATGAGCACAAACGCTACTTAGGTATACATTTTTCTGACATTTTGCATATCTGATTCCCTAACCGTTTCTAATGTGTATCATTTTACCTTTTAGGTGTGTTTCCAAATTATATGTAATACGCTTTGTCAAATCTGGCAACCTTTTCATAAGGGAAGCTAAATTTATTATTATTATGACTCATGGATAACTGATATTTGTATTAGAAACAAAATAGTTTAGGGTCCAATCAGTTATGATAAAATTTAAATGGGAAACAAATGAATGCGATATAAATGTGAATTCAATTTTTACAGATTAACACTGAATTACATTATTTCATGGTAAATTAGTAAATCACAGTAAATGTTCAAATTGACCATTTTCTGTTACATAATAACCAAGTCTATTATAAAATTCTCATCTGACATTATCTAGCCGCATGTTTGATATCTTCTTGCATTCTCTAAGTGCAGTGTTTCCGGTGTAATAATTTGAATTTTTTCTTTCATGGAATATATTTTCTCAGATTAACAAATGAACCATAAACAACAATATGTTTGTTCGTTCAGCAAGTCTGTGATGGTTTGAGAACTGTTTGCAAACTGTCCCAACTTCACCTAATGCGCATGATCGGTTTGAAAACCAATTTCAAACCATCCGTGATTTGAGCTGTACGAACGCATTTCCAAACTGGTTGGAACCACTCCCGTCTAGAGAAGTATTAGAACTTACGTCAGCAGAATCAATTAATTAAAATATTGTGATATTTCAAATTGTTGAGAGAGATTCTCTGCTACATGGCGGGTTACTTGGAAATAATAAATTGCTGTTATTGTACCTAGGATTAATATGTTGAAAATAAGTTTCATTTTAGGACCTGTCTCTTTTATCAGATAATTTCATCAAGTCTAACTCGTCCCCATTGGATATATATGCCATATCGTTATCACTGTAAGTGTTTGAATCAGACATTTGAAAGAACAATTACAGGCCTAAATTAGTCTACTTCTATTTTAAAACACTTTCGGAAAATAATTAGTTACAATTAAACTGGAAACGAATTCAGAATAATAGTGCGTATGTACATAACCTGTATGTCGTTATTTCATCATTGGTGCAAGATCTCTCTTTTATGCACTTATTTATCTACTCTTCTACCATCAATAAAAAAACACGTTTTTAAGTTATTTTCAATCTTCACAGTCTTGGTATTCTGAAGTATAGCTTTAGTTTCAATTGACACAGTCATTGTACAGGGACATCATTTTATTTTTACTAACATTTTTAATATTAACCTGTCTATACCTTTAGAGAACCGGAAACACCGCTTGCTCCTCCCTCCAAGACTGGAGTTCGATGATACTGGCGTAAAACACAAATCACTCTACTAGGTACTTATAGGATGGAAGAAAAGTAGTTCAGCCATTTACGTAAACTAGGAAATATCGCGATTTTGAGTTTGATAATTTTCATTAGGTTTTTCTTTAATCAAAGTACAGTACTGTATTAAGAATAAGTATTTTTACTCACGAAGTGAGTTATCCATGCGAACGTATTAATTATGCAGTGTATATTATACTGTCTACAGCTCATTAGCGTACAATATAGAGAAAGAAGTTAAATTGAAAAATAATCATAATATGAATATTTAAACACAATTTTGAAAATGGTGGCCGTTCATTTCGATACAGGCTTCAGTTCTTTTGTGCATATTATCGCACTATAGACTATTGCATCTAATTCCAATTGCCAGTTTCGTCCTTCGTACTAGTAACTCATGTTGAAATAATTCTGTACCTACTCTATGTACTGTGAATTCAATCTTCACTTCTGCCCGACCCGAAAATATAAAATTACTTAGACATGCTATCTACTGTCCGTCCAAGTGGTTATGCCGCAGGATTGTAGAAAGGGAGGAAATCACGTGACAGTTAATTACTTAACGAGGCCCTTTTATTTAAGTTAAATTATACAGCTGTATAATATTACGTAAACGTCCAAATCCTAAGAGAAATTAATGTTTTCAGAAAACAGCTAAGACAGCCCAGCTTTTACAGAGGGGCGAGGAGAAGCAGGTGGAGGAAATCGGGATGCGACGTAGGCAAACGGACAGTACCTGTGCGAAAACATGATTCAATATTGAAAGCTCTATCGTCACTGGAAAACGCGAACATATTTCTGGAACGTACTATACTCAGTAACTCAGTACTGCTTACTATCTGCGGTCTTGGTTCTGTGTGGAGTTGGAACTTCCTTAGTAGAAGGGGTGGGAGTGAAATACATTCAAAAACTCAGATACAATAAAAATTGAAGTAAAATAAAATGATATCCCTGTACATACATAAGCACTTACACGGTATTCTGAAGCATAGCATTAATCTTTATCAAGAGCATACTCATAACCACAAACCGCGGATTTTGTTTTAAAAGTGAACTAAATTAAAAACATTAACTTCGTCTATACTATGTATTGGTTTTATAAATTAAATAAAAATAGCTTGACATGACGTATCAAGAGAATTAAAAGTTACAGCTATTGGATAAAAAATAATAGTACGCTTATCACTTATGCCGTAAATCTTTAAAATAGTACGCACGCTTATATAATACAGTATTAGGCTACCTTCCTGAAAAATGGCAATTGTACGAAAGCAACAGTACTAAAATACAATTGATTATTTATGTGGGGAATATTCGTATAGGTTATGTTGTAAATAAACATGCAGAAAACAATAGCAAAATTATCTTGATGTGCATGCGTTATCTATGATTTGAGATTGGTTTGCACTTGATTCGCAAATCAATTCTGACTGCCAGGAATCGATTTGAGATCAATTTGGCATGCTGTACGAACGTGTGACTATTAGTCAGAAACAGTTTGAAATTTGCGCTGTGTGAAGAGTAAAGTCTATGTGCGCATGACCGGAACTGTTCAAAGCAATTTGGAATTGCTGTGCGAACAAACCTAATATCTCTGCATTCAAGTGTTTTTACTAATCCATGTCAAACTATGATTAGCATACATTAAAAATTAGTGCCGTCTCTGTGGGGGAGTATTTTTTATTATTTTTTTAGATTTTGATCTCCAGCCAAAAATTGTTTTAAAGGTGTGATTGGATGCAGAATATTTTTCTCCACAAAAAAAAAACTTTAGTGACATTTTATTCTATAATAAATAGGAGAGCTAATATAACAAAATATAAATTTTAGCACAGAAATGCCTATGGTGCGTGTTCCACGGCATCACACTGTATAGGTACTTCGTAATATAGCGAAGCAAACATGAATTAAATTATAAAATTAATCTGAATACATACGTGCAATTGAATCAGCTAATAAAATGGAACAGAAAAGTATGCACAATGCGAAGTAAATTTACACAGAATAACACAATAAGGTTGAATAACGATAAAAAGAGAATGAAATAAATCCGCTAGTATCTAATCTAAGGATTAGAAGAAGGAAGAGACCAACGGAAAACGGGCTTATTCAGTCACACACACACCTTCTTCCGTATCGCATTCCTTAAGCACAGTACTGGAACTGAAGATAACACACAGAATCCTTGACATTCAGAGTTGAGTAGTGGGGTTACCCGAGAATGCTTTGTGTGCACTTTGTATTTTCCAAGTGTGTAAAGAATGCATATATTTCCAGTTTACTGTATGTACAATGTTGGTTCCCAGAGGAAAATATATTGTGGTTATATTATTTTAGTATTATCTATGGATCAACGGTATCGCAGTAGTCTTCTATCAAATGGCCAGGATTCCATCACCGGTCTGGCCGTGGCGGAATTTGTACTGGCCAAACAGACATCGCATAGTTTTCTCGGGGTACTCCCGTTTCTTTCTTTCATTCCATCTTCTCATTTCATGTTAAACATTAGAGTTGTTGCCACTAGATCACCGAGGACTACCACTTACGTTAAAACTTACTCCGATTTACTACAATTAAAACTTCACTTGGAATTTCTTCATCATCATTATCATTAATTACAAACTTTAGTCGTTTCACGTCTCATGCGGTAGGTCACAAAATATTTGCATGTAGGCCTACTTATTTATTCTGATGTCCTTCCATCTTCTTCTGGGTCTTCTATCCCCCTCTTTTCTACTGGTTTTTACCGTAAAAGTTGCTCGGAAATCTTTTACAACATTCTGTTTACATGTTCACTTCAGTTCACTTTTTTGCTATTAAGTTTTGCACTTAAGTTGAACATTTTTAGCATTTATCTTATTTCAGCAGTTTCAAACTTGTCTGTACGCCTTAAACTCGCAACTGACCTAAAAATCTCATGTTAGAGAGATACAATATTGTATTAGGTAATCTACTAATGTGCCAGTTCGTTTTTGTAGAGGTAGGCTACATGGTTTCGAGAGAGTCACTGCGATGATACGCCACTCGCAGGTCAGAAACAAATACAGGGACATCATTTTATTTTTACTTCAATTTTTATTGTACCTGAATTTTTTAAAGTACTTCACTCCTACCCCTTCTACTAGTAAACTTCCAACTGTTCTCCACATAGAACCAAGGCCGCGTATGCGGTCATAGTAAGCAGTACTGAGTTAGTGAGTAAAGTACATTCCAGAAATATGTTCGCGTTTTCCAGTGACCAAAGAGCTTTCAATATTGAATCATATTTTCGTACAGGTACTGTCGTCCGTTTGCCTACGTCGCTTCTGCTCGCCCCTCTGTAAAGGCTAGAGACTGGCTGTCTTAGCTCTTTTCAGAAAACATTAATTTCTGTTAGGAACTGGACGTGTACGTAATATTATACAACTGTTTAAAATAACTTAAATGAAAGGGCCTCGTTAAGTAATTAACTGTCACGTGATTTTCCCCCTTTCTACGACTCTACTACATAACTACTTGGACGAACAGTAGATAACATGTCTGAGTAATTTTATTTTCTTCGGATCGGGCAGAAGTAAAGATTGAATTTACAGTACGTAAGGTACTCTTTATAGAGTAGGTACAGAATTATTTCAACATGAGTTACTAGTACGAAGGACTAAACTGCTAATTGGAATTAGATGCAATGTTCTATAGTGCGATAATATGCACAAAAGAACTGAAGCCTGTATCGAAACGAACGGCCACTGTTTTCAAAAATGTGTTTAAATATCCATATTATGATTATTTTTCAATTTAACTTCATTCTCTATATTGCACGCTAATGTGCTGTAGACAGTATATTATATACATCCGAATGGATAGCTCAATTCGTGAGTAGAAACACTTATTGTCAATACAGTACTGTATTTTGATTAAACAAAAACCTATCATGAAAATTATCAAACTGAAAAACGCGATATTTCTCAGTTTACGTAAATGGAGGAACTACTTTTCTTCCCTTCTATGCCTAGTAAAGTGATTTGTTTGTATTTTACGCCAGTATCATCGAACTCCAATCGCGGAAGGGGGGTAGCAAACGGTTTTTCCCTTACTCCAAAGGTATAGCCAGGTTAATATTGGAAATGCTAGTAAATATAAAATGATGTCCCTGTACAAATGGAACGGATTTTGACTCCAGTGAGTGAGAGGATGGGGGTTGGGGGAGGTAGGAAGCAAGAGAAATGCATAGCTATCATTGCTAGCCGCAATGTGCTCGCGAGTCACATTTTCGCCACGGCTGATGTAGAGTAACCAAATTTTCTCCAGTTTCACAGTATTACAAAAATAAAAAAAAAATAATTCTGAGGAAAATAATAGTAATAGTAATATTAGTTCAAGAGCCGGAATAATGTATTTTAGAGCCGCATGAGCTCTTCAAAAAATTACCCCGAGATGTAAGGACACACTTGACAGGGATTATACTCATGGTGTGATATGTGTTATGTGTACAATGGTGGGCACGTTGAGGTTTAAGGCTAGTTCAGAATAAACCGGGAACGAGAACCAGAATGAAAACGAGAAGCAGAGGACGTGAATAAGAAAATTTTTGATTCACAATAAACCGAGAACGTAGACAACTATGCATATCGATATGCATGTCAATAACGATATGTAAAGTCGATATTACGCATTCTGGTGTTATTTGTGTATAATTGACCAATGGCGTTCTCTCATGAGTACAAGGCAGCCAACATAAACACAGGTTAACCAACTTCGAAATTTCAACTGAAACATTTCATTAGGTACGGTACTATAAATATGCCCATGCATCTTTATTATCACAACCTATTTTAAGTCTACCATAACGTAAAATAATTAGAGAAGAAACATTTGTAATAGAACAAAAATGAACACAACAGTAGATATTGAATTGAAGCATGAATATGTAGTGTGTAATACAACCAATACAAAAATAAAATATGATTCACTTAATATAGGTGTTCAAAGACGCAGCTATTGAAAGCCACGTATTCTCCTTCATTGTCTCATCTTTATACGAAGCGCGCCGCTTATCGTAAACTTGAGGATTTTCCTCAACACTCAATATTAGAATCTCATCAAATAAAACTTGCTCTATGATGCACAGCACAGAACAAAATAATGCATAGGTTATGTCACGGTCTTCTTGCTACAAAATATACGACGACAAAATAGCTTTTAGATGGCAATAGAATGAATCTAGTGGGCTGTGATCGGAAACGTGAACGCCAAAGTTGAAACTTGGCCAACTCTCCGTTCCCGATCCCGGGCTCCGGCAAGCTTTTCGTTAATTGTGAATGCTCACATTTAAATGTGTACATTTTAACAATTTTATCGTTTTCGTTTTCGTTCCGATTCTCGTTTCCGGTTTACTGTGAACCAGCCTTTAATTTTGTCAAAACTGCCATCGTTCTGGAAAGTATTAAGCCAAACAGATTACTGAAAACTAAATAGAAATCGTTCTCATGTTAGAGTTTTTGTATTATGTCTTCCTAAATGAATCACTCTGTATAATTATAACAATTTTCCGTAGTACTGAACATCACTGCAAGTTTGAATACGATTTAGTATTCAAACGTGACATTCCTTTACCAGTCGTTTCATAAGAACATTAATTTAGAAATAAATTGGATGTCTAGAGACCTTAAAATCACTGTGGAGGTGCACGTGGAATAACAACTTCAAAATAATGTCTCCCTCTCTGTGGAAGAGAGAGAAGGCAAACTCAAACCGATGTCGCGTTACAAGTTCCCCACACTGCTGGCACAGATTCTCGTTTCATCAGATCTGCAAGCCATTACCTTTGTTACAATTAATTAGTCCCACCCACACCAATGGAAGTGAAAGGCTTAGGGGAGGCTTCCACTTGGAATACAAGAGCGCACACATGTTTCACGATTCCTATTGTAGAACTCCCTACCTCAAATATTGATCAAGTTTTGAATCTTGAGAACGGAAATTATTCTAGTCTTCAACTGGTATAGTTCTTACAAAAACCGGTAGGGCTTATTCATAAAACAAGTTTACACATAAGGATAATGCTAACATCAAAGATATGAATATTCCATTAGATGTGACCATTTTAATAGGTCACTGAGTGACTTAAATAGATTCCATATTAAAGACGATGCAACTTGCATTTGTGGGGAGGATTCTCAAGATGTCAAACATGTATTATATGATTGTCCAGTCTTTTGCCGTGAAAGATACGAGCTTGAGTTGTTACTGAACACTTTAAATTATACATTTACCAAACCATTAACCAATATACTTACCAACTCTAAATCATATAATTATTTCATGTCCTTCTTGAATAGAATATTCGTGAAACAGTAACATGTTAAATTATTCCGGGAAAAAATCGTATTTGTTGTAACAAACTATTATGAAACTGTAAGTCTTCAATTTTGCATACTATAATATTGTACTATTGGTTTTAATTTTTATTTTAATTAGGCATTTGATTTCTAATTTTGAGCCATTTCTTGTAATACATCCTTATTGCCAATTCTTGTTACTAAATAATGTATTTAATTCGTAAATTTTAAGTCATCTCTTAGTATAGCTATTTATTGCTTCTGAAATAATATGTTTAATAGCTATTGTGTATATATATATATATATATATATTTCTTCCTGCAACCATTACAGGTTGCCATTGACAAAGAGTACCAGGATACAATAAATATAGAGAAATGCTTTGAGGCTTTATGAAACATATTTTTCTTGTTACAGTAAAAAATAACAAATTGAAATAGATTGAAACACAAAATAATATACGAAGTAATGTCAAAAAGATGTGAATTAAAGACATGGTCCATGTATATAATGGCTGAAGATAGCTATTGATCCTTTGGGTGTTTGTTTTTAAAATAATGTGTTTAATCTGTAACTACAGTTAGTGTATTGATATTAGTATCTCTTTGTTATTACGTATTGCCTTAAAAAGAATGTGTAATTTTAAGTCAATTTTTCGACTATTCCTTTACTGTTTACATTTGTTTTTAAATCTTTTGTAATGTCCCTACTATTATATATCGCCCTTCAAGAACTTCGTTAGTTATAAGTCATTACTTGTGTTATTATTTCAATTATTGTACCTGTTCCTGAATCACGTATGTAACTTGTAACCGTAAATCATTGCTTGTAATATCCTTTTATTACTCTTAACTGTTCCATTGTTCATGAATTAAGTGTTAATTTGAAAGTCAAAGTCAAACTTTGCTATATTAATGTACAATTGATTATCTTTTTAGGTCGTGTATTTACTCTGAAACGGTTAGACATTCTTGTATATCTTTGAATTGATTATTCCTCAAACATCTCATTAATCCTTAACAGGATCCATTCTTTCATTAAGGTGCATTCTTCTACATAATTCATGTGAATTGTAACCTTGACCACAATTTTATATTATAATTTTACTATTGTTTATTGGTTATAAAATATGTATTTAGATGCCAACTATAACCCTAATATACCTCAGGGTGAAATAGAGTTTATTAAATTGCATCATAATAATAATAATAATAATAATAATAATAATAATAATAATAAAGTGACGTAGACTTAATCTTAAAGACGTAAAATTAGATGAGGAGCTTCGTATCAAAGTTAGACAACTCCACATTTGTTCTTTTTTTTTACAGGAGAGGCGAAAACTAGTTCCCTGGAAACCAATGTCACCATTATATGTAAAACGTTTTTAAACATTCTCATGGGTCAGAGGAATAATTTTTCAGTCTCAAAATGTGATTAAAATTAATACTCAGGTCAAAATTTAAGTTTAAGAAGTGGAGTTATCCATGTCTGAAACTAAGTCATGAAGTGATCTGTTTTTGAAGCCAAACGAAGCCATATTTAAAGTGAAATTGTTTACTTTCCAACCTAAGTTTCTTCTAGCTTGGTTTCAAAGCAAATTTACGTAAAACTACTTATTCATCCATAAACTTATTATACAGGGACATAATTATATTTCTACTAACATTTCTAATATTACCCTGACTATACCTTTGGATTAACGATTGAGAACAGTTTGTTAACACTTCCACGACTGGCGTTCGACGATACAGACGTAAAATACAGACAAATCACTTTCCTAGGTATTGGAAGGAAGAAAAGTAGTTCATCCATTTACGTAAACTAGGAAATATCGCGATTTTGAGTTTGATAATTTTCATCAGGTTTTGTTTAATCAAAATACAGTACAGTACTAACAATGAGTGGTTTTTACTCACGAATTGAGCTGTCTATGCGGACGTATTCATTATGCAGTGTATATTATACAGTTTACAGAACATCAGCGTATATATATAGAGAATGAAATTAAATTGAAAAATGATCATAATATGGATATTTAAACGCATTTTTTAAAATGGAGGCCGTTCATTTCGATACAAGCTTCAATTCATTTGTGCATATTATCGCACTATAGACTATTGTACTTAATTCCAATTACCAGTTTCGTCCTTCGTACGAGTAACTCATGTTGAAATAATTCTGTATCTACTCTATAAAAGAGTACCTTACGTACTGTAAATTCAATCTTCACTTCTGCCCGATCCGAAAAGACAAAATTACTCAGACATGCTATCTACTGTCCGTCCAAGTGGTTTTGTCGCAGGGTCGTAGAAAGGGGGGAAATCACGTGACAGTTAATTCCTTAACGATGCCCTTTTATTTAAGTTATTTTAAACGGTTGTATAATATTACGTAGACGTCCAATTAATTCCTGACAGAAATTAATGTTTTCAGAAAAGAGCTAAGACAGCCCAGCTCTTAGCCTTTAGAGAGAAGCGAGCAGAAGCGGGTGGGGGAAACCGAGCTACGACGTAGACAAACGGACGACAGTACCTGTGCGAAAATATGATTCAATATTGAAAGCTCTTTCGTCAGTAGAAATCGCGAACATATTTCTGGAACGTACTATACTCACTAACTCAGTACTGCTTGACTGCATGTACGCGGCCTTGGTTCTGTGTGGAGAACAGTTGGAAGTTTACTAGTAGAGGGGGTGGGAGTGAAGTACATTCAAATCTCAGGTACAATAAAAATTGAAGTAAAAATAAAATGATGTCCCTGTATAAACAGTCAGCCATGTTAGATTCGCGATGTGTGATGGAAAAAGATGGTATGAATGTGGGCTTCTCATTGGCTACTGAAGGAATTGTCCTAATTTGAAACCAGTTGTCTACGTTTTGTTTCTAAAGTGCACAATTAAGTGCTATTTTCGCTCTGTTCTGTCTGTTTTTGAACCTAAATGGTTCCAGAATCGCATTAAGCACACAAAATTCTATAAGAAACAATCATATCTCGAAATCGAAAAAATGGAGTTGTCTAACTTTGATACTATGCCCTTCAGATATAAAGCTTCTATAGTCAAATATCATAGAGAATAACACAGCAGTCACGAGAAAGGAGTGATGTATTAACTGAAGATCCATAAAAAATCAATACAGCATAAAACTTATTGCAGCAGTATATCCCGGCGTCTTTAAAGATAAAAGGAACCGAATGGCGTTGCAAATCTGTTTACAATATTACAATTAGCGCCCAAACTTTATGACGCAGAATGTAAAAAAAAAAAAAAAAAAAAAAAAAAAAAAAAAAAAAAAAAAAAAAAAAAAAATGAAACCAGACCGAGAGTTCCTTTCATGAATAACGTCTGTAATGTGAAAATAATAAAGATAAATATTGAATTATGAATTTAAAGAGAAATAGACATTGCAGTCATAACAGAAAAGAAAAAGAAACAAAAAGGAAGCCAAGACCTAAATAACTATACAATGTTTTATAGAGGGGTTGAAATAACTGAAAGAGCTCAAACAGGAGTAGCAATATTAGTAAGCACAAAATTAAGAAACACAATAACAATATATGAATGGGTAAACCAGAGAATAATGAAAATAAGATGCAAATTACCAAAAGAAAACCTTACACTAATAGGAATCTATGCACCAGAAGAGGGCAGAAAGCAAGATACAATAGAATTCTATCAGCAACTACAAAAAGTAATAGATCAAACAAATAAAAATGATTATCTAATCATAGCAGGTGATGTAAATGCTCGTATTGGGAAAACACCAATCACAAATGTGACAGGAAATAATGGAGAAGAAACATTAAATAATAATGGAAAAAAGGTACTAAATTTCGCATGCTTTAATCAACTGAGAATAACTAATAACTACTTCAAACATAAAGAAATTCATAAATATACGAGAAGTGAGAGAGGATCATGCTCAATAATAGATTACATTATGGTTAACCAAAAAATGAAAAACCTGGTTAGGGACACAAGAGTCTTTAGAGGAAGTGACATTCACAGCGATCATTTTCTACTGATTAGCAAAATAAATATACAAAAGAAATGGTGCAGAAACTGCAAAAAAAAAAAAAAATAAAGAAGAGGAAAAACAAGAAATCTATAGAATAAAGTTACTAGAAGAAGAATCCATACAAGACCTATATAAAAGAAGGTTAAGAGACTATACAAATGCAGAAGAGCCAAAAGAAGAAATTGAAGAAGAATGGCAATGTATTAGAGGACTCTTACATAAAACAGCAAAAGAAGTTTTAGGGACAAAGAAAGTAGGAGGGAGGAAAAAAGGCTTAAAAAAATTGGATCCCGAAATTCAGAAATTAGTGAGTGAAAAAAAGAGGCTTATCTAAAATATCTTAATAACAAGAATGATCAGAATAAAATAGAATATAATAGAGCAAGAGCATTAGTAAAAAGATATACTAGGAAACTAAATAGAGAACATTGGGAAAACTACATAGCAGAAATGGAACACAATTTACATGGAAGACAGGACAAAGTATATAAATTTATAAGAAGCCTTAATTCCCAAGAAAAAGATAAAACAAATCTGATAATTATACAAGATATAGAATTAGAAAATTATTATAAGAAATTATGGACTGATAAAGAAAATGAAGAAGAAACTATAGGAAGAAACAAACAGTACATAGAAGTAGATGACTTAGAAATGCAAGAGATGTTAGAAGCACTAAAGAAAAGTAGGAATAATAAAGCATGTGGAATAGACAATATAAATATAGAATTATTAAAATATGCCCCCAGAAATTTTCAAGAAAGGCTATTAAATTTTTATAACAAATGTTGGAAACAAAAGACTACGCCAGAAGAATGGAAAATAGGGAAGATAATATCGATATTTAAAAAAGGAGATAAAACAAACCCAGAAAATTATAGGGGAATAAGCTTACTATGTACAACATATAAAGTATATGCAAAAATAATAAGCCAAAGACTATCAAATATAGTCGACATAATAATATCAGAAGAGCAGACAGGTTTTAGGAAAGGGAGAAGCTGCATAGATAACGTTTTTACCTTAAAGCAAATAATTGAGAAAAGAAGGGAATTCAACTTAGAAACTCATATCCTTTTCATAGATTATAAGAAGGCTTTTGACAAAGTGTCTAGACCAAAATTGTGGAATATATTAAATGAAAAGGAAATCCCATTACATTTGATAGAAGTGATTAAAGATATGTACGGAAAAACAAAAATAAAAATAAACCAAAGAGAACCTATAAGAATAACAGGAGGAGTTAGACAAGGTTGTCCATTATCAACCACTCTTTTTAATATATATCTAGACGACATGATAAGATCATGGAAACAAATAACAATAGGAGGAATTAATTTAGGAAATATGATAATAAAAACGTTAGCCTTCGCAGATGATCAGATTTTAATAGCAAAAACAGAGGATGAAATGCAGAGAATGCTATATAAATTAAACGAAATATAAAAAAAATACAACATGGAAATATCATCAGGAAAAACAAAGGCAATGGCTTTCAAGGGCTCTTATCCAGTTCGGACAAAGATAATTTTAGAAAATAAAGCAATAGAACAAGTCTCAAAATTTAATTTCCTAGGTTGCGAAATAACATACACAACAGAAACAGATATAAATAACAAGTTAAACAAGTTTAACTATATAACAGGAACACTGAAAAGAACCTTGAAAAATAAAGCCAGAAAAGACTCTCTAATGAAATTATATAAGACGATGGCAGTTCCTACAATTACTTATGGATCCGAAACATGGACAATGACGGCACAACATATAGCTAGAATACAAGCTGCTGAAATGAAATTCCTCAGGCCAATAGCGGGATATCAAAGAACAGACAAAAAATACAATACAGAAATAAGACAACAACTAAAAGTAGAGGAACTAAATACAACAATAGTGAAACATAGAACAAAATGGGAAAACCACCTAACAAGGATGACGAACAATAGAATACCAAAAGCAGCATACAATTACTCACCACGAGGAAAAAGAAACTTAGGAAGACCTAAGAAAAGATGGAGGCAGCAACAATTTGGAGCCGGAACAGGCTAATGGAAGGCCTAAACCGTGACGTAGAAGAAGAAGATGAATTTAAATAAAGTTATAATTTGGCATCAAATTACATAAAACTTCTTTCACTGATACCCAATCCCAATATACAAAGCTGTTGAATGGTTCGTATTTTTATTAGATATGTATGGTTGATGTCCCGCGCCGTAGCGTCGTGGTCTAATCGCGTTAAGGAATGCGCACTGTTTCGAATCCTCATGTAGGAAGGCTTTTTTCTCATGAAATTTCGACCAATGTGTGGGACCTGTACCACCCAGCATCGTGATGAATTTGGGGAATTACGCTGGGTGGCTAAATCCTGTCAAGAAAGCCAGCTGTAACGGCTGGTGGATCATCGTGTTAACCACATGATGCATCAGTTCTGATTGTAAGTTCTTTCACCTTTACTGAGGCATGTGGTCATGAGGCCAGCAATCAGTTGGTCAGCCTGGGCCCTTAAAGGGCTGTCGCGCCACGGATATATGGTCGATGTCAATTCACTTCCCTCAGTAGTTGTCATAGAAAAAGTGACAGAGAATTTGAAGAACTCCCTATGATTTTGTGTACAGCTCATACATTTTGTCAAGACACTCGCGATGGGCAGTAGGGGAACAACGTTTCCTGTGGAGGGGGTAGGAGTAGAAGGGAAGGTCGGGCGTGTGTGTACCGAGTTCAAGGTAAAGGCTAACCCATTATCCTATAATTCGTAAGTAAACTCATCCGATCTAGTGCTCAGCTCTGTAGGAAGAGTGGGGGCGTGTCTGGACATAATGCATGAGCTGTAACGTCCACAACAGGAATTAGGGTAATGGAATTAGGATAAATAAATATAATCTGTTATAATATTAAAATGTAGATGTACAATAAACTGAATGAAATAAGCTATGTCTAACAGTAAATCCTCCAATAATGCATTAAAACAGAATACACATTAGGAGGACAATCAAAGAACTGTTTCCTAGTTAAAGAGATGTAGCGAATCGATACCCCCTCCCCGGTCCCCCTTCAAGCTTGCGAGTCAAAGTCGTAGCCGTGCTTTTAGAGGCTTTTTTTCCGTAAGCCTCGCTACTCGCACTGCTCTCTCCATACTGGAATGACTGCCAACAGTGAAATTAATATACCTATTGAACGATCGGAGTGCAACGAAGTGTTACAACATATCGTTATTACGAACTTATAGGACTGCTGTTAGCAGGAATAATAACTCATACTTTTTGGGCAGGTTAAGCCTCAAAACTTTAGAGCTTCGTCACTGACCATTAAACGATGCATCGCACTATCTCTTCGTTCTCACTAGCGGAGATAAACGGTTATATGAAATTTCGGAAACATATCTTGGTAGGGGGAACATTTTGTAATAACATCGGCCATCCTTTTCACAGAACATAAGCTATATCAAACCGTTATTAATACTTTCCGCTCGTATGCATTTAAATGTCCCCTCACTCGTGTACCGGAGGCATTTCAACATCTGTTGTACTACGTAATAGCATTAATCCCGCCCCGTTCAATGGAGAATGCATCAAGTTTAATATTACTCTGGTCGAGTTTAAGTGTTAATATTGCTATATATTGGAAGTTCACGATTTTCATAGAGTATTGAACTGGGAACTGATGTTGTTTGTGCTCAACACAATTTGTCAGAGATGTATTAATATCAATAAACTTTCCATTTAAATTACGTAATTTTATATAAAATGAAATTATGGTCAGATAGTCGCTCGAGGATGTGAAATTAATTATACAAAGACTTAAAAATAGACATGAGAATTATAGTTTTTATATCTAGTTAAAAAGCACACTTTTTCTATAGTATCAGACACTGATGATCTAATAATCGAAGTTGGTATAGCTCTGGCCTTCTATGCTGAAGGTTGCGGGTTCGATCCCGGGCCAGGTCGATGGCATTTAAATGTGCTTAAATGCGACAGGCTCACGTCAGTAGATTTACTGGCATGTAAAAGAACTCCTGCGGGACAAAATTCCGGCACATCCGGCGACGCTGATATAGCCTCTGCAGTTGCGAGCGTTGTTAAATAAAACATAACATTTAACATCTAATAATTGAGAAAGAATATAAGTATATAGGCTGAAGAGGTATTTGTATTTGTTTTGCTAATAATTGTAACATAAACTATAATATAAAGAGATAAAACTTTAGTTCACCCCTGAAGAGTAGAACTCGTGCTCAGGGGCGGATTCCTGAATTTAAATTAAGAAGTAGCCTATACAATACAATTTGCCTTATGTCTACTATAGAATAAGAATATATTATAAATCTAAATTCACAATTTTTCATTGTTTATAAAATCCATACATAACTTTTTAAATTTAATACTAGAACTATTAGAATTGACACGATTAGGATATTTAAATATAAATTTGTTATATATACTTGGGACTAAATTACTACTATGATTAAATACTGCAGCAGTGTTGCATTTTGGTTCAAACAATCTTAAAGAATTCATACCTTTTCTTTCATAACTATGAGAAAACAATTAAAAACTATTTCGACTTTTATGTATGAATTTTATTAATACAATATAATAAATTTGTCTTATTTTAAGAACATTAAAGTCTAAAAACAAATTTTGAGATGGAAAATCAATAGGTTCATGAAGACATATTTTAATTATTTTCTCCTACAATAAATAAAGTGGATTAAAATTGGTTTTAAATAAGCTATCCCATTCTATAATTCCATACATAATTACCGATTGAAATAAAGTTAAGTATATTGTGGATAATAAATTTATTGACAAGTAATTCCTCAATAAAACAAAAAAATATATATTTTACGTAATTTATTGCAAAGGTAATTAATGTATAGGCTACAGAAAAGAAGTAATGAACCAAATAAAATGATAAAAAAGAGGGAGGATTTTAAATAGAAAAGTATTCTCTGGAAAAATATCAGTGCTATATAATTCATTTTGTAAAGGAAGACAATAAAGGAAAATGAAGACTGAAACACTATAATTTTATAACAGAAACATATTATATTCACTGTTCCATGAAGAATGTAAGATTTAATTTCGTAATAAAATCAAATATTATTGGAAACATTACTGATATATTAATTTCAGCAGTCTATAAAGTGTGCTTATACTACGGTTCATAGTAGAACACTGTTTCAGACAGTGTCCTCCGTGACTATTCTGGCACACTCTCCCTCTTTGGGCAACATTTTAAATTATCTCGCCACACAGTTCTGACTTAATTTCGCCAAGACACCTCGAATCTCCTCCTTGAGCTCAGAATTGTTCGTGAATAAAATTGTTGACATGAAAACGAAATTTCACAAATCCCCAAAGAAAGCACTCCCAGAGTGTCAAAATCACAACACCGCGGCGGCCAGTTCTGGTCGCCTTTTCGTGAGAAGAAACTGGCAGGAAATTTTTCTCTCAACAAATCAGCTGTATCGCGCGCAGTGTGGTTGGTTGCGCGTCCTTCTGGAACCATACCATACACTTGGGACCACAAAAACTCTACAGAATGATTTATTGTCCAAAATCGATTCCTTTCTCCTCAAATCTCTTAATCAATCGTTTGATTAGGCGCATTTCGTCGACCGAAAATTTCACAAAGTCTTCGAATTCTCTCTGCATAACATCTCCGTATCTGTAATTGTAATGAGTTTTCACAATAAAACCGCGTTGTTCCTTCGTGTAGCGCCCCGTAACATTCGTAGAAGGAACTCTATTATCCTTCCTTCATGTATGTTTTGACAATAACAATGCTCCGTAACAACTAATCGCAATAAAAATAGATAAATGTTCTATTGTTAACAAAAGAGTACAATTTAGAAATTTCTATACACAAAACAAAAACCATGGCCTTTATTTGATAAAAATTCTATAAGAACTAAAATAGTTATCAATAACTCTGAAGTAGAGCAAGTAAATGCTTTTACTTAGCTTGGCTGTATTCTCTCCTATATTCATTCTCGAGATATAGATAATAAATTAGCCAAATTTCAACAGCTGCTAAGAACAATTAGAAATACACTGTTTAAGAAGGTCCGGTAAGACACAATTTTGAAATTCTACAAAACAATGGCCATTCCAACTTTGCTATATGGATCAGAAACTTGGACTCTAACAACTAGTCAACTGAAAAGAATAGAAGCAGCTGAGATGAGATTACTAAGAACCGCTAGCAGGCTACACTCTCTATGACCATAAATATAATGAAGACATCCGACAAGAACTAAATATCGCAGCCATTACAGAGACAATCCACAAGTATCGGAGCAACTGGCATGAGCATGTTCTACGGATGCCAAATGATAGACTACCCAGGAGATTATTAAATTACAGACCCCTTGGATATCGAGATCGTGGACGCCCGAAGAAGCGATGGAGAGACCAGCTTTTCACCTGAGACGAAACAGGCCAAATGGCCTAAACCCTGATAGCTATTGATGATGATGATGATGATGATGAAGATGACTTTTTTTTACTTCTAAAGGCGTCTCCCCTTTTATGGGGTTGCCTCCTACTGCCATCCTCCAAAGTCTTCTGTCCTGCCAGTCGCCTTCTTTCAAATTCCGCTCCTGCATTACCCTGGCCACTCCACCTCTCCAGGTGCTGCGAGGTTTTTGCATTTTCTTCCTCCCATATGGAGACCATGACAGGATCTGAATTATTTATTGTTTTTATTTTTATTACGAAATTAAATCTTGTATTCTCTCTGCGACATTCTATATAATAACTATGTAACCAATTGTATTCAATTAGAATTAGAGTCTCAATTAGAATTATTATTATTATTTATCTAAAATCTGAAGTATGGGTTCTCATGAATTAAAAGAAGTAGTGGATACAGAAATTGCCTTCCCGGTAAGGTAGGCAGCTAATCTAAATTCGATAGTCCAGAATGAGAAAATATGTTGAATTATTGTGGAATGTGTGAAGGATGTCGCAAAACTGAAGTTTATTTGTGGAGCTTTATAAATAAACTAATGAACAAAATAAATTTCAGAAAAAATAATTGAATGGATTCCTCGAGATGCATATAAATGGCCCATTCGTAAAATTTTGGCTAGCCAGGTTGAATGTAAGCCCTAAGATTGGAAGTTGGATAAAGACAGAATAAATATATTTTGACGTTTCTGGAGTCAGAAGACAAAATATTTCGTTATGGATAGGATAAACTTACTGGTAAAGAATAAAACATTTTACATTCGAATCTGGTGACCCATATCTAATGAATTTATTTTAAAAAAAATAAGGATTCGTATTCAAAACGGTAACTTTCCTTCGTGCTTGATCTCTTTTAACTCAAGGATTGCCTAACAAAAACCCTTCCACAACATATATGGAAACCCATTGAAAGTTCGTACACGCGTAAATTCTCTACAAGAAAATGACCTATACAAACTACTAAGGCAAGTAAATGGGTTTAAAATATGGCGCAAAATATTCTCTTCTATTGATTCGCGCAGTCGTCGCTGCGTGCTTCGGACTATTGATATGGAATGAGGGTTGAGTCGAATCTTCAAGGGGGAAAAAAAATTTCTCACGAAATTGGCTTTCACATGTTGAAAGGATGGAGATATACAGATCCCCAAAAATTGTACAGAGTAATCATTTTATTTTTACTAACATTTGTAATATTAACCTGGCTATACCTTTTGATTAAGAGTTAAGAACCGGAAACAGCGTTTGCTACCTCTTTCTACGATTGGAGTTCGATGCTACTGGCGTAAAATACAAACAAATCACTTTACTAGGTATAGGAGGGAAGAAAAGTAGTTCATCCATTTACGTAAACTAGGAAATATCGCGATTTTGAGTTTGATAATTTTCATTCGGTTTTTCTTTAATCAGAATACAGTACAGTGTTAACAATGAGTGTTTTTACTGACGAACTGAGCTTTCCATTCGGACGTATTCATTATGCGGTGTATATTATACTGTCTACAGCACATTAACGTACACCACAGAGAATGAAGTTAAATTGAAAAATAATCATAATATGGATATTTAAACACATTTTTTTAAAATGGTGGCCGATCATTTCGATACAGGCTTCAGTTCTTTTGTGCATATTATCGCACTATACGCTATTGTACGTAATTCCAATTACCAGGTTCGTACTTCGTATCAGTAACTCATGTTGAAATAATTCTGTACCTTCTCTATAAAAGAGACCTTACGTACTGTAAATTCAATCTTCACTTCTGTCCGATCCGAAAAGATAAAATTACTCAGACATGCTATTTACTATCCGTCCAAGTGGTTACGTCGCAGCGTCGTAGAAAGGGGGGAAATCACGTGACAGTTAATTACTTAACGAGGCCTTTTTATTTAAGTTATTTTAAACAATTGTATGGGTATAATATTACGTAGACGTCCAATTCCTAACAGAAATTAATGTTCTCAGAAAAGAGCTAAGACAGTCCAGCCACTAGCATTTACAGGGAGGCGAATGGAAGCAGGTGGGGGAAGCCGGGATGCAAAATAGGCAAATGGAAAAAGATACAATATTGAAAGCGCTTTCGTCACTGGAAAACGAGAACATATTTTGGAACGTACTGTTTACTATGACCGAAAGGTTACTATGCGGTCTTGGATCTGTGTGGAGGACGGTTGAACTTCACTAGTAGAAGGGATGGGAGTGAAATAGATTAAAAACTCAGGTACAATAAAAATTGAAGTAAAAATAAAATGATCTCCCTTTATTAATAGGGCCAATCCGTGAAGAAGATGAGGATGATGTTGATTAAACTGCCTATTGAAGGATATACTGGAAGGAATGTTGAAAGAGAAAAAATGTTCGGGACAGAAGAAAATTCAGATGATAAACAACATTAAGATAATTAATAATTATATTTTATTTAACGACGCTCGCAACTGCCGAGCTGTGTTATATTTTGCTGTGTAGGTCTAGCTCAGCGCCAGCAAAGATTTTTAGCCGCTGGAACCTCAATCGTTTCCAAACGGATCTGAGAGAGGGAAATTCTGTTGCCTACTGCGAGAAGTGGCGAAGTGCTTTCAGAATGAGAAGGCAATATAAAGCGGAGCTAGTTCAAGCCGGTCTATGTCGACTAGTCACTGATAAAGCGGTGTTGACTAGTTAAATCGTCACGAAGTCTCGCCTCTCACTGATGCTAAGCGTAGATATAACCGTACTTTCTTTCTTGTGCGCAAAATATTTTATAGCTAGAGATAAATTATTTTAAGGTGCGTCATTCGAAAGAGAAAGATTCTGAAGCGGACAGTATAAGAATGACAAACGCATGTTATCGCTTTAAAACTAAACAGAGATATCTAGCGTACAACAAACATGTTTTGCTGAGAAGTCCCTCCCTGTAAACGAAGATAAATTCCGTTTCTTTCCAAATTCAGAAGTTGAATGTTTTCTGTTGTGTGATGTGCAACTTACCGTAACAATGTCTCCTGAAGAGATTGCTAGCGGCTCTGGTGTTGCGTTTCCTTATACGCAAGAAGAAAGTTATACACTCGCAGGTGAGGAGTATGGTATTTTCTCTATATAATTTTTCAAGGGACTTGCTAATGACGCAGTACGTGCACCTGCCAAATTTTCACAAACACAGAATATGACTGCATAGACATGTGGTGTAGGAGTGCATACGGTATCTCGTATTCTCGAGTAGGGCAAAGAGTCAGGTTTTTGATATCAGTAAACCATGTCCGCTGCTAAGTGGTAAAACTCAGCGAATTTTAATTATATTTATGACGTGATATTTGTGTGAATCTCGATATTCTGACTTGAGCGTCGTGGAAAATGCCTTGTACATGTGAATTGGGAACTTGGAAAGTAAAAAGTAAGCTGTGAATAACCACAGGTATGATTTTCACTTTTCATAGTAATAAATTATACAGAGTATTTCAAGAAATACGTGCGGGATATTAAGTTGATATTGTAAACATAATCATTCTCTTTTAGCGATGACTTATTACGAAACGGTTTAACAAGCTTACTCAAGAACGTCAGAAAACATGATACGATAAGGCAATTTAATTATGTTTCACGTCTTTTAAAATAAATACAGACGTACTAGGAACAAAAAGATCTTATAATTACAAAATTCAATCTGTATGTTAAAATTATTACGTTACGTATATTACACTTGTCGACCTGGTTGGCGAGTTGGTATAGCGCTGGCCTTCTATGCCCAAGGTTGCGTGTTCGATCCTGGGGCAGATCGATGGCATTTAAGTGTGCTTAAATGCGACAGGCTCATGTCAGTAGATTTACTGGCATGTAAAAGAACTCCCGCGGGACAAAATTCCGACACATCCGGCGACGCTGATATAACCTCTGCAGTTGCGAGCGTCGTTAAATAAACCATAACATTTAACATTTATATTACACTTTGTATATTTTTAACATAAAATTTTTACCTTCAATATTTTAATATGATATGATTGGATTAGCCTACTTACTTACTTACTTACTGGCTATTAAGGAACCCGGAAGTTCATTGCCGCCCTCACATAAGCCCGCCATTGGTCCCTATCCTGAGCAAAATTAATCCAGCCAGAAACAAATAATAATAATAATAATAATAATAATAATAATAATAATAATAATAATAATTTTAATAATAATAATAATAATAATAATAATAATAATTCTTTATTTATACTGGCAGAGTTAAGGCCATAGGGCTTTCTCTTACACTCTAGCAGATCGCAAAGTATACAAGCAGTTAAAACTTAACAAAAAGTTAAAGAACAGAATACTAACATATAAAAATAAAAAAAAAAATAATAATAATAATAATAATAATAATAATAATAATAATTCTTTATTTATACTGGCAGAGTTAAGGCCATAGGGCCTTCTCTTACACTCTACCAGATCACAAAGTATACAAGCAGTTAAAACTTAACAAAAAGTTAAAGAACAGAAAACTAACATATAAATAATAATAATAATAATAATAATAATAATAATAATAATAATAATAACAATAATTCTTTATTTATACTGGCAGAGTTAAGGCCATAGGGCCTTCTCTTACACTCTACCAGATCACAAAGTATACAAGCATTTAAAACTTAACAAAAGTTAAAGAACAGAATACTAACATATAAAAAAAAATAATAATGTCATAATAAAATCGACACTAAACAACATGAAAGTAATACAATAATAGAAAAAAGGAAGTAAAATACATTGGAATATGGTAAAAGCAATTCATTTAGTACAAATGGTTAATATGGAAAACGTAAGGTAGAATATAACAAAATGGAATGTAATAAAATAATAATAAAAATAAATAAATACGAATATCAAATAAAATTCACAGTAAAAAGGCTATGATAATAAATTCATCGGCTGATAAAGAGAAGCTGATACAATTTTACTAATATTTAAAGAACACTAATAAAAAATGTATACAGTCATAGAAGTACAAGTTGAGTAAATTAATGCAAACATACTAAATAATAATTACAAAATAATATAAGGCTAGAAGTTACACTCAATGAATATGCAAGCGGTAAGTGAACCAATATTACAAATTACAAGAATAACAAATTCAAAGTAAATTATAACTATACAACAGTGAGGAAAATTATATATATATATATATATATATATATATATATATATATTACACACACACACACACACACACACACACAAAGGAGAATTAAACATGAATACTGGTCACGTGTTTAAACAATTTTCTTTTAAATTGCAATATTATTCGAGGGAGCTGGGTAGGGAGTTGGAGAAACGAATTGCTGATACTGTGAAAGAGGAAGAATAGTGACCTGTTTTATGGCTAGGCATAGATAATAAAGAGTCATTTATAGAACGAGTACCCAGGCTGTGATAAGAGGACAAGAAATTTAAACGCACAGAGAGATAGTTAGGCGAAGAAGTATTGACGATGTGATATAGAAAATTAGTGAATGGATATATCTTCGTTCCTGTAATCTTACCCATTGGAGCGTTTCAAGGGAAGGTGTAATGTGGTCGTATTTGCGGATGTTGCAAATGAAACGTATGCAGGCATTATGAACGCGCTGCAATCTTTGGGCTAAGTTAGAATTTAAATCTGTTAGTAGAATGTCGCATTAGTCAAAATGTGGCAGCACCAATGTTGTTATTGTCATAAAAATTATGGACAATTTGTATATCATTCGTTAATGGTGGTGCTGTTACATTTTTGCTTTCAGGAATCCACCATTAACTACATTTTATTATTAATAACTATTACTCTACAGAGTAAACCGTAAGGTCATTAATTTTAGGGGGTTATTCTTCGAGATATTTCAAACATAAAAGGCTAAGATATCTTATTTAAGCTTCCCTTAACAGTAGGCCTATCCACTCGTGCAAGACACTTTTAAGACTTTATCGATTTGAAAATTTTCAAATATTTCTTTATGAGAATATAGGTTATGCTAAATTCGTCTTGTGAAACAATTGACTTATTTTACGCAGACAGATAAAAGGTGCGAATGTGCAATATTTTTACACATGCTACGTGAGCGGAAGTATTTGAGGTAAATAATATTGCAGTTGAGAGAAATTGGAGAGAAAAAAAACGTTATTCCGAGAGAAATCGGTGAGAAAAAACGTTATTTCAGACGGAGAACACTGGGCCCCAGCGTTTTGTTGTCTCCACATGTGACGCTTGATTTATGTAATATGTTAAACCAACTGGTGATGTGCCGCTCGCACAAAGAATTATGGAACATATTTTTGTCGACGCAACGCGAAATTTTGTGAAACGAGCTCGAAACCTGCTAGATATGCAGTGACAAAACCATTTTGTTTTATTATTTGCACATATTTCTGCGAATGTAAGAGTAAAACTGGTATATTTTTCACTGTGGGCGTGTAACAATCTAGGCTGTAACCAAGATACAGTGAAGTTCGCCTACACCGGTGATGTCAGAGCATGAATGACCTTGATTATTCTCGTGCTACGTGGCTGGATGTATTGTTGTAGGTATACAGTAGGTAGCAGCCTAGATCATTATATATAACAGATAGCTTATCCCTATGTTAAAATCGGTAGCACTTTGAAGAGAACAGCCGCCAGGATCACCACCCGTCCACCGTAAACGAACACGAGATGGCAATACAGTCGCTAATGCAATTAAAATGGGAGTTATGACGTAACTCCTTATGTAACAACTAGATGGCAGCATAGTAAACTGACGAAAGTTATCGTCAAAGCCTATAAGGTCGAGCAATCTGAGTATATATTATGATCTAGGGTAGCAGTAACCAAAACACAAAAGTGAACAGAAAGAATATTATTTACCCGATCGAAATGCAAGAACTCTTTACAGTTTTGTTTACACATTTGTAATAAATGGAATAAAATTATTTCACATCGTAAGAAATTATACACACATTCATCCATTCATAGTTTTCTATCCAAGGGCAGGTCTTTCACTGCAACCCCAGCAATCTCCAATCTTCCCTATTTTCCATATTCGTCAGTCTCCGCATATGATCCATATAACTTAAAGTGTTCTACCATCTGATATCATCTTCTGTCCCGAACTTTTCTCCCGTTCACCATTCCTTCCAGTACATCGTTCAGTAGGTAGTTTCTCCTCACCCAATTTCTTTTTCTCTTCCTAATCAGTTCCAGCATATTATAATATGATTTTAAATAACCAACCAAAATATAATATTGAATAAATAACTTAAAAATAACTGTGTCCACTATACAACTTCCGAAACTACTGGAGTGCTTCATCACTGTCATTACAATGATAAATACTGCTGTGCGAAAATAAGCCATTTAAGATTAATTTTCACCAGATTTCTTCTTCGATTTTCGCCTCACACTAGCCTTGTTATGTCTAGTAAAATATTATATGAATGAATAAGTTAAAGCATAGTACGAATGTTATCACCGGATAACTTGGCCCTTAATTTTGGCTTTGTTACACAAATTAAAATAATTGTTCGCATCTGTAGGCCTACTGATGGAAATCGTAATAATTGCACTGCAATTTCATGAATCTCCGGATGCAGTTCAAGGTTTCAGGAATTATAAAAGCAAAGAATATATTCGTCAGTATACTCTTCAATAATACAGTAAGTCATAGATCAATACATTATTTATAGCTGCTACTCTGTAAGTAAATTTTCTGGATTTTCAGAACCTATTGTAAACCAAATAATTTGTGAACTTATGATTAATAGCTGTGTAACACAAATATTGCACTTGTTGAACACAAATAAAGAAAATAAGAGGTAAATATTATGGTAAATTAATTCTTAGATTTCACTACGAAAACAGAGGAAGAGAGTCGTCTAATGACAAGATGTGAAACGATGCTTCAAGTTTATGTAGCGCTGTACTGCACCCTCCAGGTACGTTCATTAGCGAAACTTGTTCCTTTTGACACGTTCTATCACTACTCAAAGTTTGTAACAAACTCACCCAAACATTCTGACATTAAGGATATTTACTGGCGCATACAAAAGCATCTCTTTAACCAGTAGCCTGTAATGTCTTATGGACATGTTTTAGGCACTCAGTATCCGTGTTTACAACAGAATATTGCCTCGGTTTTCAAATACTTTATGATTCGACCAGGATTCTAGTACATTTGCCACTTCTGCCTACTGAAAAGTAGCCTAAATCTTTGCATAAAAATGTATTTTCTTTCAATCTATTTCCCTAATGATTGACTTATTGGTATGAAAGTTTAAGCCCTAAATTTTTGTCTACATATAATAATCATAATCACCATCAGCTTCATGGTTCGGCTTGGTGGTTTGTTCCATCTCCAGTTTTCAGTTTAACAGTGTGATCCCAAATCTCGCTCAGTTCATTTGGACATGTTTATGATACATACATGTATATGATTATGTTTGAGACCTTTATCATTGTATTTTAAGCTGGTGTTCTTCAATACTAACGCCAGTACTTGTTTAAAAGTTTGTGTTATTGTGCATGTCACTTGAAAATTCGCTCAATCCATAGACCGGTGAATAAAAGAAACTGACCCAGTCCTTTCACAAAAATGTACAACGCGTTTTGGATCACTCTCTTCATGGGATCTTTCTGGGTCTGTCAACTGTTCTTGTTCCTTTGGTCTATTTCGCTATATTCGTACCTAGTAATAATCTGGTGTCCTCCATACATTCTAGGTTCTCAAACCAAACAAGTTTCCTCTTCTTTCTTCTCTTATTTCGTTTATTGGTTTGATTTTCCTCTTATTCCTTCATTTTTATTTCATCTCTCTGTATGACTCCTTTCACTGCTTTTAAAATAATTCTTATGTCAATTGCCTAGAAATTCCACTTCACACATCAGCTCTGTATTCCTCATCTTTCACTGTTGCTATCTCTCGTCACTGGAACTGTCTGACCCCTGAAGTCAAGGGCTGCCGAACATTGAAATCTTTCAAATCCAAGTTAGAAAATTATCTTATGACGAGTTGCCAAACTAACTTACTATTATGAGAAGTGTTGTATTGCATGTTTCCATGTATTCACATTTTTCTATTTTCTAGTGATATTTAACTTATTTTATATTTTTGTTTTCATATTTTCCGATAATGGTATAACTATAATGTGACAAGTCGAGCTGTATATAATCATAATATTCCTTACTGTGTGTACTTAAAAATATTGTATTCATTGTATGCTTTGTACTGCACTATTTTATTACTGCTATTATTATTATTATTATTATTATTATCATTATTATTATTACTATTATTATTATTATCAATAATTGTCTTGTTTTTTTATACTTTGTATATCTCATTTATTTTGACCTGCTGTTCGCATTTTATTATGCTTTTTTCTTTCTTTCTGTATGTTATATATTATGTCTGATTTCTACTTACTTGTTTACATTTTATTATTATTATCTTACTTAGTTTTGTGTGTAAAATTATAGTATACTTTGTAAATTTGTAGTGTTTTTTTGTTTTATTATGCTTTTTTCTTTCTTCCTGTATGTTATATATTATGTCTGATTTCTACTTACTTGTTGTTTACATTTTATTATTATTATCTTACTTAGTTTTGTGTGTAAAATTATAGTGTACTTTGTAAATTTGTAGTGTTTTTTGTAACGCAGTTTTACTCCTGGTTGAGTGTTAGAGAAGGCCGTACGGCCTTAACTCTGCCAGGTTAAATAAATTATTATTATTATTATTATTATTATTATTATTATTATTATTATTATTTATTCTTCTTGTAGGCTATGTTTCATGGTTGAAGTACATGATTTACTTTCATAATGTAATCGTGCCGAAAGTGCCATAGTTTTTAAAATATTGGCATAGTTTCTTTTATTGTTTTATGCTTTAAATTGTTTTCTTGTTCCAGAGATCTAGTTGAATTTAATTATTTTATTATCTATATCTTCTTCACTGCAGAGTGATAGTTGACAACCTGTATAATTAATATTAATTTCAATTATTTTAAGTAGATATTTTTATAAATATCAGATAAATTAAAATACATTACAATATGCTAATAGTTACAGATATTTTATTTGAAATTCGACAAAATTAATTATGAAATATTTCAACTGCCAATTTCTGAACAAAGTAAGCGATCTTAGGCCTATATACTTACTTATTTGAAAATTTTAAAATTACCTTCTTATACAGTGCTGAAAATTGATTTTTTTTATTAATAATCCTATTTTGATAATGAACCTAATCTTTAGAAAAAGTGTGAAACGTATGATGAGAAAGTAATGTGTAATACGCATTTTCATTTCATTTCATTTCATTTCATTTCATTTATTATATTCCATAGATCTTACATTAGCAATGAAGCTTTAAGATGTGGAACAAGTCAAAATTTTACAAGATTACAATTACAATTTTTACAATTATTTTAAATATTTTACAATTTTTGGCGAGATATAGTGAGATGAGTTGAGGCCGAAGATTCGCTAACAGATTACCTGGAATTTGCCTTATGGTTGGGGAAAACCTCGGAAAAAATCCAACCAGGTATTCAGAGCAAACGGGGGTGAAGTGAAGTGAGGCAAGGACTCCCATAGACCACCCGGCATCAGTCCCACGGCTCGGAAAAACCTCGGAAGAAACCAACCAATCAGACCAAACGGGAGATCCAAACCAAGCCCGAGCGCAGCTCCGGATCAGCAGGCATCAGTGTTGATAATATCTTAAATTTGCTCATTTGGGAGCCTTAAACTACGTAAACTTAAGGACTGAAGAGCAAAACCTCAGTGTAACAAGTTGTGTAACATGGAAAAAAAGAAACATCATAGTATATTTTAAAGGTTACTTTAGAGAATTAAGTGAACTCTTTGATCTTGGTAATTAAACCATGTTCAAAAGGACATGTAATAGATTCTAATGTATGCCTTCATTCACTTGCGATTGCTCTCAACTTCTAGGAATTCAGTTCTATTCCTCGAAGAGAAGTGTATCTCGATTTGGTTTCTGAGAATCAATAAATATAAAGCTGTGAGAGACACTTCTACATAGCCTACATACCGTAGCCTTCCTTTACTCATTTTTAGATACTATATGATACAATTTTTCAATCTGTATGTATATGCTCGTATGAGTATGAGTGCATTCATCTCAGAAATTAATTATATAAACTTCACTTTTTGCTGGTGGTTCTTAGTAAGATAATTCCACGCGAACATCTATCAGGTCAACACCTGTGGAGTAACGGTTAGCGCGTCTGACCCCGAAACCAGGCGGATCTGATTCGAATCCCGGTCGGGGCAAGTTACCTGGTTGAGGTTTTCTCCGGAGTTTTCCTTCATCCCAATATGAGTAAATGCTGGGTAACTATCGATGCTGGACACCGAACTCATTTCACAGGCATTATCTATAGTAATGTTACGAGAAGTCTGAGATTTGCCGATAAATCCACGAGCGAAGCGAGTGGATTTATTTGGGAAATCTCAGACGTCGAGTGACATCTATTAGGACTATTTCGTGAATAAAATAGAAACGTAAATAGTATATCCCTAAAATTCGCTCACAAAATGTTAATAATTGTATTTTATTAATATTTAACCTATTCAGACATTGTGAAGTCGAAATAGATGAGTAACGATTAGGCTACTTCAATAAAGAAATTGAATGTTATTCAGTAATACCAATTGAGAAGAGCGAAATATATGTTTAAAAATGTTAATTACATGTACTGTGCTTTTCTCTTGTTATAACAGAAATACATTTCCATTATCTGCTGAAATCATAGTTTAATTTAAACATTTATAGTATAATTACAAATAACATTATTAATACATTAATTAAATGAGCAATTGCTATGAAGGAGGGTCATTTTCTTTAGATACAGTGGACATGGAATTAGAAGATAAAGATGTAGATGTGGAAGTAGGATTTCGCTCTTTATTTAGTACAATGGATTCATGCTCATCGATTTACGTGGAAACAGTTGACGACATTGACTAAACAAAAGAACGACCATGCGATAAATTGATAGTGATAAATCGAGCTGCAGAAATTATCGCAATGTATGACTGTGATTGGTTCGAATTCAAAATTTCATTACACTTCACTGGCCGAAAATGGAATGACGTTATGTAAACGAAATAATCACCTTCATTCCATTCAGACGCTAAATAACCTGAGATCTTGATACAGCTCGTAAAATAACCCACTAAAAAAACATATCTCAATCAATAAATAATTTTAATAAAATTATAACAGAAGTCAATGTATAACAAGTCGCGTATCTGAACAATAGCAGTCTTCATTATGGCCTCAAATCATTTAACTTACAAATTAATCTCCCATAAATTATCGTGCTCATTACTACCTATTAGTTTTATAATAACGGAAAATAGAAAATAAAACAATTCATTTAATGAAGACACTCCCGAAAGTAATTTATCCTTTCCAGAACAGTCTCTGCTTTGCAGAAGTTGCCGCGACTTTGCTGTAGAGAATTCGGTACAATCATGGTGGAAACATAGTAGAGGTGTGGGACAAGCTGTGCATGTTTTCGTTCAGTCTGCGCATGACGTCACCTTTACTGCAGGCCCACTGCCATCGTGTATTAGATCACGATGGCAGTGGCAGGCCGCACTCGAAGACACAGTCAACATAACAGATTGTTGATGGTTAGATCTGCGTCCATAGATTTAAATGAATAAATAAAAATCATTGTTTGTGTATTCAGTAAATATTGACAGTATAGGCTATAATAGGGTCTACCTTGAAGTGATAACATTATAAAATAGTGAACAATAAATTAAATTCAGGAGTCTAGAAATAATGTAATATGGTAGTGCAACGTTAATAATTGCCTTCTGTAATATACACGTACTTTTATAATAATTATAATACATTATACTACAAATATGCACAAAATTAGGCCCATATATCACACACATTATGTTGCACATGAATTCAAGTACAATAGGAACTACCTTGAAATGATAACGTAATAAAATTATGATCTATTAAATATTAAACTCAAGTTTCAAGAAACAATGTGATATGGCAGTGTGTCATTAATAATATTGCCTTCTGTAATATATACGTGGTTTTATAATAATTACAATAAAATGTGTAATAAATATGTACATACTTAGATCTATACAGTTATTTATAACCTACATTATTTTGTACATGAATTCAAATACTTTTGAACCTTCATTAACATATGTATATGAATTTCTTGGAATAATTTGTCATTATAGTAAACAAATATTTTTATATATTCAGGCTATTGGAGACATAATATAGTCTACTACATTATTTACCTTATTATTCCACACACGACATAATATAATTTCACCATTATAAATCCCACTCTGTTAAGTAAATACTTATTCTTATGCAATCTTTTTCATTTTCTTTATAACATTTCTCTTTGAAATTCCACACATTTTTATTATTTTATTAATTTCTTTAATTCTAATAAATGTTCTTGTTCTAACCAATGTCGTAATTACTTCTGGCGGAAGAGGAGAACTGATTTCTGCTTCGTTTTTCATGGCAGAATTAACCAAATTTACAGTCTTTTTTATTATAAATTTCTCATGAGAAACAGAATCTCCGTGCACATCTGAGAATATACTGTCAACAAGCATGGCAACCAATTGCAGATCCTTAGAACGGAGAATTAAGTTTCCACGGGACACTGTAGTAATCCAGTCTTTTTGATTAGCAGAAGTTGACAATTTTGTGGGAATTCCAAGATTCGGGTATTGCTCCATATGTTTTGATGCAGCATATCCTGCAATATATTTTAATCCTTCCTGGGATATCCGCTGTCTTGCAGAGATTTCATATATTTTTTTCTGGGAGGCCTATATTTTCTTCGGGATCTCGATCGTTAGTAAATTTAACCGGTTTCAGAATGCCTTTAAGAAATTCTGCCGTTGCACATAGTTCTTTCTGCAGATTATCATTGACTTCTGATTGGCTTGTACTAGGACTCACTATTAATGCCTCTTCTTCCTAAAGCAAATCGGAGGTGTTTTTGTTCTCACAAAACTGAGATAATGGATTTCGACCTAGTATGTACCACTTCAGTCTATGTTTAAAATCTAAAGCAGAGAGATGATCGTTTGTTCTACCCATGCTTCTAATTTCCGAAAAAAAGTTTTCTACCAGATCTTGGTTAAGTTTTCTTGTGATGATGTATTCAATTTTGTACTTGTACCTCATTGCCTCATACAACAATGTTAATGATTTATTATTTATTACAATCCCCTCCTGATAAGGTAATTTCCTGTTTGCTTCTCCTACTTTAACTGTGGTCATGAAGTCATTCATTTCTGAGAGTATAATATTCTGATCTTGAAGGTTTATTCCGTAACTATGCAGCCCACGGTGGGTACCGAATTTAGAAACGGTATTAAATAAATCAAACCAATCATTAGTTAATTTTATTGCCTTTGAAGTTTCTTTCCATTCATTTGATCTCAACAGCTCGTTTTCACCATACCATTTCGAAGGTTTTGCAACTCTGTTGGAAAATAATTGTGCTGCCAAACTAACTTTTTGTCTTTGGGTACCACGGACACTTAAGTGTAACGGAGTTAACTTGTAAGCTAATTTTGTATCAGAGGACGAGGATGCACGTAAAAGTTCATGAATTGGTTCTGATGAAATGTTCAATCCGTTCAAGTTGAAACCATGATCTAGAAAGTGATTCCTGTGTAATTTCAATAAATGTGGAGCGTCTGAAAAAACAAATATTTCTCGAGCTGAATCATTTGGATTAGGAAAACTGCAATTTAGTTTGGTAGAAATTTTCAAATCACGCCACAATTTTCTGTTACTTCCACCTAAATCGCTAACTGTGGCCACAACTTGAAAACCACTGCCTTCTAACTGGCAAATTATGTCTTAAGATTTCTTTTGTCATTGTCTGATCATATTTATAGTATACGGGCTGCTTCCACCTTGCAAACAAACCACGTGCAAAAACAACCTGCACTGCCTTATGAGGTCCAATTATTTGTTCTTCCCTACTGTCAAAAGAAACCTCCTCATTTAAATACATTTCATCAAATGTTAATACTGTTACACGATCTAACTCCGACATATTTGTAGCTCTCGCTTTCATTAATTTTAAGACATCATGAAGTACACCTTCCTCAAGCGATAATTGTTTTACTGCCCATTTTCTCAGAGTTGACAAATCAGGTAACGGGTAATTTAATTTTGTTCTTAAGTATCGGCATGTTTTTTGACTTAGGTTTCGAAGTGTTATTGCAGTACCGTAATCTTCTACAGACCATTTCACCCTACGTTTTTTTATTCAAAAGAGCATCAATTTGCCCAATAGTGAAAAATGGTTTCAAAATTTCAGCCACTTTAGATTTAACTTCTGTTTGTCTAATGTTTTTCAATGAAATTAAATCCTCATGTAATTTTCTTTTGTCTTCTTCATGTTTCCTGTTGGCAGCTGTCAATTCCTTAATCCTCGTTTCTAGAGAGTAATTCTTCTCATCTAATTCTTGAATTCTTTGTATTAGTATTTGACAGTAGACTCAGTGGCTCCGCGATTTTCCATTGTTGCATTAGTGCTGGATGCTCCTGTTGCGCTGAAAGTTAATAGGTACAGTAGCCTACATGCAATCAGGGGCATATTTAGGCCTCGGTAGACTAAGCAGCTGCCTAGGACGGTAGATTTTGAGGGAGCGACCTTTGAGCTATTACTGTTAATTTTTTATATGTTTTTAAAATTTTATTCATAACTCTTTTAAAGAGTACATGAACTTAAACGCACAATGAAAAGGATATGAATAACATTGGTAACAATCAGTTCAAATTATGTATTGTAATTAATGTCTAGTTAGGTTTATTAAAGAAACTGTACTCAACGCAATGAGCTGCGATCGCTGTCTGCAGTAAAGATGACGTCACACGCCTCGGCCGCTATCGCAACAGCATGCGCAGTCCCACACCTTTACTATGTTTCCACCATGGGTACAATGAACGTCAAACTTCGTCGTTTAGTTGCGAAGAAAATAGTTGATGAATTTTTGTAAGTTTGTTTGTTGACAAGGGTGAGTGAAGCTCCAGATGAAGTTCTGTGCAAGGAGAAAGAAATACGAGTGACAGACTGGATAAGTAATAGTTACTCATCAATTATCTGTTCTTCTTTGACGGAACTTAAAAATAAGAACAGTAGGCCTATTGACCCAGTCTGCGTTTAATGATGTGTACCTACACAATATTCTTGTTCTGTGAACATTCACGTTCCTGGTAAAATTAGTCAAACTTAAATATTTCTTCATCCGATAACTTCAAGTGGAATTCAAAAGCAAAATTCTCGGTTTACCAACCGAGTGTTGAAACTTAAGGGAGACGGTGAAAATTTGGTAATTTTTTTTATAAAAAATCACATTTTTCAAATGGAGCTATGATGCCTACTTTACACTTCGACGAAGTTTTAGAACCCTACAGCAGTTCTGTCACTAATTATTCCAGCTTTGAAAGGGCTGCGTGCTTTAAGTTTAAAATTCATGTATACTTTTATACTTTTCCGTGTACATTTATTTTTGCCCACTTCTCTGCATTCCTATTGCTAAGGAGTCCACAGATTTTATGCTAAAACTGAAATTTTTACTGCATATTTTTAAAAGTATACTTAAAGTTACGTTGATATTAAAAACAAATTAATAAAAAGATAAAATATGTGCTTGTACTCTGTAAATTCTATAAATTTCCATATGAATGGGTTTAATTTTTTCCCCTTATTTTTACAATGTAAAAAAAAAAACTAAAAAGTGTGAACGCATAGAAACTTTCTATAGAAATTATAGGTATTTAGAAAAAATATAGACGTGATATTTAAAATTTGGGAAGATGAAAATTTTTAAAATATCGAGACTAAGAAGTGATAACGTGTATCTCTCAATTTGCAAGTGAATAAAAAACTGTTCCAAAAATTAATTTTTCTCAAAACAGACAAATTTTTGTATATGTTTCTCCTTTGCAAATTCTACAATTCGAGGGCAAAATATTAGTTAATTGTCCAATTTTATAATAAGGTAGTTAATCTAAATAATAATGTAGTTAAGCCAAATGAATATTTTTGTAGACACGAGGAAGCACTTCTTAGTCATTGACGTGCAAATTGCTATTTTTATTTATTTAAATACCTCCTGAATTACTGAATCTATAAACATGAACCTTAAACTAATCTTTATTGATATCAATAGATGTTTGTATGTACAACGAATCCAGTCTCTACCTTAAAAAAAATATATATAATAGAAATTTCATCCCCCGCCTACATCGTATATCAAGCTGGGTACGACTATACTCCAATTTTCATTTCATAATTATTGTCACTTCTTCTACATTTTATTTTATAGTTACACTGTCAGAAAGAAGGATATGATTAAATCATCAGCCCTCCAGTAAGGGTGACCACAAGGATCTTGAATACAGAACAGTTATGTTTTTTTAAGTCATTAGTTAATTTTAAAATAGTACTAAATATTGAATTTGAGATTCGCTTGAGGCCAAAATGTCATATTGACAAAGTTATCTTTCTTGAAAATATAAACGATGTTTTATAACGACTCCTTAAGAATTTGTCATCGGATATCTTGTATTTGAAAGACTTTGAATTTTAATTCCAACTAATAGTTGGTAAGTAGACAGTGGAAGGGAACTTTTCGCTACAAATAACATGCCTCTCACAATCCACTTCCAAATAAAACCATGTTAAATGTTTTTATTGACCTTAGGTTTGAACTCTAAAACCCAAGATTTCCTATCACGCGTGATAATCAAATAATCTGTACACATTTGAAGTTGATTTCAGAAACAAACAATTCTCGACTTCCAATCGAATGTTCAGACTTCACCCTTCGTATACGAAGCTGGTTGCAACTGTTAACTGTACCTCAGTCTTGGTTTTTAATTGTTGTATGAACTAAACGTCTTCTAGGTACTTCCTTAATAGCTACATTTCAACACTTAAGTACACGTGAACTATTTTGTGGCATTAATACTCGCGTGGGGAGTCAAAGTGACCCCCAAGCAAAAATACGAATTAAAATATAAAATTCATAGTTTCACGTAAACTTTATAGATCATATAGGTCATTACTTGCCAGAATGTTCTTAAGTAATACTTTGCATGTGTATAACCACAAAAGTAACACTGTAATACTTGTTGGCTGATTTTTAACATTAGTAGTCGCGTGGGGGTTAGAGTGACCCCCAATTAAAAACACGAATTAAAATATGAAATATCCTGGTTCTATATAAATATTCTAGCTCATATGCATCATTACTTGCCACAATCTTCTAGAGTAATAGATTTCACGTATAGAATCACAAAAATAATACTATACTCCTTGTGGACTAATTTATGGCATTAGTAATCGCGTGAGGGTCAACAGAACCCCCAGCCTAGAAAATTTAAATTAAAGCAACAAATGACAGTGATAAACTGGAAGTTATCATGTAGTCATATTTCCGATACCCTTTCAGGAAGGTACTGATAAGCTGGACAATGTAGGCAACAGCGTAAAAATAATACAAACCAACATATAACACTTGGGGTCAACATGAGCCCACGCGACTACTTAAATGTTAATAAAGAATTCACTTGCAATCAAAATCATGTTAAGCATTTATTAAAGCAGAGATGGAAGCAGAAGAAACTGTAGTAAACAGGATTGAGTAACGGATACTGCAGTGGTACGGACATGTACAAAGAATGGAGGAGGATAGATGGTCCAGACAGATAATTCATTGGTTCCCCACAGGAAGAAGGAAAAGACGAAGGACTCGTTTAAGTTGGTGTGGTAATGTGAAAAAAGTTACGACTACATTCGACTTAGAAGATGGACAGTGGAATGATAGATCCTTATGACGGACAGAAATTAGAAGCAACAGCTGAAAAGTGGATAGCTGAATTAAGAAGAATTTTTCTCCTTTAGGTTTGAACTCACAAACCGCAGATTTCATGTCAAGCATGATAATCAATACACATTTAGGACGATCAATATCAGCCGTGTGCCTATCTTCTCCACCAATACTATGTTTTCTTTTGAAAATGAATGCGCCGTTTTAAACGGTTTATGCGAGCGTGGGAATTACAGGTGAAAATATATCTGATACAATTGTTGCCTAATGACACAATGCTGCATTGTAATTGCCCAAGTTCAGGGTACTATTTGGGGTTAACTAACTGTAACAAATTGCATTATTAACTATCGATGGAGTGGACATATGGATCCCAGGGACAATAGTCCAGTAACATTCGAATCTGCAATTCCATCTGTCCTATGAGATTAAGATTTAGCTCGCTCATACATAAGGAGGAGCTGAGCGCAGATTTGACCCTATCTGTGTTAATTATAACGGATGTACCACATGGTTAAATGATATGATGGTATTTTAAAAAAAGCTGCATTTATCTCATCTAATTCCTTTCTCCTCCAAACACTTTTTTTTTTTCACAAATAAAGAAAGACTAATTGAGCATTTGAGAAGATTAACTCCATATGTAGATGAAATTATTGGGGATCATCAGTGCGGTTTTAGGTGTAATAGAACGACTATTGATCAGATTTTTTGTATTCGACAAATATTGGAGAAAAAATGGGAGTATAAGGGTACGGTACATCAGTTATTCACATATTTCAAAAAGGCATATGACTGGGTTAAGAGAGAAGTTTTATACAATATTCTTATTGAATTTGATATTCCCAAGAAACTAGTTCGATTAATTAAAATGTTTCTCAGCGAAACTTACAGCAGAGTCCGTATAGGCCAGTTTCAATCTGATGCTTTTCCAATTCACTGCGGGCTAAAGCAAGGAGATACACTATCACCTTAACTTTTTAACTTTGCTCTAGAATATGCCATTACGAAAGTTGAGGATAACAGACAGGGTTTGATATTGAACGGGTTACATCAGGTTCTTGTCTATGCGGATGATGTGAATATCTTAGGAGAATATCCACAAACGATTTGAGAAAACACGGAAATTTTACTTGACGCAAGTAAAGCTATAGGTTTGGAAGTAAATCCCGAAAAGACTAAGTATGATTATGTCTCGTGATCAGAATATTGTACGAAATGGAACTATAGGCCTAAACGTTGGAGATTAATCCTTCGAAGAGGTGGAAAAATTCAAATATCTTGGAGGAACAGTAACAAAAATAAATTACACTCGAGAGGAAATTAAATGCGGAATAAATGTGGGAAATGCCTGTTATTATTCAGTTAAGAAGCTTTTGTCATTTAGTCTGCTGTAAAAAATCTGTAAGTTAGAATTTATAAAACAGTTATATTACCGATTGTTCTTTATGGTTGTGAAACTTGGACTCCCACTTTGAGAGAGGAACAGACATTAAGGGTGTTTGAGAATAAGGTGCTTAGGAAAATATTTGAGGTTAAGAGTAAAATGGAAAACTTACACAACGCAGAACTGCACGCATTGTATTCTTCACCTGACATAATTAGGAACATTAAATCCAGACGTTTGAGATGGGTAGGGCATGTAGCACGTATGGGCGAAACCAGAAATACATATAGAGCTTTAGTTGGGAGACCAGAGGGAAAAAGACCTTTGGGGAGGCCGAGACGTAGATGAGAGGATAATATTAAAATGGATTTGAGGGAGGTGAGATATGATAATAGAGACTGGATTAATCTTCCACAGGATAGGAACCGATGGCGGGCTTATATGAGGGCGGCAATTAACCTCCGGGTACCTTAAAAGTCATTTGTAAGTAAGTAAGTAGTAAGTAAGTAATTGCGCATTGTATAGTGAAGAGGAAAATAGTAAACACGCGTACCTCTTCAGTACTTGGCGTTCTTATTAATTCGCATGTTCTTGAATTCTCATCTCTTCTCTTTTCTTCCGGAAGCAAATTGTGTTTCTTCAAATGACTAGAATTTTATTGCTGCAGTTGACTCGCACACCACGCATCGAGATTGTCCCTGCCTCACGATAAAGTGGCCTCCGTTGGCAGCACAGGGCGAAGGAGCATCGTCCCTTCGTGTAACAAGCGAGTCGCTTCATCAAAATGGATGGCACTACTCCGTGTCAGCCGAGCCAACTGCTGTTGTTCATGGGACGGATGTAAATGCGGGAAAGGAGGACCACAAGGGACTTACAAGAGCCGGGCCATGTTATTGTTCGAGGGTACGATAGAGCAAAACAGACTACCGAATAGCCTCCATGAAACATCTTTTGTAACGACCTGCATTTGGTAATGAAATAGAGCTTCTTGTCGTCCATGGGACGTACCTACTATAAAATATATTAATACTTATGATATGTTCACCATCTCTCGTAATACAAATGGTATCGTTTCCAGTTACAAATTCTGAACATCCGACGTTATTGCCCTGAAGTGAAATACAATATTTTTCATAGTGGGACTCGGCGGGTATACAATGTTTTGTGTTCGTCTGTAGTCGTTTTGCGCCATACTGATCATATCGCCAGAGTCACTGAAATTATGATTAATTCATGCATAGGACTTTTACTGTAAATCCAGTATTCTCCAATCCTTCCTATTTTTTGCCTTCCTCTTAGTCTTCACATATGATCCGTGTACGAGTATCCTTCAGTAGGCAGTTTCTTCTCAGCCAGTGACCCAACCAACTCCTTTTCTCTCCCTGATCAGTTTCAGCATCATCCTTTCTTCACCCATTCTTTCCAACACAGCTCCATTTATTGTCTGTCCATTTCACACTCTTCATTTTTCTCCATATCCACATTTGAAATGTTTCTAGTCGCTTCTCTTCATTTCGTCGTAATGCCAATGTTTCTACCCCATACAATGATAAACTCCATACAAAGCACTTCACTAGTCTCTTCCTTAGTTCTTTTTGCAAAGATCCTCACAAGATGCTCCTTTTTCTATTAAAACCTTCCTTGGCAATTGCTATCCTCATATTGACTTCCTGGCAGCAGCTCATGTTACTGCTTACATCCCAAGTATTTGAAGCTGTCCATTTGCTCTACTGCCTCATTTTGAATTTGCAAGTTTACCTTCTTTATTTTTCTTCCTATGACCATGGGCTTCGTCTTATTTGCATTTTCATCATATAGGCCTATTGTCATTTAGCTCCACTAGCATATCCCTTAGTATCATTTTCTCTTCTGCTAACAACGCCATATCGCCAGAAAATCTTATGCACTTTATTATTTTTCCTCCTACTATCACTCCTCCAATGTTCTGAAAACAGTTCTTTACTAAATTCTCCAAGTAGATGTAGAAGAGTGTGGGTGATCAAGGGCACCCTTGGCGTACTCCTCTCCATATTTCACTTCCTTTTAATATTTATTTTCTTATTCTGATTTTGACTCGTTCCATACAAAGATTACTGAGTCCACACCTGTGAAGTAACGGTCAGCGCGTCTGGCCGCGAAACCAGGTGGCCCGGGTTCGATTCCCGGTCGGGGCAAGTTACCTGGTTGAGGTTCCGGGGTTTTCCCTCAACCCAATAACAGCAAATGCTGGGTAACTTTCGGTGCTGGACCCCGGACTCATTTCACCGGCATTATCACCTTCATTTCATTCAGACGCTAAATAACCTAGATGTTGATACAGCGTCGTAAAATAACCCAATAAAAGATTACTGAACAGCCTCCTCTCTTTCCAATCCACACCAATTTTCTTTAGAATCCCCATCAATTTATTATAATCCATTCTGTCAAAAGCCTTTCCTAGGTCCGAAAATACTATATAGACATTTTTATTCTTTGCAAGGTATCTTTACGCCGATAACTCGTAGAAGTCCAATTACATCTCTCGTACCTTTTCCCTTCCTGAAGCCAAACTGCCCATAGCCATAAAAATACTAAAATGGATTGTACACAATATCCATAGAGAAAATGCAAAACTATTGGCGTTACCAAGCGATTAACAGATTGATTGAAATACAAATCGTAATCATGTTTTAACAGTATTGACTGTAATTATTTTGGTGCATATTTTGTAGTTTTTAGAATGGAGGATGTATATTTCGTGGTTATTAATATATTTCGTACAATGATCTCAATTTCGCGTAATTTCACGAGTTTGCTCTGTTTAAATATGATATTTGAGGTATCTAGATGGATAAAAGTAACTAAGAAAGTAAATGAGGAAAATTTCGCGTGTATCCCTATTACCAAAATATACGGTTCTTAATCAACACACAATATCTTGCTATCACGTATGTGGAATACTCTATCCAGCGACATCAAGGGATTGTAGGAATGTAATAGTATCTGAAGACAAATTCATCAGATCTCAATATCACTCATTTAAAAATACAAGAAATATTTTCATTCCAGTGTTGCCGACAACCACTCACGCAGGCTACGTTGTCTGTAGATAATGATTATGCAAATTATGTCACTTTATCTTCCAGAATTTACTTGAACCAATATCGTGTTCTCCTATAACTCGGTCTTAAGCACTTGACGTGAAAATAGTTTTGATATTGAAACGGTGATTTTAGCAGTACAGCAGACTGCCCTCCCTGAGGCAAATTTCTGTACAAAATTAAACTTAGGAACATGCTTCAGATTGTTTCAAGTTGAGAAACAGTGCTGTGCCGTATTGCTTTATTTACTGTATGCTCCACTGCTACAAAGGAAATCACTTCTTGTCCACTTGGCAGCTGTTCCCAAGTTTAACTACGAATACGTGCTGTAAAGCAGTAAGATAGAACAAGATTACCGCAATCTACGAACCATCCAAAACCGCCCACTAGAGGAATGCATTCAATATTGCCGTATTTGAGGCAATTGTTGTGAGAGTTAGAACCCATTATCTCCAAAAGATGTTATTTTCTACACTCCTTAATAAATAGTCAACCCTGGTCTACATGCTCTCTTCCTGCAGGTAGTACTCAGAACGACTGGACCAGCAGAAGTACAGGGACATAATTTTATTTTTGCTTCAACTTTTATTGTACCTGAGTTTTTGAATGTACTTCACTTTCACCCCTTCTACTAACGAAGTTCCAACCCAAATGTCTTCCACACAGAACTAAGGCCGCAGTACTGAGTTAGTGATTATAGTACGTTTCAGAAATATGTTCGCGTTTTTCAGTGACGAAAATTGCCAATATTGAATCATATTTTCGCACAGGTACTGTCGTCCGCTTGCCAACGTCGCATCCCGATTTCCCCCACTGCTTCTGCTCGCTCCACTGTAAAAACTAGTGGCTTGGCTTTCTTAGCTCTTTTCTGAAAACATTAATTTCTGTTAGGAATTAATTGAACGTCTACGTAATATTATAGAACTGTTTAAAATAACTTAAATAAAAGGCCCTCGTTAAGTAATTAACTATCACGTGATCCCCCCCTTCTACGATCCTGCGACACAACCACGTGGACGGACAGTAGATAGCATGTCTGAGTAATTTTATCTGTGCGGGTCGGGCAGAAGTGAAGACTGAATTTACAGTACGTAAGTTACTCTTTCATAGAGTAGGTACAGAATTATTTCAACATGAGTTACTAGTACGAAGGACGAAACTGGTAATTGGAATTAGATGCAATAGTCTATAGTGTGATAATAAGCACAAAGGAACTGAAGCCTTTATCGAAATGAACGGCCACGATTTTCAAAAATGTGTTTAAATATCCATATTATGATTATTTTTCATTTTAACTACATTCTCTATATCGTACGCTAATGTGCTGTAGACAGTATAATATGCACTGCATAATGAATAAGTTCGCATGGATAACTCAGTTCGTGAGTAAAAACACTCATTGTTAATACTGTACTGTATTTGCATTAAACAAAACCTAATGAAAATTATCACACTCAAAATCGCGATATTTCCTACTTTACGTAAAAGGTTGAACTACTTTTCTTCCCTTTGTACCTAGTAAAGTGATTTGTTTGTATTTTACGCCAGTATCATCGAACTCCAGTCGTGGAAGGAGGTAGCAAACGGTGTTTCCGGGTCTCAATCATTAATCCAAAGGTATAGCCAGGTTAATATTAAAAATGTTGGTAAAAATAAAATGATGCCCTTGTATAATGCAGAATTCGCACCCTCTCAGACTTTAATATTTCAATTGTAATACCTAATTTTCGATATTTTAGACGTTCTTTACTGTTTCTAAAGTGATGAATGATGATGTACCTGACTACAAGCCCAGCTAACTAGCTTCCAAACATCTTAACAAAATGGGATGTACCTTACACAAGGACTCTCTTACGACTTTCTCAAGCCCTCACTTTATGCAACGATGAATACTTGTAGTGTTGCAAAACCATTCAGGCAAAAAAGTGGTAGACTCTCACAAAGGAATATGTAGGGTAAAGTTGTCTAATTCCGTGATAACCCTAATTCCGTTATACGTTTCTTTCACTGAATGTCACGGGACTGGGTATCTTGCTAGGAAGCTCACCAATGTCTCAAAAGTTGGAAAGAGATGTATTCATTCGAGCAAGATGTCTGGCGCTGTGGTCGAACGCAAGGCTTTGACTGACATTCAATTTAAAACAAGTATCACGGGATTAGGATTATCACGGAATTAGGCAATTTTACCCTATTCATCTTTTGCTAGTATAAATTTAATAACATTCAAAAATTAATTTCTTCATATCATGAATTAATTTTGTGCTGGAATTTGTACAATACTTCTGACTTAATACACTTTTATTGTTAATATTAATTATAATGTATTTTTAAATTAGGGCTAAAATTTGTGCACGGAAAATTGGTTTCGTTGTGAAATTTTGAATATTTTTAATGTTTTCTCCTATATATTATTCATAATTATTGTATTAATAAATCCTGTTATTTTTAGTTTAACATATAAATAAATATTTTTGCAATTTTTTTCCATGAATTGTGCCATTTAGTTATTTTTACACAAAGAAATACAAATGAGAAAGAAATATGGAGCGATAAAGCAATGCTAATGACAGGGTTTGTTCTCCAGTATGAAATACACTTGCATGCAAAATTTCCTGAATTTATCTTAAAAATTATAGAAGTTATAAGGACAACTGGTTTGGAAAACGTAAGTTAAGGGAAATGAGCGCGAAACTTACCAAATTCGAGAAGTTTTGTCCATATTTAAATAACGAAGTCAATTGACACGGTCCCACTTTTTAGGTCGTAACTAGAAACGTATTAGAGATATTTGAGCGTTATTCTACCACACTATTGAGGAAAGTCCATTAAAACTACATTTTTTCGGCTTCCGAAGTGTACTGTATGTTTTCAGAAAAATTATATTAAATTTTCTGTGGCGTATATTACTAGGCACGAAACTTGGTTTAATTATTATTACTGAAGCTCCAGATACATAGAAACTCTACTTCACCATGAGGCATGTTAGGATTATAGTTTAAAGTATACATATGCATATACCTAGCATCAGTATTACACTATAAGACCCAGTCATAAAATTAAGCGTTCACAGCTAAAGTGGATCAAGTCCATGAGACGTAGTTTTCAGATAATAGGACTTACAGTTAACTTGCTCTAGTGGATTATCTAAATTTCACTAGCAATAACTGAAGCGATGAGATCAATAACCATTCAAGTCCACTTCTGGCCATTCATTTTTTTTTTTCAAATTTGAAATTAAATTTTGCATATTTCCACAAATGTTACAACTTTAAAAGTTGGCATACTACTTTGTCTTGATCTTGAAAACAACCAGAAATATTAAGTGAAAAAAAGACAGTTTTTGCATTTTTCTTAAATTTGCGTAAATGGACTTCAATGTTATTGATCTCACCGCTTCAATTTTATTGCTCCACTCTCAAATTCTAGATTTATAAAATATAAACAATTGTGATGTTAATTGATGCAACGCTTTGGTGACTTGATCCACTATGGCTCAGAACATCGTGAACAAATAATCTGACCCAAAAGTGACTGGTGTCGCCTACCGCCGAATGCTTAGAATTAAGAATTGGTCCATTACTGCTCGGAAAAGATCCAACTTCAGATAATCAGAAAATGAATTAAACTCAATTTATGAAAATTTGTGACTTGATCCACTTTAGCTCTGAACGCCTCAAATACCCATTCTAAAAACAGTTATAAATACTATCTGGAAAGACTAACTTATACAGGCTGGATGGTTACTTCTGCACCAAAATGAAACTGGTAATAGATCATTAGGTGAGATTTGAAAAATCGAAATAAGTTTTTTTCGAACATTCGCCATTCTAGAGGAAATAGTTATTTCTGTGAAGTATTTGGCAACATCACGGCTACTGCACTATTACTCTAGCAAGCTCGGCCTGCATTCCTTACCTTCCCCTCTCCTTCTACTGTACTCAGTCGGTGACACGCGACAGTGCGCTGCGTTGCAAGATTTATTTTAACGATTTTCTCCATTATTAAATTTAAACTCATGGCCAAACGGTTCAATTTGAAAAAAAAATTCAAGACATTAACTGTTCGGATTATTTTTACTTATCTGCTTGTATAACAATTAGCCATTTCTCTCGAGGCATCGTAATAAAGCGCTGAAAACATTGCGCAAAAACTATTTTTTTCCTGCTTAACGGTGCTTGATCGAAGGAAATAGGTAACAAGAGTTTTGTTATATGTAACATGTAGAATCACCTCTTAAATTTTGGTGCATCGTTCCCCCTTTTACACCGTATACTGTAATCTACAATCTTACAAAAATGAATCTTTCTTCTGCGTTCAAACACTTCGCACTTGGAGAAAAGTTGTTGAACAATTGTGAAGGGGTTAGAGAAGCTGAGAAAATGTGTCATTCGTGAACGAAGTGTGTGCAATTCAAATGGCATGCAAACCTATGCGTTTAAACTGTTGTGCTATTTACCAGATTTCACTCCGTCACACTCTTTTCAAACATCAAACAGTACATGAAAAGACGCAAATTTCAAAGCGGTAATGACGTGATGGACGCAGCGAAAGAGTGGTTGCATTGAAGATTTTTCAATTTTACTGAATGGATATAAAAGAGCTTCTGCATAGTGCTAATAAGTTTATTGACCTATAAAGAGAATTACTTTGATTTGTATAGGCCTATTGGTGTCGATCAAATTCTACAATTTTCCAGCGTTTGGCTGAAAATTTACGAATTCCCACCCTCGTATTTCTGTTGAGTTTATTTACACACGCTTTAACATCTAGGTCAAATCGCATGTGCAGGACTTCGGATATTTCTGTAAGCCGTGGACTATTTTTGTAATTCGGTTTGTATTGTCGTAAATTGTGATTACATGGGTTGTATTCATTTTAACGCATTTTTATTTTTAATGAATATAATAATGGTGATTAAGGCAGTGATGAATCGTGGTATGTAGATTTCCAATCTGACATTTGTTTTTGTGACTGAGGGAAACTATGTAAAACCTCAATCGGATTAGCCGACCACGGGTTTTCAAACCGCGATATTCTGAATGCGTTACTACTGAGCCATCCCGCTCCGTTTACTCGTACTGTATTTACATTTAAAGTTAATAATTTATACAGACTGATTCGCGAAGATTATGTCATACTGTAGAATCTGATTTCTGACATCATGACGAAAAACGTTCATATAAACATTATGACATTTTTTTAATTGAGTTACACTCCGCTAAATGTTAAATATAAACTTTGTAATTATGAAGGTTTAAGCGTTTAATTTATTTACGAGAACGGTGTATTATAAATTCAATAAAGAACATTACATTATTACTCATACGAAAAATCTGTATTAAATCCAGTTTTCAGAGACTCCACTTTCTGCAGCAATACGTGAAGTTGCACCTGACCTTAACCACAATAAACTGACTCTACTATCTTAGCTACAGCAGTTTACATACATGGTGTTAAAAAGTATCCAATATTTTAGGAGGTGATAGTATGCATCAAAACAAGAAAGAAATGTCTAATAATCATGGGTCCTACAAAACATACTTTCTGAGATATGAACACTTATTCATAGTAGGTGCTCAATGTGGCGTCCATTTATGGTAATGCATTTTCTGCCTACAATACAGCAGGCTACTAGATAATCATACCGTAATTGACACCCCTGGCATGGAATACTGATACGTCGCAAGGAATACTGAAAAGAAAAGTCTGGTTACGGATATAAGCAGGGTTCAGCAGAGTGGTATTGTTAATTTTTGTAATCAGCATGTGTGGGCTGATGAAAATTCCATGCAGTTGAAGAAATAAGGCATCAGCACAGCTCAATCAACGTATGGGCAGGCGTTCTTGGAGATAGATTAAGTGCCATACGTGCTACCAGATTAACTGGGGCTCGTTATCAGGACTCTCTTTTAACGTACTGCCTACCTTGTTGGAGTATGTGCCATGTCAGCAAAGACTACAGATATGGCTCATGCATGATGGCACACCAGCACATTTTTTCCGCAATGAGCGTGAACACCTGATGCTGACATTTCAGGATCGCTGAATTGATTGGGGATGCCCCAAACCTTGGCCTGCTCGTTCCTCAAATCTAAATCCCCTAGACTTTTGGTTATCAAGAACAATCAGGTCAATTTCAAAGAGTGCGTGATTCCTTACGCCGAAGGGGAGAGGAATGCATTGCCATGAAAGGAAGTCACAGTGAGCACCTCCTATGAACAATTGTTCAGATCTCAGAAAGTATATGTTGTAGGACCCATGTTTATCAGACTTTTTTTCTTGTTTTGATGCATACTATCACCTCCTAAAATATTGGATACTTTTTTTTAACATTCTGTATATAAACTGCTGTAGCTAAGATAGTAGAATCAGTTTATTGTGGTTAAGGTTGGGTGAAAATTCATGCATTGCTGCAGAAAGTGGGATCTCTGAAAACCGGATTTAATACAGATTTTTCGTGTGAGTAATAATGTAATGTTCTTTATTGAATTTATACTACACCGTTCTCGTAAATGAATTAAATTCTCAAACCTTCATAATTACCAAGTTTATGTTTAACATTTAGCGGGGTGTAACTCAATTAAAAAATATGTCATAATGTTTATATGAACCTTTTTCGTCATGATGTCAGAAATCAGATTCTACAGTATGACATAATCTTCGCGAATCAGTCTGTATAAATTATTAACTTTAAATGTAAATACAGTACGAGTAAACGAAGCGAGGTGGCTCAGTAGTAACGCATTCAGGAGGTCGCGGATTGAAAACCCGTGGTCGGCTAATCCGATTGAGGTTTTACATAGTTTCCCTCAGTCACAAAAACAAATGTCAGATTAGAAATTTACATACCACGGTTCATCACCGCCTTAATCACCATTATTATATTCATTAAAAAATTAAAATCCGTTAAAATTAATACAAGCCACATAATAAAAATTTACGACAATAAAAATCGACTTACAAAAATAGTCCACGACCTACAGAAATATCCGAAGTCCTGCACATGCGATTTGACCTAGATGATAAAGCGTGTGTAAATAAACTCAACAGAAATACGAGGGTGGGAATTCGTAAATTTTCAGCCGAACGCTGGAAAATTGTAGAATTTGATAGACACCAATAGACCTATACAAATCAAAGTAATTCTCTTTATAGGTCAATAAACTTATTAGCACTATGCAGAAGCTCTTTTATATCCATTCAGTAAAATTGAAAAGTCTTCAATGCAACCACTCTTTCGCTGCGTCCATCACGTCATTACCGCTTTGAAATTTGCATCTTTTCATGTACTGTTTGATGTTTGAAAAGAGTGTGACGGAGTGAAATTTGGTAAATGGCACAACAGTTTAAACGCATAGGTTTGCATGCCATTTGAATTGCGCACACTTCGTTCACGAATAACACATTTTCTCAGCTTCTCTAGCCCCTTTAAAATTGTGCAACAACATTTCTTCAAGTGCGAAGTGTTTGAACGCAGAAGAAAGATTCATTTTTGTAAGATTGTAGATAAAAAATTGGATACTTTTTAACACCCTATAGTTAGCCCTTCCCCAATTAAGCATGAGGTCCGATTGTAAATGCAGCGAGAATAAACGTCGTTTCAAATTACGCCATGCAATTCGCCTATTATTTGATCCTATTTCTCATACCCAACCCATTCCTATATGATGCAAGCCCCTCTGCAGTTTATACACCCATCCTTCTTCCCACCTCTGTATTTGTTGAATTCTGTAACAAATCGTCCGTAGAAGTGACTGAACCCAAAATATAATTCTTAACCAGTAATTTACCATTCTTACTTTCATGTGAATTGTTTCCTTTTGAAGTCGATACTTCTTTAAGACCCCGAAATTAGCTGTGCTTCTTTCAATGCCAAGAATTCGTTTTAGGAAATTCGTTTGTATCTTATTTAATTTCCCTGCATTTTTCCACCTCAAAATTTTCGCCCCATACATCATAGATGACCTTACCACTACCCTGTATACCAGCTGAATGTTATTTTAGGAATATCTGACACTTTAGTGATCAATTTCAATACTTCCGCACTTTTTTATCCATAATTTGCGTTTCATGATGTCGATATGCTTAGTCTATTTCCTTTTCAATGATAGAGTAACCTCCTAAGTATATGGAATGCTTCACATTTCTCAATGTGTGTCCAGCGTACGTCCATGTTTCAGTCCTATATATCGCCCCAGTTTTACAAGTATTTGTCTTGGTCTTGTCCGCATTAACCGTCATACCCCATTGACTACAGTAGATCTCCAGGCAGTATAGTTCCTGTTATAGTCCATTAATTGATAGATACTGTATATTATCAAAATTAGATATTCTGCATACAAGATTGCAGATATGGAACTCCCGTCTAAGATTGGAGCTTCAGATTCGATCTTATCAATGATCTCTGATATATCATCCACGAATATTATTCGTCACGATAGTACTTACTTTACACAAAAAATTACTGTATTGTGTTAAATTGCTGAAACAGCTTCAATCGTTCTCGGCGATGTTCCTTTTTCCATAGCTTGCACCAAGTCCACGTTCTACCGAATCAAATGCTTTTTCAAAGTTAACGAACGCGCAATGAAGTTCCTCCTGTACGTCTTCGTTTTGCTTAGCCTTAGTGTTTAAAACAAATATGTTATCTGTTGTAATGTATCACTCTCTGAAACCAGCCTGAAATTTAGGAAGTCTATCATATTGAAGTATCCACTTCCTCAGCCTCTCTAATATATAATTTACTGTATTTTTTTTACCTAGTGTTGGTAAAAGCGCCACTCTCCTATAATTTATTAACTGGTATGCCGAAGTCCATTTACTAGATTTTGTTAAACATGTCCGTGACTTTCTTTGATAAAGTCTGGGAGATATTAATGCCCTCTTTAAGAAATTCTAAAGATATCCCAGCGAATAGGGATTATAAAGAATGGACACTTCGCGTCGGTACCTTTGATGTAGCCGGACTGATTTCAATGACCTTCAAGCCAGCTAAAGCGTGAGATTCTGCTTTCTCCCTAGAGTTGGCGTTGACATCACACCAGCTAGCAGTCGACACAGCGGAAATATAACACATATAATTAATATATCCAGGCACATTATGTACTCAAATAAAATAAATTGGATCCATAAAATAATAAATCCGTCATTAACTGTAATGTCTAGACTCTTGAGTTCCTTTATAATGAGAGTTGAGACGTTTAACCCAACAACAATTGAAATATGTAATTATTTGATAGCACTGAAAATGGAAAAACAAAACTCTTACGAGAAGTTAAACCATATATCTATATTATATTATATACAAATATTAAACGAATTCGATACTTAATATAATTTATGATATCTGAAATATAAAATATTATTATTACAACTAGTTTGTCACTGAGAAATAAGGAAAAGCTGTTAACTTGAATTTATTTGAAGCAAAGCGTTACTGGATTATGCAATAAGGTAGGCGATGTTTGGATCCTGTGTCTCAACTCTATTCTCAATTATTATCTTAGCGTATGCTCGATTATACTAACCTCTAGCGCTTGAAAGTGGAACTTTACGCTGGCGCACAGAGAAACAAAACACATGAAAATTCGCTCAGTGTCCATTCTTTATAATCCCTATTCGCTGGGTATCCCGTCTGTGCCCGGAGCTTTGTTATTTTTTAAATATGAGAATTAATGCTCAAAGCTTAAATTTTGCCCAATCAGATACTTCATTTTAGGTATGAAATATTAATTATACTGCTTTTCGATTTCATACTAATAAAACTCACCGTTGCTTTTTAGTTGTATTTTACGTCTATGAAGGATACGAATCTCTTATTTACTTCTTCGAGATACCGATCGGAAAAGGAAGAAAGTTAAAGAAGAACATCCTGTCTGATTGGTCCTTAACGTGACTGGAAAGAAAAGCTTGACATTAAAACTTAAGTTGGCATGTGCCAAGGCAATCATAAATAGTTCCATTCAATACCACGTGTTATATTCTTCGGTCACATTACATTTCGTTACAACAAGTGCATCGTGATTCTGGCTTAAGAGTCATATACATTTGAATTCTCTATTCAAAGTAGTTTGTTAACAAGATTTCTTAAGAATTGTCGAGATTTGGCGTAACTGAGCCCCAAAGTATCGATAAAAATCGTAAACTGAACGCCAAAATGGAGAAAACTTCAAATATTCTCCTCTTAAGTACATCCGAAGCGCAGTATTACTATAATGACAATTACATTACCCTAAAAAAGTTGCAATAATTATGTCATAATTAGCACAGAGCTTTTTCTTTACCTAGGAATTCGTTGTCAGGCTATGAATTTCTCCACAGTGAGCATTATACGCAATGTCACATAAAACAGAAAGAGAAAGCATAGGGGATTACACGGAGAGAGGAGGATTTTATTCCTCTGCGTTCACTTACCGGTAGATGAAGACCGATGCTATGACGAGGAGCACGACGACGGAACTGAGGATTATGCTGAGGATGGCGTATCCAGGCAACGCTGAAACGAAACAAAAACAAATCGCTTATACGAAACAAGAACGCACCAACGTGAAATGTAATTTGTACTATGCAAAATATGGATACAAATATAAGAAACACAGATGCTACACATAGACCGGTCTGTCAGATTAATGTCGTAAAAGAGTTCGGTTTGATCCCTTATACAGGCTTATAAATTTCGAGGATTTTCATGTCATTTCCATGGTTATCCAATGTTATCTATCAGATAAAATAACGTTTCAATTTTTGAAACTTTGGCTTAAGATGATTCCAATACTAGTAGAGATAAAATCATTCATATTACAGACCAATATATTCAGACAATAAGCTTATATAGGGACTTTCAAAAATAACACATCATTGCAATTAAAATTTAGTGAGGCGATTTTGGACATAAAGCTGAGACACGTCAAACCTTATACAGGGTGTAAGAGTTAGCCTATAATTGCCTTCCTTTTCACAGTCGTCGGGGACCAAAAAATGTCCATACAACATAGAGTCAAAACTTGATAGTTTTCCCAGAAAAAAAAATGTAATTTCTTATTTTATTAATTGGTTTATACTGCTTTTATCGTTAGTAAAATTACGAAAACAATTACATCAGAAGATATATCTAGCAAAGAGTTAATATTAGTTTAAATAAATATTTGTATGTTTTATTACGTTTTCGGAAATTAAATAATAATGCATTCTCACATTTGTTAATATTCTAGTGTGAGAGGCGTGGCAACATGTTGAGCAGGCAGTACTCTGCACAGACGTACGCACATGTCAGCTGAGTTCTCTCTGTCCATAGGTCTACTGCCGAGCGGATGACAGTTCAGTACCGAGTATTCGATAAACGACTTACAATGTCACTCACAGTTTAGAAATATCATGATTAAGGAGCGGATTCTTATGTAATGAAATATTCTTTTTGCGTGTGATAAAACACAATTAACAAAGTTAGAAATTCCGAACATGAAGTTTCAAGTTCAAAACCCGAATTTTATTTCACATAGAAACACATATTTTCACAAAAAAATTATGTAAATACATATTTTCAGGAAATTTATTATAAATACATAAATGTTGGAGATTTTTTACTTAAATAATTTTTACAAGAACTTTTAAATATTTTAAAACTAAATCAATTATATCACTCATAAGTACGTTATCTTTTTTTAAGAATTCTTGGTTGCTTCGTGTTTCTAAGCGCTGTGTGGTGTATCCGTGATCCATTTTTGTAATAGTATCGCCTCAAGTTCTGAGAACTGCTAGGCAGCATATCAGTGTTATTGTTAGAGAATAAATTAACATGGACAAGGAGGAGAGATCTTGTAACACATAATTAGGAATGTTTATTGTTGCTGAATATGATTTCATTCCACGCTTTGTTTGTGAAACACAACAGATAAGAGCTCGGGTATAAACATTATTTAATTTAAACAAATCTCTCGCCTCTCGCTCATGCCCATCAAGTAAGACAATATATCTTGTTGTGATTCCCTGTTATCGGGCTTCGTCAATCGATATCCTTCAAGATATACTGAAAGATGGTTGTTTAAAAAACGATTTGGCTTTCCTATTAGCAAATCTAAGCTTTTTGTGTGACACCACAAAAAAACTCGAAACATCCAAAAACCTGTTGTCTGAAACAGGGAGGTGCGTGCCGTGGAAATTACACTAGACTCCCTACCAGGTTCAGAAGTACAAGTACTAAGGGACAAATTCCAGAATGTGTTTGGGAAGAAGAGTGGATATAAAAAAATGTGTAAATTTGCTCAAGTATTGGAGGGTGTGCCTGTAGGTGAAATTGACGGTGTTTGTGTTTGACATTCCTTTCTTTAAATATGCACGTCTGACGTCCTGTGATGTGGAAAGATCTTTTTCACAGTATAAGTCATTGTTCAGAGATAATCGGCATGCATTTGTGATGGAGAATTTGGAGATGACCTTTGTTGTTCACTGCAATTCTCGGCCAACGACTGGCACTCAAGTGTGGTTGGTGGGTACCTAGTAACATTTTTTTAAGCTAAGTAAGGTATTTTTGTCATATTTAAAACAAAATATTTTTTAATTTTTAGCAAATATTTTCGTACTTTTCAGCACATAAAAAATAAATATATTTAAATTGTTTAGCACATAAAAATCCGCTCCCTAATCAAGATATGTTATTAATTTAAGGAGAAAGTCGTCGTAATTCAAGTGAGGAAAGAAGGATGTACCGTCAACGTTTTCCGCAAAGAAGGTTAAAAAATGGAGCAATATTGTTAAATAAAATGTAAATTTACCAAAATATTGTATTAATAAGATTGAAAGTTTGTATTTGCTGCTCGTTTTATGTAAGCAACAGTATTGCCATGGTTCATCCCGGCATTAGAACAGGACATCCGTTTTGTATCGGTATGTCTGTGCCCGCTTGAGTTGTACTGTGTACTTGTAAACTTCCTCCTCACCAACCAGCAACGTTGCCAAACGTCTAATATTGTAAACTTTAATAATTAATTAATTAAATATTTCAATTATTTGACATGAATAATCATGTTAAAATAATGGCACTTATATACCTTACACTCTGTATATTTAGGAAGAAATACTTTTATTGAAACAGTATTTGTGCGACTATTGTTGTGTGCGTTATGACGTCCTTGATCACATTTTTAAATGACACCAAATAGTCTTTAATATCACCTGAAAGATCATATTTCTTATGTAGTATTTCACTTGTAATGTATAGAATCACTGTGGTTATGGTTTATTATGGTAACAGTTTTATTGTTTATATATTTGGTTAGTCCCTGTGCTATGAAATTAATTTTATTGATGAAATCAACATAAAACAAGATATTCTTAACCGAAAATGAGAGCATTAAAATACTGATATTTAATTACACTAGTCAACAGTTATTAAATTGGAAATTTATCCTTTGAAGAGATGGAAAAATTCAAATACCTGGGAGCAACAGTAACAAATATAAATAATACTCGGGAGGAAATTAAACACAGAATAAATATGGGAAATGTCCGTTATTATTCGGTTGAGAAGCTTTTATCATCCAGTCTGCTGTCACAAAAGTCTGAAAGTTAGAATTTATAAATCAGTTATATTACCGGTTTTTCTTTATGGTTGTGAAACTTGGACTCTCACTTTGAGAGAGGAACATAGGTTAAAGGTGTTTGAGAATAAGGCGCTTAGGTAAATATTTGGGGCTAAGAGGGGTGAAGTTACAGGAGAATGGAGAAAGTTACACAACGCAGAACTGCGCGCATTGTATTCTTCACCTGACATAATTAGGAACATTAAATCTAGACGTTGCGTATAGAGTGTTAGTTGGGAGGCCGGAGGGAAAAAGACCTTTGGGTAGGCCGAGACGTAAATGGGAACATAATATTAAAATGGATTTGAGGGAGGTGGGATATGATGATAGAGACTGGATTGATATTGCTCAGGATAGGGACCTATGGAGGGCTTAAGTGAGGGCGGAAATGAACCTTCGGGTTCCTTAAAAGCCAGTAAGTAAGTAAGTAAGTAAGTAAGTAAGTAAGTAAGTAAGTAAGTAAATAAGTAAGCCAACAGTGATTTTGTTATTACTCGACCAAGGCGAGTGGCGACGAGATGCGGTATTACGAACGCAGGAGCAGTAGCGCCACGGATTCGGGCTGTAGGACTCCACTGGCCTTGGTCGAGTAATAAATGTAAGATTTCTGTTGTTTCATATGTAATTTCATCTGCTGATTTAAAAAATGTAGTCAGAATTTTTCTACCACCCACCATTTTTTTGTAATTTTAGGAAAACTGATTAATTTTTATTGCTGCAGAGCCAAAGTATGCCATTTTGCTATACCCTTTGTCACAGCGAAATTCTCGCTATGTCAATGTGTGGTAGAGACTCTCCGATGCAGTATTTATTTGTAGAGATAGCATGTAGTTAGCATATGCAGATGGTCTTTCATGTCTGGTGATTATTACGAAGCTCTCTGGACCATTCATGTAGCATAAATTCGGCCATACAACAGGATGGAAGGTGTTCAATGACAGTAACGACGCAGAGCAGATCCTTAAGATAAAAACAAAAAAAGTTTCCTTTTCCATTTTGCGTTATTTCGTTTCATTTAGTTGGAAATCGACTTTGTTTCTAGAAATAATTGCAACATCACAGTAAATTCAACAGCACTTGCACCCCTTCACAGCAGCAATGAGAGAAAATTATGCTGCACACTCCGCACTGTAGAAGAAGTTCTAGACCTACGCTCTACGGTACTCAGACTTAGGGTTAAGCACGTGTCTAAATCTCGGTAACAACGATGCCAAACATACATTTATTAATAAGTAGATGTATTAAAATATTCTTAAACCCTAAATGTGCAGCAACAGTAAACAACAGATAATTTTGTTGAAACTGAAAATTAACTCTAATGTAAAGACGTTTATAAAATATGTGTTTCTAAACGTGTTTAGAAGAGAATGGGGTCAATTTTATGAAAAATATTTATTTCTGAATAATGCAAGCGCAAAGGAACAAAATGGTAGACGACTTTTCCAGTCATACTTTACTAATGATTCATCCCTGGAAATGATTATCATTGTACACCTTCCACAATGTATACCTACTCATCAGTAAGACATACATTTTGTCGCATCCTTCCCCATTTGAAATGTATTCTTAATGGACTGTCACCAGCGGTGACCAAACTGGGTATCGTGATTCCATCGTGTAATCGAAGACATTCATACTGGTAAGGGGAGTTTTCTGTACATTGCTCTTTGTCTCGCTCATGTACTGAAGGTAAGCAGTTTCGGTATCATGTCGCTCTACATACCCTCTGCCGGTATGAACAGGAACAGAAGGTTTCGTACAGACTGGGAAGAGGAATTTATTTGATGTTCTTTCGGAGAAAATTTAATATGTTGCTTCGCTCAACGGTTCAATTAGTAATAGTCTACATAAGCGACATTACAGGGCATTACGCTGAATACACCGGCATAACAGGTATTATTATTATTATTATTATTATTATTATTATTATTATTATTATTATTATTATTATTCATTAGTAAGTGTTACCATAATTCTTATGTACGTGCCTCAATATATAGCTTACATCTTCCCTTGAATGATAATTACTATGCCATATCTCCATTTTAATTTCGTTTTTAATCTTTAATGACTATTACCAGTTATTTACTAGTTATTGATTTTATAATAGAAATAATAATAATAGTAATAATAATAATAATAATAATAATAATAGTGATAGCTTTATCAGTAGTAGTAATAGTAGTAATAATAATAATAATAATAATAATAATAATAATAATAATAATAATAATAATAATAATATACGGAAACTGATTGAATATTACGTGCTAGTGTAATAATGAAACAAGTTATTAAACTCCAAGAACTGAAATAAGCCTTAAATCATCGTCATGAAGAGAAAGATGACATAAATAAGGAAGCCAGCTATCTAGTGGCGAACGAAATAACTCGTTCTCTTAAGCCTTCCAACGTAGGAGAGTTTTATAAAAGCGTAATGATCAAGGTGACTCAAATGATTTGTCCAGTGAAAGTTGGTTGTTAATTAATTTTGAAAAAACTGCGCATTTTTCGACTAAATATCCAGAAGAGAATTCAGGAAATTTCTGTGTTCATGAGGAATATTTATAAAAAGCATGAAAATTTGTATATGTTTTTAATTGGTTTATGATGACAGTAATGACATTACTGATACAACAAACCTTGCAATTTTTATTCGCGGGGTTGATGTAGAAATCAATGTTAGTGCACGAACCACCATTGGTTATAGTTTTCATCCCATGTACCTCTCCCCCGTCTCCTTACTTCTTAGACTGTCTCTCGCGTGTAATCACTGCCGTTCGAGTTTTGGTCATCGCTGGCTTACATATACACAAACTCACACACAATGATATTCTAACAAAAAGTATTTTAGCTTGTTTACGAGGAGAAAAAAAAACATTTTTACCCATCCATGAGGATGCTATAAATTTGAATGAATGGGTGAGTAAGAGCAATATACATACCTACATACGCCACTAACAGGGGTTAAAAAGAAGAGAAGTGTATACAATGTTGCCGAATCTATTTATCAAGAAACCTCTGTTCATGACAAGACTAATATTTTAAAACCTGTTTTCACTCTGTGGAAATTTTCTAGTCTAATCTCTTTGCCGATTAGTGGGGGATGAAATGCTTTCTTTCTGTTACAGCCCCGCATTTTACTTGCGCTCTCTATTCATCAATCAATCTTCATTACAGATACAGCAAGTAACTTTGTAACAGTACTCCGCCACTCTGCTGAACACCAATATTGGGGGAGAAGTTCCTTAAAAGAGATCATTTCTCACTACGCAACGATTTATATTTATTCATACACATTGAAGCTGTGGGGAAAATATTTTACTCTAATAAAAAGTGAAAAATAACAGTTCCATGAGAATTATAAGCCATAGAAAGTAATAACGTCTTCATGAGCTAACAAGTGAACTCCTGCAACCCCAAGTCGAAACCCTTTCTTCAATGTTTTCACAGTAGTATATACTGTAAACGAAAAGTGACCTATAAAAGCTAGCAACGCAAATCACGAATTTAAATCTGACGCATAGCGTAAAATGTTCTTTTCTAATTTATTGTACAGTTTTAGAAAAAATTTTGTCGCACAGAAAAATTATAACTCCCAGAAAGGAAGGAGTGTAGATAATCAGACATAGAACGAAACAAAACTAATTTTATTACTTCAACTAGCCCTCTTGTGAACGGTCGCATGTCCACCGATCATGCTACATTAGTCATCAATTGCTTTCTTATACAGGAACATCATTTTATTTTTACTGCAATTTTTATTGTACCTGAATTTTTTAATGTACTTCACTCCCACCCCTTCTACTGTACTAATGAATTTCAACCGTCCTCCACTCAGATCCAAGACCGCATATACAGTTATAGTAGTCTTACGGTCATAGTAAACAGTACGTTCCAAAAATATGTTCGCGTTTCCGCGAAAGAGCTTTCAATATTGCATCAGTTTCCATTTGCCTACATCGCATCCCGTTTCCCCCACCTGCTTCTATTCGCCTCTCTGTAAATGCTAGAGGTTGGGCTGTCTTAGCTCTTTTCTGAGAACATTAATTTCTGTTAGGAATTGGACGTCTACGTAATATTATACCCATACAATTGTTTAAAATAACTTAAATAAAAGGACCTCATTAAGTAATTAAATGTCACGTGATTTCCTCCCTTTCTACGACGCTGCGACGTAACCACCCGACGGACAGTAGATAGCATGTCTGAGTAATTTTATCTTTTCGGATCGGGCAGAAGTGAAGATTGAATTTACAGTACGTAAGGCACTCTGTTACAGAGTAGGTACAGAATTATTTCAACATGAGTTACTAGTACGAAACTGGTAATTGGAATTAGGTACAATAGTCTGTAGTGCGATAATATTCAAAAAAAGAACTGAAGCCTGTATAGAAATTAACGGCCACCATTTTCAGATTTGTGTTTAAATATGAATATTATGATTATTTTTAAATTTAACTTCATTCTCTAAATTGTACGCTAATGTGCTGTAGACGTATAATGTACACTGCATAATGAATACGTCCGCATGGAAAGCTCAGTTCGTGAGTAAAAACACTCATTGTTAATACTGTACTGTATTTTGATTAAACAATAACCTAATAAGAATTATCAAACTCAAAATCGCGATATTTCCTAGTTTACGTAAATGGATGAACTACTTTTCTTCCCTCCTATACCTAGTAAAGTTATTTGGTTGTATGTATATTACACCAGTCTCATCGAACTCCAGTCGTGGAAGGGGGTAGCAAACGGCGTTTTCGGTTCTTAATCGTTGATCAAAAGGTATAGCCAGGATAATATTAAAAATGTTAGTAAAAATAAAATTATGTCCTGTACTTATAACTAGAGGGCGGATCTGTGTACGGTTAGAAAACGAAACAAGTTAGACGCGACGCAAGCAGTAGCAACACAGTCCATGCACACTCAACTTCAAGGACAACGCACACAGATCCTTCTTTTACTTATAACTAATAAGTTGTCACTTTGCTATGTACATTTGTGTTTGAAAGTCTTCACATGGAATATTTATAGTTTTAATACAAACAGACGATTTATAATGGCTGCATTTACTTAAAACAGAATACAGTAAAGGCAACTATAGAGTTAATTACGGAAAGACTGAACTCTGTAAACAAAGATGACATTTTAAAATTTCAATTTGCAGTTGTGATATACATTGGTGCTGATATTATTAAGGTGGAAACACTTCTGAAGTTATTTTACTCCCCACGAAACAATTTTTAATTAAATAATAAAGGATTGGAAAAGAGGAGTTACCCTGCAGTGCGATACCGTCTAAATAAACATTTCTGAAAATCACTTCATTTTGCGGAAAGCTTTATCAAACCCTTTAATATTAACTCTGAAAGAACAGTTACCAGGCAACAAGGTCACCATAGGCTTGTTGGCTGACCTCTGTGCTTTATTTTCAGTGAACATTTATCTTGCTTGCGTTTTGTAGATTTAAACAACAGGACGTGACATGACATGACATTATTCACTATGTATTAAGTATACAATAATTCAAGTGAATCAACAATTTTATTATGTTAATTGTAAAGCAAGTACAAGAGAGTTTCAAAATAATCTACTAAAAATGTATCATCCTAATTAAAAGCTAGATAGATAGATGGATTTATTGAGTAATATTATACATGCAGATGCTATATTATCGTAATTTTCTCTAAAATCCAGTGCACGGGTCTTCTGACCGTACGTGCTTTGTTCCTAACACAAGTCCTACTTTGTAGGTTTCACTCCCCTCACCTATGATTATAATATCCAACCACTTTCTAAAAGAACATACATATTAAAATGAAAATGACACAACAAAACACATTATATAATATATCCTAACCTCAAACAGACATAAAAGTGTATAATTGGGTAGATACCATTATCCCTTCGTCAGTTCGTATCACAAACTTCCACAGCTGCACTTCTAATCTTTGTCGCCTTCAAGAGAAACAATCCAGTCTTTTGTTCGTATTCTCTATTCCCCATGAGGTCAAGACATGCAAGCGAAGTCCTATTCTGACTTAGCATCGAGGGTGGTAGATATTTTCTCCGTACTTGTTCCAATTCGACACACTGTAATAAATTATGTCTATAGGAGTCCTTTTCTCTGCAAAGGGGAAAAAGGCGCTCTCCTTCTTCGTTGACAATTTTATTACCCTTCCATCTTAGCCACGCTAAACCTGCTCTACTGTCTTTGTGACAAGAATTTATGTAGTCACACCTCCTCCAGTTAAGCATGGGATCTGATTGTAAATGTAAAACTTGCCGTTCCTAAGCAATAAGAAGAAGTGACGTCAGAAGCTGAAAGTCTTGAATAGGTAATTTTTAGTTTACTGCTGTTTTCTCTGCATTTGTTTTTGTAAATTTATTATTTGTAATGATTTAACATCTATGGTCATATCGCTTGTCTCGCCGCATTAACCAGACAATTTATTAAGAATTTATAGGAAGGAAATGCGAAAGAACCTCCATTTGTGTGTATATAATGTTCAGTCGTATTCCAGATATGTGGCTACTCAAGAAGGAGGCAGACAGGACTGACCATTGTCCTCGACACTTTTTGGAATGATTGAAGAGATAGGACAAGAATGGCACTAGAAATCAGAAACACATTTTAAAATAGGAAAATTAACATTAAACACAATTTTAGTCGCTGACGGACAAGTGGTTTTAGTACAGGCAGTTGATAATCTACAAGAAGCTACTCATCTGTTGCATGAAGTATCGCAGAATTATGACTTAAAGATTTTAGAAGAAGACCAATATGAGGTGGAAACATGTTAACCAGGTACGATAGAATTTAACACGAGAAAGACATATAATACATATTCCGAATCAAAAAGAGGAAGGATACAAAACTTAAAAACTATAAGGTGATGGTCACTTCAGTGCTCATGTTAAACCGTGAGAACAAGGCTCTTAACAATACCGGAAAATTAAAGATTGAAACAGCTGAGTTGTGATTTCTAAGGAGAACAACTGGATATACCTACTCTAGGAGATGTGGTTGGTAAGAGAATAATAGGAGAAAAATGTAAAATTTTCAATTTATATGAAAAAAAATTTCAGAATGAAAAGGCAATTGCAACGAACGTATATTGAAATAGATTTCAGAAGACCAGCTTAACAAATTACACAATACAATCCTGTTCGACATACACAAGTAACATCTCCCGAGAAGCAAATGGGTATACGATTTCTAAATTCCTTTATGATTGGAACAAATCTTGGGTCCGTCTAATTTCTTCTTCATCATCACGATCATCATCCTGTTCGACTTCTATCAACATTCTGTTGACTATGCAAGTAATCTCTTTCCTTCGAGGATTTATCAGAACCTGTCTTAATATTTTGAGTATTCCTTCTTTGTTAATGCTTTACAGTCACTTTTTTCTTCCCTCCGTCGTGATAAAATTCTGATGTCCGCGTTATTTTGAACTCTCGTGCTACTTATTTTTCTTACTGTCTACTGGTACATAGCTCAGAAAGTTTTAGTTAGTACTTTAATTAATCGAGAAAGTTCTCAGTTTTCAATTACATATTTCGATGCACACTCTTTGATTAAAAACTTAAATTCAATTAAAATTTTTTCCTCCATTTTTTATTTTTGTATTAATCCTCGAGGGCTGGCAAGTCGATTTATGGATTCAACAACAATCAAATTCACGTGAATTAGTTATGTACGTACATATGTACTAGATACTAGGCTACTCGGTTATTTAACTATGCTGTACCCACTTACTTACTTACTGGCTTTTAAGAAACCCAGAGGTTCATTGCCGCCTTCACATAAGCCCGCCATTGGTCCCTATCCTAAGCAAGACCAATCCAGTCTCTATCATCGTATCCCATCTCCCTCAAATCCATTTTAATATTATGTTCCCATCTACGTCTCGGCCTCCCTAAAGGTCTTTTTCCCTCCGGCCTCCCAACTCTAACACTCTATATGCATTTCTGGATTCGCCCATACGTGCTACATGCCCTGCCCATCTCAAACGTCTGGATTTAATGTTCCTAATTATTATTTGAAGGATTCGTAACAAGCTGTTTTTTTACGGTGACGGGTTGTTAGCCCTTCGCCCAACCCCCAAGATGGAGGACCACCCCTCATCGGCTGTCCGCGACTGCTTATCTATACTAATAATAAATCTGTAGCCGAAATTTTTCCGGTAATTTCCGATTTTCCAAAAATAATTGGTCCTAACATATATAATTAATCACCCTGGAACCGAAAATCGCTTTTTTGAAATTTTTGTTTGTATGTCTGTCTGTCTGTCTGTATGTTTGTTACCTTTTCACGCGATAATGGATGAACGGATTTCGATGAAAATTGGAATATAAATTATGTTTGTTGCAACTTAGATTTTAGGCTATATGGCATTCAAAATATATTATTTAAAAGGGGGGTTATAAGGGGGCCTGAATTAAATAAATCGAAATATCTCGCTTATTATTGATTTTTGTGAACAATGTTATATAACAAAAGTTTCTTTACAAATAATTTTCGATAAGTTTTATGCCTTGAAACATTTTGATAGGACTGATATTTAATGAGATAAACGAGTTTTAAAATTAAAATAACTGCCATCTAAGGCTGTATAATGAAATAAAAAAACAAATGACTTCGTCTTTAAGGGGCCTTGGACAGCAACAATCGAAAGCTATGAAAGATAGCCTACAGAGTATGTTTCTGTGTTTGTATGAAGTAATATCGGAAGCTAAATTAACCGATTTGTATAATTAATTTTTATTTCACCATTGGAAAGTGTAGTTTCTCTAGATGGACATAATGCTATAATGTTATTACAGTAAATTCTGATATAATATAATATAATATAATATAATATAATATAATATAATATAATATAATATAATATAATATAATATAATATAATATAATATAATATAATATAATATAATATAATAATATATGTAATGTAATATTATATAATATAATTTAAGTTATTTGAAGGGTTCAGAACCATAGTGGGCCAAACGCCATTTACTGAATACGTAGAAAACAAGGGTTAAAATTAAGTTATTACCATAATTCAATGGAAACCTATAACAAGTAAAATAAAGTATACATATTAAATCTAAATGATGTCAATGTTCATTAAACTATGGTTGCATGTAATAAAAACTAGAAACATGTCAAAGGAATTGTCATTGCACCAATGAGTGGTCTCTGGACCAAAATGATCGCACTTTAATTATTTGGATGCAATTTAAATTAAGTAGGCCTAACATATTAAACGATTTATCCTTCTATCAAACACGAATGTTCCCTGGATCAAATGTTCTATTTTAATTATGTAATTACTTTATATTTACTTCTAACGGGTGCAGCGGAGCGCACGGGTACGGCTAGTTCAATATATTCACAGCTACCCTCCATATCTGGAGGCCGTCTCCTCGATCCGCAACCTGAGGACGCGCCATGCCGTACCCACTACTAGCTTAATTAGCGTTGATGAAACTGGTTATAGAAAAATGTTCCCTGGTGAGATGAGACCGAGGATTCGTCATGGATTATCTGTTATTGGCCTAACAGTTGGGGAAAACCTAAATAAAAAATAGATAATCGGTCCCAGCAAGAATGAAACTCAGCCAAGCGCAACCCCGAATCAGCAGGCAAACGCGATACAGCTTCGAACTGTGACAGCTCTGGAAAAATCGCTGTGACAGATAACAGCAATTTTGTCACAGTGTGATTTCAATGTTCGGAGAATTCTTGGCGATTGCAAAATTTTCTTATTGTGTTGTTTTATATTTATTTACATTCCATCGCATTTGTACATCGCTCCACAGCTAGAATATGAACATATAAAAAAATCTTAATTTTACTATAAAATTTTAATTATAGTCACATACTAGTTGAAATATATATAGTCTACTAGAAGAACACAAAGTTTTAGTATCAATACTTAATACAAGTCAGAAATATTCATGAAGCATTGTTGAATGTCATAAATTCACCTACAGAATAGAAAGCGTGACAAATTAGGTACTTCTTTAATTTTGCCCTACAATTGAGTTTGATTTTTTACATCTTTAGGGAGGCTATTAAAGGTATATGTATGTGAACGGACACAAATATAATCAGAAAATGCAGGCTCTAAATTTCTAAAATTTTATAAGGAAATTAACTCACCATTGGACAAAAATTACAAGGTACCACAACAAGACTTATTAGAACTTAAATATCTGATAAAGGTATAAAAAGGTTATTAATAATATTTTTAAGAATTAACTTTTTATTTTAAATTAAATTTTCCAAAATTTGAAAGTTTTCACACATAATATTTCATGACTCCACAACCATTAGTAATGGAAATTTACACTAATTTAACATGAATTTATGCAAAAGTAAACTACAATAATGCCCATTTCTTTGAAAATAGAAGAATTAGTTCACAAAACATTATGTAAATTTTATTTTTTTATTTTTAGTAGGTTATTTTACGACGATTTATCAACAGCTTTGGTTATTTAGCGTCTGAATGAGATGAAGGTGATAATGCCGGTGAAATGTGTCCGGGGTCCAACACCGTAAGTTACCCAGCATTTGCTTATATTGGGTTGAGGGAAAACCCCGGAAAAAACCTCTACCATCTAACTTATCCCGACCGGGAATCGAACCCGGGCCACCTGGTTTCGCGGCTAGACGAGCTAATCGTGTAAATTTTAATATATTTTATATATGACAAATAAAAAATTAATTGTCCATATTGAATCTGAGGATGGTGTGAAGAAGCACCGAAACAGTTGTAAGCCGCACATTCTTACACAATTAATACGAGTAAGATCGCCATTTAATCAATTATTTAAATTAATTGTATTGAAATAAACATCTCTACATGTCTTAGAGTAGTCTACTTTTCAGAAATAAGTGTTTATTACATTCAGGAAAAATATTAAAGATGTCAGAGAGACCATAACAATGTTATGGTTACCAAATGATGTAAGTGCAGAATTTTTTTTGTTTTTTTTTTTCATACTCTGATAAAACTGGCTTGAGAAATATTACTAGTAACCCTTTTTATACCTTTTCAGATATTTAAGTTCTAATAAGTCTTGTTGTGGTACCTTGTAATTTCTGTCCAATTGCGAGTTCAATGTCTTATAAAATTTTAGAAATTTATAGTCTGCATTTTCTGATAATATTTGTGTTCGTTGACGTACATACACCCTTAAAAATTTTTACTGCCATACAACGCACTGATAAAAGATATGTAAGTTGTACCAACAACGGCCAATGAGCTTCTGCCATAATTACCACATAAAAAAAAACAAAAATCCTTCTGAAGGAAGAAAAAATTTCCTATCCAGAGTATTCTCGTCCGCGGACCCCGCTTTGGGAACCACTGATCTAAGACATAAATAGATTCCTCTAAATTCAGAAATTGCATCACAAATTATGTACGATCTGCAATTCGAATAGAATATATTACCTCTGAAACATGACATTTTACTTACTGTGCTGTGCAGATGTGTTCTCAGTATCAAGCGTACTGTTTTCTTTTCCGAGAATCTTTCTTTTTTGTTCTGGAAAATGCTCGTTGGCTGCATCTGTCGGAGCAGAGATCGTTCATCCCTTTAACTGCAGTAAGTAAGATACTTCGACTGTTGAATGGGAAAGACTCCACTTTGTAAACTATGTCACTGTCTTGCTCCGTAGTTGATAGGAACTTTTAAATGGAGAAATAACCATAAAACGCTTTCCATAAACGAGCTGGGGATTTTTAAATCACGACAGAACAACGCGGACCGTATCATTACTTTAAGGAGAACTTCTTTATGTATCCTTTAGTTAAGCCTTTATACTATGCAAACAAGTTCCTCGTTTGCAATGACATTTTAGAAAGAGCATCGCTATTCAAGAAGTAACGGAAAGTTTCAGAGAACAAATTGGAACGGAATACAAATGTGGAAGATAATGAATAGAGGATTCCTCTCTGGCTTCTTCAATAGATTCTGTGTGCTCATTTCAAACCTCCCCGCCTTAAATAGTTTAAGATGTGCAGGGAACATGATTTTGAGGAAAAACACGTCGTTTTAATTTTCGAGGGGGAAATTCAAAACCACTGATAATTGCATTTTCCTTTCCATCCCTAAACCCCTATACCAATTTTGAATTTCAATTACATCCCGTATCAACAAACACGTAATTTTAAAGGAGATGATAAACCCTACCCGTCTGTCAGAAAAAAAAATTCCACCCATTCCTTTCTGAGGTAAATCCAGAAACATTATAATGTAATGAATTAGGGTCCTATTCATAGACATTCTTAGCGCGGGCTTTCGGTGGATGATCAGCGAACTAACGTTTTTCGTATTCATAAACCAGTGTTAGCGCTCGTAGCGCGGGCTAGCGAAATGTCTATGAATAGCACCCTTCAAGTTTAGTTGATATTAGACCATATTAAGGAGACACTGTAAAATAGGTGTGAATTGGAAAGAGACAAGGCTGTTCAGTAATCTTTATACCAGGGCTGGACAGCAAGAGCGGATTCTACTCTGTCACGGGGAGCCATATAATTTCTCTTCATCCCCTTTCTTCCCCGCCGAACGCCGCGCAGCGTTGATTCAGTGACGAATGAATATTAAGCGTCCCCGTTTAGAGACTGGATCCGCTCTCGATGCCCAGCCCTCCTTTATACGAAACAACGAATCAAAGTCACGATAGGAGAAGAAATGTTAGAATTAAATGAAATAGGAAGAGGAATACGACAAGAGTGCTCTTTACCATCTACCCTGTTCGATATGTACTTGGAGGATTTAGTGAAGAGCTGTTTCAGAACACGGGAGGGATGATAATAGGAAGAAGAAGAATAAAGAGCATAAAATTTCCTCATGACATGGCGTTGTTAGCAGAACAGGACACGGTTTTAAGGGATATGGTAGTGGAGCTAAATGACAGCTGTTAGCAGTATGGGATGAAGATAAATGCAAATAAAGCGAAGAACATGGTTGTCGGAAGAAAAATAAAGAATGTAAACGTGCGAATACTAAATGAGACAGTAGAGCAAGTGGCCAGCTTCAAATACTTGTACGATGAAAGAGTAGTGGAACGGAGAAAAATTCTCTCCGACACCGGGATTTGGACCCGGGTTTTCAGCTCTACGTGCTGATGCTTTATCCAGTAGGCCACACCAGATTCCCATTCCGGTGTCGGATCGAATCGTCTCAGTTTAAATTCCACCTCTTGGGTTCCCTCTAGTGGCCTGTCCTCTGCACTACGTCATAGATAAAATATAATAATATATAACATAAAAAATAAAAACTAATATAAATAATAAATATTCAAATACTTGACCAAGAAACTTTTAATAGAAAAAGGACCATCTCCTGAGGACCTCTGGAGAAGGAACTAAGGAAAAGACTAGTAAAGTGCTTTGTATGGAGTGTGGTATTTTATGGAGCAGAAACATGGGCATTACGACGAAGTGAAGAGAACCGAATAGAAACCTTTGAAATGTGGATATGGAGAAGAATGGAACGTGTAAAGAGGACAGACAGACTAAGAAATAAAACTGTTGGAAAGAATGGGTGAAGAAAAAATGATGCTGAAACTGATCAGGAAGACGAAACGGAATTGGTTGGATCACTGGCTAAGAGGAAACTACCTACTGAAGGATGCATTAGAAGGAATGGTGAAAGGAAGAAGAGTTCGGGGTAGAAGAAGATATCCAATGATAGACGAGATTAAGATATATGGATCATATGAGAAAACAATGAGGAAGGCAGGAAATAGGAAAAACTGGAGAAAGCTGGGTTTGCAGTGAAAGACTTGCTATTTTCCAGAAACATTTGTTTCACCACGGAACCCAGAATTGCTACCCATACATAGTCTAGGGTAGGCCTATTTTATCTATTTTATTAGGTTAATTTACGAAGCTGTATCAACATCTAGGTTATTTAGCGTCTGAATGAAATGAAGGTGATAATGCCGGTGAAATGAGGCCGGGGTCCAGCACCGAAAGTATTGGATTGAGGGAAAACCCCGGAAAAAACCTCAACCAGATAACTGTCCCCGACCGGGATTCGAACCCGGGCCACCTGGTTTCGTGGCCAGACGCGCTGACCGTTACTCCACAGGTGTCGACAGTAGGCCTATTGGTAAAACTGTTGTATTGATAGAAACTACTACAGATTGTGAAGTGGTGCATGCATGTTACATTAAATTGCGTACGAGGTCGATGTGTACAGTTGTGTATCGAACATGCGCGTGTAGGGTGCTAAAGTTGTCGGCAAAAAGAACAACAGTTATGAAGACAAGTCAGAAGACACGTGCAGTTCAGACAGTTACCACATCGAATAGAGGCGGAGTAGCTATCGACATTTCACTGTGGCCAGATTGTTCTGCATGACGACAGACGCAGCTATGCGGCTGCATCCCTAAGGAATGTTCTGAGAAACTATTGAACAATCATCATACTGTACTCTCTGGCTATGAAGCCCTGTGACTGAAAGGAAACCCTACGAACCAAATAATACTCATATGAGAAATGAAACCCTCGGGCAATGTAACGTCAACAAGAACTATGGCCATGTCCGGCAATGTCCGTAATATGAAATGGTGCAGACATGAGGAGAGTACATTGAAGGGACATGATAGCAAGTTATTACTTACTTACTTACTTACAAATGGCTTTTAAGGAACCCGAAGGTTCATTGCCGCCCTCACATAAGCCCGCCAGCGGTCCCTATCCTGAGCAAGATTAATCCAGTCTCTATCATCATACCCCACCTCCCTCAAATCCATTTTAATATTATCCTCCCATCTACGTCTCGGCCTCCCTAAAGGTCTTTTTCCCTCCGGTCTCCCAACTAACACTCTATATGCATTTCTGGATTCGCCCATACGTGCTACATGCCCTGCCCATCTCAAACGTCTGGATTTAATGTTCCTAATTATGTCAGGTGAAGAATACAATGCGTGCAGTTCTGTGTTGTGTAACTTTCTCCATTCTCCTGTAACTTCATCCCGCTTAGCCCCAAATATTTTCCTTAGCACCTTATTCTCAAACACCCTGAACCTATGTTCCTCTCTCAGAGTGAGAGTCCAAGTTTCACAACCATACAGAAGAACCGGTAATATAACTGTTTTATAAATTCTAACTTTCAGATTTTTCGACAGCAGACTGGATGATAAGAGCTTCTCAACCGAATAATAACACGCATTTCCCATATTTATTCTGCGTTTAATTTCCTCCTTCGACAGATAATGGAGAAAAAATGGGAGTATAAGGGTACAGTACATCAGTTATTCATAGATTTCAAAAAGGCATATGACTCGGTTAAGAGGGAAGTATTATATGATATTCTTATTGAATTTGGTATTCCCAAGAAATTAGTTCGATTAATTAAAATGTGTCTCAGTGAAACATACAGCAGAGTCCGTATAGGTCAGTTTGTATCTGATGCCTTTCCAATTCACTGCGGGCTAAAGCAGGGAGATGCACTATCACCTTTACTTTTTAACTTCGCGCTAGAATATGCCATTAGGAAAGTTCAGGATAACAGGCAGGGTTTGGAATTGAACGGGTTACATCAGCTTCTTGTCTATGCGGATGACGTGAATATATTAGGAGAAAATACACAAACGATTAGGGAAAACACGGAAATTTTACTTGAAGCAAGTAGAGCGATCGGTTTGGAAGTAAATCCCGAAAAGACAAAGTATATGATTATGTCTCGTGACCAGAATATTGTACGAAATGATAGCAAGTTATAGCGAAAATAAAACATACCGACAGAACTTGAGTTTTTGCTACTATTTTCTTTTAATCTTCCTACTAAAAATCACATTTCACCCATTTCGCATAAATTCAGTCCTATCTGTATGTATGTATTTATTAACATTACAATTGGGTATACACCCGGTGGCAGTGATATATTATATGTAATATACAATAATACCATTACAATTATACAATAATTACAGCAATAAAAGAAGAAAATAAATAAATAAATAAATAAATAAACCTAAATTTATTTCTAACTATAAATAAATAGATGCAAAAAACCTAGGACTATAAATAAAAACTATTCCATAATAACGCCTAGTAATAAGCAATAGTAAACCTAAACTTATATGTACTTCTATTTCACCCAACTATTACCAATTTAAGTAATTACATACCACCTTAATTAATTACAAATCAACTTAATTACAAATCATCTTAATTAATTACTAGGGAAAGGGATTTGGAGTATTATAAAGAATGGTGAAACGCAGTATAGATATTCGTAGATCAGTGACTGTCAAGCGAGCTGCGTCACAGAGCATGGACGAGTACAGTTCACTTCATACAAACTTACACGCAGCGTGCTGTAAACGTATTTCAGAATAAACATATGGAATAGTTTAATGACATATAGTGGCCTACATACATAATCTGTATTTCACTTTGAACTACATGTGTTTTTCTTGGCAACGCACAAGACACCAATAAACAACATTACAAATATACATAATTAAATATCAATCTCTGCGTCCTCGCTTGTCAGGGGAAACATTGATGGCTGATAGACAGTTGTTTTCTGTATGGAACTCGACTCTGAATATGTATGCTTTCCTGTCAGGAGCGTGCTAAATTAAAACCTTTATTTACAATATCATGAAATATGATATGTACACAACGTACACTACAGTATTTAGAATATATATATATATATATATATATAATTATAATTTACAACATAGCCTAATAGAGTATCATTAAATGTTGAACAAAATGTAGAGCCAAACGAAAAGGCATTTTCAATTAATGCTATGTTTTGGTGATGAAACAATTATTCCTGCTGTGCCTTGTTATAATAAATTGTAAATATCATTTTCTAATTTTCTAAACACAACTTTGCTCTTTTGCAGGAAATTTTTTAACATGGAAAAACTCCGCTCTACATCTGCAGAGACAATTGGAGAGTAAGAGTACTTGAAACAAAATACGTCAATTAAATTCACATGTTGAATTACGTCATTGGGACACGTGTTTGTTAGTGCATCTGAAATCCGACTGAGAATACTGTACCTATTATTTTTAATCAAAACTCTGTTCATTTTTTCACCAACACGTTTTCCTACTTCACCTTCTACTGCACTCAGTTTATTTACAATAGTACTCATAATATTTATTTGCTTAACTAGTTCTACTCCTGACTGTACTAATCGAATAATGGCATCCGGTAAACATAAAACATTTGACTTAATATCCAGGATTTCTTTTTTTGATTATTCTATCATTTAGCAGTTCCTGGCATATTTGAATCGCAGTCGAAAGACTGGACCACTTTCTTCACAGACTGGAGGTGATGTGCGTAATAATAATTATTGCAAGCTTCTAACATGACTCCCATCTCTTAAGAACTGGACATGGGGGAAGCGATAATTTAGGGAATTGTTTCCTGAATTTTGATACTCGATCTTAGCTTTTACAAATATAATCTTTCAATTTTGTATTGTTAGTTGGTTTCACTTTTGGCATTGTACATGCACTTCACTACGCTGAACTGCAAACCTGCATGTTGAAGTTCTTATGCGACAACTGTCCCGTTCACCTGTTGTTGACGTGCAGAGATCTGCGAGTATGTCATGGAGGGGAGGACTTGGTATAAAGGGTTGTAAACAAATGACTGTGTAGATGCCAATACTAGCTTTTACTACTCCAAATTCCGTTCCCTATTAATTACATATCATCTTAATTTATTTACATAACTAAATTAGGATATCATCTTAATTAATTATATATCAACTTAAATAATTACATGACACAACTTAGATAATTACACTGCACCTACAATTACATTTTCAGTCTAATCTTCTCAACCTTTCCTTAAATGTATTGATTTTGAGAGGACCACCCTGAAAGATTGCCACAGGTAAGCTGTTCCAGTCTAATATTGTGCGGTTAAAAAAGGAAAATTTTGCCACATCCGTTCTTTGTTTTCTACATTTAAACTTCCTAACATGATCCGCCCTGCCTAAGTATGATGGTGTTGCTAATCTAGCATTGATGTCGGTCCATGCTTTGTGTCCCATTTGTGCCTTAAACAATGCGGTGAGTCTGGTTTTCGTCGCCTTGGTTTGAAAGATTCCCACCCTAAGTCTTTTACTATCTCTTCACTATGTCCCTTTCCCATTTTGACATATTTTGCTGCCTTGCGTTGGACCTTTTCTATTGAATCGATTTGGTTTTGTCTGTACGGATCCCAACCTACTGCTCCATATTCCATAATTGGGCGAACAAGGGTTTTGTACGCTAATTCTTTTGACCTTCGGTTAGATTTCTTCAGAATACGAATCGAGAAATGTAGTGCTTTCCAGGCTTTCCTTGTGGTATTAGTGACTTGTTCCTCCCAACCCAGTTTGTTACTTAAATATATACCTAGGTATTTACAAGTGTTCACTTGTGGCACCGATGTACCATCCAGCTGATATCTGAGACAAATATGTTCATACGTTCTACAGATGGATATTGACTTACTTTTACTGACATTGATTTTCATTTTAATTACAGTAAGGTCACTGTCCAAGCGTGTTAAACTTGAATCTTGTAGCCTAAGTAGACTTCGAAGTTGAGACGCCAAGCGGGGAAATACAGGTTAATTGATAGCGGAGTGTTGAGCAGAGGTGGGAGAATAGGCTTGTGCTTGTTTACTTTTTCCGGTCAGGTTGGAGGTTTCGTACGTACCACCATTGAAGCTGGGACAGTTGGACTTATTGAAGTCATTGCGATGTCGAAAACCCAGTTCAATTGGAACACATTTTTAAATATACATTAAATTCCTTCCAGAAAAAAGCCCTACAAGTAGAAATACGGAATTTTATTTGAAATGGCAAAAGGATCTCAATTGTTTGCAAAAATGCAGCATTAATTATGGACTAAAATTCATGGATTTTTTTGAAGTACCGACATCTATATTTAAAAATTATAACATAGTAATCCAAATTAGAAATAGAATATATATTATAGCACAGAAAACAAAACTGAAAATTTTTCGAGAATGTGTGGTACAATTAAGAGGACACTGAGGAACAAAGTCAGAAAAGACACAATGATAAAGTTCTATAAAACTATGGCAATCCCAGGAGCGCTATATTATTATGGCAGTGAGAAATGGATAATGTCATCTAGAGATAAAAGTAGATTGCAGGCAACAGAGATGAGGTTTCTGAGGTCGGTACTGAGTGTAAGAAGAAGAGACAGACTTAGAAATGAAAATATAAGAAACCAATTACAAATTTATAATATAAATGAACAGATAGTAAATTATAGACAAAAATGGCTGGAACATGTAGAGAGAATGGGTGAAGATAGATATCCCAAACAAATTATGCTTTATATAACTAAAGGGAGGAGAAACATCGGCAGACCTAAGAAAAGATGGATCAATCAATGAGTGTAAGTAATTTGGAGCCGCAACAAGCCTTGAAAGGTTTAAAGCTTGGAGAAAAAGAAGAAGATGAAGAAGAAGATATATACTATAACGTAGTAACCCAAATTAGAAATAGAATATATTTAGAATACGTAATTTAAATTAGTATTAATATTAATATATTATATTCTACACGATTACTGTATACTTTCAATAAGTAATAATTAGACTTCGTTGAATTGCCACACGCAGCATGCAATCTGGTTGCTGATGTACGGTAGTATAGAGGAGGTGAGTGACCGCCCGGTCTCGTAGTATAAGCAGTACATGTTAAGAGTTGTGTCCAGTTCAAATAGAGCAGCTACAGCTAATGTATACCTATGTAAGCACTTGTTTTTTCATTACTGTGGTTGGAATAGTCAAAGCTTAACATTTGTTCAGTGCAGACAAGAATTTAATCAAACATACAACAATGAGAGTGTTTCTGTTCCAAATAATTGCCCCTGGAATACCCTTACCCCCGCAGCCAGTCTTGACACGGTGGGGAACGTGGTTGGATGCTGTTAATTATTATGCAGAACATTGCGGCAAAAATAATGAAGGCAATTGATGCATTGGATAATACAAACAGTTCCTCTGTTGCAGCTGTAAAATCATTGCCTTCTGAAGAACAGCTATTGGAAGATATTCTGTTCATTTATTCTAATTTTAAAATCGTGTCCAAAAGCATCATCCTGTTAGAATCGTCTAAACTACAACTCTCAGAAGCCCTTAATATAGTGGATAAAGTATCACAAACCGTTATCCAAAATAATAATTCATTAATTTCAGAAGAAGTGAAATGTAAGTTGAGAAACATTTTTGCTAAAAATTCTGCCTATTCACAACTTCGTATTATAAATGATGTACCATCAGGTTACGACAAGACATCTGAAGTTGGTGTTCTAAAAAGTAGTGACTTTCCATTATTCAAATATGTACGTATTACATCGTGTGATGTTGAACGTACATTTTCCCAAAATAACAACTGTTTAAGTGACCATCGGAGGAGGTTACTTTGCAGTCGCTCAAAATATACGTAACTGTTCACTGCAATGCACATATTCAAGGATGATGCGAGTATCTTACATTAAATTTTAAGAGTACATATATGTCACTGTAAAATAATTGTGTATTTACATGTACAGACCTTTCCTACTTCAATGATCATTCATTATATTTCTTGAATGCAGGATACAGGTTTTATTGTAACCGCAGTATACTGCTCAGTGTTTACATCAGAGGCATACTCCATCCGTTGCACGCCCCCTTCTCATACAGTCTATACCGCGTGCATAGTAAACCTTACGATTCTCGTGGCAATTCCACGAATTCTAGTAATAATGTTAATTACGTCAAAATACGACCTCCTTCGACAATAATCGCTATTTCCACTGACACTAAAAATGTTTTGTTGCTGTGCGGTGCAGGTCCCAAACACACACTGTCCAGAAATTTGCACCTGGATCTCTCTAGCAAATGCAAATGCCGGTATCAACTACCTAGCTATGCTTATGACTATAAATGCAGTGCATATAGTACTTACAATCGTCCGGACACAGGCTGTTGTCGAAGCCGCACTTCGGAGTATCTGGAGGAGGGTTGATCCGGCCACCCGCCCAGTATATCTTAGTGTCTTTGACGTACTCAAGGGTACGACTTGCTCCGATATAATTGGCCACTGTCTGCAAGGGAAGATACAAGGTTTTAGTTACATTCATAAGTGAACAGGTCATATTATGAAAGCTCCATTTGTAGCATGTCCCTTACAACACGCATGAACGCACGTACGCATGCATGCATACATGCATACATACATACATACATACATACATACATACATACATACATACATACATACATACTCGTACATACACTTACTGGTTTTTAAGGAACACGGAGGTTCATTGCCGCCCTCATATAAGCCCGCCATTGGTCCCTATCCTGAGCAAGATTAATCCAGTCTCTATCATTATATCCCACCTCCCTCAAATCCATTTTAATATTATCTTCCCATCTACGTTTCGGCCTCCCCAAAGGTCTTTCTCCCTCCGGCTTCCCTACTAACACTCCATATGCATTCCTGAATTCGTCCATAAGTGCTACATGCCCTGCCCATCTCAAACGTCTGGATTTAATGTTCCTAATTATGTCAGGTGAAGAATAAAATACTTGTAGTTCTGTGTTGTGTAGCTTTCTCCATTCTCCTGTAACTTCATCCCTCTTAGCCCCAAATATTTTCCTAAGAACCTTATTCTCAAACACCCTTAACCTATGTTCCTCTGTCAAAGTGAGAGTCCGTTTCACAATCATAGAGAACAACCGGTAAAATAACTGTTTTATAAATTCTAACTTTCAGATTTTTTGACAGCAGACTGGATGATAAAAGCTTCTCAACCGAATAATAACAGGTATTTCCCATATTTATTCTGCGTTTAATTTCCTCCCGCGTGTCATTTAAATTTGTTACTGTTGCTTCCAGGTATTTGAATTTTTCCACCAATGCACAGGATAAATTTACAATTTTCATATTTCCATTTCGTACAATATTCTCGTCGCGAGACGTAATCTTATACTGTGTCTTTTCGGGATTTACTTCCAAATCTATCCCGTATTTTCCCTAATCGTTCGTGGATTTTCTCCTAACATATTCTTCCCTAGTCGTTTGTGGATTTTCTCATAATATATTCACGTCAACCGCATAGACAAACAGCTGATATAACCCGTTTAATTCCAAACCCTCTCTGTTGCCCTGGACTTTCTATAATGGTATACTCTAGAGCAAAGTTAAAAAGTACAGGTGATAGTACATCTCCTTAATTTAGCCCACAGTAAATCGGAAAGGCATCTGACAGAAACTGACCTATTCGGATCCTGCTGTACGTTTCACTGAGACACATTTTAATTAATCGAACTAGCTTCTTGGGAATACCAAATTCAATAAGACTATCATATATAACTTCTCTCTTAACCGAGTCATAATACACATAGCCTACATAGTACCACAAACTGATAGAAATGTGGACACAATGGGCACATCTAGGACTGCATGATGTCATCTAGTTAGATGTTAGGACAACCTTGTCGAACACATCTAGATGTGCTCGAAGTATCGTGGTTTCCTAGCAGAGTCTCTAATTAACTAACTTCATTGGACACATTTATCCCAATGTCTAACTACAGCGATAGTTCGCTGACCTTCCATCCAGACCAGGGTTCGATCTTCGACTAGTTAGTGATGGAATTTGTGGTGGACAAACCAGAGGGTCTTTCTCGGGTTACTCCCGTTTCCCTCTATCATTCCACTTAATTTCATCAATCATCCGCAATAGTAAAAGAGGCTGGAGTGACGTCTGGGGACAGTACGGGCTATCGATATTGAATGAGAAAGGCTTGGGGCTCATATGGCTACTCGTTTGCGGACGGAACCTGGCTCTATCAGGGGCTCAGGCAGGATGGCCCACCTGTCAGCGTACACTGACCAGAAAGGGCTTGGGGATTCGGGCCCCTGGGGGTTATCAGACTACTCGTCTGCGAAAACGGACCTGGGTTCATTAGGGTCCACCTGTCAGTGTCGGATTCACGAATGCCACCCAGGCCACCTGTGGGACTTGGACAATCATCGTATATATGAGCTCAATATCTGTCAAATCGTGGCTAAGTGTAAGGATCCAGTACAGTCCACGTTAAAGCCAAGTCAAGCCCCATGAGCGTACGTTCTGTGCATGTAGGCTTCTTGTATTTGTTTTTGAATTCGTTCACTTTGAGGCTTGCACTGGAGTGTTTTAGAAGAAGGGATTTGCAGAGTACTCGAGAGTAAATTCAATTCCTATCAACTCGTGAACAAAGTTGTGCATGAAACTAAGCGTTTTATACTCGATTATTTTAACCAAATAAATAACACTAACATCTGCATATATTAATAAAATTAATAATAATAATAATAATAATAATAATAATAATAATAATAATAATAATAATAATAATAATAATAATATATAATAGCCTAATAATATAAACCGATATGAAAATTTTAATTAATTGTAGAAACAATGAAGTTTTCAGCATACAGAATGCACATTATTATCTGAGAACGCATTATTCCTGGGAGAGAATTTACGGTCTTTATTTGTTGAAGAAAAATGTTGCCATAAATTAAAAATATAATACAATGTATTAAAAAGTCGTAATAAAACAACAGCAAAAATCGATCATATGACGTTTTGAACATAATATCCATCCACCAATTCATCCATTACTTTGATTTTCTCATTTCTCATTCATTTTTCCATCCGACCACCTACACTCTCCCCATTCTGTTTATTCTTTCTTTCATTCTTTTTTCATTTATCCATCCATTTATTCACCAACTCGCACTCATTTTTTCCATTTTCTTTTCTTTTTATATATATTTTAACCATTCTTCTATCTTAACTCGTCGTTTCTCTTTTGTTATACTTTCTTTTTTTCAAAATTCATTTATGCATCCACACCTGCCCTTTCTCTTTTTTAATCTTCATTCATTCACTCATTCATCCAACCATCCATCCATCCATCCATCCATCCATCCATCCATCCATCCATCCATCCATCCATCTACAGTCATATTTTACTTTCCCTTTTACTAGTAGACGCAATCTGAATGAATGAATGAATCATGTACAAGTAATTCTTTATTTGCAATATAAATTCCTTATCATGGCACTCTTAGAAGTGAACTAAGGCCATGAATTTCCTAGTAGCCTACATTTATACAATGTGAAAGCATATTTTGCTGAATGAGAGGATTGTTATAAAAAAAATTGCTTCCCACATTTTATGGATGATAATTCTGTTAGTCATCATCTTAACCTATCATCATATCTTTTGGGAGGTAGATTTTTTCTTCTACAAACTGCCACATCTGAAGTGTAAGATTAGAGCTTCCAGGAAGTTCTTATTTAACTACGTAAAGAGGTAATGAAAGACTATCAACCTATTTGTAGCTTTTCAGGGAAATAATGATGAACAGAATGTGATTTGCGAATGAAACGCATCTGTAGTAATGTAGGCTTGAAGAGAAAGTTGCAAGTGGTGTAATTGAAATGCGGCCCTGGATAAGAGGATTTGAACTCGTCAGAAAAAGGTCACTTATAAGGATAGACTGGCTTTGTGCTGGGCCCGCATAGTCCACAGAATACACAAGAAAGCTAGTGGAAAGTAGCCTGTGTAATATGAGAGGTGTACATTACGTCAGGACGATTTTTATAACATATCAAAGTGAATTCACAGCAATAACACCGCAGAATCTGAAGGAAGTTTTTAACCTATGCACCACTGGTAGAGCTACTACACGCAATATACAGGGTGTTAAAATAACATTTACAACGTTTCAGGGATGATAGAAGAGGTTAAACAAACCTCTGTTTTAAGTGACAAAACTTTAACAGATGCGTCCTATTTGCCGCTAGATGGCGTGAAGGAATAGATGACTTGACTTCCGTCACAACACACACTGGTTAGTTCTGTTTGTGCACGATCACCTTGTAGGGCCTTGTCTGTTGCCTGACAGTCTCCATGGTGATAATTATTTTGTTTTTCTACGCGACGTCCTACCAAAACGTTTAGAAAACATCCCATTGAACATCAGAGAACGAATATGGTTTCAGATGACGGTGCCCCTCCACATTTTGATCGTCGTATCAGGAACCACCTAATGCTACATTCTCCGATCGCTGGATTGGCAGGAGTGGGCCGGTACCGTGGCCACCTCGATCACCGGACCTAACCCCACTGGATTTCTTTTTGTGGGGAGACGTGAAATGTTTTGTGTATGAGACACCGATCGATACGGCAGAAGACTTAGTTGCTTGCGTTGTTGAAGCTGCACGTGTTATTAGAGACAATGTTGGCCTTTTTGAGCGTTGCAGACATTCCATAGTACGAAGGTACCAGTTGTGCAATGCCTTCAATGAACGGCAGTTTGAACGCCACATCTAAAACGACAATTGGTCTTGTTCTTTATGGATTATACTAACACTTACGTACACAATAAACGGCGCATCTGTCAAAGTTTTGTCACTTACAAAAGATATTTCCTTTTACCTCCTCTATTAACCCTGAAACGTTGTAAACGTTATTTTTAACACCCTGTATAGGTAAATGGAGTAATATTATATACCTAGTACACATACTAGTTTATATCTTTCTTTCTGAAGACAGTTCTAAATTACTGTATGTATAATCAGTTATTTGACGACGCTGTATTAACTATGTGATTATCCTGCTTCGGTTGAACGGGTAGTAGTGTCGAGGTGTAAGTAGATGTAGAGGTATAGAAATGCCTATCGGACGAGATATGGGGCATTCCTAAGCATTTCAGCCTCGGTTCCTGGTTTAATTATGTGAATCCTACTCACTTGTAATCTAATACTAATATGTATTCTAATGAGTTTATTTTTATTTTTACTGTGTACATCTTTTTATTGAATTATCGGCTTCTGTTTTTGTGTAATTTGTATTTGATTCTAGCAGCATCAGTATGTATTCCACTGTGTTATTTTTATTTTATGAGGTAAATTTTTATGTAACTACCTCTTTTGATATCATTATATACCTAAATCGTATCAGTATGTAATTACTTAATTCCGATCTAGTTATATGTTCAGCTAGTAAGCAAGTTTTAATCCTGGTTGAGTGTAAGAGAAGACCTTACGGCCTTAATTCTGTCAGGTTAAATAAAGCCATTACTGTTATTATTATTATTATTATTATTTATTATTAAAGAGGTTTTTTGTGCACCTGTGATGGAATGAGTTCCTCGCCGACTGTGCTGCACGGCTAAGCCTGTAGCTACATCCGCCAAATCACGTATTACTCTCCAGTTTTTAAATCAGTATACTATTTTACTCTGTTACTGATCTGCCGTTTCTCACGGATCTACAGGTTGATTCTCGAGGAGTTACCGCCACTTACGGAGCTTATTTCTGAAGACATTCTGTGCAAAAAAATGTCATATAAACATGTGTGCTATTTTCAATATTTTCAGAGTTACACTAATTTGAAATTGTTTTTAAAATACCTTCTTTCAGTTTTGAGAATAAAAGAATATTACAAATAATAGAGAATGAACTATTCAGAAGTATCATTTCTTCAATTTGATAGTATTGTGAAGCTGAAGATGTGTTGTTAATTCCATAGTTGCTTCGTAGAGATTTTTTTTTTTTTTTTTTAATTTTTAACTAAAAGCTACATCATTCTTACGCACTTATCACAACAATTATTACAAATTACAGATTTCCAGCAACTTTATTCATTGATTATTAGAGGAGAAAAATTCGTTCTGGCGCCGGGGATCGAATCCGGGTCCTCGGTTCTACGTACCAAGTGCTCTAACCACTGAGCTACGCCGAAGTTCAAACCACAGCACCGGATCGAAGCCCTCTCCTCTAGTGTTTTTCCCTTTGTGAAGGAGAGGAGAGGATTCGATCCGTTGCTGTGTATTGAACTTCGGAGTAGCTTAGTGCTTAGAGCACTTGGTATGTAGAACCAAGGACCCGTATTCGATCCTCGGCGCCGGAGAGAATTTTTCTCCTCTAATAACCATTGTTACCATAACAGACGTATTCTATAGGACCAAAAACTATTTTTTTTTTAATTATGGTTTATTTAAGACGTCGCCGGTGTGCCGAAATTTTGCTCCACAGGAGTTCTTTTACATGCCACTAAATCTAGTGACATGAGCCTGTCGCATTTAAGCACACTTAAATGCCATTGAACTGGACCGGGATCGAACCCACAACCTCGGGCACAGAAGGCCAGTGGTATACCAACTGCGCCAGTCAGGGTGACCCAAAAATTAATCTTTACTTAAACTTTATTCATGTTTTTGTTTACAATCTCCTGTCGTAAGTCTTGCGGAGTGAATGATTTCAGTAAGAATCACCCCACCGCGGAGCAATGGCTTCCAGGAGCATTGGTACTCTTTGCAGCGTTGCAACACGTTATACTTCGTATTCTTAAAACAATTGGACGTATCAAAAATTTTATTTGACAAAACGTGTTCACATTGACTTGATTTTTATCCCTGTAAATCGATGTAAAAATTTCCCTTCCTTCCTGTTTAAGTATAGGAAATTTCTACACGGACATCATTGTATTTTTACTAACATATTTAATATTAACCTGGCTATACCTTTGGATTAACGATTGCTATCCCCTTCCCTACTGGAGTTCGATGATACTGGCGTAAAATACAAACAAATCACTTTACTAGGTATAGGAGGGAAGAAAAGTAGTTCATCCGTTTACATAAACTAGGAAATACGGAAATTTGATAATTTTCATTAAGTTTTTGTCTAATCAAAATAGGCCTACAGTAAAGTATTAAAAATAAGTGTTTTTACTCACGAACTGAGTTATCCATTTGAACATATTCATTAAGCAGTGTATATTATACTGTCTACAGCATATTAGCGTACAATATAGAGAATGAAGTTAAATTGAAAAATAATCATAATATGAATATTTAAACACATTTTTGAAAATGGTGGTCGTTCATTTTGATACAGACTTCAGTTCTTTTTTTCATATTATCGTACTATAGACTATTGCATCTAATTCCAATTACCAGTTTCGTCCTTCGTACAAGTAATTCATGTTGAAATAATTCTGTACCTACTCTATAAAAGAGTGCATTACTTACGGTAAATTCAATCTTCACTTTTGCCCGATCCGAAAAGATAAAATTACTCAGACATACCTATCTACTGTCCGTCCAAGTGGTTTTGTCGCAGGGTTGTAGAAAGGGGCGAAATCACATGACAGTTAATCACTTAACGAGGCCCTTTTATTTAAGTTATTTTAAACAGTTGTATAATATTACGTTGACGTCCAATTCCTAACAGAAAAAATGTTTTCAGAAAAGAGCTAAGACAGCCCAGCTACTAGACTTATCAGAGGAGCGAGCAGAAACAGGTAGGTGAAATCGGGATGCGACGTAGGCAAATTTACGACAGTACCTGTGCCAAAATATGATTCAATATTGAAAGCTCTTTCGTCACTGGAAAACGCGAACATATTTCTGGAACATACTATACTCACTAACTCAGTACTGTTCACTGTATGCGGTCTTGGTTCTGTGTGAAGAACAGTTGGAACTTCATTAGTAGAGGGGTTGGGAGTGAAGTACATCCAAAAACTCAGGTACAATAAAAATTGAAGTAAAAATAAAATGATGTCTCTGTATTGCTCGAAAGAGTTCAACCTAGCCTATTTTTACTATAGCAGATAGATGACATAAGGGGGAGGTGTAATGTGTCAGTAGAATATTGAAGGGAAACGGGAGTACTCCGAGAAAATCTCTATGCATTGTTCTCTTTGTCTACCACAAATATTCTTTCATGACCTAGCCGAGGATCGAATCAGGCCTCCTGGATGGAAGAACAGCACACTAGCACTTACGCCACAGACGCGGCAAAGAAAATCCGTTATTTCGACTAGCAAAGTGTCCACCCCTGTTTATTGATACTATCTACACGCGCCAATTGGACAGCCCATGGGTAGAGCAAACCGTGCAGACTTGATGCACACTACGTCATCAATGTGGTCCCCAGGCTGACACGGCTGATCTAGAGAAATGCCAATTAAGCATTGAATCGCACAATTTAATATGGAAATCTGTCTTGGAGATATAGGCCATTCTACCAAGGTTAGCTCCTTGTAGATGACTACGGCGACTGTGGCGAATTGTTGCTGCTGTTGACGATCAATTATTTTCAGTCTGTAACTCAGACTTACTTCCTGTTTGTAGGTCACCCGCTTGATAAAATAATCGTCACTGACCATTTCTGGGTAATGAATTGCTTGAAATGGACGTTCCTTCATTTCAGTTCATTAGTTCTAACAACGTAAAGGGCGCGGAGCGTGCCAAATGTTTCCACGAGGGGAACATGGAGTAAAAGCTTCATGGGAAGAATAGATCCACACGCCCATTCTACTGCTCCCATCTCGTTCAGTGAACTTCTCTCCCCGATTTCATCTTGTCACGTGTGACTAACATAATACCATGTTACAAGAGAGACAAGTTCTCAGTCATGGCTCATTAATTCATCCAAACATGAAGCAAACTGAGCGATATTCGCTTCCAAACTGCGACCCATTTACACTGAAGCTAGCGTGTGTTGGGTTCTGCGTCAGATCTGAAAGAAGTTCCGCGTCGTTCCATGTTGTTATATGAAGGACTGTTCGGTGAAGCTTGCTCAAATTGGCCACAAGTGTTCGTACGTAAGCACATTCGTTGAGAGTAAGAAACCGAATATACTGAGCTTCCAAATGTTGATCACAAATTGTGGACATCATTTACGCGTACCCAAATGTCACTCAAATAGAATAGGCGTAACTGGTGTTATCTTAGAAAGCATGATGATAGAGATATTCCGATAGTTAATATGATGTACTGTAATATAATCTAATTTTATTTATAGTTCAGTCTAAATGGCATATCATAGTTTAAAATCAATAACACTTACAAAAGTAAATGATCATTGTACAGGGACATCATTTTATTTTTACTAACATATTTAATATTAACTTGCCTATACCTCTGGATCAACGCCGTTTGCTACGCCTTCCACGACTGGAGTTCGAAGATACTGGCGTAATATACAAACAAATCACTTTACTAGGTATAGGAAGGAAGAAAAGTAGATCATTCATTTACGTAAACTAGGAAATATTGCGCTTTTGAGTTTGATCATCTTCATTAGGTTTTTGTTTAATTAAAATACAGTACAGTATTAACAATGAGTGTTTTTACTCACGAACTGAGCTGTCCATGTGGACGTATTCATTATGCAGTGTATATTATAATCTCTACAGCACATTAGCGTACATTATAGAGAATGAAGTTAAATTGAAAAATAATCATAATATGAATATTTAAACACATTTTTTAAAATGGTGGCCGTTCATTTCGATACAGGCTCAGTTCTAATGTGCATATTATCGCACTATAGACTATTGTACCTAATCCCAATTACCAGTTTCGTTCTTCGTACTAGTAACTCATGTTGAAATAATTCTGCACCTACTCTATAAAAGAGTACCTTACGTACTGTAAATTCAATCTTCACTTCTGCCCGATCCGAAAAGATAAAATTACTTAGACATACTATCTACTCTCCGTCCAAGTGGTTATGTCGTAGGGTCGTAGAAAGGGAGGAAATCACGTGACAGTTAATTACTTAACGAGGCCTTGTCATTTAAGTTACTTTTAACAGTTGTATATTACGTAGACGTCCAATTCCTAACAGAACTTAATTTTCTCAGAAAAGAGCTAAGACAGCCCAGCCACTAGCTGGCGAATAAAAGCTAATGGGGGAACTGGGATACGACGTAGGCAAATGGACGACAGTACCTGTGCAAAAATGATTCAATATTGAAAGCTCTTTCGTCACTGGAAAACGCGAACATATTTTTGGAACGTACTGTTTACTATGACCGTAAGGCTATTATGACTGTATATGGGGTCTTGGATCTGTGTGGAGGACGGTTGAACTTCATTAGTAGAAGGGGTGGGAGTGAAGTACATTCAAAAACTCAGGTACAATAAAAATTGAAGTAAAAATAAAATGACGTCCCTGTATATTATAACACTGAAATGCAAACGTTTTCGCCCTTGGACATCATCAGACATTTAACTCAAAATATCTTATAAAATTTTTACTATATATTAGCTATGAAATATGTAACAGGTAATTTATATTAAGCATACAAGGAAATAATTTATTACAGTTGTATGAACACTTTTTGTAAAATTAAATTAAAATTAATATAATCAGTTAAAAACCAGACATGTTTCGGAGGAATGCTCCTCCATCTTCAGTGGCAATACCACGACGCTGGTACAGATGTTCGACCGCGTATCGTGGCTTAAAGGTAATTTATGTTTACACTCTTGCGTATTTGATAAATAACTATTTGCATGGTAAACTTTATGGTAAGTAACAATCTGAAAATTTAAAATGAATACAAATATTAAAATTATATGTAATAAAATTGTGACTAAAATGTAATATTGGTGTTATATTTCTTAATTATAAAACTGTAATCATTAAAACAACATAATAAAATCATATGATTCCTCTTAAACTTCATAATAGGCCAATGTACTTCTGTTAGTTGAATGTTTGTAATGCGAGTATTGATCTCACTGATTTCGCAATCCATCCAATAATGGAATCGATTAATTAAGTTCATATATACTGCATTAGGTTATATGTATAGACCTTTTTTTGTATTTGTATCAAAATCAATTTGAAGAACTGGCTTTATAAATTACTCTGGCTAACGTAGTTGAAGGCATCCTGTCGACTAATGTCGTGTCAAGAGGAATCATATGATTTTATTATGTTGTTTTAATGACTACAATTTTATAATTAAGAAATATAACACTAATATTACATTTTAGTCACAATTTTATTACATATAATTTTAATATTTGTATTCATTTTAAATATTGGAGATTTATCCTTCGAAGAGGTGGAAAAATTCAAATATCTTGGAGCAACAGTTAACAAATATAAATGACACTCGGGAGGAAATTAAACGCAGAATAAACATGGGAAATGCGTATTATTATTCGGTTGAGAAGCTCTTATCATCCAGTCTGCTGTCCAAAAATCTGAAAGTTAGAATTTATAAAACAGTTATATTACCGGTTGTTCTGTATGGTTGTGAAACTTGGACTCTCACTTTGAGAGAGGAACATAGGTTAAAGGTGTTTGAGAATAAGGTGCTTAGGAAAATATTTGGGGCTAAGCAGGATGAAGTTACAGGAGAATGGAGAAAGTTACACAACACAGAACTGCACGCATTGTATTCTTCACCTGACATAATTAGGAACATTAAATCCAGACGTTTGAGATGGGCAGGGAATGTAGCACGTATGGGCGAATCCAGAAATGCATATAGTGTGTTAGTTGGGAGACCGGAGGGAAAAAGACCTTTAGGGAGGCCGAGACGTAGATGGGAGGATAATATTAAAATGGATTTGAGGGAGGTGGGGTATGATGATAGAGACTGGATTAATCTTGCTCAGGATAGGGACCGCTGGCGGGCTTATGTGAGGGCGGCAATGAACCGCCGGGTTCCTTAAAAGCCATTTGTAAGTAAGTAAGTAAGTATTCATTTTAAATTTTCACATTGTTACTTACCATAAAGTTTACCATGCAAATAGTTATTTATTAAATACGCAAAAGTGTAAACATAAATTACCTGTTACATATTTCACAGCTAATATGTAGTAAAAATTGTATAAGATATTGTGAGTCAAATGCCTGTTGATGCCCAAGGGCGAAAACGTTTGCATTTCAATGTTATAATATAGGCACCGTGCAAGGGTCTCAAAATCGTACTGGTGGCGCCGCGCAATGTCTCAATTCCTAATTAACTACAAGCTCCAGTCATTCACTATTCATGTGTGATATAGAAATTACATGCGGCTTTCTGCCGATAAAAAGTTGTAATATTAGTAAGAATGGGTTCATTGATTCATAGTGTTCTGCCCAAGGGCAGGTCTTTCACTGCAAACCCAGCAATCTCCAGTCTTTAATTATTTTATAGACTCAGTGGAAATTTCAGTACCGGTACTGCTAGAGGAGTGTAAAAATGCAACTACAGTACAAAGTTCCTGAAATATCAGTGAAGTTGTTTGGCATTTAAATCAGATTTCAGACCATTGAATGACGGTGAACAGTCATATTACGAAATCATTGATATACTTATGTTTGATGTCATGACGTGTGTAATATTTGTGTGTGTAATGTCTCTATAAATTACATACTTTAATGTGATTTAATTCTAAAAGTAGTCTTAATTACACTTCCTGAATGGGCGACTACAAATTCTCTAAAACACAACAATATCATCAACATACTACCTCTGATTGAGATTCTGGCTGATATGTACAGTACATATGTTATCAGGCAGTACATCTCACTTGACGATATGTCAGAGGAAGAACAATATTCTTTGTATGCATATGAAGTCTGACTAGTGTAATTTGTAGCTAGTCGGGGTATGTGCAATGGAAGGGAAAAGGAACTGGCCACTCTACCCCATGATATTCTGATCTAGTTGCCTCATAAGTGGTGCGTTGTTGGTATCACTTGTGAGGTTCAGACTTCTCTTTGGACAGTTGAATAAACAACAAGATCATATCAGCGTCGTTGCGCTTCAGTTTTCTGTTTTGGGAATGAATAAAACAATATCGGTTGGTGTGTTCGTGTAAGCATTACTACACTCAAGAACACAGCAATTTGCATTACCTTTCCGCTTTTCAGGATCATCCATATTTCTAATCATTTAACCTGTGATGTTAAGTATATTCATACGCTTCAAGTACAACTCTATCGCTGCTGTCCTGCAGTTAGTAACAACAATCGCCACCAGAGGAGCTTGCACGGTGCCTATACAATGATCATTTACTTTTGTAAGTGATATTGATTTTAAACTATGATATGTCATTTAGACTGAACTATAAATAAAAATTAGATTATATTACGTAACTGATGTTGTTTGTTGTTGTTTAGTAACTGTCCGAAGACAGGTCTGAACCTCACAAGTTATACCAAGAAGGCACCACTTATGAGGCAACCAGGCCAGGAGATATTGGGGTAGGGTAGCCAGTTCCTTTTCCCCTTCAATGCAAATATTGCCGACTAGCTATAACTATATTACACTATACTCAGCGCATTTCGAACAGGTTCACCATTCGTGTCCAGTGCATATTTCAGAATGGAGTTTCTTCTTAGCGAGTGACCCACTCAATTTATTTTTCTCTGCTGATCAGTTTCTGCATTATTCTGTCTTCATGCACTTTTTCTAGTACGGATAACCAGCTAAAAATTTTAATTCCTGTTGGTACTGCAATAATGATAGCAGCTGATGTAAAATATTCAAATAAATTATTTTTTCTGTTAATAATTTAACTGGGATATATGAGAAATAATTGATGGAATTAAATAACATGAATATAATAGAGAAGAATATAAATAATATTAATCATCTCAAAGGAGCTTCGTTTCTTGTTCTGTCAGTCCATTGTCCTCCATATCCACATTTAAAGTGCTTCTAGTCGTTTTCCTTCACTTCGTCATAATGTCCATGTTTCTGCCCCATACAATGCCAAACTCCACATAAAGTACTTCACTAGTCTCTTCCTTGGTTCTTTCTTCAGATGTCCGCAGAAGATGCTCCTTTTTCTATTAAAAGCTTCCTTTGTCCAAAATACGAATAATGATATTTCGAACTTGGCAAATATTAGACCTCCAGATCTACAATAAGTATGATCAGAATAAACGGCCAATGACGTTTTCGCATAAACTCTACAATGAAGAGAGAGATGAAAATAAACATTTGAATATTAAATTGAATATGACTCGCATAGAGTCTATTTTCTTGCATTTAGCTTTTCTGAGAAGTTTTGAAAACAATGTGTTGCAAAACTCAATACCTGTAACGTAAAAACTACTGTATTAAATTATTTCTGTTATTTCATAATTTAATTCAGACAATTTATTCACTAAATGTATTAGATTTTTAAAATATATCAACACATATTTTATGTTTCATTTTACGTTTCTAAAACTTCAATGAAAATTTCGCTACTCATTTAAAGATAACAGTCCCAGATATTAACAAACCTAGATGTTCACATCTACTTTGCTGCTGTTAGTATTTGTTTCAGAAATAAAGCAGTTTAAATGTGAAAACTGAGTTCGAGAACTAAATTATAAATCAGTTCTAACTCTTCGTAAAAGTGCGCAATGCATAATGCAGAATTCAACATCGCATCCAACGACAAGTGATACCAATGTGTGGTGTGTTCCTTTAACATTTCTCTAACCAAATGCCAGGCTTCTAAATTAGACTTTGGAGTGACATAGGGTTACCCATTCTCATAGTACTAAAAATAGCAGAAACTGTCACTCAATTTATATTTTAAGCTTCACCTCACATTCACAAAATTGTGACATTATTTTGAATAGGTCCGTATTGACAAGGATTTCAACAGTATAAATATGATTTCGTACTGATGCATACAGTGCTCAAAAGTCGTAGTTTTTGTAAGAAAATATCACAAATAGAAGAACGAGGTGAAGACAAGGAGAACAAGGTGTTCATTTTTATATAACAGTAAATTCCCAAGTTACCGTACATACCTAGTGAGGAGTTGGACACAGTTCTACGTCAAAATAATATACTAATTTGTAACAAAGGACGCTCATCTAGTGATAATATATTTATAATGAGGCAGATTATTGAAAAACGTCGAGAGTTTGGTTTGGAAACCCACTTAGCATTCATTGACTATGAAAAAGCTTTCGATAAAGTGAAAAGACCCCTTTTATGGAAAATACTGGAAATAAGAGGCTTTCCTAAGCACCTTATTAGTGCCGTTAAGAGTTTATATGTAAATACCAAAATAGTTATTAGCTCAGGTTTTAAAGTGTCAGAAGCAATTTTAACAAATTTAGGTGTTCGACAAGGGTGCAGTTTATCACCCACTCTGTTTAATTTATATATTGACGATCTTGTTTTGAAGTGGAAAGATGAAATACAGACTGCGATTAAAATAGAATCTAACACACCTTTAAATACTTTACTATACGCTGATGATCAAATAATTATCCAGGAAACAGAAGATAACCTACAAAGAGCAGTGTATAGATTAAGCCAAAACGCAATATTTTACAATCTAACTATATCTGCAAACAAAACAAAGATAATGGCTTTTAAAGAGAAAAATCCTGTTAGATCTAAGATAATAGTAAATGGAAACATTTTAGAACAAGTATCCCACTTCAATTATCTAGGATGTGATATTAGTTTTAATTATGAGAAAGATATTGAGAAGAAAGTTAATAGATTTCAGATGATATGTGGAACAATTGGAAGAACTTTAGGAAGAAAAGCGAGAAAAGAAACTCAAATGAAATTTTATAAAGTTATGGCTGTACCTACTCTTATATATGGCTCTGAATCATGGACAATAACAAAAAAAGAAGAATCACGTATACAATCAGCAGAGATGAAATTTATGAGATACGTAAGAAGATGCACTAAAGCCGATAAAATAAAAAATGAAACAATAAGATCAGATTTAAATATTTTCTCAGTACACGACATGGTAGAAGAAAATAAAACAAAATGGAAAGATCATGTTGACAGAATGGCAGAGAATAGGCTACCAAAGAAGATAATGAATTATCGCCCGATCGGGAAAAGGGATCTGGGTAGACCTCGCAAGAGGTGGCTGGACGATAGAGACCGGAACAGGTGATATCACCTAAACCTTGAAGGGAGAAGAAGAAGAAGAAGAAGAAGAAGAAGAAGAAGAAGAATTTGTAACAAAGGTGACATTCCACAATGACGAAATAAATTATGCAATAACTAAAATTAATGACGATTTCGACTCAAATTGGACATGGACACGGAAATTCCGACTTAAACTAAATCCAGAAAAATCACAGTCAATCACTGTGGGCTATTCACGTTTGTTAAGCAATATTACCATACCAAATTTGTCCCCGATTAAAATAAAACGGTACCGAAATTACGTTCAGTGAATCAGTAAAGAAACTAGGTATTTATATGAATAAAAGTTTAAATTGGAACCTTCAAGTTGCAGAAACCTGCAAAAAAATATTCTCATTAATCCACTCGTTTAGGCGATTGAAGAATTTTCTACCCTTTTCCATGAAAAAAAATGTTAGTGCAAACACTCGTGATGCCCCACTTCGATTATTGTGATATTCTGTTTACTGATCTAAGCGTTACTTCGGCGCAGAGACTGCAACGTGTTCATAATATGTGCGTCCGTTTCGTCTGCAATATTTACCGGGCTGATCACGTAACACCATCCCTCGAAATGTATTTAGTATTTTAGTAGTATTTATTTATTTAACCTGGTAGAGATAAGGCCGTCAGGCCTTCTCTGCCCCTCTACCAGGGGATTACAGCTCTAACATGAACAATAAAATTACAATTAATATTAAATTTACAATTACAATTACAATAAAAATTAAAGCACGACAAGAATACCTGATTAATGAAAGCTAGACATTTTATCATAGAAGTTAAGAACAAAGACTATTTTTGCATTTATTGAATTACAAATTAAACCTATAATAACAAAATTCTATAGTGATGAAATTACCGGATATTGAAATATTTTGTGATAGATTAAGAGAACTATTTACAAGAAACCATGTCTGAACGAGTCTCAATTACTGACCAAGTGCCTAGTAAGTTTGCGTTTGAATTGAATTTTATTTCGACAATCCCTGATGCTAGCACGTAACGAATTCCAGAGTCTTGGCAGGGCTATTGTGAAAGAGGATGAGTATGAGGAGTTGCGATAGGATGGTATTGTCAGTATTGTTTCATAGCGAGAGCGTGTGTTCAGATTGTGGTGGGAAAAAAGGTAAGTGAAGCGAGACGACAGGTACGAAGGAATAGAAGAGTTCAAGATTTCGAAGAGAAGGAGAAGCGAATGTAAATTTCTTTTCTTATCTAGTTTGTTTCCAGGGATGGGGTAATGTGATCATATTTACGAACATTGCTTACAAAACGTACACACAAATTATGAGCACGTTGAAGTTTCGTTTTGTTGTCGCTGGAAAGGTCAGTCAGTAAAATGTCAGCATAGTCAAAATAGGGAAATACAAGGGTCTGCACAAGGGACTTTTTTAAGCAAGAGGGAAGATGAACATTTATCCTTTTTAGCACATGGATAATAGAATATACTTTTCTGCAGGTTTGTCCTGGCTCCGTCTAGAAGATCGTAGGAAAATCCACTGTCTTTCCCTTCTCTTTCACATATTGCATTTCTCCACTCCTGTATATCTTGCGTCTCGTTTTCAAAATTTATCCACCCGTCATAACCTAGACACACGATCACAACACTTCTCAATATTATCCATTCCCTCCCACCGAACATTCTCATATTCATCTTCTTTCACTGTGGCTGTTCCTCCGCTTTGGAATTCCCTACCGAGTAATGTCAGGGACTGTCAGATATCAAACCAATTTAAGAATAGACTAACGAAATATTTTTCTAACAATTCTTATTAAAAATTATAGCTCTTTCAGGTTTCTCAATGTTTAATGGTTATATATAATATATAAAACAGAATAAATATTAAAATTATCTCATTATTATTATTATTATTATTATTATTATTATTATTATTACTACTACTATTTCTTACCAATGTTTTTTATTGTCACACTAGCATTACTTATCCAACTTTCATTATTTATTTTCATGTTGTTTTATGGTCTAGATATTAATGTAATAACTATGTAACCAATGGTATTCTATTAGAATTAGAGTCTGGCTTGGGCGGAAGAGAAGGCCTACTGGTCTTAGCTCTGCCAGATTAAATAAATAAATAAATTATTATTATTATTTTCGCCACAATTGTAACGCAAATATCAATTAATTCATAGCGAATCGTTGACCAAATCTCGCCAAATACCACCTCGCTATGACTAACGTTAAATAACCTAGTAGTTGATACAGCGTCATTAAATAACGAACTGAAGAGAAAAAATATTTTTATGATCATACAGTGATACAGAGTAGGCTAAACGATTCTAACAGGAGGGGCGATTTTCGGTTCATGTCGCATATAATGAGAGCCGCCTGGAGCTCAGAGCAGGGGAAGGGGTGAAGTTGCTCTAGAATAAACAGAAGACGAAGTTCTAAACATCAAACATTGCTCCCTAATGAGTACTAAAGATCACATTTTGCTTTCGCACAAAGTCACGTCTCGTAGGGGATGAGATGGTTATTAATTTCAAAGGAGTATCACTTTTAGTCAAATTAACACATGCTTCTCGGAAGATTCGGCGCCAGTTAACATACCTTCACAATAATTAAGGATATCACTTTGACACTCCAACATTCTTGCCAGCTAAAGTATCAATATCTAATAAAGGAAACCAATTATTGTAAGAAAAATAATACACGAAATTATAAAGATGATATAGTCCCGTCGCTCTAATTTCCGGCAGCCAATCGCGTTGCAGGTCGGCTACAATTAAACGTGTGCGTCTTGTGATTCGCTTATGAAGAAGTTATTCATTTCTTAAGGCTCGATAAATACTTAATACAGGGACATCATTTTATTTTTACTTCAATTTTTATTGTACCTGAGTTTTTGAATGTACTTCACTCCCACCCTTCTACTAGTAAACTTCCAACTGTTCACGACACAGAGCAGTACTGAGTTAGTGAGTATAGTACGTTCCAGAAATATGTTCGCGTTTTCCAGTGACGAAAGACTTTCAATACTGAATCATATTTTCGCACAAGTACTGTCGTCCGTTTGCCTACGTCGCATCCCGGTTTCCCCCACGTGATTCTGTTCGCCCCTCTGTAAAGTCTAGTAGCTGGGCTATCTTAGCTCTTTTCTGAAAACATTAATTTCTGTTAGGAATTGGACGTCTACGTAATATTATACAAGTGTTTAAAATAACTTAAATAAAAGGGCTTCGTTAAGTAATTAACTGTCACGTGATTCCCCCTCCCTTTCTACGACCCTGCGACAAAACCACTTGAACGGACAGTAGATAGCATTTCTGAGTAATTTTATCTTTTCGGATCGGGCAGAAGTGAAGATTGAATTTATAGTACGTAAGGTACTCTTTTATAGAGTAGGTACAGAATTATTTCAACATGAGTTACTCGAACGAAGGACGAAACTGGTAATTGGAATTAGGTACAATAGTCTATAGTGTGATAATATGCACAAAAGAACTGAAGCCTGTATCGAAATGAACGGCCACCATTTTCAAAAATGTGTTTAAATATCCATATTATGATTATTTTTCAATTTAACTTCATTCCATATATTGTACGCTAATGTGCTGTAGACAGTACAATATACATTACATAATTAATACATCCGAATGGATAGCTCAATTCGTGAGTAAAAACACTAAGTGTTAATACAGTACTGTATTTTGATTAAACATAAACCTAATGAAAATTATCAAACTCAAAATTGCGATATTTCCTAGTTTACATAAATGGATGAACTACTTTTCTTCCCTCCTATACCTAGTAAAGTGATTTGTATTTTACGCCAGTATCATCGAACTCCAGTCTTGGAAGGGGGAGCAAGCGGTGTTTCCTGTTTCAATCGTTAATAGAAAGGTATAGCCAGATTAATATTAAAAATGTTAGTAAAAATAAAATGATGTCCCTGTATAATCGCCTGCTATTTTGGCGTTCGCAGAAAGCACACGAAGACGTTATTTGCCGCTCAATTATTTCCTGAATTACAGTGCGTTTGATTTATTATCATAGGAGCAACGACATGATAATGTTTAACGGTGTGGCAAATAGATTCCTCGTATGGTAGCTCGGGAACGAAAGAACAAAAATGGCGAACGATACTACCTACCTAGACTTTATAGAGCCTTCACTTCCTAAGACGTAAGCAAAGAGGCGGAGTCACGTCAGAAACAACAGCGTCGCGACTATAGCTATGTTGTGGTTACACTTTCTACGTGCTTCGAAAATTAAGATCTTTATATTTTTCCTAATGAAATGTATTTCTAACTCATTTCCTTCGTCTATGGGTATATTTGTATAATTTACTGTTAGATCTTTGAAGAAAATAATCACACGTTTTGCATTGCATATAAAATACAGTTTTATTCTCTCATACGAAACATAATAAATATGGAACTAAAAGATTCGTTTTTATACGACTAGAGGAACCAAACTGTTTCACAAGCACAACTCTTAGCCATAGTACCTACTTTGGTCCAAATTTATATAATAAAATAATTGAAAAATACTCAAATTTGGAAAATTTTAGTATCAGAAATTTAAAAAATAGCGTTAGGAATTTAATTTTTAAAGAATATACATTGATTTAATATGTATTTGTATGATTTAAATAGTTAAAATTGGAATTGTATTTTTAAAGATAATTTATTCCTATAATTTTTTTCCTTGATCCACTTTGTGTCAAATAATTATCTTTATTTGTGTTAAGTATATGTTTAGATAACTCCCTGAGCACGCATTTTACTTCTTCTGGAAAAAAATTAAGACTATTTTTGTACATGTTATTTTACTAACAATAAACAATAGATAAACAATATAGATAACTTATTGTAATGGTGAAAAAATATCTATTTTCAATAAACATGAAATAGACAAATGTGTCTTTTTGTCATTTATTTGTATATACCAGGACCCTATTCCACAAAAGTATGGTCTAATACATTGTTAGTTATTAAGTAAAAGTTCTTGTATAGTATGGAGTTGTAACTTTTTGTTCCAAAAAACAATGTAAAACAATTCTTTACTATTAGTAAAACGTTATTAGTGTAAAATTGATCAGCTAACGTGCCCAATCGGGATTCGACCGCAGCTTCGAATCAGAAGATAAACGCGGTGCAACATTACCTACGCTGATGAATAAGGACGTTTACAACTTTCTAGGGACCCATGAAATGAAACTGCCTTATGTGGCCGATCAAGAACTGTGCCTAATAAAATTGCATAAAAATTAAATTAAGCTTGAAGTTTCAGCAGTCCGACAACAACGCCGCGAATACACGCTTCTCGTGATACAGATGTAAGAGGTCAACGAACTCGGTGTGTCTCGCTAAATGAACTCTTTCTTGGCGCTCTGTTGCAACCAACTCGCAGCGTGCAGAGGCTTGAAAACGAAAATTGTCCACAATTTTGAAATGCGCCAGAGCGATAAATTATTCTTTATTAATTTTCCTATCGATACGGATAAAAATCACGATCCTCTTCGCAACAATATTTACCAAATAAGAGGGGAAAAAATAAAAAAAAATTAACTCTCCTCCATAATGATATTATAGTTTTTTGTTACATACAACATAAATTATTCGCTCTGAAAATCTGAAAGGCTATTTCACTTCCACTCTATATAATGATATTTACCGTCCTTTACGGAGCTTATTTCTGAGCAAAAAATTTCATATAAACATAGTTCCTATTCTCAATATTTTCAGAGTTACACCAATTTAAAGTTGTTTGTAAAATACGTTTTTTCTTTAGTTTGAAGCTAAAAGAATAATACAAATAGAGAATGGAACCATTCAGAAGTATCATTTCTCTAAAAGTATTACTAAGCTAAAAATGTGCTGTGAACTCCTTAATTGCTTCGTACAGACATCTCTTTCTACTTTTAACTAGAAAATTACATTATTCTTACGCACTTATCACAACATTTATTACAAATCACACCATTTCCACCGACTTAATTACTTGCAGTTCAATTTTGCATCCTAATTGGACAGTTTAAACCACATTTTAAAAAATGTCGCCGTCCGCTTGAGTATACTTGGCCGCACGCTAGTGAACGGCACTCGTCGTTCTACGTAACTGCATACGGCTATCACTGATTTCCGTATCGGTCGCGATGGCTGCTGACTGCACGCTGACCAAGATCACGCGTTCACAGGAATGCATTCCAATAACGAAACGTAACTCTGTAAATATTGAGAATAGGACCCATGCTTATATGACATTTTTTTTCTCAGAATGTCTTCTGAATTAAGCTCCGTAAAGGACGGTAAATCCTCGTATATCACTCTGTATAAATGAAGCTTCTCAACACTTTTAATCTTAATTAGGATGCATGCTGTTGTATATCGCCACATCAGAATTAGTTTTAATTTTGTTATTGTGCTTCCTATGCATGTTGAATTTATGCCGATAAATGTTCTATTTGACGTTCAATATTAAAAAAAACTCTGTCGGCTATAATTTTTTTTCGTGAGTATACATCGGCAGTCAAGCTATTAATGTATGTTTAGTTAACAGTCCGAAGACTGGTTGAGATCCCATAAGTGATACCAATAAGACTTTGTATAAACTGATTTAAAAACATGTATTTTTTGTAGAATAACATTTCGTCTGTATTTGGTATATAGTAATAGGGAACTTAATACACATATTTTGGGAACCTTTAAGCAGTCCGTGTGTAAGATGAAGACACTTCTACGTTAGACTAAAAGGAAATTTAGAAATGGGTTTATAAACTATTTCCCCTGGAGCAAGTGCGATGAAGACGCTTGGAGAAGCAAGGAAAATGAATTTACTGCGCAGAAACGAAAATAACTTCGAAAATGTTTATACAGCAATGCTCAGAGATCTCTAATAACCCCTTGCCCCCATTCTTGCCCGGAGGGAAATTTATAACAGAGCGACAAGATGAGCGTGTTGTATATTGAGAAGTCATAACACATCCTCCTCCGATATATCGATCGAGCAACACAAAGGGGGAATATTTCACGGGCGGTTACTGTACAAGCCTCCGGATATTACGTCAGAAAGTCAAGATTCACTTTTATAAAACACTCTCAAGAATTCATTGCGTGTTATGAAGTATTTCAACCATATTTTACGCCGTATTCATTTCAAGAGCAAGGAAATTTGTTCTCTCCCCGGCTTTTGAGAGTGTAAAAAGCCGCAGATGTAACAAAACAGGTTAGGGTCACTTGCATATGAAGGGTTCAGAGCCATAGTGGGCCAAGCGCCATTTATTAAAAACGGAGAAAGCAAGAGTTAAAGTTAAGTGAATGCCATAGTTTAATAAAGATTGATAGACCTATATCATTTAGTTTTAATGTGTATACTTTATATTACTTGCTATATGTTTCCATTGAATTATGGTAATAACATTATTTTAACCCTTGTTTTCTACAGTTTTAGTAAATGGCGCTTGGCCCATTATGGTCCTCAACCCTTCATATGATCTTCGTGATGTAGTCGTCATCATTAGACCGATTTTAAATAACCTGATAACATTTAGACTACACATAAATTTCACTTCAACATTATTATATGTCTGTAATGCTTCTGTGTACTTCTAGACAACTCAAGTAGCATCGATTGTTTCACAGTCGATCGTGTTGAATTACTTTATGATAGATTATATTGATTTCAGTATAAGATTACGCGCGAAAGTGAAATCTAGAGCACTTAAGGAATTACATAAAAACTGTGGGTGTTTGACGAAAACTGATTTCATGAAATAGTAATTCAAAATGATTCTTCGACATATAAAGCTCCAAAACATAGCATCCTGTGTTACCAGTCTGACGTCTGTACTCTGATCTATAGGGGACGTCTTAAGAAAATAGAAGTTAGATAAGGAGAAACGCAAATTTCGCTGCCAATAACTGCGAAATCTTTGAGTATTTCATTCTTTGCTTCATTCTATTTCGTTGCACATCATTAGCTTTCAACGAAATAAAATCACTGAAATAGATTAACCCAAAACATACTCTTCCTTGTTTGATGAGACGACTAAAAGTGAACAAGACACGAAAAACAAGTAAAATTATAGAAGCCGGTGATGATAATGATGATGGTTAATTTAAAAATGATCAAATCCTGTAAAAATTGTATTCTTTAAATATACATTTGAGCCACACATAAATTTGTATATACATTGCCGCTCTTTAAATACAAGATGTTATCTTCGATAACATTATAATATTCTATAGTGTAGAAACATGTTACACAACCTATTACGATATTTCTTTTTCAAGGCATTTCATTATTATTTTAAGAACATGTATCGTTGATAGTTTAGATTTATTTTTCTGCCCCCATTAAGAAAACACAAAAATCTGAATTCACAAAAATCATAATACAAACTGTATCCGACGCAATGAAAATTCACGTAACACTGTGGAAAAATCACTGCCGTTCGTTCTTACGGGTAATGCTAATTAAAATAACGTTTATACATTTTGCGAGTAAATAATGACATATATAGCTTTAATATTTTTAATTATGAATTCAGACAAATGAATATGTTAATGCTTTAAATTTAAAACAAACAAATGAAGTTAATTTTAATTATTTGAACTCAATATGTATGAAGTTTCACAAAATGAGATTATATTATGAAATTTAACAAGTTTTACAGTGTCACTGAAAAAAAAAATGTGGCATTGAACATAAAAGACACAGATAACACAATCATAAAAGAAAGCAGATAACTTAAGCTTCTTTTCCCGAGCGGTAGAAAATAAATAAGGAGAAATTTGAATGTGAAGCCTATAGGCACGGCAGAAGTGAAATTTCTTGAACTGTTAGTATGTTGTAAACTTTTTAAGTGTTCGTGCCATGAGAGACATTAAATTATGGTTAATTTTAACACTTCTATTGAAATAAACTCATGGGAATCCCGAAGAAAATAGGTGTGCACTGGAAAGAAAGGAGGTTGTTCAGCAATCTTTTTATCATACAACGAGTCAAAATCAGGACAGAAGAAGAAATGTCTGGGAGAAGTGAAATAGGGAAAGGAGTACGATAAGGATCCCTTTTATCACCCACACTATTCAAAATTTACTTGGAATATTTAATGAAGAACTTCTTTCAGAATATGGGAGAGGTGATAGGAGGAAGAAGAATAAAGTGCATAAGATTTTCTGATGATATGACGTTGTTAGCAGAAGAAGAGACGATACTAAGGAATAAAGTACTGAAGCTAAATGACAGCTGTAAGCAGTACGAGACGAAGATAAATACAAACAAGACCAAGAACCATGGTTATCGGAAGACAGATAAAGAAGGTAAAAGTGCGAATACTAAACGAGGCAGTAGAGCAAGTGGACAGCTTCAAATATTTGGGATGTACTAGGTAGATAGATGGATTTATTGAATAATATTATACATACAGATGTTATATCGTAATTTTCTCTAAAATCCAGTGCACGGGTCTTTTGACCGTACGTGCTTTGTACCTAAAACAAGTCCTACTTTATAGGTCTCACCCCCCCTCACCTGTGATTATATCCAACCACTCTCTAAAAGAACATACATATTAAAATGAAAATGGCACAACAAAACACATTATGTAATATATCCTAACCTAAAACAGACATAAAAGTGTAATTATAATTGGGTAGATACCATTATCCCTTCTCAGTTCGTATCACAAACTTCAACAGCTGAAGTTCTAACCTGTCTCGCATTCAAGAGGAACAATCCAGTCTTTTGTTCGTATTCTCTATTCCCCATGAGGTCAAGACATGCAATCGAACTCCTATTCTGACTTAGCATCGAGGGTGGTATATATTTTCTCCGTACTGGTTCCAATTCGACACACTATAATAAAATATGTCTGTAGGAGTCTTCTCTGCAAAGGGGACAAAGGCGCTCGCCTTCTTCGTTGACAATTTTATTACCCTTCCATGCCCCCAATCTTAGCCACGCTAAAACTTCTGTACTGTCTTTGTTATAAGAATTTATGTAGTCACAGCTCCCCCAATTAAGCATGAGATCTGATTGTAAATGTAGTGAGTTTTCCGAACATTGGATCTCAATCTCTTGCCTCTCGATATCAATTAATCGCATTAAGCAATAATGAGAGCTGCTATCAGGAAGTCAAAAGGAGGATAGCAATGACAAAGGAAGTTTTAATAGAAGAAGGAGCGTCTTCTGCGAACGTTAGGAAAAATAACTAAGGAAGAGACTAATAAAGTTGGCCTACTTTGTGTGGAGAGTAGCATTGTAAGGAGCAGAAACATTCACATTACGACGAAGTGAAGAGAAGCGACTAAAAGCATTTTGAAATGTGGATATGGAGAAGAATGGAGTGTATAAGATAGAAAGATAGAATAAGAAATGCAGCTGTGTTGGAAAGAGTGAGTGAAGAAAGAATGATGGTGAAACTTATCAGGAAGAGAAAAAGGAATTGATTGGGTCATCCTACTGACGGATGTATTAGAAGGAACGGTGAACGGGAGAAGAGTTCGGGACAGAAGAAGATATCAGGTGATAGACGGCATTAAGATATATGGATCATATGCGGAGACAATAGAGGAAGACAGAAACTCTCACACAATGATTGAAAAATTCCTCATTCCTTGATTTTTTTCTGCTCTTAAGCCAAACATGGTACAGTTGCCTTCGCATTACCGTGTGCCCCACCACAGATAAAAATTAATTATTGATAATTGCGCAAGAACGCGCAGACTTTAAGACAAGAATTCAACGTTACATTATTCTGTATTAATGGTAAAGGAATCGTGACCAGTTATAATAAAACTCATATTATATTTGGAGAATTAAAAAAAAAAACACATTTTATTCGATTGTCATATTCAAACCGTACTGTAAGAAGAAAAATACTTTATAAACTTGAAATTGAACTTACATTCGTAAGAACGTACCTATCTAAACATATTCCATTTCTCACAACAGAAATCACTAACAATTTTCACTTTTTCACCTACATAGTAAGCCTCTGTATCTGCAACTGAACCGGAGCGAGAAGTATTACAATTAAGTCATTGTTCATACCCTTCTGAACATAGCTTGCTGCTGATAGAACAGTAAAAGCTATCCTTCACAACATTATCCAAACGTTAAATAACATGAATTCATATCCATTTATGCGTAAGTAAACAAGTCGAAATTTGATTTCTCTCCACCTAGATTAGGAAAACTGCACAATGTGCGACGTGGGGAATTGAATCCGGATCGCAAGCTTCACTTTCTTTCCTTTTGTACATTGTACATGAGAATGTACAGGGACATCATTTTATTTTTACTAACATTTTTAATATTAACTTGCCTATACCTCTGGATCAACGCCGTTTGCTACTCCCTTCCACGACTGGAGTTCGATGATACTGGCGTAAAATACAAACAAAGCACTTTATAGGTATAGGAGGGAAGAAAAGTAGTTCATCCATTTACGTAAACTAGGAAATATTGCGCTTTTGAGTTTGATAATTTTCATTAGGTTTTTGTTGAATTAAAATACAGTACAGTTTTAACAATGAGTGTTTTTACTTACGAACTGAGCTGTGGACGTATTCATTATGCAGTGTATATTATACTGTCTACAGCACATTGGCGTACAATATAGAGACTGAAGTTAAATTGAAAAATAATCATAATAGGGATATTTTAACACTTTTTTAAAATGGTGGCCATTCATTTCGATACAGGCTACAGTTCTTTTGTGCATATTATCGCACTATAGACTATTGTACCTAATTCCAATTACCAGCTTCGTCCTTCGTACTAGTAACTCATGTTGAAATAATTATATACCTACTCTATAAACGAGTACCTTACGTACTGTAAATTCAATCTTCACTTCTGCCCGATCCGAAAAGATAAAATTACTCAGACATACTATCTGCTGTCTGTCCAAGGGGTTATGTCGTAGGGTCGTAGAAAGGGAGGAAATCACGTGACAGTTAATTACTTAACGAAGCCCTTTTATTTAAGTTATTTTAAACAGTTGTATAATATTACGCAGACGTCCAATTCCTAACAGAAATTAATGTTCTCAGAAAAGAGCTTTGACAGCCCAGCCAGTAGCTGGCGAATAAAAGTTGGTGGAGGAAACCGGGATGCGACGTAGGCAAATGGACGACAGTACCTGTGCGAAAATGATTCAATATTGAAAGCTCTTTCGTAACTGCAAAACGCGAACATATTTTTGGAACGTACTGTTTACTATGACCGTAAGGCTACTAAGACTGTATATGCGGTCTTGGATCTGTGTGGAGGACGGTTGAACTTCATTAGTAGAAGGGGTGGGAGTGAAGTACATTCAAAAACTCAGGTACAATAAAAATTGAAGTAAAAATAAAATGATGTCCCTGTATAATTAGTTCTTCTTCCAGGAACGGTCTCCAAATCGTTACTTCCGGATCTGATGACGACAGTAACCATTTTACCAATGAGATCGACAAATCCACTCCAGAGGACATCAACTGCGTCATCAAGTGAAAACTCTCCCTGATTACAATCTTGATTTCAATCAAACCGTTTAGAGAAGTTATTGCACGTAGATTGAATGGACTCTTGTGCACTGTGTGCAATTAATCGAAACGTACATTCAGTGTGATTGTATTTACTCAGCGACAATGTGCGCGAAGTGTGAGTAGAATGAATTCTGTCTTTCCTGAAAAGAATCTACGAAGGCGGAACAGAGTAATCCTTGCGAGCAGACTCTATTCCATTAACTGGCAGTCCTCTCTCGCAGGCTAATTCTGAACACTCCGCGCCTCACACGGAAAACCACCTGAGTCGCGTCCTCAACTAAAAGCACATCTCGCTTCGACAGACAGGATGAAACAAACTGCTCCATCCTACTAACAATGGCTATTCACAATACCAATCGATCCAGCCGTCCTGCGCTAAACATAGACACAGACCGCCTCTTTTGGGCTTCACATTGTGCAATGTGATTAGTGGCGATTCAAACAAGAATTTGCTTCCTTATTGAACTTGATTTTGCACATCATTTTCTTCTATTGCTTCCACTTCCTCCAAATCTTCGTCTACCTTCTATTTCTATTTTATCTTTTCTTCTTTCTCTTCTTGTTCACTCCTCTTTCCACCTCATTTGAAGGGTTCAGAGCCATAGTGGGCCAAGCGCCATTTATTAAAAACAAGGGTTAAAGTTAAGTGAATACCATAGTTTAATGAAGATTGACATATCATTTAGTTTTAATGTGTATACTGTTCAAATTTCACGAAAGGAACCCTGCGAGGGGAGTATGGTCTTTGCGGGGTAACAGGAGAGAGTAAACCAGTGACTCGGCGTTCTTGAAGGAGCAAGTGGATGGGGGTGTGCCATTGGCTGGATGCGACAAACAAGACTCAGTCAATGGCCGGCCGGGTCCGTGTTGGGGGTAGGTTATAAGAGTGGGAGGAAAACTTGCATTCCTTGCTCGGATCTTTTCGTGAAATGCGGACTGTACTTTATACTGTGGCGCCATGTTGGAAGATCTGGTTGCCTCGGAAGTTGCGCACGCATCTAGTGCAAGGGAAGGGGCGGGGAGACACGGAACGGAGGAAGCGGGGGGGGCGGACATCTAGAAACGTGTCCCTCTGGAAGTTTCGCAAAGCCACGCGAATCGAAGGTTCGAGAACGTGTGATTTAATAAATAAAAGAGACGAGTGTGTGTGAGTAGTCAGTCACCTGCGAGAGAGCTAGTTAGCGGAGACATATCCAGTGGATCTGAGTTCGAGGTGCAGTGAACTTGAGTAACTGTGGCAGCGTCCAGGCGAAGGCAACGCGTCCGGAAGTCTTGGGTTCGAAGTGCAGTGAAATGTATCTAAAGGCTTGGGTTTGACGTACAGTGAACTTGAGTGTGTGAGCTAGAAGAACTAGCCAAGGCGAACGAACTGTGAACTGAGAACTGACAGTTTTGTTTTGTACATAGTGCTTTGTGAACATTAGTTGAGATTAGGAGTACAGTGTTGTTCTCAATAATTCACGTGAGTTGTCATTGTCATTCTGTGCAATAACAACTATTGTGTTGCTGTGTTGAGTGGAATATCCATTGTTGACGGGTATGTGGTTAAAGTCAGAAATAAAAGCCATTATTGTTGAATAAAAGTTACAATATTACTTGCTATATGTTTCCATTGAAATATGTTAATAACATCATTTTAACCCTTGTTTTCTACGGTTTTAGTAAATGGCGCTTGGCCCACTATGGTCCTGAACCCTTCATTTGTTCTCTCTGCTCTCTCTCTTTTCATCGTATTTATTTTACCTCCTCCTCTTTTTGCTCCCAATTTGCCTTTTTTTCTCCTTTGCATCACATTTATTCTCTCTTCTCTCGCTCCCTGCTTTCCTCTTGTTATCTTAATTCTTATCTTTCTCCCTTTTCTTCTCTTGGTAATTTAATTCTTCACTCTCTTTCCTCCCCAGCGTTCTGGTTGTCTTTCCTCCCTTCCTTACTGCAAGGGTCTTAATGAAGACATGATGCTATGAAGCCAGGCCACTAGCGATACTAGTTACGTTGTGTGCAATGAATTTCAAGTCCGTTGTAAGGAGGAGTACAACTCGCTTCGTTTTCCAGGAGCTGGCTCGCGAGTCACAAAATGACGACGTATGTTCTGGACTCTAGGCCAGCGGTGACCAAAACTAGAGCTGCAGTGATTACAAGCGAAGACAGCCTATGAAGTAAGGAGACTGTGGAAAGTTAGTTGGCATGAAAACTACAACCAGTGGTGGTTCCTGTACTAACATCTTGATCAATTCCGCGGATAAAAATCTCAAGCTTTGCTGTATTAGTAATGTCACTGCTGTCATCAAGAGAATGTGAATAATATACGAATTTTCTTGCTTCTTTTTTAACCTACCTCTTGAATGTAATCAGGAATTTTCTAAATTCTTCTCTCGATACTTGGCCGAGAAATTCGTAGTTTTTCAGAATTAAGAACTTCTTATGGACAAGTTATTTAAGTATTTAAGCTATTTTAATCATTACTCTTTTGAGAAATTCTGTTCTATTAAAAGGCTATAGAACACGAGATATTCCTAATCCCATTAGGTAGCTGACTTCCTTACATTTATTTATCTCATTTTTCTCTTCCTGGCTATGATTTAAGACATGTCAATTACTGGCATTTAACAGTTCGTTGGCACATGATATTGGATCAGTTTTTCTACAATATTATTATTAAATGAATAACTAATCAATAGTTACCCTCGTCTGAAAATTAAGAAGATTAAAATTGAGATAAATGTTAGGGAGAATATCTAAAAATATCAATATTCATGCACGTACAGAAGAATTATAGAAGCACATACTTAGTGGTCAATAATAATAATAATAATAATAATAATAATAATAATAATAATAATAATAATAATAATAATACATTATTCAGCGTGGAAATTAATGTTTCCATATGCGCCTAATTGAACCGTTGGGAAAAGTAAACATATTACATTTTGTTCGACAGAACAACAGAAAAGTCCTCCTCATTCTTTACGAAACCACCTCTTACTGCTTGCAGAGACAGAGTTTGTTGAGCGACATGATACCGCCACTGCTTGCCTTCAGTACGTGAGTGAAACACACAGCACTGTACAGGAAACTCCTCGTACCCGTTTGAATGTCTGTGATTACACGATGTAATGCGGACAACCGCTTTGGTCACCACTGCTCTAGACTGTACTGCAGTGAAACGGCAAGAATGTTATGCACAAAGCTGGCGATCTGCTTACTAGACAATTGTAGCACCGAGTGAGAGGTGGAGTCGATTCCTTAGGTTTATTTGCTCTGTATAATTAGGCCTAAACATGTAACAATTTCTTGAAGAAACAGTTCTTTGAATATAAACCCCACTTCATATGTGCACAACACGTTATGAAGGCGCTTCGGGGTGCGTAGGTAGACATCCGTGCTTTCATAACCTCGGCACTAGAATTAAATGCTGTAATCGGCATTATGCAACTACAACGTACAAATTGCTCATATACGACTATAAACTATAATAACAGTCTAGTATATACGATCACGAAGCTCAATTTGTAATAAATATGCATTCATAGATAGTTGCTAACCACTAGGAACGCTAATCGTCTCATTATAGACAATGCGAAATAGTACCGGCACAGTCTATTGTTCCTAGCACCCTCACAACTCAAGCTTCGTGACTGTATATACTAGTGCTATAATGATGCGGGTTATTTTCGGTATAATATTATTGAAATGGAAAGACAAGATAAGAAATGAAGCTATGACAGGAAAAGTGGGAGAAGAAAGAATAATGTTGATACTGAACAAGAAAAGAAAAATAAATAGGCTGAATCACTGGCTAAGAAGAAACTGCCCACTCAAGAACGCACTGGAAGAAATGGCGAACGGGAGAAAAGTTTACAGCAAAAAAATCATGAAATGATAGACAACATTAAAATGTACAGGGACATCATTTTATTTTTACTTCAATTCTTATTGTACACGAGTTTTTGAATGTACTTCACTCCCACCCCCTCTACTAGTAAACTTCCAGCCGTTCTCCACACAGAACCGAGGCTGCGTATGCAGTACTGAGTTAGTGAGTATAGTACGTTCCAGAAATATATTCGCGTTTTCCAGTGACGAAAGAGCTTTCAAAATTGAATCATATTTTCGCACACTTACTGTCGTCCGTTTGCCTACATCACATTCCGGTTTCCCCCACCTGCTTCTGCTCTTCCCTCTGTAAAGTCTAGTAGATGCGCTGTCTTAGCTCTTTTCTGAAAACATTAATTTCTGTTAGGAATTGGACGTCTACGTAATATTATAGGTACAACTGTTTTTAATAACTTCAATAAAAGAGCCTCGTTAAGTAATTAACTGTCACGTGAATTCCCCCCTTTTATACGACCCTACGACAAAACCACTTGAACGGACAGTAGATATCATTTCTGAGTAATTTTATCTTTTCGGATCGGGCAGAAGTGAAGATTAAATTTACAGTACGAAAGGTACTCTTTTATAGAGTAGGTACAGAATTATTTCAACATAACTTACTCGTACGAAGGACGAAACTGCTAATTGGAATTAGGTACAATAGTCTGTAGTGCAATAATATGCACAAAAGAACTGAAGCCTGTATCGAAATGAACGGCCACCATTTTCAAAAATGTGTTTAATATCAATATTATGATTATTTTTAATTTAACTTCATTCTCTATATTGTACGCTAATGTGCTGTAACAGTACAGTATACACTGCATAATTAATACGTCCGAATGGATAGCTCAATTCCTGAGTAAAAACACTAAGTGTTAATACGGTACTGTGTTTAGATTAAACAAAAACCTAATGAAAATTATCAAACTCAAAATTACGATATTTCCTAGTTTACATAAATGGATGAACTACTTTTCTTCCCTCCTATACCTAATAAAGTGATTTGTATTTTACGCCAGTACCATCGAACTCCAGTCTTGGAAGGGGGAGCAAGCGGTGTTTCCGGTTCTAGACCTATAATCCAAAGATATAGCCAGGTTAATATTAAAAATATTAGTAAAAATAAAATGATGTCCCTGTAGCCTATATGGATCGAATGTGGAGACCAAGAGAAGGGCAGAAAAGATGGAAGAATGTAGGATGCTGGATTTGCAGTGAAGGACCTGCCCTTGGGAAGAAAATTATGAATGAATGAATGAATTCAATTTCAATTGCAACTGTATTTAAAGCATAATTCGTTAGTGGTTTTATTTCCTTGCCAATTATATTTATTAGTAAACATATTTTTCTTACTTTTCCTGATGCTAATGTTTATTCGTTTAGCTGTATTTCAATAAAGTTTGAAGTTATTTAAAGGAATATATATATATTTTCTTCCTTTCTTCCCTCCACCCACATCATTAATATTGAAACTCTAATTTATTGCTTTTCTTTTCTGTGAAGTCATTCTCAAATGGAGGAAAATATATGCATATCATTTCATTTAATACCAAAAATGACTCATAATACATAGCCTATTAGAGTTAAAGAGGCAATATGTAATAAAACGTTAAAATAAACACGATATGCTTATGAGTTTTCCTCTTTTGAAGCGAAAGAATACGGATATTGAGAGAAGCACTGATGTGATATTAAAAGTAGATAAATAACGTACAAGCAACGGTATCTTATTACTGTCATCTTTCTTCTTCTTGTATTGATTTTCTTTCTCAGTGACTCATTTTGTGTTTCTTCCAGCACATCTGTTTTAATCTCAGATTGTCTATAGTAGTTCTATATTCGCTTATGTCTCTCGTTCTTCAATTTCGCTACTCTGTTTTCTGCTCTCACCGCCAGAGACAAATGCAGTGTCTCGAGATTTTGGCACAGAATACATCCGTCCGCGAAGCGGGACAATTTATGTGGAGTTAGAAACAGCTGGTTTGTAATTTTTCTTCCAGAAATTTACGGTAAGTGACCACGTTTTCACTTCATTTTCAAAACAAGCCCATTAAAAACTTCTACTGCGTCACTACACCTTATTACCCTAGGAATATGAAAATTTCGGATTTAGTGATAAAGTATGGTAACCAATTTTATACTTCTTGACATCATTTTCCTGACACATTTCTTTAGCTAACTTTTAAATGCTTTTATGCTCGGCCATGCCGATATATAGTAATTATACATCTGGAAGCAGCCCTTTAAAGTACACCTATTCATTAAAGTTCAGGTGTTCCACCAATCAGAAAACACAACTGTAGCAATATGAAAGCGCAAGTGTCGATTATTCTCGGATATGCAATCGAAATACAACTAGCGAAACGTCACGGAGGCTGGAAATCCAATACTGTCGCAGAAGGTTATGTTCTGCTACTATAATAATTAGCATTAATTGTAAATAATATTCAAATAAATTCAATTTGTCATCTCGTTTTTCAATGTCTAAGTCAATTTCAAAGTTATATCAAGATTAATGTTTATTTTATTCTCTAGATTGTATCAAGGTCAATGACATCTGTTTCTAGGAAAAAATCAATACTTTCGCGTCTGCGCACATCTCACAATTTACGAGATATTGCACAAGGTCAGTTCCGCTCCCCAGTCAGATAAGAATAACATGAATATTTATGAATAATTTCAAGTTAGAAATATTGTTGGGCATAAAACGTCGTATGAAACTTGCCTATAATAGTAATTAAGACGCTCGTATGAAAATTATGAAACTCGCTTGCGCTCGTTTCATAAACGTACTCGCGTCTTAATTACCATCATTAAAGGGCTGCTACCAGGTGTATAATTACTACATTTCGGCATGGTCGAGCATAAACATAATTTGAAGCGCAAATGCTGAAAATGTGCGTTTACATGAAAATCACGCTTTTTAAAAGAGAAGAACTGCCCTCTGTCTCTTTATTGTTCCCATTATTATTGTGCAAAGATTTATATTAAGCGCATGAAGCAACAACACTGATAATACTTAGGCGTGAATATTTTTTAGTTGTCAGATATATTTTCTAGATCGCTTTAGGAGCCTAAATCACTAGGAATGTTGACATGTTAACAGAGCACCGTCATACTATGTGTAATGTGTAAGAATGAAAGAGACTGAAAAGGTAGAAAAGGCCAAACCTTGAAAAGAGTCAAATACTTCAGAGAAACGGAGAGAAGTATACTAATACTAATACTAATACTAATAATAATAATAATAATAATAATAATTATATAATAATAATAATAACAATAATAATAATAATAATGTAACGTTTGAGATGGACAGGACATGTAGCACGTATGGACGAATCCAGAAATGCATATAGAGTGTTAGTTGGGAGGCCGGAGGGAGAAAGACCTTTGGGGAGGCCGAGACGTAGGTGGGAAGATAATATTAAAATGGATTTGAGGGAGGTGGGATATGATGGTAGAGACTGCATTAATCTTGCTCAGGATAGGGACCAATGGCGGGCTTATGTGAGGGTGGCAATGAACCTCCGGGTTCCTTAAAAGCCAGTAAATAAGTAAGTAAGTAATAATAATGTAAACAACAAGTAAGTAGAAATCAGACCTCATAATAACATATAGAATGAAAGGAAAAAGTATAATAAAATGTGAACAGCAGGTCAAAATAAGTGAGACATACATAGTATAAAAAATACGACGATTATTGATAATAATGATGATAATAATAATAATAATAATAATAATAATAATAATAATAATAATAATAATAAAATAGTGAAGTACAAAGCATACAATGAATACAATATTTCTAGGTATACACAGTAAGGAAAAATATGATTGTATATAGTTCAAGTTATCACATTATAGATATACAATTATCGGGAAATATGAAAACAATAAGATAAAATAAGTTAAATATCACTAGAACATAAAAAAATGTGAATACGTGGAAACATGCAATACAACACTTGTTATAATAGTAAGTTAGTTTGGCAACTCGTCATAAAATAATTTTCTAACTTGGATTGAAAGATTTCAAAGTTCGGCAGCCTTGACTTCAGGCGGCAGAGAGTTCCAGTGACGAGAGGTAGCAACAGCGAAAGATGAGGAATACAGAGATGATGTGCGAAGTGGAATTTCTAGCGTGTTATCGCGTTGTGATCGTATGCTGCAACTATAAAAAAGTTGAAGAAAAAATACTTTCAGCCAACCGCTTTCTTGTTCTGTATATAGTCGATGCCAATTGAGTTAAACGACTTGTGAAACTGTGAAATAAGTAGGCTTACTTACAAGAGCTATCATCGAACATGCAGCTATCTAAACCGAACGCATAAGCGAGAAGCGCAGTGTAAACTTATTGTAGGAGTGAAAATCAATGGCGCAACAACATGGCACTTGATCAATCACCCCACCTCCCGCTCTTGCTGTGAATTTGTCAGATGACGAAGCCCTCCATTGAGTCCGTCTTTCTACTGTCCACTCGGTGCTTCCCCAGACTCGATCCATCAGGATTAGATAACCTTCCAGACATCATCTCTTGAAGTGATACTAAAGCTCACGATATTGACTGAAAAAGGTGAAAGTGGAAATCTTCCAGACTGAGCCATCAATTCCCTAAATGGTTCAAGTAAAAAGTTTCAATTTATAAATTACAGTCTGTCCGGTTTCTTTCTTAGCTAAACCAGACAGGATTTAAAATGTTGGTAGACCCTATGTGGGTGTTACTATCCTTCTTGAGTATTGTTTGTAGATGACCCAATATAAATCCATACATTTGCAAAAGCAAATCATAAACACTGTAAGAAGAAAAAGTACCATCACCTTGAACATAAATAATAATAATAATAATAATAATAATAATAATAATAATAATAATAATAATAATAATAGTTTGTTTAAGTAAATATCTCCACAGAACCGGTATACTGACTTTACCAAATTGTCTGTTATGCTGTCAGGAGTCTGAAGACTCCGAACACTGCAAAACGTTCTACAAGGTGTATCTAAATTGGTGTCAAGTATTTCTGGGACATGTTCCTAACACCAAAACACTACAAAAAGTTCATATGAACATTGGTCTCAAAATAATGTATTTCAGAGTTACAAGACAAAATTTAATGTTACAAAAATTGCTCGGAGTGGCTTCCTCCTGCTTCGAAGTGTCCCCTAAACCTGCGTTACATGCTCTGGCGTGCTCTGTTGAAAATTCCTGGAGTGTTTCGTATTTCGTCAAATCCAGTTCGGATACGCTCTCAGAATATCAACTTTAAATACAGGAGTCGCATAAACCATGGATTTTAAATGTCCCCAGACGAAGAAATCCATTGGATTCAAATCAGGCGATCGAGCAGGCCATGCAATGAATCCCCTTCGACCAATACATCTTTGGGGAAATCGATAATTAAAAAAATTACGAACTATCAGACTGAAATGAGCTGGAGCAGCATCGTGTTAAAACACATTCGTTGGATGACATCCAGAAGCACACCTTCAATTAAATGATGCAAATCATTTCGTTCTGTTCACTCACAGAATACATTTTCTTCTGATTTCTTTGCTCTACAAAATACAAACAAACCAAAAACCATCAAACAATCAGCGGTCAATAAAGGGACAAATCCTTTAATAACTCCCTAACGAATGGTTTTCAGGCCCATGTTGTTACTGACTTTTTAAATTGTTTTGATGTTAAGAACATGTCCCCGAAATATTTGACACCAATTTAGATACATCCTGTATAGAAAGAAATGAGCCATATTACCCGACCATTCTGTTTGTAAAACGGCAGTCACTTGTAGTACACAGCGCGCCGCTGTTACGTCACCTGAGCAGTACGGCTGCTCTCTTATTCTAATCATGGACTGAATTTCTGTCTTGCACAGAGTAACAACTTAAGATCGCACCGTCGTTGTTTACATTCCGCATACAAAATATCCCAATCAGAGCAAGTAATACACAATACAAAAATAATTAAATATAGGCTAGTGTTGGTAGGAAACAGAGTTTGTATAGGCCAGTTTCCGTCTGACCCTTTTCCAATTCACTGCGGGGTAAAGCAAGGAGATCCACTATCACCTTTACTTTTAACTTTGCTCTAGAATATGCCATTAGGAAAGTCCAGGAAAACAAGGATGATTTGGAATTGAATGTGTTACATCAGCTTCTTCTTTATGCAGATGACGTGAATATTTTAGGAGAAAATTCACGAACAATTAAGGAAAACACGGAAATGTTACTTGAAGCATGTAAAAAGATAGGTTTGGAAGTAAATCCTGCCCCCAAAAAAGTATATGATTATGTCTCGTGACCTGAACATAGTACGAAATGGAAATACAAGAATTGGAAATTTATTCTTTGAAAAGGTGGAAAAATATAAGTACGTTGGAGAAACAATAACAAATATAAATGACACTCGAGAGGAAATTAAACGCAGAATAAATGTGGGAAATGCTTGTTATTATTCGTTTGTGAAGCTTTCGTCATCCAGCCTACTCCCAAAAAATCTGAAAGTTAGAATTTATAAACATTTATTACCGGTTGTTCTGTACGATTGTAAAACTTGGACTCTCACTTTGAGAAAGGACCAAATTTAAGGATGTTCGAGAATAAGGTGCTTAGCTTAATATTTGAGGCTAAGAGGGATGAAGTTACAGGAGAATGAAAAAGTTATATAACGCAGAACTGCAAGCGTTGTATTTTTCACCCAACATAATTAGAAACATTAAATCCAAACGTTTAAGATAGGCGGATATGTAGCAGATATGGGTGAATCAGAAATGCATATAGAGTGTTAGTTGGGTGATCTGAGGGAAAAAAGACCTTTGGGGAGGCCGAGACATATATGGGAGGATAATATCAAAATGGATTTGAGAAAGGTGGGATATGATCACATAGACTGGAATATTGTTGCTCAGGACGGGCTTATGTGAGGGCGGCAATGATCTTCCGGGTTCTATAAAGGTCATTTTTAAGTAAGTAAGTTGGTAGGAAAGGGACAGATATTATAAACCCTGCATAGAAATAATCTTATAGGCTATGAAATGTTAGGAAAAATTATTAACTTAATTGGTTGCATATTAAACGTATTTTCATACAGTTAATGACAACAGGAAACTAACTACGCTATAGGATATGATCATTAAGTCTGTTTTACATCCGCCACTAGGGGTTTACACTATAAAAGCGGTATAAATGGCTGGCTGATTAAAATCAATTAATACATGCAGTAAACATTGTTCTCATTCTATAATGGATTCTGTTATATACATTGAAATCGTAATTGCTAACACTATGACGTAAATGAAATGTAGAACACATTACTCTGTTAGAACGATAATTGGGGCTCACCACTAGATGACAAACACAAAATATCTCATTGGGGATACATTAAAGAGAGACTTCTGCGATCATTATTTAGGAAGGAAATGTGCTAGTATCCTGAAATGCTTCTTTACAGCGAAAATATTTTAATTAGGTACGCCTACTCTTTCTGTGAGACATGTAAAATAATTGATGTTACGTCACAGCACAAGATCTCTTTATAATGTACTGTCAGATCATAGTTGATATTTATTTCGCTGCTCGTTGCTCACTGTTCTCATATTCTGATTGCACTGTTAACAGCCTGGCGATTGTTTTTTTATGTACCAGTCAAAAGAAGTTTAATAACGACTGAAGTATCAAACTGAAAATCTATCATGTCTACACTTGTATATAGTAATTACTAGTAACATGATAATAAGAAGTCCACACCTGTGGAGTAACGGTCAGCGCGTCTGGCTGCGAAACCAGGTGGCCCGGGTTCGAATCCCGGTCGGAGCAAGTTACCTGGTTGAGGTTTTTTCCGGGGTTTTCCCTCAACCCAATACGAGCAAATGCTGGGTAACTTTCGGTGCTGGACCCCGGACTCATTTCACCGGCATTATCACCTTCATATCATTCAGACGCTAAATAACCTAGATGTTGATACAGCGTCGTAAAATAACCCAATAAAATAAAAATAATAAGAAATATATTCTAAAGTAGGCATGTCCAGAGCGGGCATTTCTAGCCTTTAAGCGAGGTGCAACAGTGACGTAGATATCTTTTAAGCGTGCACCTCCATGTGATTCTGAAATTCTATCTGATGGTTGCACTCTCACTTTGAGAGAGGAACAGACTTTAAGTGTGTTTGAGAATAAGGTGCTTAGGAAAATATTTGGAACTGAGAGGGATGAAGTCACAGGAGAAAGATAGTTACACAACGCGGAACTGCACGCATTGTATTCTCCACCTGACATAATTTAGGAACATTAAATCCAGACGTTTAAGGGGTTAGGTACAGCTTACAGCAGTAACATTTTGTAAATATTCGACATTTTTTTCTTCATTACTGTATCTTGTACAATAATGAATATAATGTGTAAAACACTGTCCTTCTGCTATATAAGAAAAATATTTTTACGATTAAAAAAAATTACATTTTTTTTTTTTTTCAAAAATTCAGTTCACTGTGCAGTGATGAAGCGTTTTACACATAACTAAAAAATTATCCAACATTCTGTGCTGAAATTTTTTGTGTGTATTTATGCATGTCATATCTACAATATGAAAGAAATTGTTGGCTTTAGAAATGGATTACTGGCGCCGTAGTTGTCAAATTTCGAGGATGGATCACATTAGGAATCAGGATGTCCGTAATATAATGCAAGTATCAGGAGATATCTTACAATCAGTGGAAACTAAACGCCTGATATGGTATGGGCATCTCCAGAGAATGTCAGCCGACCGCTGGCCTAATAAGGTCTTCAACTGGACTCCCCCGGAAAAAAAGAGAAGAGGAAGGCCAATGAAAAAATGGAGCAAGGAGGTTCAGGAGGATATGGTCTGCAGGGGTCTACAAATGGGCGATTGGCAAAACCGGAGTACCTGGAAGTTGAGAAGCGGGAGACGGCGACAGCCGTAAAATTACTCGCAATACATACATATCTACAATATGATGCAAGACACTTCTCTTCCTTTGATATATTGCCTGATAACAAATAAATTCATTTAAAGAAATGGTCAAATATCAGTATTTTCTTCTAACTTAAAAAAAAACATTATTTATTAAGGAATGTAGTTGAAAGAGCATGATAATGTAAACATGAGATTCAGCAATAAAATAAAGAGAGAGAGTATAAAAAGTTAACAAATTTATGAGTTATGAGGGAAAACCTTCATCACAGCACAGTAAACTACCATCATTTTGAATTTTGAAAAAAAAAATAATAATAATATATTTTTTTTAAATAGCAATATATATATTTTTTTCATATAGCAGAAGGACAGCGTTTTACACATACCGATTTTCATTATTGTACAAGATACAGTAATAGAGACAAAAATGTTGAATATTTTCAAAATTTATATGCTGTTATTTATACTTAACCCCTTAAGTTGGCCAGGGCATGTAGCACATATGGGTTAATTTAGAAATTCATTTAGAGTGTTAATTGGAAGGCTGTAGGGAAAAATATTTTTTGGGGGGCCGAGATGTAGATTGGAGTATAATATTAAAATGGATTTGAGTGAGGTAGGATTTTATGGTAGAGACTGGATTAATGTTGCTCAGGATAGGGACCAATGGCGGGCTTATGTGAGAGCGGTAATGAACCTCCGGATCCCTTAAAAGCCATAAGTAAGTAATGAGATATATTTATATTCCTCTGTTAGTAAACAGTGTTGTTAGAGAATGTTCTGAGAATAATGCTGTTGGAGGAGTCCAAATCAAGAGCGAAGGTGTAGCAATGTGAAGTTTAGAATATTTCATACATTACATTATTTGTGTTCAACTTCTCTCAAAAACAATAGATGTTACAGTATATTAAATGTCTACAGCGTATGATGCAGCCTACAAGCAATTCATGAGAATGGAAAAAAACATGGTCGGAATAAATTGGCTCGCTGTCTTTAGCTCGAAAACAGCTGCTGTGTTACGTCACAGCATGTTGTTATGATGAGAGCTTTTTTGAGTCACGTGTTTTTATAAATTTACTTATTTTTTTATTAATAAAGATAGACTTCAATATTTCGAATACATGATTTGAGATTATATTATATCAATTTCATTTAATCTAATAATTTAGGGAAACTGAACACTATTATGTGAACTAAATTTTATTACACTAGATTTATCTATATCAAGAATTCTTCTTTCTTTCAGGTTGGGATGCGCGAAGTGGAAAGTAATGGTAGTCACACGATCATGAAGAACGAACTGTTAACTACTGTAAGATCGTGTTTCCTTCTAAGATGTGTTGTTTTGATCCTTATGGAATCACTCAAACGTTTAAGGACAATGTGTACAACACGATCCATATTATGGGTCATATTATTATCAGCCCAGATAAGCCACAGTGCATGTCCATGCACCTGGTATATAGTTGAGGTAATTAACCAGCTAAGGGACATCATGTGTAAGATAACTGATACTATTAATGTAACAGCGTTTAATATTCGTCTCCATATGGAGCATTCGTAACATAATGAATGCAGAGGTGTGCTATTTTTGGTAATAACGATATGCGTAAGTTGTTAATTTTATGCATGAAAAATAAAAATCTCTTAACGAAAGTCTAAACTTAAGTGAAATATCCGGTAATTTTCGCGCAATTGGTAAAAATCGACGAAATTACTTCATAATTACGATATTTTCAACAATAAACAGGTTTTATGGTGAATTCGCACGAAAAAATGCCTCTTCCAAATAAAACATGAAAATTTTCTTCGTTATAAAATATACATGAACATTATGTTATAATTTTTAAGTTCCGTTAGGATGCGAAATATGCACGAAATTGCTTTCTTTTTACGAAATACTTACCAAAATTAAACGATTTTAAACACCGAAATCAGGGTAAAATAATCACTAGCGCTAGGATTCTTAGGTAAATAAATAGTTCATTTGCACTATAAAATACACTCGTAATTGTGTTTTAAGTTTCGAACAAGGTTTTGAATTGAATTGAATTGAAAGAGAAGAATTGGGAGGACAAATTTAAAAGGTACGCAAAACGCGTCCTTGCAAGGGGTTCGAGGCTGTAAGAAACTAAATATGTGAGTTCCAAGCCTGTTGGCCACTAGTCTCACTCCGGGTTACGATGCTCCACTGAAGAATTGTTTTTTTTTTTACAATTCATTTTATATTTTCAGATATGCCTAGTAATATAATAAAATAAGTATATATAAATTTCAATCATAAAACACATCTGAAATTTATATATACTTATTTTATTATCCACTGAAGGAGTTCTAGAACATTTTGAAGGGGAAAAAACATAAAATGGACGTAACCTCTTAGGTACCACATACGCGAGGGGACGTCGAACAAGGTGACTTGTGTATACATATTATATTTTGATTTTTATTTCACAAAAAAAAACACACATTTTCGAATTTTTAATGTAAATATATATTTTCAAATATTCACATAAAACACAAAAAATTTAAGTTTTCATCAAATAATTTTCGACAAAAGCCCAATTTCAGATTAATCATTAACCGGCTGTTCAGTGCAGTTGCTAAGACGTGATAGCTGTCAACTCTTTCTTGGAATTGCCTGTGTGTGGACCTGTGGAACTGCAGTCTGCTCTTTCACCACAAGTGATAAGCGATGTCACCACTAAAAATTGTACTATACCTAACACATATAATCACTGATGTGTAATTTAGGAGTGCCTTGTAAGTTATCATAGTTCTGAATCAGGAAGCAATATTATAATTTCAAAAACATCAGCTGCTTTTCTTTTCGTTTCCAATCATATCGTGTTCCTAGGGAGTGCATATTTTTTCTCAATGGCCAGGGTTCCTTATCAGTCTTAACATAAATAATTCAAGCTGACTTCTTGTGTCGTAGAGCGCTCTTTTTCTCAGTACAAGTCAGTGTTCACAATAATCTTTAGTCATTTCTGATGGAGAACTTGAAAATGAGTCTCATTGTGCAATGTAATTCTTCAGCACTTGGCGAGGCATAATTTATAATGGTGAGTACGGGTATATCAAATTGTTTATATAAGGTCGCAATCGATCCCTATCCTGAGCAAGACCAATCCATTCCCCACCATCACATCCCACCTCCCTGAAATCCACTGTCACATTATCTTCCCATCTACGTCTCGGCCTCCTCAAAGGTCTTTTTCCCTCCGGCCTCCCAACGCACACTCTACCTATATGCATTTCTGGATTCGCCCATACGTGCTACATGCCCTGCCCATCTCAAACGTCTGGATTTAATATTTCCTAATTATGTCAGGTGAAGAATACAATGCGTGCAGTTCTGTTTTGTGTAACTTTCTCCATTCCCCTGTAACTTCATCCCTCTTAGCCCAAATATTTTCCTAAGAATCTTATTCTCAAACAAATTGTCCTCTGTTAAAGTGAGAGTCTAAGTTTCACAACCATAAAGAACAACCGGTAATATAACTGTTTTATAAATTCTAACTTTCAGACTTTTTGACAGCAGACTGGATGACAAAAGCTTCTCAACCGAATAATAACAGGCATTTCCTATTTTTATTCTGTAGTGTAATTTGTATTTGTTACTCTTGCTCCAAGATATCTGAATTTTTCGACCTCTTCGAAGGATAAATCTCCAATTTTCATGTTTCCATTTCGACAATAAGCTTATTCTGGTCACGGGACATTATCATATACTTTGTCTTTTCGGGATTTACCTCCAAACCTACCTCTTTACTTGCTTCCAGTAAAATTCCCGTATTTTCCCTAATCGTTTGTCGATTTTCTCCTAACATATTCACGTCATCCGCATAGACAAGCAGCTAATGTAACCCGTTCAATTCCAAACCCTCTCTATTACCCTGGACTTTCCTAATGGCATACTCTAGAGCAAAGTTAAAAAGTAAAGATGATAGTGCATCTCCTTGCTTTAGCCCACAGTCAATTGGAAACGCATCTGACAGAAACTGACCTATGCGGACTCTGCTGTACGTTTCACTGAGACAGATTTTAATTAATCGAACTAGTGGTGGTACATGTGGTACTAATTATTATTATTATTATTATTATTATTATTATTATTATTATTATTATTATTATTATTATCAACATTATCATCATCGTCATCGTCCTTTTTATTTGTTGTTAATCTTTAAATTGAGTTAAACTTTATGTGTTACAAAATACACTTTCGCAAATGGCAATATACTTTTTATTATACTGGGTGTTCAGTTCAAAGTGTGTCATGGCTCGCTGTATGCCATCATGTGGCTAGCCGATGAGCCTAGAGAATTCAATCTTCCTACACTTCCGCAGAGATGTATAACCTATGAGGCAGAGAAGTTGCCTAGCAAGTACGGTGTTCATTCTGAAGAGTACGTACCGATACGTACGGTAACGCCGGTAGTGGCAGGAATGTGAACTGTTTGGAAATACGTACTGTCGGGATATGGGGAGAGGGTTAAGACGATTACTTTCGTATTTGTTGACATTAACTTCGACGGTCAACATGGACACGGAGCATTTGATTTGTGTTGTGGAATGTTACCGTACGCAACCGATGATAACAAATACCCTGCGTACGACTTGCCGGCGCAAAACACAGTTCGAAAAAGGTTATGATAGCACACAGACCGTACAGACCGTCATCTGTTGCTACGACGTTCAAGTTATACCGTACACGTTCTCAAGTTCAGATTGAAGAACGCCTTAAATAATAGGCAAGTTCTCTAACATATAAGCTGAAACTCGCTTCAAATCGGTAACCCAACAACAGTGACGCCATGACACACTTTGAAATGAACACCCAGTAGAAGAAGGATATAACTATACTCTACCGCAAGCAATCAAACTCATATCTACTGGATATGTTAGGAGATACGGTAACTCCTGTGCTATAAGGAGCAATTTTTTTTTTAGTTTTGTTAATATAACACGTAATGTCTAAAAAAGAGTTCCGAGAAAGACAAAGCGATAATCGAAATGTCCAGGAAAGTGAACATCGGCGAAGCGCGAACCTGCGACGATATTGGCAGCAGCAGTTATGACGTGCCCCATAGTGGAGTCTGAACGCGCCGAATTCGCTGTCATTTCAGCTGATAGCTCCGCTGGTGCTACATTACTTACGGTCCGCGTTGTCGGCAAGTGGCTCTGACAGTGACGGGCCTTCAACACCCACCTGCTGAAATTTCTGCGCGAGGCAGAAAAGTGATGTGTATCGATACGGTGCTAATTGACGATCTTACTTGTTGGCTGCACGTGAGACGAATTGATTACATGAATATAGCAAAGAATAGCTTTCCTACTGTAACTGCAAGAGGTAGCAAAGCAATTTGTTCGCGGTTTTCAAGTTGTTTACAACAGAAATGTTAACACTTCAATTGAGGGGATCAGAAGCAAAGAGGTATAAGTACACTTAAGTTACTTAAAAAAAAAGTTATTGAAAGTACAGCAGAGTCCGTATAGGTCAATTTCTGTCAGATGCGTTTCCAATTCATTGTGGGCTAAAGCAAGGAGATGCACTATCACCTTTACTTTTTAACTTTGCTCTAGAGTATGTCATTAGGAAAGTCCAGGATAACAGAGAGGGTTTGGAATTGAACGGGTTACATCAGCTGCTTGTCTATGCGGATGACGTGAATATGTTAGAAGAAAATCCACAAACGATTAGGGAAAATACGGGAAATTTGCTTGAAGCAATTAAAGAGATAGGTTCGGAAGTAACTCCCGAAAAGACTAAGTATATGATTACGCCTCGTGACGAGAATATTGTACGAAAGGAAATATAAAAATTGGAAATTTATCTTTTGAAGAGGTGGAAAAATTCAAATACCTGGGAGCAACAGTAACAAATATAAATGATACTCGGGAGGAAATTAAACACAAAATTAATATGGGAAATGCCTCTTATTATTCGGTTAGGAAGCTTTTATAATCCAGACTGCTGTCAAAAAAATCTGAAAGTTAGAATTTATAAAACAGTTATATTACCGGTTGTCCTTTATGATTGTGAAATTTGGACTCTCACTTTGAGAGAGGAACATAGGTTAAGGGTGTTTGAGTGTAAGATTCTTAGGAAAATATTTGGGGCTAAGAGGGATGAAGTTACAGGAGAATGGAGAAAGTTACACAACACAGAACTGTACGCATTGTATTCTTCACCTGACATAATTAGGAACATTAAACCCAGAAGCTTGAGATGGGCAGGGCATGTAGCACGTATGGGCGAATCCAGAAATGCATATGGAGTGTTAGTTGGAAGGCCGGAGGGAAAAGGACCTTTGGGGAGGCCGAGACGTAGGTGGGAAGATAATATTAAAATGGATTTGTGGGAGGTGGGATATAATGATAGAGACTGGATTAATCTTGCTCAGGATAGGGACCGATGACGGGCTTATTTGAGGGCGGCAATGAACCTCCGGGTTCCTTAAAAGCCAGTACGTACAGTACGATTATTTAGTCCTGACAGTCGCCGGCGATATGCGCCTGGGTCAGGCGAGTCCATTAAGTTACGCCAAGGGGTGTTTGGGTTATTCACTCGCTTGCCTTCGGAGCGATCGGATGTCATGCGTGCGGTAGAGCGGTATGGTTCCAGTACAATTAAGCTGTACTGCATTCCTTTACCGACCGCTCGCCCTTATCTCTACTACGGAATTCTACCCACTCAACCTATTACTTCTCCTCTTTCGCGTCGTTGAGCTGTCAGGAATAAATAATCGGTCTGTACTTAAAATTTCGTAAATGCCGTGAAATTTTTTATTTAGATTTTAATGTGTAATGTGGTTAAAAGATATAATTTTGAGTAACAATAAAATAGAGAGCATTTTATACAGAAAATGTCTACTGTACGTGCGGTATTAAAACAAAAAAGGGTACTAAAGATACAATTTCTCGCTTGTTCTTGATACTGATAGGTTATTAAGAAACTTAATATTGTTGCATACTAAATGGAGAGAACATGAACGCAAACTTTCTGAAAATTATAACTACAGTATATGGAAGGGTATACATAAAACAACATTGATGCCAGAGGCACTGCAAGAATAATTTACGGTGACATTTCGAGACTACTAATGAAGAAAAGTTCGCGACACGAACTCTTATGAAAACTGCTCAATCAATCGCTGCCTCAGGGAAGTCACTGCAGTCTTCTGTATTTCGTGATCCTTTCTGCAGTGTGATATTTAATTTAGTACAAGCAGGAAATGAAATATTAAAGGAGACTTGTTGATAAGAGCGCCTTGGAAAAAAGGGAAGAAACAATGAATGCCTAACCCGACTCAGTGTTGAAAAAAAATATGAGATGGGAGTGTTTTAAGATACAGATTCCGTGGACTTTTTTTTCTATTGTAGATAGGAGAATGAACAGCTATTTTTATTCCAGATATAGTCTGGTTGTATTTGGGGAAATTTTATTTACATCGCCTACTACAGAGGGGGTGTTGGCAACCTAGAATAGAGATATAACTGGGGAACGTATTCTGTCTCAGGGCGTAACACAGTCTAGTATGTACAGTCACGAAGCTTGAGTTGTGAGGGTGCTAGGAACAATAGATTGTGCCGGTACTATTTCGCATTGTCTGTAATGAGGCGATATTAGCGATCCTAGTGGTTAGCAACTATCTATGGATGCATATTTACTACGTATTGAGCTTCGTGACTATGTATACTAGACTGTGGGCGTAAGGAGATAAGCTTAGTTGTTCACAGACTGCATTGTGTGACGTCATGTTTCCCGCGAGAAACACAGGTACTAGGCATTAGGGAATATTTGCATTTTGTTTGTGTGGAGCAGACGTTCTATTTATGATTCAAAACTGGACCCCGGAGACTATTGGCAATGCATTCTAGTGATAAAAAGCGATACTACGATGATTTTTTCTACAATTTAAATTCATAGCAAATATTATAAGCAGAGACAGGAACTTTGGCAGAATGCCTTTTTAAATGTGTTAAATCTATCTTCATTTTGAAAGTAAATCTGTACGAATTATACCTTTGTGATTGAAACGTCACAGTTTTATGTTGCCCTTTTCTGCCTTTTCTAATATAAATGCCTAATTTACAAAATAAATGTTTTTTTTTTGCATTTATTTGATTATTTATCTATTATTTATTAATGTATTATTAAAAATTGCCTACAGGTATATTTTAATTTATTTCTATAACCGCTACAATGAAAGTGACTTCACCGAATGTATATTATTGTCTTTCAGTCAGTTCTTATTCTCTTTGTAACAATGAGTGCTGCCGTGCAAAAATGTATAACAGTCAGCGTTTTAATTATCGCTTGTGTTTATTTGACGAGGCAATAATGAATGCGGGTCTAACGTTATTTTTAACGGTTATTTTTCTTTCAGTTTTCATTGCGACGTTGTTGTAGCTAGCTAAATATTTCATATCGCAACATATCAGTACAACCAAACACAAAAATGCACTTTCCAAGACTACTGGGAAGAATATTTCTTTGTTCCAACAGTAATTGCAACATCGAGTCGAAAATCTCAATTTGCATTCGACTTATGTAAAACTTTTCTTGCTGCCGAAATCCCTTTGTGGAAAGTGCAAGGTTGTGGGTCTAGTACAAGGTTTTTGTAATTGTCTTTTATTGCATATTTTAGCTATTTATAATGCCTTTTTGCCTGCCTATTTCAGCTATTTACGATGTTTTGTGCCTGCCTATTTTAATGATTCATAAAGCCTAAACTTCCGGTCTCTGATTATAAGTAACAGCAATACAGAAAACAATGGAAGAATGATAATAATAATAATAATAATAATAATAATAATAATAATAATAGCAAGAGAAAATGTAGATGTGTTTAGATACATGCAAGTTCAAGAGTTAAACAATTACAGTTTAGTATTAAATTAGATAATTTGGACAAAAAGAATGATTTCAATTATTGCTATATTAAAAAATAAAAATTATATTCTACAAAAGTAATATTTGAAGAAACATCACATTCGAGAGACGAAAAATAGTTTTTTTGACAATCGACTTTTCAAAGTGGTCAATGTTTGACAGCCTCTTCACACTATGTCCACTATAATACGCTATTTTTAATAGTGACCTACGCCGGTGGCCGGCACATAATTAGACATTTTTAACTTTCCTATATATATATATAAGTGAAGTATAGAATTTTATTGTCTTTTTCTTACAATAACTGGAAGTGTATGTGAAAGTAAGAGCGGTTTAATTTCTGTTCTATATAAATACGGAATGTATATGAGAGGAAATTGGATGTTTCTCCATTTACTTTAAAGATTTAACATTTATGTGACTGAGAATTGGAGATTAATTTAAGTCTTGAAATTAAAAAGAATATTCTGTGCAAATAGATGTTATCATGGCGTCATAAGACACATTAAACCTAAACTATTAAATATTAAAATTAAAATCATAATAATATATAACTTTGATTAGACTACTGCTTATCTAACCGTTACTTCACAGGTATGGACAATTAAAAGCAATAATACAGTGGACTCTCCTAAGTTCGACGGAACAGAATTGAAATTTCAGCCCGATAAGGATAGTGGGTGTGGTAGGTGAAATGAATACAAATTCTTATTGGTTATCTATCCACGAATACAGTACTGTACTTGCATTTCCTGCCCGCTCCGAGACTTGTGTATGCGCTTCTAGTACCACAGTGGGTTTCGACAGTTCCGTCTCACAAACGACACAATTCTCAAATAGAAAAAGGAGAGTTCATTAATTTAAAATCAGTGATTAAATATGGATGTCCTAATCAGTAAAATATTCTATTTTCCTTTAACAAAAGTATCACTACAAGACACAGAACCATTACCCATTCAAATGGCAAACCCATTTCTTAGTGCCCGTAGAGGGGCGTGTCTAATTCTCCTACGTAAGCAGTCGAACTATAGAATGTCGAACTTGTTTTCTGTCGAACTTAAGAGCTTCCACTGTACATGTAGGCCTACTTTTCATCAGAGAAACTTGAGACGGCCTCATATTTGAGGGAGAGATAATTATTTCATTCTTGTAGGATCTGAGAGAATGTTGCTGTTTAGTCAACTGTCCGAAGACAGGTCTGAACCTCACAAGTGATACTAACAAGGCACCACTTCTGAGGCAACTAGACCAGGAGATAATGAGGTAGGGTGGAACGAGAGATTAATGAACAGAAAAGGGAAAATTAATTTATTTCAAATACAAAGTGGGAATGTATTTGAAACAACAAAGGGAAGTAAATTATGTCTTTGTTATGTAATTTGGGCCGATTTAAAGAGGAAGTGAAGATTAATTTCTTACTTGCAGAAGTCAGAATATATTTATGAGGTAGAAAAGTCGAGATCTTTCTCCTTACTACAGGAGTAATTATGCCTGAGATAATGTTTCTTTGATGTATTTAGAATTGTGTAATTATCACAATACTTCGTGTGCAAAGCGTTGGAATATTGAATATGTTGAACACAATAAACAATATATTGCACAACCTACACGTGCAATGCAAACATTTTTTTCTGCCGGTCTGTGGTTATTGTGGAATGCTTTATCCTTCAAATCTATTTTTTTTTACAAAGTGGTAACTCCCTATAACAAAAAGTTTCGCTCTTGGGTGAATGAAACAATATAACTGTAACTTCCACAAAGGATCACGTTAACAATTATGCGATAAAATTAAAGATTAAATTCCTTTTAGAATTAAATCATTTTACATAAAATACAGTTTGTCCTTATTCCAGCAATTAAGATTTTTAGGTATTTTATCAAAAAAGTCAGTGTGGTGCACATTACTCTATGAAGTTAAGTTTTATCTATAAGTTTTTTTTTTTTTTTTTTTTTTTTTTTTTTTTTTTTTTTTTTAGATAGATGGATTTATTGAGCAATATTACACATACAGATGTACTATATTAACAGAATTTTCTCTTAAATCCCATGCACGGGTCTTCTGACCGTATGTGTTGTGTAAAACAAGTCCTAATTTGTAAGTTTCACCCTTCTCACGTACAGTTAGGTCCAACCACTCTCCAAAAGAACTCACAGATTAAAATACAAATGGCACAAACAAAACACATCATATAATACATCCTAACATAAAGAGGCATAAAAGTGTATAATTGAGTATTCCCTTCGTCAGTTTGCATCACAAATTGCAACAGATAAAGTTCTAATCTGTCTCGCCTTCAAGAGGAGCAATCCAGTCTTTTGTTCCGATTCTCTATTCCTCATGAGGTCAAGACTTGCAAGCTAACTCCTATTCTGACTTAGTATCGAGGGTGGTAAATATTTTTTTCCGGATATGTTCCAATTCGACACACTGCAATAAAATGTGTGTCCAGGAATCCTTTTCTCTGCTCAGTGGACAAAGGCGCTCTCCTTCTTCATTGACAATTTTATTACCCTTCCATGCCTCCAATCTTAGCCACGCTAAACCTGCTCTGCTGTCTTTGCTCTATAAGTTAAAGCATCGTTTGTTGTAAATGGAATTACGTAAAATAATACAATTAGCGAAAGACTTTCTCAAAGGAAATAAATCACTGAAACGAAGAGAGAAGGAAATTTAAATCAAATAGGATTTAGAAGAAACTTTGTGTGCCACTATGTCCCCAAGTGTATTAAGTCAATGTATATTTTCTCACAAGGAATATCTCCTTCAATTTCATAAATAAAAAACCTTAACACAATTCTATGGCAGCATATCATAGAGAGTTTTTAAGAAACTAAATACTACAATTGATTTTGTATTGATATTGATATTGATATTTATTTGTCATTCAACTTTACAATTCACAGTTATGGTGGACCTTCACCTAATTGATTTTGTATGTTATCCCATATAAAATTTAAAATCGCCTAGAAAGCATAATTGGCATATTCATTCATATTATAAAAGTCACCGAGCATTTGCACTTAATGGGTTGAAGGAAACCCCCGGAAAAAACATCAATGAAGTGACTTGTCCCAACTAGGATTTGAACCCGGATCCGCTCGTTTCACGGCAGAAGGACGTAATCCTTTAAAATTATTATGGTGTAACCTGCTCATGTTGTATGTTCTGTAGCGACAATATAATTTGTTTGTACATGATATTTTCAAAAAAGTTAGGTAACTCCGCGATTTAACTAACTTTTTTGAAAATATCATGTACAAACAAATTATATTGTCGCTACTGAACATACATGATATTTTCAAAAAAGTTAGGTAACTCCGCGATTTAACTCCCCGATATAAGCGTACAGGCACATAGAGACAGAGACTTCGATTGTGATCAGTTAATTGCATTCAACACAAAACACAGACAGAGAATTTCTCGACAGAGGTTATCGATCTGACACGATCGCTGTCAATTCCCGTAGCACTAGACAAGCCATGAACTGTCGGAGAAAAGCATTCCAGTTTCACCGTGAACAATCCTGGCATTGCTAGGAAACTAAACAGGTAATATATTAATTTAAGTTAATCTTCCGCGTAGAAAAGAAGTAAAGCTTTCTCTTGTAACCTAATTACTCTGCAGTTTATATAAATTTTATTAGCTATTTTAATCATAATTAAAAACAAAAGTTACCATGACATAAATTGACCGGTTTAGATCTTATTTCTGTGAGAAATCTGCACCAATGCTTTGCAATATAATACGGAGTGATGAGTCATAAGAGACCTGCTATTGCAGATTTATGTCGCGCCTTTCTTTGGCTGAAATATTTCGTACAAGGAGAGAAAAGTGTTTTAGGTTAGGTTAAGTTAGGTTAGGTTAGGTAACGGTGGCTAGGGGCGGGTTAGGGACGACCCTTTGCACGTCGACCATACTGAGGCCTATTGTGTACTCTAAATGAGGATGAGGTGTACCAGCCCACCGGCCGCATGTGATCCTTCACCCGCTGATCCAATGGCCCCTCCCCCCAGCCCCTCCTCCCCACGTTCATACCACCAAGATGATCAAGCAGCACAGAATCCATTCCAACGGCTCTTCCAAGATGAAGCGCCCTTGAAAGTGTTCTTAGGTGTAAATCCTGGCAGAGATATTGCGGAAGGCTGGGAACCCAGGGGCGATTTCGGAGATAACGCTCCCCCCTCCCGTAAGCGCACGAAAAGATGCGTCTTGACATAGATATGTCTATGGAATGAGTCGAAGAAGATGAATAATATGAAATCTAAATTCTTTTTCTACGGGGGGGGGGGAAGGAAAATGGACTGTCGCAACGAAAATTCCAACCCGGCATTTGTCTAAGTAACTGTAGAAAACCACGGAAAAACTACAGTCAGACTGGTCGGCCCGGGAATCGAACCACGGACCTCCCGAATGCGCCACCTCACTCGATTGAAAGTTTTTAAATTGCATTTAATTTCGGTAGGGTGTTCTACGACCCTGAAGATCTATTGCGCTAACCCCTCTACCTAGGCGCATTTCCAATCCACACCGACTGACTATACTAAGGTTCATTAAATATCCAGTTTATAGCAGGCAACGCCAATCATCCCTGGACGAGTCCTTTCCGTGCGTCGCCAACCGGCGTTCGGAATGATGACCAAATAATGTAGATACGTAATATTGGAAAACGGGAGAACCCTGAGAAACAAAATCCAACTACTACTTCGTCCACAACAAGTGTCACTACGCATCTTTCACATCTCAGCAGCAAATACACCCAATAAATTTACTTTCATGGAAAGTCACTTCTTTATTTATGCATTTAATTACATTTTATCCTTCCAGTTCCATTGTTTTGACGTGAATGCGTCTCTAAAATCAAACCCATACATGGGGTATCAGGACGAAAATGGCGATGTAACCTTTGCAGGGTGGTCAATTCCGACATTATAATTCCCTGACTAATAGCACGATTGAAATAAATATGTTCTCGTTCGATCGGGTATACGACTTCGATGCGAGTATGACTTTGAATTGGCGCCGCGCATGCGCGAGGCGCGGTTGGGGAATCGTGGCAACTGGTGGCCATTTTAGGCGTGGGCGACAAATTTAGAGCAGTATTTCTCGTGATTTCGATGTGCTAGCGTTCTCATTTTGGTGTCAAACGAAAGCTGTCGTCTAGACCTGTCGATTTAGTTCAGTCGTATGCACGTACAACCCACGGCAGTGTCCTCGACACATCCACATCCCGATTTTTACAATAAAATGAATACTTGCGTTAATCCACTGTAGATAGATAGAGGTCACTAGATAGTAGTCGTGTTTTTAAATAAATATCTGTATTCTCCTTTACGATTTCGGATTGAATATGATACGATGTAAGTAGAAAGTACGGCTATTAATTCAATACAATTAATTACTTTATTATTATAGTATTCTCGAAATAGTCTTATTAAATACCACGCAATAATTTTTTCTTTTGGATAAACTCTTCCTTTCTTACGAACAGTAATTTATTGTACAATATTCTTTTCTTAAGAAAGTCGCAATATACAGGGTGCTTCAAAATTGATAGTCAATTTACAGACGAAAAGTACAATCTAACCGAAGCAAAAAAAGCTCCAATACATATTGGTCCGCAAATTAACTGTAGTCGAGTTAAGGGGATACTTCTGTGTGTTTTAAAACTTATACAATTTTCATCCAAAATTTATGAATTTTAAACTGCATAAACATACCTACAATACTATCATTTGTACACAATTTTGTGCCATTAGGGCTAATAATTTTGAAATGATATTTTTTTTAATTTATTTTATATTGACGTCACTAAAAAGGCTCCTTGCATCACAATTTCCAAAATTTTAAATTCATATTAGGTCAAAAGCTTGAAAATAGTCATGGGAACATAAATTAATTAGCTTTTTGAGTTCGGTCTAAATAGAGAACCACAATAAATTTTTTAATCGATTTTCTTTATTTTTCACCATTATTTCACCTTAGTGTCCCCTTTATGTACTCTTTCTGTTGAGATTCCTCGCCGACACAGCAGACTTGCAGTCATTACTAAGCAGACGTTCAAAATGTTGTTCATGCATCTGAACGTGACGTTGTTCCTGGATCATTCTTTATTTGCTGAAAGGCACGTTCAATCCGAAACCGCAAATTCTGAAGTGTGTTTATCTCAGAAATATAAATCAGGGTTTGTACATGTCCCCAAACATAGAAATATAACCGGATTTAAATCCGGTGACCTAGGAGGTCACGGTACAGATCTTCCTCTGCGTAAGGGAATATCGCATGAACGGTTATTTTTCCGGCCAATGTTTATGGGAGCTTTTTGCTTCTTTTAGTTTATACTTTTCATCTGTAAATTACTGACCGTCAATCTTGAATCACCCTGCATTAAATCAAGCCAATTTCGTTCAGGAAAATGGAGGAACGCAACATTCTGGATTTAAAATGGCGATAGCGCCGTCTGCTACTGAAAAACTGTACGTAAATACTTTTGTGATTAAAACTCTTTCTGCAGTAACATAACAACAAAGTTTCCATAATATATTTTTTACGTGTGAGAAAACAATTACAAGTTCGGAAAGTACTGTACCTCACACTAAATTCTGAGGCCAGCAACCTGACGATCTTACGTGTATTAAATTAATTCAGCTGGGAAACTCCCAGCCTGTTTCTACTATAAAGGACAACGTGCAATGTTATGGCTAGGTTTTGTTTACTTACGCGGAACGTGCTGGTCTCTGGGTCCATGTCTAGTAGGGAGTAGTCCGCAATCCTGTCTCCATTGTTGTCGATGTTCACCTGACCCGCAAGGCCTGAAATTAAATAAAACAAATTTAAATTAGTTTCAAATTAAGTTTTATGCCTATATCCCCAAGTATTAAATTCTTCTTCTCCTTCTTCCCCTTAGTTTAACCTCTCCATTTTAGGTTCATTTACACGGCCCACGCCACCCGGGCCGCGACCTGTCGGGAGAGGAATTAATCTATGGATCACATGCATACTTTTTTGACCACACAAGGACATGAGGGATCAGCTCAATGCCAGGTCCACCTCCGATACAACACAAACATTTAAGACATTACACAGCATTCACTCACACATATGAAAGGATTAAGGGGAGGATCGCCGTCCATGGCCTGACTTTCAAGAGGTACAATCCCGGCATTTGCCTGGAAATAACTGAGGAAACCATGAAAAACCTCAGTTACGATTGCCGGCCCCTGGAATCGAACCCCGGACCTCCCGAATGCAAGGCTAGCCCTCTACCACGCCGCTAGCCCGCTCGGTGTAAGTACTAAATAATTATGACTATTATTAGTCATTGTAGCATTATATTACTGGATCCATTCAGTAACCCCCTGATCTAAAGCGGAATGCCTTAGACCAGCAACGCGGAGTGATCGCTGGTTAGAATTCACGAAGGAAGATATCTTAGAAGAGTTTGGTCAGTGCAGTGTATGAGAACTGTGATGACACTGAAGAGCTATAATGAGTAGGAAAAGCAGGTTTCGAAACAAGCTACAACGGATGGTGGAATCATCGTTCTAACCACACGTTACTCCCGTACTTCTTGGATGATCGTTCCTCTGCTGAGGCATATAAAGGTTGGCCAGTCGGTATTGGACCTCTATGGGTTGTCGCGCCACGAATTTATATTTACGGTACCTTAAAATGAGCAAACTTGACTGCTGGGGTAAACTGAATCACAAAAAAAATAAAATAAAATAAAATTATGATATCAAATGCACTGAATAAATTTTTAAAGTTCATTTTATTTTTCCTCTATTTCTTAAATATTTTTTTTATAATTCTAAGCAACAAATAGGGCTAATGTCATGATTTAAATCTTTCTTTTTTGTGATCAAGTTTACCCCAGTTTATGGTATTATTATCTTTTCCAAATAATTTATGGCACTGTAGTGTACAAATGAAACGGGTGGTAAAAGATGACTTAAGGCCTACATCTTGTAACAAATTATACTAGTTACATGCTACTATTATGTTAAAGGCATTACAAAATCGAGGAAACGCAAGAATCTCGGAAATAGAAAAACTGGAGTACGTTTCTTTTTTTTCCAACACCTCCTCCAATCTGTTATTTTGCACTTACTTAGTTGTAGTACAATATACTATTAAAATATGTTATTTTAAATCCGAGTTACTGAAAACATTTAATTGTTATAATTGTGTTATTAACTTCCAATATGCCATGGTGTTATGTGTAGGTTAGGTTTCCTGTATATTACAGTAGCCTATCAGACATCAAACCAATTTAAGAATGGACTAAGGAAATATTTATGTAACAATTCTTGTTAACAATAATAGCTCTTTCACGTTTCTCAACGTTTAATGGTTATATATAAAACATAATAAATATTTAAATTGTTTATTACTGCCTCACTAACGTTACTTATCTAAATTTCATTATTTACGTTTACTTTCATTATTCGCTTTCATGTTGTTTTACGGTCTAAATATTAATGTAATAACTATGTAACCAATTGTATTCAATTAGAATTGGAGTCTGGCTGGGCGGAAGAGAAGGCCTACTGGCCTTAGCTCTGCCAGATTAAATAAATAAATTACACTTCTAACAACACTGCTACTGATAAAATTACAACACACTAGAGATTCAAAATTCCTCATAATACTTGAAAAATGTGTACTGGATACAAAAATGATGTTACATAGTTTAAAGCACAACAATAAAAATATTTCATGCGTATAATGGGAAAAAACCTCGGAATTTGAACTTATATTTAAAATAATTTTCTGAATGACTTCTGTTTATAATTAGACTCGGAACTGTATTTTATAAGGAACCAACAATAGTCTGCAAGTATACTACATGTTGATATTCCTTTATATTGCCTTTCCATTTCATGTACATTTCTTGATGAAATCTTTCTCCATGTTTGTCGCTTACCGCTCCAAAGTTAGGAGGAAATAAATCCAAGTGAAAATGTAAAAAGTGTATTTTGAGAGACGCACACTCCATTTTGTCATAGACACTTAATATAGTTTCCTCAAAAAGTTCTATGTAGTTCTCTGCCCTAGAAATTCCAAGGAAATTTGAGCAAACGTCTTTGAAAACGCGCCATACCATTCTTTCTGTAACGGAAAGTTTTTCCTCAAACAAAGGGTCAGCTAAACCTTGTGAATTTGTGGACCGATGAAAATGCCCTCTTTTAATTTGTCTTCACTCAAACTGGTAACTTTTCCTTTAAATACTGAAAACCACAACTTTGTTTGTTCATTGCATAGACCTCATTTTGAACTATTATGAAATTTACTTGATAGAAGGGACCAATATCTGTTTATTTATTAGAAGTACAAAAATATGTCAACAACCATAAGAAACCGGAAATAAACCATAAACTCATAAAATGTATTAGCTTCTGTTTTGGTTTATACACCCAACCCGCGCCAGATGTTTCCTGGGGGAGCGCTTATCGAAAAATGAAATCATAGTATATCTGAAAAACCTTACGTGATACGAAGAAAAGAGATGCATTTTCGGATTCAGCGTACATCAAACCATAAGGGACACATTGTTTTAAGTCGGAGCAAAATTCTTGTTCTTCAGTGTTATTATTGTTAATTATTTATTATTATATGCTTAATATCTAAAATTTGGAATTTTTGGACTATTGGTCTTTTATCAAAAACCCCCTTCAAAATGTTATTAAAATGTTTAACCCCTTTCGTAACATAAGTTACTGAGCCATGCTGAGAAAAAATAAAATTTGTTTGTAGCAAGTGCAGCAAAGCGCATGGGTGTGTCTAGGTAAAGATAGATTCAATTCTACGTCGTAATTTCCGCATATTATTTGCGAAGAACATCAATGCTTGGCTTTACATGATGCTTTTATGCAAATATATGAAACAGGAAATGCCAGAATAAACATAATATCCAGATGACGGATGATTTTTTAATCTTGTACTTAGTGACACAAAGCACATACAAAGCTGAAATTCCTCTCTGTACACTGAGTTCCGCATTGATTAACTTTGGTTTAAAAGGGATGACCTTTGAAAGCGAGCACCCACGCATAGAGAACACCCACTGTATATTTACCGCATCCTCAAGGTAAAACATGCATTCACAGCATTTCATGCTCATCCTCTCTGAAGCACGTAAAGTACCACTTATACACATTCCGATGCAATATCTATCGCATGAATAATTTAAGAGCTTGGCATACATTGAATTCCCAGAAAGTTATACAGTCAAACGGAATACAACACAACAATCAATATAACTGTGTAAAGTGATTCTGAGTGGCGCCGACATCACAGGATCAGAAATAAATATATTGCACTGGCTATATGGAGCAAATTACAGATTTTGCTTTGAGAATAAGCTTTGAAAACGTCATATTTGTCCTGTCCGATGATAAGGATTATTCGTCGCGAATTACTTTTTCGTCACGGAGTTACCTGTACGCTACACAAACTATTATGAATTTAAAATTTGAACATTTCATTATTATTCGTTATTTGCGAGAAAGTTACACAACACAGAACTGTACGCATTGTATTCTTCACCTGACATAATTAGGAACATAAAATCCAGACGTTTGAGATGGGCAGGGCATGTAGCACGTATGGGCGAATCCAGAAATGCATATAGAGTGATAATTGGGAGGCCGGAGGGAAAAAGACCTTTAGGGAGGCCGAGACGTAGATGGTAAGATAATATTAATATGGATTTGAGGGAGGTGGGATATGATGATAGAGAATGGATTAATTTTGCTCAGGATAGGGGTCAATGGCGGGCTTATGTGAGGGCGGCAATGAACCTCCGGGTTCCTTAAAAGCCAATAAGTAAGTAAGTAAGTAAGTAAGTAAGTAAGTAAGTAAGTAAGTAAGTATTTGCGTAACATTAAAAAGGCTCAGAAGTTCAACTATGTATATCTAATCTTAGACACAAAAAATAACCGATCTCCTGTACAGTGAATTTGTTTTAAATCCAGCTCATACAGAGCCTGGTTCACACAAGAAAAAATCTGACTCATTTATAGTCATTAAGATAGAGGATTTTTATGTTACACCTAATTTATATATATATATATATATATATATATATATATATATATATATATATATATATAGCCTAACCTTATTTACTTACTGGCTTTTAAGGAACCCGGAGGTTCATTGCCGCCCTCACATAAGCCCGCCATTTGTCCCTATCCTGAGCAAGATTAATCCAGTCTCCACCATCATATCCCACCTCCCTCAAACTAATTTTAATATTATCTTCCCATCTACGTCTCGGCCTCCCCAAAGGTCTTTTTTCCTCCTGCCTTCCAACTAACACTCTATATGCATTTCTGGATTCGCCCATACGTGCTACATGCCCTGCCTATCTCAAACGTCTGGATTTAATTTTCCTAATTATGACAGGTGAAGGATACAATTCGTGCAGTTGTGCGTTGTGTAACTTTCTCCATTCTCCTGTAACTTCACCCCTCTTAGCCCCAAATATTTTCCCAAGTATCTTATTCTCAAACACCCTCAATCTCAGTTCCTCTCTCTAAGTGAGAGTCCAAGTTTCACAGACACACACAAAAACTGGTAATATAACTGTTTTATGAATTCTAACTTTCAGATTTTTTGACAGCAGACTAGATGACAAAAGCTTCTCAACCGAATAATAACACGCATATCCCATACTTATTCTGCGTTTAATTTCCTCCCGAGTGTCATTTATATTTGTTACTGTTGCTCCAAGATATTTGAATTTTTCCACCTCTTCGGAGGATAAATCTCCAACGTTTATAGTTCCATTTCGTACAATATTCTGATCACGAGACATAATCATATACTTAGTCTTTTCGGGATTTACTTCCAACCATATCGCTTTACTTGCTTCAAGTAGAATTTCCGCTTTTTCCCTAATCGTTTGTTGATTTTGTCCTAACATATTCACGTCATCCGCATAGACAAGAAGTTGATGTAACTCGTTCAATTCCAAACCCTCTGTGTTATCCTGAACTTTCCTAATGGCATATTCTAGAGCGAAGTTAAAAAGTCCTTGTATAGCCTATATATTTGTTATAATTTTTTTTATATTTTAACAAAAATTAATACTTTTATTTGTACATAACATTAAGAGAACATAGATACACCAACATAATTATACTATAGCTAAGACTATTATGCTCAAATGGGTATTCTCATGACAAATTAGAGGTAATGTAATTACAACTAACAACACAATATTGTAACAATAATAATTCACAGAGTGGTTTTATCCTACTTAACAATTTTACCTAATGCTTTAATTTAGAACAATATTATCTAAAAACATAGCAAACTGTCTTGTACAAAATAAAATTTAATTCAATTTTGAAATTTAAATTAAATAATTGAGTAAGGGACAAACTAGAAATTAGCAACAAAATTAAAGGATGCGAAAAACTGTCTACAGCTCTACACGAAATAAAATATTCCTTCCAATGATTTCGATTCTGGAAAAGTCCCCGTAACACTTATAGCGTTCCCTCGTTGAATGGCAATACTAATTATTTGGCGGAGGAAAGCCGTAGAGCGAGAGTTACCGTTAAGTGCTGATAAATACTTGCCGATATCAGAAGTTAACAACTTCGCCTCGAAACACCATGGGCCCACAGATTCTACGGCGATAACGAAAAAATTATATCGATCCAGAAGATCGAGATATTTATTGTGTTTAATTGTCACAGCAGATGCAGCGGCTGATCCAGCGAGTTTGGAAGTTTTGGGCAACTAAGAAGAAGCGAAGGTGTTATAACAAGTGACATCCTATAAAAGTGATTTGCCTTTAGACCATGGTGTTAAAGTTAAGCCATCTGGATGTTTGCCATCGGAAAGATTTATGCCATTGGGTTCCAGGACGGTAGGAAATTAGGGCCCTTTTAATGATGTCGTTAATCATGACATGTCTGGAAAATCGTCCAGAATTTTTTAGCAACTTAATCCATGGAGGCCAGAAGAATCGACATCTGCACCACAAATACATTTGTGTGGAAAACTAATTTCAACGCCAACCCTGAAGGCAATAGCAATCTTAAAGGACGTATTATCCATTAAGGTGCCTATGATGGAAGAAGGTAAGGCTTGAAGCCAGTATCGTGATTCTTTTTCTTTTAAAGCAAGGAAACGGGCTCTGTCAAAATCTGAGGAGGAAGACGCAAAAAGGCTGTCAAAACAGAAAGAGAAACAGAAAATTGAATCAGCAATTGTTTTGAAATTCCTCCTCAAAAAGTAAATTGATGTGTTTCCCCCCCCCACCACAAATCGTGTCCTCGGGACGTCTAATTATTCAAGGTGGGAAGTTCTGAAATGAAGCTAAGTAACTATGATATGTCTCAATATTTACTTTTCCAGTTTGCATTAATTGGAAGTACAGTGTCTCCACTTTCAGGTGAAGTTTCCGATTCATATAAAGTTTATTAACGTTTACACAAGAACATACTACAGTACTATGAATAGCAACTCGTGTGCTAACACAATTAACGTAGGTATCACGGGCATCTGCGGCCGTCGGTTAAGTCAACAAGGGGCAGCCAATGACAAACCTCGCAACTATAATCCATCAGACCCGTCAGACTCAGAATGAAACTGGTCTGATTAAGAACGATGAATTTCATGAACGATCTCATGAACACTTCTGATTTTCATAGGACTTTTGATGACTTTAAAAACGACCTGATGAAAGTATGATGACATCAATGATCTCATCAGGGGTTTAAATATATGTCCAATTATTTAACATATACAGTGTGTTTCCGAGCCGGTGTTACTAACTTTCAGGGATGATGGGGAAGGACATATGTATCAATTTGAGATAAGGAACCCTGGTCCGGAAATGACTGAGTCGAAAGTTATAAGCAAAAATAGTTGTGTGGAAATGGAATTGTAATTTCGCACCACGTGCCCTCCTTCCCTTAACCTTTGGAACAGTCGTAGAAAGATGGTATGGGCCCGGATGTCTCCTACGTGGGTACTTGCCCCGATATAATCTGTGAGCTTGTCTACTGTTCCCATTAGCTCATCCATATTCGAAAATGAGATCTGCATATTCCGCTCTCGTGTACTCCTCCATTTCACTAGGACTGATTGACTGGACACTGCAACTTGTACACATACACTTCTATCTATAGACGTGCATATCAAGACCGACTATGTCCTTTACACATTACGCTATCTGCATTGCTTTACTGTAGGTTCCTGTCCCCATCCCTCAGAAAGCGCACTGAACGGAATGCTGTAAACTGACAACGTAAACAACGTCAGATGAATACAGTATGTGTAAGATGTACAGATAAATACATATAAATAAGGTGTGCAGAGGAATAAAATTATTTCATTTCGACACAACTATTTTCGTTTATAACTTTCGACTCAGTCATTTCCGGAGCAGAGTTCCTTATCTCAAATTGATACATGTGTCCTTCCCCATCATCCCTGAATGTTAGTAACACTAGCCCGGAAACACCCTGTATATTGTCATTGTGAGACATCATCGGAAATTTAATTTAGGCTATGCATAGCGAAATGGGGTTAAAGAAAACTAAACCAGACAATGAAAAGCTTATTTATAATGGGTAACTATGGGTACTCTACATCGAGTAGAGAAAAATGTACAAATTATATTCCCTGTTAAAGAACCATCTGAGTATTCCAATCATGTTTCTAACTGAGAAATAATTCAGAGGGTAGAATGCATGACATAGATGAAATAAGCAGTTAACAAATCAGGAGTCACTTTCAAATCTTAATGGGACTTGGAAAAAAAAATATATTTTTTTAATTACATATTTCCATTAAAAGTAGATATTTATTTTAAAACTAAGAATTCGGAGCGCCATTTTATGGGTCATTCTCTGAGTTCGCAGCAATAGAAAAGATCAGAAATGAAAAATTCTGCAATGCTTAGGAAAAGTGGCATAAGTCATTTTCCACAAACATTTTTTATTAATTTATTGACAACTTAGGGAACATCTGCTCGCTTGGGAAAAGAAACATAAGTATTTCTCCCATTACAATAATTCATACAGAAGGAAATCAAATCGACATAAACCAGTGTGAAGACAGTTTTTTCCCTCACCTATAAAATTAAAATTTTTGACTTGTGCCACTTTTCCCGAGCACTACAGGATTATAAATTCCCCAGATTACTTGAAACATTTCAGTTTAAGTAAACTGGTTTATTGTACACACTTTTGATACTTATCAGAGCATTTAATTGAAATGTTAATACGACTGGTGTTACCGAGTCATTCTGGTTCCAGATGTTAAAAGTTATGTTTTATTTAACGACGCTCGCAACTACCGAGGTTGTATCAGCGTCGCCGGTGTGCCGGAATTTGGCTCCTCAGGAGCACTTTTACATGCCAGTAAATCTACTGACATAGGTCTGTCGCATTTAAGCACACTTAAATGCCATCGACCTGGCTCGGGATCGAACCCGCAACCTCGGGCATAGAAGCCCAGCGCTATGCCAACTGCGCCAACCAGGCCGACATTTGAGTTCCTATTTTAGGGTAACACAAATGACAGCAACTCTGGGTATATTTTATTATGTTTAGATTTTTTATAATTTTAAAAATCCCTGTATAAAATATATAAACAAAGGAACAATTGTACATTTGTACATTTACTAAAAAAGTAATTGACATTTCAGTATTATTATTACTGTCAAAGTACTAAGCAACTCAAAAAACATACAATTAACCTACCCTACCTTTATATATGCAACACTTGAAGCACAATTACACATTGTAAAACATTTCTTTTTCTTTTCAGCTATATGTATAGGAGGAATATGCTCTGATAACAGCACACTCTACAGTAGAAACAAATTGCAAATACAGTATATAAATTGCCATAGTCATATTAAGTAACACCAAGGACATCAATATTCTACGACTCATTTCTAAGTTTAAGTTTCATAGAATAAGCATGTGAAGTGTCCACGTTTGGTACTAATTTACTAGGAGTTAGTTTCCAAAGAAGAGCATCTGAATCGTCCCATCATCTATGAGGCACTAAAGCGATATTATGTCAATTTTATGGTTGTGGACAATTTTTATTTATAAGTACTTCAACTACCTTATTGAAATAAATAAATAAATAAATAAATAAATAAATAAATAAATAAATAAATAAATCAATGAGTGAGTGAGTGAGTGAATGAATGAATGAATGAATGAATGAATGAATGAATGAATGAATGAATGAATGAATGAATATGTATAATGTTTTGAAGCACAATTAAAATGTTGTCCCAATTGTTCTCGTGTTCTACTGATTATTTTGAAATTCAATTTATATAATAAACATGAAACATAGTAGTGATATTTGCCATGGACAGGAATTGCTTCGAAACTCGAGAATGACTCTTATAATGTGACGAGACATATACATTAACAAAATTGTTGCTCTGAAATGTTGCCTTTCTATGACCAAAATTTCAGTGACGAAGAAACAGAACTCCAAAACTCTTACGGCAGCTGAAAGGTATATATTCATAACTCTCTAACTTATACCTGTTCTACACAAAACGCAAAGAGAAAGTCATTACTGGAGGACTGCACTCTTGTTATTAACCAGCAACACGTTTCCTTCTTTATGCCATCTTAATGAAAATTAGAGCTTTAAGAATTAATACAAAAACGTATGTAACGAGAGGAAAAGCAATGTGTCTTAGAAATGGAAATTTTAATGGTAATTCATGAAGAGATATTAAAATATATGTCGCAAAAATGCATAAAAATTATTATATAACTATAGTTACACGATTCTTTAATTCTTCTATGTAATTTGGTATAAATAAATATCAAATAAGATTAATGTTTTATACAGGATGTAACAAAATGATATGTCAAATTTTTAGGAAAACATTCCTATGATATCCTTCAGACTACCAAGCTCTAAGACCAACACCAACTACCAAGCGGGGTCAGCAAAGTCCCCGAGGGGAAATTTCTTTATAAAGAACAATGAAAACAATATGTAATAAAATACTTAAAGAAAATTATAAATATCGTGAATTTTGAAAATACAACATATTTAATCAATGAGTTCGGAAACAATACATGTCCAATTTTACCCTAACCTAATTGAAATTTCCTTCTCCACTAAACTTTTCCATATTTCGAATTCATGCATTCAAGTTTTTCACAATTTCTTCCGTGAGTTAAAATTAAAAGTTCAAACTAATTTAGGGCAGATATACTTTTGACAATAAGAGCAAAAATATTTACAAAAAATAAATAGGACGTAGAACTGAACAGAAGAAAGTTATGTAATAAATTTCACATCTGAAGTCTACTTCACAGTTTCACTGCATGGAAGACACAGTGTTTTGGTTATTTTCTTTATATGGGTTTCGCACATGCATTTTTTTTTACACATTTCACAATATTCACTAGCATTCCTGACAGTTTTTCTAGGGCACAACTGACATCAGCTTCTTTTTATAGCTTGATTGGAGGGTCACCATCTTCTCTTTCCATAGGCTCTGGCTCAGAAACAAGATATATCATTGCAGTTATTGCTGGTTTGTGAAATCCTGTGGGATGCTGAAGTCGTTTCACTTTCGGAATGATTCTTCGCATTCCATACTATATAAGCATTGAGACACCCAATGTCGACAATATTCAGAAATAAGACATAAGGTCATCGTCTTGTGGTTGTTTTGACAGAATATTCATTTACCATTTTGTCCATAGACCGTGCTTCTTTGAGAGCAACGTAAAATCAATTCTTCTCTGTGGCAGTGAGACATGGAAAGTGACAAAATATGTCACTCATAAACTCCAAACATTTGTGAATCGTTGTTTACGCATATATTGGGGGCATGGCGACCGAACGTCATTTCGAATACATTACTTTGGAAGAAGATACAACAGTAGCTCATTGATCTGGAGATAAAAAAAAGAAAATGGTGCTGGATTGGACATGCCCTGAGACGCCCAGAAGGAAACATTGCTAAAGAAGCACTCGAATGGAATCCTCAGAGGAATAAGAGAAAAGGAAGACCCAGGATAACGTGACGGCGGTCTATTCAAGAAGGAGCCAAAAATCTAGGGAAGAACTGGAGAGAAGTGAAGGCCTTGGCCGCAAATAGGTCAAAATGGCGCTCTTTTGTTTTGGCCCTGTGCTCCCGATACGAAGATCCAGAACATTGAATGTATGTATCTATTTTGTCCATAGCATCGACACCCCCCTTTTAGGGCTAGGCAACAATACCTTGGGTATTCCTTGCCTATTCCTTCTCATTGTTCCATACAGTGTCAAATATTTCTTGTAAAGTTCACTTGCAAGTGGAATAGATGTAAGAAAGAATATCTGTCGTAATGCCGTATCCTCTATGTAGGCAGCTGGTTAGATCAAACACTCCTCTTTGACATTGATTTTTTTCAGGAGCAGCCCCTTCTTTTCCAGTGTACAGTTGAAGTTTATTGCGTAACTTGTTTCTACATCAACCAGGACCCAAATTTTCATTTCCTACTTACCACCTTTTTATTTCATATAAACAATGAAAGAGCAGTGTCCTCGGAAAGAAACAAGTTGTTCAGCTAAAATCCTAATTCACATCTTACAGTAGGTAGACTTACAGTGGTCAACAAACAAACTGAAGACATCTCTGATAGCAGCCAGTTTATCATTTCGTCTCTTTTCATCTCTTGTACTAGTGTCATCAAATCTGATGAATGTCGATAAATGCTTAAACAGAGTTAGAGATATTGCAGCAAGAAATATGTCTCTTTTGTACATGGTTTCTGCAGTTCATAAGAACTCTATGACTCCCGTTTAGCTTTCAAAATACTCATGGTTATCAAAAATGCATACATTTCATCGACATCTGTTGGCAGCCATTGTCGCTGTTTTTCTGGATTCTTTGTATTCCATTCCTCATGAAAAGCATGTGCCTTTCTTATTAATACAGTCTACTATAATTTTTCAAATACTGTCATCAAAAAATATCTTCAAAGCATCATTCATTGTCTGAATTTTCTGAGAGGCACATGTAAGCACCGGAGGCACTACAACAATATTTTGAACTGTTCGTCGTGTGGGTTTTGTTGAACTTTTAGACCAAGACATTTTTTTACTCATATAATTTTCATCAATCTGCATATCATCATTTTCATCTTCACCAACATCATCATCAGTATCACTATTTTCTATTTCATCTGCTACTTCATGAACCTCTTCTATTATTCTCTTCTAATTCTGACAGATCAACTACTTCTTCATTTTCACTCTCACTCTGTATCATATGAGTCACTTCACCAACATATTGCTGATTATGCATGTCATATATTTTACTGTCCCCCGCCGTGGCGTTGTGGTCTAAGGCATCTTGCCTAGGACTCGAGTTACGGAATGCGCGCTGATTAGATTCCTCATGGGGGAAGAAATTTTCTCATGAAATTTCGGCCAGTAGGCCTATATGGGACCGGTGCCCACCCAGCATTGTGATGCACTTAGGGAGCTACGATAGATCTGAGAAAATCCGGTTTCACAAACCAGCTATAATGACTGGGGAGATCATCGTGCTAACCACACGATACTTCCATTTTGGTTGGATGATCGTCCACCTCTGCTTTGGCATGTGGACGTGAGGCCAGCAGCCGGCTGGTGCAAAGGGCAGTAGCGCCATGGATGTATATATTTTCCTTCCTAACATTGTTATGTATCACGAAGAGTAATCGTGTACAACTCAATCTAAACCAATAATCTACTGAAATAAAAGTGAATACAAATTCTCAACAACAATGAACAAACAATCTGAGATGCCTGAAAGGCTTACTAACAAAAACAATGGGCAAAGAAAATGAACTGGTGACAAAAGTTTTGTACAACACAAACTACCAAGAGGGGTCAACAGAGACCCCACTGAATAAAAATAAATATTATTCTGTTAGGGATGGAACACTTATGTAACCAACACGACAGACATGGCACCATAAACCAATCTGAGAATAACCAGAAGTATCAATGTGCACAGATACCGCTTTCAAATGAAAATAATAAAAAAAATTGCTTTGGGGTCTCTTCTGACCCCGCTTGGTAGTCTGAAGGATATACAACAATGGGTCCGTAAATGCTTGATTTCCATGTTAGAGCTCCTTTTCTAAACCCTGCTTACATTGTATGATGCGCAAGGTATTTTTCTAAACACTGCTTACATTGTATGATGCGCAAGCTATTTTTCTAAACCCTGCTTACATTGTATGATACGCAGGCTATTTTTCTAAACCCTGCTTACATTGTATGATGCGCAAGCTATTTTCTAAATCATGCTTACGTTGTATGATGCGCAAGCTATTATTCTAAACACTGCTTACATTGTATGATGCGCAAGCTATTTTCTAAATCATGCTTACGTTGTATGATGCGCAAGCTATTATTCTAAACACTGCTTACATTGTATGATGCGCAAGCTATTTTCTAAATCATGCTTACGTTGTATGATGCGCAAGCTATTATTCTAAACCCTGCTTACATTGTATGATGCGCAAGCTATTTTCTAAATCATGCTTACGTTGTATGATGCGCAAGCTATTTTTTCTAAACCCTGCTTACATTGTATGATGCGCAAGCTATTTTCTAAATCATGCTTACGTTGTATGATGCTCAAGCTATTATTCTAAACACTGCTTACATTGTATGATGCGCAAGCTATTATTCTAAACACTGCTTACATTGTATGATGCGCATGCTATTTTTCTAAACCCTGCTTACATTGTATGATGCGCAAGCTATTTTTCTAAACCCTGCTTACATTGTATGATACACAGGCCATTTTTTTAAACCCTGCTTACATTGTATGATGCACAAGCTATTTTTCTAAACACTGCTTACATTGTATGATGCGCAAGCTATTTTTCTAAACCCTGCTTACATTGTATGATGCGCAAGCCATATTGATTTTTTGTGGAATGCCATCATAGCTATCGTGTACGTTGCACTCCGTAACAGAACACTGAACACTAGAACTGTGGGAAATACACAGAAACAGGATGTACGGTACGTCATCCCTTATCCCAGCAATGTCATTAATTTCAGGAGGTTATTCTTTGAGAAATTTAAAACAAAGAAGTTTCATGCAATTTTTCTGGTATTTTGTTTCCTTTTGGAGATAGAAACTGTTTTATATCAAAGATTTCATAGCATATTTTCGGAAAGCCATTGATTTAATTCCCAATATGCTCAGTCAATTTAAGAGTCAATTATGATAATAAGTGATGTGAAGAATTTAATCTTTATCCTTTAAATGTATAAAAATTTCATTCGAACAAATGTAACTTTTCGTTCTGCGAAGGAATTTTACAATGTTACATTTGTTCGGATCAAATTTCTGCATATAGAAAGAACAAATTTAAATTATTTCAATCATTTATTATAAGAATATACTGCTCTCTTAAATTGACTGAGCATACTGGGAATTAAATTAATGACCTTCCCAAAACACGGTATGAAATGTTTCATATAAAACAATTTTTATTTTGGAAAGGAAGCAAAAACGATCAAAATTGTGTTAAACATTTTTGTTAGAAATATTTCAAAGAATAACCCTTGAAATTAATTACTTTACTTATGGTTCATTCTGTATTGTAGTTTTTCTTTTCCTCCAGAGCAGAGGACTGTCTAACAGAATGCAAGTCACGGATTTGTCTTGTTCTTCAGATTTACAAAGCACTTCGTTTTTGTACCTAAGTATTGCAAGATGTACTCGGAGTCTGTAGCAACCTGATAAGAATTCTAGAGTATGACAAAATTGTGCAAAGAATTCAAAATCTAACTTTCTTTTCAAGATTTTCTATAAACGAGATGTTGATCTTAGACCGGATATTCGAACATAACCGGAAATTAAATAAATTTGACAAAGTATTGTGCTCTTCTTTGAATAGGTCGAATGCGATACGGGAGTTTTTTCTTCTTTGGTGTCGAGTTCTACGCTTTCTTCGCCCAGAATTTTATCAAAGGAGAGAGGACAGGATGTCATAGACCCGCCCTTGCGCGGCGTTGATAAATGTTCCTCTGCACCAGTGATTTATGTAGTATTTAAAGCGCGGCTACCGGAATATTTTTCTACCCTACATTTTACTTCTGCAAGAAAGGTGTTAAATTTGCCACCACTGTAGGGAAATGTAATTATTTATGAAGTATGTAAATCACAGCTAAGTTAAACTATTTCATTAAAGCTATTTTGAACAGTATTTACAAGTTAAATTATCTCTCCCCCATAATAATAATAATAATAATAATAATAATAATAATAATTCTTTATTTATACTGGCAGAGTTAAGGCCATAGGGCCTTCTCTTACACTCTACCAGGTCACAAAGTAGGCCTATACAAGCAGTTAAAATTTAACAAAAAGTTAAAGAACGGAATACTAACATATTACAAAGAGAAATAATAATAGCATAATAAATCGACACTAAACAACATGAAAATAATACCATAATAAAGAAAGAAAGTAAAATACATTGGAATATAGTGAAAGCAGCTCATTTAGTACAAATGGTTAATATGAAAAAACGTAAGGAAGAATATATCAAAATGGAATGTAATAAAATAATAAAAAAAGAAAAGAAATACGAAAATTAAATAAAATTTACGATAAAAAGGCTATGATAATAAATTCATCGGCTGATAAAGAGAACAAAAAGGGGAAAGGAAGGAAAGAAATATAGTATAATAACTGTAATTGCTAGCTTTAAATCTAGCGCACCTGTATTCTATTGATAAAAGAGAAATACAAAGTATTGATTTCCAATAGCATGCTTTGTGACTATAAATTACTTTACTAGGTAGACATATATTAACCCTCCTGCTACCAAGGGGTTAATACAATTACCCCACAGTTGAATTTTCATTTTTTTTTTTTCATTTTTCTCCATTTATTTTTTATTTTCCACGTATTTGTCCGTTATATGTCTACTAACATTTTGAGATATGAATAACACAATTATTCTACTTCTAGAAGTAATCGGCATTACTGAAGTGGGTTGATCTTGATGGTCTAAGTCAGCGTTTCTCAAACTATGGTCCGCGGACCGCCTGTGATCCTCGATGTATGCCCTTGTGGTCCTTCAAAAAATGCAGAAGAAAAAATAAAATTCAAACGAATTGTGTATCACTCTAAAGCTGAAAATCTCTTGGAAATGACACATGCCAATCACCTTTCACTTTGTCTCCCAGTACTGACATTTTATGAACTGTATTACCCTATATTTCCACCAACTTCCCACTCTACTCTCAACAACAATAGAGAGATTTAGAGCACTATGAATGTGGTATTTTCCTGCACATCTGGCGCCGCGCCTGTAACCCAGCCAGGGACCACCCAAATTCATAACAGAGGACCGAACTTTTTGATGTATTGATGATTTTGTTAATAGTTTTGCCGACATCCAGTCTGCACATTGAAATGATCATGTACTGTACGTCGTACATCAATAATACAACTCTGACGTTACACTTTGAAACTTATTTTCCAGTAAATATGACGAATTTTCATGGGTTCGTGATCACTTTCATTGCGATATTGAAACTAACAAACTTTCATTGAGTGAAAGAGAACAGTTAATTCAACTCTCGAATGGCATGGGACTTAAAATGAAATTCCAAGCGGAAGGTATGGTTAATTTCTGGACCTCATCACAAGTGAAAAGAGAATACAGTGAACTGTACATTGGTGATTTAGAGATTATAATTCAGTTTGCTTCTACGTATCTGTGTGAGAAAGGGTTTTCATCACTAACTCTAATAAAAACAAAGTAGGCTATCGAAATCGACTCGATGTAGGCCCTATGTGAAGATCTCTGACTTAAGCTTAGCAGCATACGTCCAAATATAGAACAACTGTGCAAGAATCGGCAGGCTCAACCATCTCATTAATATGAGTACCAACATGTATTTATATTTTTTCATTAAAAAGTTAAAGATTATCCTAACTCTAATTGCCTTGAATTATTAAAGAAACAAAATGAATTTTCTTTTACTAACATTAGCTTAATTAGTTAATACTAATATAGTTAATTTAATGTAATTAATTTTAATTAATGAATTAATTCTATTTTAAAACATAAGTATACTGGTATTAAAATATACGACAAATATTATGAAATTGCTTTCAACGGGAATAAAAGTGAGGTGGTCCGCGGAACTGTTCCAACTTAAAAAAGTGGTCCCCACTTCAAAAAAGTTTCAGTTTGTCATGAAAATTCCAGGATATGAAATTGAATTTGTAGTTTAATTTTCTAAATGTTGAGTTTGTCTGCTTCCTAATTATTTTATTTTTGTTGTGAAACGTACAGCAGAGATCGTATAGGTCAGTTTCTGTCAGATGCGTTTCCAATTCACTGTGGGCTAAAGCAAGGAGATGCACTATCACCTTTACTTTTCAACTTTGCTCTAGAGTATGCCATTAGGAAAGTCAAGGATAGCAGAGAGGGTTTGGAATTGAACGGGTTACATCAGCTGCTTGTCTATGCGGATGACGTGAATATGTTAGGAGAAAATCCACAAACGATTAGGGAAAACACGGGAATTTTACTGGAAGCAAGTAAAGAGATAGGTTTGGAAGTAAATCCCGAAAAGACAAAGTATATGATTATGTCTCGTGACGAGAATATTGTACGAAATGGCAATATAAAAATTGGAAATTTATCTTTTGAAGAGGTGGAGAAGTTCAAATATCTGGGAGCAACAGTAACAAATATAAATGATACTCGGGAGGAAATTAAACACACAATAAATTTGGGAAATGTCTGTTATTATTCGGTTGAGAAACTTTTATCATCCAGTCTGCTGTCGAAAAATCTGAAAGGTAGAATTTATAAAACATTTATATTATCGGTTGTTCTGTATGGTTGTGAAACTTGGACTCTCACTTTGAGAAAGGAACAGAGATTAAGGATGTTTGAGAATAAGATTCTTAGGAAAATATTTGGGGCTAAGAGGAATGAAGTTATAGGAGAATGGAGAAAGTTACACAACACAGAACTGCACGCATTGTACTCATCACCTGACATAATTAGGAACATTAAATCCAGACGTTTGAAATGGGCAGGGGATGTATCACGTATGGGCGAATCCAGAAATGCATTTAGAGTGTTAGTTGGGAGACCGGAGGGAAAAAGACCTTTAGGGAGGCCAAGACGTAGATGGGAAGATAATATTAAAATTGATTTGAGGGAGTTGGGATATGATGATAGAGAATGGATTAATTTTGCTCAGGATAGGGACCAATGGCGGGCTTATGTGAGGGCGGCAATGAACCTCCGGGTTCCTTAAAAGCCAGTAAGTAAGTATTTATATTATAATTCATATTGTTGTTTATATTATTGTGTGTGTCATGACTTTTGGTTCCAAATCTTTATTTTTATTTCTGTCTGTTACGGTTATTCTGAAAGTCATTTTGTTAGAAATAATTATTATTAGTAGAGCCCTTTTCCGAGATGTTCATTGTAGTATAACGCCGTTCCTCATTGTTTCCATTAGTTTTCTCCGAAACAGGACATATGTTCATATAAACTTTTTTTTTTGTTTAGACTCATCAATATTATCAACCCTCAAACCATGTAGGCTACCTTTCCTCCTGACTCACTCTGTACATCAACTTCAGAGACTCGTACTATCACATAGATTTCAATCCGACTATGAAAGATAAAATAAGGAGGAGATGGAGTGTGGTGGTGCAATGAAAGATAGAAAAAGGAGTACATCGAGATGAATTCTGCAGTGTCTACTTTGCACACCACTGGGCCTGGATAGGATCCGAGCCGCCTGAATGGAAAAGCATTGTGTTAGAGCCAAATTACAACTTGTTAACCAAACATAAACGAATTTCCGCAATTTTCTAAACCCCAAGTTGAGAACGAAGTGGCAAGATAGATCATAGTATGCTGATGGTAATGATAAAAATATTTCTTAAATTTCTACTAGAACTTCAATAAACTAATCCAGTAATGGTTTTCATGTCCCCAGTGACGTTGACTTCAAGCTCATGTGTGGCCGCTGAGGTAGTAGTATTTGAGTGGAGGTATGCCGTTCCGAGAACTTTGAATCGATGGCGGCATTAACTGGAGTAGACACTACTGATGGACGAGTTGGAAGGGTGAGTATTTTCCAAGAATTGTAAAGTTTCTATTAATTTTAAATGTCATTCGAATAGCATTGTATGCTTCACTTAACCCTTTCTCTCACCTTATATCAGCGGTGGCGAAAATGTAATCGTGCGCCGAGCCACTGTGTAACCTGCAACGTGCATAGCACCTATGGAGGGAGCGGACATCCGAAGGGGAAGTGAAACAACTGTCTGACTTATTAACGGATTTTCATTTTCCTTACGTCAAGCACTTAAATATAATTTTATTCAGTACAAGGCTACAAACTAATGTTTAGTGCATGTAACGATGAAAGAAATTAACAATATCACAACCTAAAATTAACTGTCTTCAGAATATCTCTGCGACAAAGTTTCAAAATCAGGAATTATGTCACTTATTGCCAGTCGTAGTTGATCACGAAGGTATTCGTCTGTCAGTCGTGATCTAAACTTGGTTTTTACGGTTTTAATTGTTGAAAATAATTTTTCACAAACGTAAGTTGTAACTAACATGGCTTAAACAGAGCAAGCGAAAGAACGAAGCTTCGGATATTTATTTTTTGGCAAAGATTTGAAAGTTCAACATTTGTCAAGTCCTTACATCTAGCTTTCATTTGACATTACAAAGTAAATCAGTGAGTTCAAATTGAAGAGCTAACCGCATTATTCTTACACCTGCTGAAAAAGTGTCGAGGTACAGAGATGATGATGATGATGATGATGATGATGATGGTGATGACAATAACACTTAACCTTTTAATGTTTCTTCAGTAACATGCAGTATAATGCCGTTTTATGTTATACAACCGTTTTCCTCGTAATACTTGTGAACAAATCACACATTTAATATTCTCATCATATTGACAGCAAAAAATGCAGCCTACTTGGAACTTTAATACCTGGTTTCGAGAGAAACATATGCCACTCGCAGGTCAGAGACAAATACAAATGGAACGGAGTTTGACTCCAGAGGGTGGGGGTTGGTGGAGGTTAGAAGCAAGCACAGCTGTCACTGCGAGTCACAATGTCTCGCGATTCACGTTCTCGCCACGTCTGCCTTATACCAATTTCAGTTTATAAAAGTTAACATTATAAAACGGACACATATTCCTAAACAAATCACAGGAAAATCATCATCTGGCCCTTTTAACTACACATTTCTCTTCCCGTTCTCATTCTGATTCTCGTTCCCGGCTTATTGTGGACTAGCCTTTACACTGCCAGATTAACAAGCCCCGTACAGCCCAGATTTATCTCCATGCGATTTCCATATTTTTGGAGATTTGAAGGAAAAGCCTAAAGGGAACCCACATTTCCACCGGATGAAGCGATGAAAAATGCTGTTAGACAATGGTTCACCTTCAGGCTACAGGGGTTTTATGAAGACGGTATTACATCCAAATGGAAATGGGGTGGACACGTGGCCAGGCTACCATGTGGGACCCCCGTATAGGAAGACTTCAGGGCACACCTCGGCGCAGATGGGCAGACTTCTTCAAAGAACAGGCAGGTCAACAATGGTCCAGAGAGGCAAGAGACAGAAGAAAGTGGAAACTACTCGAGAGACATTTGTGCGTAGACAGGGTGTTGTGTAAGGCAGTGAGAGAATCATTGTTAAAGAAATTCAAGTTCTTAGACTTAAATATCACGTCTAACGTGAACTAGCTCATCCCGTTAGGCAAATAGAGCTTTCCCTTATTTAAGGAGGCCTTTGCCCTTCATGGGACACAATAGGCCATCTTTATCTTAATCTTTGTCTTATCCTTCACCTGGTATCACAATATCGAATTACAGTATCTTCTATCGCACTTTCAATTTCTTACAACTCTTCGAAACCGGCATCAATCAGTTCTTCCTATCCCTCATCACAGAACGTCTTTATACTCATCCTCCTACACTGCAGAAATACCTCGCCTCTGGAATTCGTTATCTAATGATATCAGCCACTGCAAGTCTTTATCACAATTCAAAATTAAATTGGAAAATTTTGTCTTATATCATGGTTTTTAGATATTGCTGGAAGCGCCGATTTGTTTTCTATTGTAAATTAAAATTCCAAGTTTCTTGTTTATTTCCGTTAATTAACATAAACTTAGATACGATACTTTTGCCAATGATCAGGTTTTAATTTGTGCTTCTGAAGATGACCTACAAATGGCAATATTTAAATTAAACAAAATTAGCAAATAAAATAGCTTAAATATATCGGCTACTAAAACAAAAGTGTTAGCCTTTAGAGGATTAGAAACAATTAGAGCCAAAATCGTGTTGAATGTGAAGAATAATAGAACAAATTAATACTTTTAATTATCTGGGCTGCAATATCTCATATGCAAAAAAAGAAGATTTTACAAATAAAATAAACAAATTTAATTATTTCTGTGGGATAATAAAAAGAACTTTAAAATACACTAGCAAAGAAACAAGGTTAAAATTTTATAAAGTTATGGCAGTCCCTATGTTGCCTTACGGCTCTGAATTCTGGACTCTTACTAAATCCGAAGAACAAAGAATCGAGGTGATAGAAATGAGATTTTTGAGGAGTATAGCAGGATATACTCTCTTAGACAAGAAACGCAATGAAGACATCAGACTAGAACTGAATATATTCAATTTAATTGAAAAACTCATAGAATATAGGAATAAATGGAAGCAACACGTTGAAAGAATGAGTCCAGACCGTATTCCTAAATTAATATTCAACTACAGACCAACTGGTAAACGAAACATATGTAGACCCAGGAAAAGATGGCTTCAACAATTTTAAAATTTATATACTTCATGAGACCGGATCGAGCCAAACAAGACTTAAACCATGTGGCTGATTATGATGATGATGGTGATAATGATGATTATTATTATTATTAATTATGATACCTAATCACTCATTGTAAGTTTGTGTAACTGCAACCTGTGTATTATTTTTGTGGTTTTACTTTATAGTGTGATTTTTTTATTTCTGTTGTGTTGTATTTGTATTTCTGGTGGCGTGGGGGGAAAAGCCTGATGGCCTTAACTTTACCACAATAAATAAACAAAATTAATTAAAATAGTAATAAACACAACAGAGAAAAATACAGTGGGAGAAGTGTATTAACAATCGTTGCGAGAATGCCAATTAAATGGGGAGTTTGATTTCTTTGTTTCTAATAGAGACGGCTGGGTTTCGTATGAACGACCCAATCTTAGAATATGGATGATAATTTTACAAATACTGTATATCGAAATAGAAAATGAATGGCTATAAGTACCATGTTTCACGTAAAACTGCATTGAGGTTTAGATATCTCTTGGATGATGTACAACATTTTCTACAGTTTGTCATCTCATTGTCTTTCTGTTGATACGCATCTTCGTAAGAGTCGGGGATTTCATGAGTGTTTGTGCAACGTTGAGCGGTGTCGGCAGTTGAAATAGCTACTCTGCTTTTCTATTGTCACAAGAACGTAAACACATGCTGTAATGTTAAAATCTGTTTTCAAATAGAGACTTCGTGGACAAATATTGTTATAACACGGCAAAGGTCAGTGAAGCTGCGGAGAAACATAGAACACCAACGCTGACACCACTCAACTGGACGTAAGGACTTGTATAATCTCATTCCCTCTCTGTTGACCTATTCACCTCGCTCCATTAGAAATGCATCATGAGAGTAATGAAGTTATTCACGAACAATCTAGTTCTATAACCTATAGCCGCGTATTTGGCTGAAGCATCTGGCACGCTGGTCTCTATCCAGGTGGCCCGGCTCCAATCCCCTGCCAGGTCGTGGTGAAATTTGTGGTGGACAAAGACATTTCTTTTCTTCTTCTACTGATGGTATCGGTTTTCGCCTACCATACTTCAGAAGTCAGTTATTCAGAGAAAGAGATCAGTGTCACTTGTGAATGTACAATTGAACATCAAGCGAGGGAGTTATTTTGTATCATTTAAATTGAATGTGATCGACTTTGTGGAGAAAAATGGAGTGAAAGCTGCTGATCGCCACTTTTCAGTGCGAGCCAATATGACTCGATATTGGAGAAATCAGAAACAAATTCTTGTCGCTATAACGTCCAAAAGAGAAAGTGAAATCTTAAAAAAAAAAAAACTTTATCTCCTTACTGCTTTTATCTACATATATATAAAAACCTAATAATTTTTGCATTAAAACTAGAAAAAGGGGGTATAATATGCGAATAATACTGTAATTTATTTTGTGTATGTAATGATGAATGACGAAGAGCCAATTACCCGCCATTAATTAAAAAAAATGTAGGCTTACATCTACATCCCAGTTAAAAGGCATGTCCCAACTCAGAAAATTAAAATTCTCATCGCAATATGTATTATATTATGTATTTCTCGTGTTAAATTTTACTGTACCTGGTTAACATGTTTCGGCCTGTTATTGGCATTCTTCAGAACTGGTTGTTGCTGGTCTTGGCGCCTTTTGTTTTGTTTCCTGTGAGGGGTGTGTTTGTGTAGTGTAATGTGGAGTCAAAGAGTGTGTGTGTTCTGAAATTGAGTTGTGTGTTGAGAATTTTATTTGGATGTGTTTTTGTGTGTCTGTATATTTCGTATTGTTCTAGTGTGTTTAGTTTCTGGCTTTTTGGTTGGATGTGTAGAATTTCCATATCTGTGTTGATGTCTCTGTAGGTATGGTTAGCATTTGTGAAGTGTTCTGCATATGTGGAAGTGTTTTATAATTTTGTTATGGCTGTGATGTGTTCTTTGTAACGTGTTTGAAGTGATCTGCCTGGCTGTCCTATGTAGAAGTTGTTGCAGTTGTTACATTTGAGTTTGTATATGCCTGTGTGCTTGTATTTGTTTGTTTGTGTACTAAGATGTTTTTGTAGAGTATTATTTGTTCTGTATGCGATGTTGTAATTTAATTTCTTGATTGAGGTTACAATCTTGTGTGTGTAACACCTACAACAAATTCTACGTAGGACAGACAAGCAGATCATTTCAAACACGTTACAAAGAGCACATCACAGCCATAACAAAATTACAAAACACTTCCACATGCAGAACACATCACAAATGCTAACCACACCTAAAGAGACATGAATACAGACATGGAAATTCTACACATCCAACCAAAAAGCCAGAAAATAAACACACTAAAACAATACGAAATATACAAACACACAACCACACATCCAAACGAAATTCTCAACACACAACTCAATTTCAGAACACACACACTCTTTGACTCCACATTACACTAGACCAATAGTGTCAGAGTTGTAAGCTCCAAAACCGGTTGTGGAGCTAGAGAGTGCAGTCGGAGCGTGAACTTGCTTATGTCTGTGGAAACACCGGAGCACGCAACGAATCATAGTGGAGCGCTCCGCTCCGTTTAGTCTCTGTCTGACAACGCTGCACTACACAAACACACCCCCACAGGAAACAAAACAAAAGGCGCCAAGACCAACAACAACCAATTCTGAAAAAGGCCAATAACAGGCCGAAACATGGTACCCAGGTACAGTAAAATTTAATATCAGGAAGACATATAATACATATTCCGAATTGATATAGTGTTAAAAGTTGTGTAATTAAGATGTATAAAATTCTCAGTATGTTGTTTGTAAATCTTCCATTTCTTTCATTGTGTTCGATGAAATCTAACAGTGAAGCTGCAATTCTTAATATTATTTCCGTTCAATAAATTGAAATCAGAACGATAATGCAATAACACGTTTTTTTGTAAAGTTCAATGAAATATTAACTTACATCTAGTAGAAGTTTAATCTTACAAGAAAAAGGAGACTTTTCCAATCCGAAGGTAATCGCAGCCGGGAGTAACGAAGTGAGCCATAAAGTGTTGGAGGGAGTTGATAAGGGGTGAGAGGAAATAAAAAAGTCACTAGGCTACTAGCGTTGTGAATAAAGTTGTAAAAACTATCAAGATTGGAGTGCTTTACTCGGAGGGCGGCTAGAGGATTGGCAATTTATTGCACAATTATACCCTGAAGAAGGAAAAGGAAGCTGGTGAAAATAAACTGCAAATGTAATGCAACAGTCTCGTCACAAAGTTTGTTTCCCTTTCATGAATCAACAGAGCTGAGCTCAATGGTACTACGAGGAACGAATATGAAACGAAACCATTTTCACCCGAGTCTATTCTAAGTAACAAACAAAAAACCAACTGCGTCAAGGAACAATAACTCTCTTTCAATAAATGAAATATTAAATGACCTCATTAAAACATAAAATTTGATTATGAAAATAAATATACAATAATGATGATGATGATGATCTATCTAAAACAGGTTAAACAATGTATACACATCTTCTAGTTTTTTGAAAATTAATTAACAGAGAAGATTGGAGAGAATGTTTAAAATTAAGAAGAAGAAAAAGAAGAAGAAGAAGAAGAAATTGAAATGATCATAATCATAATGCGTCTGAAACGCCAGACATCGAAAATTTATTGTAATATTTTAACTCTTTCTACACTGCTTCCATATTGTCTAACATGCGAAGTAAATATTGCCGGTTAAAGAGGGGAGAGGGATAATTGCTACACAACCAATGTCAGAGATCACGTTCCAGGCTTACCTTGAAGTTGGGCGGAGGTATAACGCTTCAGACCGCCCAACTCAAAGATAAGCCTGGAATGTGATCTCTGCCATTGGTCGATTAGGAAATACCTATCTCCCCTACTTTCCTGGCAATATTTACTTCGCCTGTCAGGTATTACGGAACGCAATATAGTACAACTTCTACTAATTTTAAAACTGTCTTAAAGATGTACCCAGGAATTATTACGTAATAGAAATTATAAAAACACCTCTTCTGGGAAAATGATTAGGCCTACTATAAAAAAATTTGCGTCGCTCTTAGTGTTATCTCTAAATATATTTTAATATGTATTCAAGCCATCAGAAAATTGTAGTCCATTTGGTGGTAATAAGTGGAAATAATATTCGCTTTCACGAATATGTATTATTATTATTATTATTATTATTATTATTATTATTATTATTATTATTGACGTACTAACAACAGTTAGTTGCCAATAAATATGTCAGCACATAGAAAACAGAATAATTATAAAAATACATGCAATAAATAATTAATTAAAAGTTATGAAATATATAAAGTGGAGATGCAAAAGGACCATAATTACTAATAAGCGGGTTAGTACATTTATTGCCCTCGGAAAAAGAATGTAAAGACCTTGTTATCATTAAAGAAGGTATTTCCTCGTGCTTTATGGAGGATAGTCATGATGATGATGGGTAATGATGATGATGATAATAATAATAATAATAATAATAATAATAATATTTTTTATTTAATATAATAATAGTCCCCAGATTTATGGCTACTGCAAGAACAGGGCATAGCCACAGGCCTAGAAATATTTAACTTCATTTTAACATACGAATCAAGCAAGAAATATTTAGAAAAACAACTCAGAACTATCGAATTATCGAAAGCTAAATAAATTCCTTTCTTTTTATGGCTGGTCAAAATATAAGTGGTGACGAAGTAGTGATAAGCCGCGCAGAGTATGCATCCTCCCAGGGTTCTGTGGAGTAACTTCGCGCATATGGGGGCGGAGTCTATCTGTGCCGGAATGTATTGCGGGCAGTATCAGCTCGAGTCCGCTAAGGGGTAAGATACTCGTGGTAGAAGGTAGAGTTCACATGGAAATCATCCCCTCCTGCAAGCGATTGCTCACTTAGTTCAACAATACCTTCCCCAGAGCAGTCATTGGCCCTAGCCGTCCCACATACCACTTGTGCAGAGATCTTGTTTCGTCTTTCTACTCCACAGATTTTTGGGACGGACCGTACGTATTTAATCTTGTTTCTATTTCATTGAAATCTAGTCCAGGTGGTGAAGAAGTGCCGACGAATGGTACCACATTTCTTGGTTATTTAACGACGCTGTATCAACGACTGGGTTATTTAGCGTTGATGAAATTGGTAATAGCGAGATAGTATTTGGTGTGATGAGGCCGAGGACCCGCCATAGATTACCTGACATTCGCCTTTTAGTTGAAGAAAATTTTGGAAAAAAACCTAACCTCGTAATCAGCCCAAGCGGCAATCGAACTCACGTCGCTCTCAGTAGTCGGCAATAACATTTAATATGACGTGATAGATAGCAGTTTGTTTTTAACTTCATTACAAGAAAACATAACAATTTCTTACTACTGTGTTTTATAATAATGATTATCGATTTTGAAAGTTATCAAACTGCATGAGATGAAACATCACTCGTGTAATTACTACAAATAATTTGAAATTTGCAACTGAGGACAAGATACATTTAGGTGTTGAGTTTGCACATGAATGCAGATGGGCATCAGTACGTCATAACGTATGCACCGCACCTGTTGCCTTGTACAAGATAGAAAATCCTACAAGTACATTGACACATGTAAGCATCCCCTCCTATGTATACATGTGGGCTTAATGTTCAGCCTGAATAATCAATAACTCTGTGACATACGTGGCTAATTAATGAGTTATTGAGTTGTACATTACACTGAACCAGTATCTTTCATTAACCTTTCTATAATGTTGGACCCACATGCGAGCCATGAAAGTATCAAAACCTCCCTTCAAAAATTTTATACATGTAAGTATTTACAAAAAATTGTAAATGCAAAGAAAACTGGCAACTAATACACAATAAAATAACATAAATTACCTCAACATTTTAATTCTATTAACTCTCTATCACGCTGTTGGAAGAGAAGTGTTTGGCTTGCTTTCTGTGATCCTTTACTTACAGATCAAATACAAAACGTTTGCCTTCCACCTTCAACGTCACACTGGAATGCTGTTCTCAGAGAAGTATAAAATTTCTCATGAATATTCCAAATGATAATGCAACATAATGTTCAGAATATAAAGATATATATTACGACTTTTTAGTCATCAACGTTCCACTGTGGTACCAGTAATGTGTGAAGTAGAGTTGAAAAACGATCGAGAAAGCGACACAAACAGCGCCCGCAAAGCCGAAAACCCGCACAACAATACAGCATTCGTCACGTTGTTTATGTAAAGATTGCTTGTGAGTGTTTCAAGACATCGGGAATGGTCAACTCTCGAACGCCAAGCAGCGTTGAATCGACAGAGTTGTTTATACCAGACTGAACTTGTATCTGTTTTGGCAACTGTTACATATGTATAAACAATTAAGTAGCATTTTTGAAACATCATCTCTACCTTTCAGTGTATAATAATACGTTTCCCAATATTTATTTAATTACTAGGCCTTTACTAAATGGTTAGGAATTTTCTTTTTGTATGTTTGAGCTCAAGAGTACAATCTCAAGTAAAAACATATCAACGCTTTATTTAACTTTATGTTACTTAGAAATTTAAATTTATTTGAGAATTGTTTATTTTTCTATCTATATAACCATAGATAATATATCATATAATAAAATCAGAACACTTTGATAACTAAGATATTGTTTTGTTTTGTCTGTTTGTCTCATTTAAACATTTATAATGTTATTTATAATGTTATTCAAAGTTACGAAATATTTCAATGCTGACTAAATGCTATTTAGAGAATGATGAGCAAAACTCGAAGCGTAAGAGAGTCACAGCTCATGGATTATGTCCAGACACTCCCCCACTCTTCCTACAGAGCTGAGCACGAGATCGAATGAGTCTACTTACTAATTATTAGGGGAATTGGGTTGGCCTTTGCCTTGAACTCGGTAGACACAAGCCCGACCTTCCCTTATACTCCTACCCCTTCCACAGAAACGTTGTTTCCCCACTGCGCATCGCGAGTGTCTTGACAAAATGCATGAGCTGTACGAGACGAGACTCGAAAGACAAGTGCTACGAAAACAGCGAGCGAGAGCGGCAACTACTTTTGTTCATCTCTAGTGCGAAGCAACGTGACTGCCTTTCCCACAGAAAAAAAGACTATACAATATTTCTAAGCCATTGTTTTTTGTTTTATAGTTTACATTGGTACGTATGTTTTTGTACGTCACTTTTTCTTTGCAGTAGGAATGTCAACGCAGAGAAAGGCATAAACCTGCGCATCGCGGAAAGAGAATTTTGGACACGAATTTGCCAAACGTACGTTGTTGTATACTCAAAGGCCTTTCTACAAATACTGTTCTCAACAAGGTCCACTGGTTTTTGCGTTATTATTTTTCTCCTGAAAAAAAAAAACAGTGTGAATTAATAGAAGACTTTCCTTCTCTTATAATTCTCCGTGGGTGCTATTCACAGACATTTCGCAGCAAGCGCTACGAACGTGCTAAGCTAGCCCCGGCTATCCACTGGTTACTTGTACAGGATTCAAATCATATAATATCGCTAACACTGGTTTATGAATACGAAAAACGCTAATCATCCACCGGAAGCCCGCACTAAAAATGTCTATGAATACGGCCCTGTATGTTTCGAAGTCAGATTACTCAAAATGCACTCTCTTAGAATTCGCGATTCTGCACTAACGAAGAAAGGACTGGAACATATTTTTCTTGCTTACACATAAAGCACATTACTTACTTATTTATAGCGTTTAAGGAACCCGCAGTTTCATTCCCGCCCTCACATAAGCCCGCTATCGGTCCCTATCCTGTGCAAGATTAATCTAGATTCTATCATCATATTCCACCTCCCTCAAATCCATTTTAATACTATCCTCCCATCTACGTCTCGGCCTCCCATCTCAAATGTTTGGATTTAATATTCCTAATTATGTCAGGTGAAGAATACAATGCATGCAGTTCTGTCTTCTGTAACTTTCTCCACGCTCCTGTAACTTCATCCCTCTTACCCCAAAAATTTTCCTAAGAACCTTATTCTCAAACACACTTAATCTCTGTTCCTCTTTCAAATTGAGAGTCCAAATTTCACAAACATACAGAAAAATCGGTAGTATAACTGTTTTTATAAATTCTAACTTTCAGATTATTTGGCAACAAACTAGATGACAAAAGCTTCTCAACCGAATAATAATAATAGGCATTTCCAATATTTATCCTGTGCTTAATTTCCTCCCGAGTGTCATTTATATTTGTTACTTTTGCTCCAAGATATTCAAGTTTATTTACTTCTTCCAAGGATAAATCTCCAATTTTTATATTTCCATTTCGTACAATATTCTGGTCACGAGACATAATCATAATATACTTTGTCTTTTCGGGATTTACTTTCAAACCTATCGCTTTACTTGCTTCGAGTAAAATTTCCGTGTTTTCCCTAATCGTTTGTGGATTTTCTTTTAACATATTCACGTTATCCGCATAGACAAGAAGCTGATGTAATCCATTCATTTCCAAACCCTCTCTATTATCCTGAACTTTCCTAATGGCACATTCTAGAGCGAAGTTAAAAACTAAAGATGATAGTGCATCTCCTTGCGTTAGCCCGCAGTGAATTTGAAACGCACCAGATGGAAACTGGCATATACGGACTCTGCTGTACGTTTCACTGAGCCATTTCAATTAATCGAACTAGTTTGTTGGGAGTACCAAATTCAATGCGAATATTACATAAAACATCTCTCTTAACCGAGTCATACATAGAGTATAATATAAAACAATTTTTTTTTTCAAGAAGTAAAGTGGAGTAGCACTGTTGCATGTCGAGTTGGGCGAGGTTCCGGAATCAAGAGATGACTCCCCATATTCTTCTTCTTCTTCTTCTTCCCCTCCTCCTCCTCCTCCTCCTCCTCCTCCTCCTCCTCCCTTTCATGGATTAGGTCATTCGGCCTGTTCCGGCCTCAATTCCATCTATGTCTAGGCTGTCCAAATTCTATCTGTCCTATAGGTCTATAAGTGAACATAAGTTTTGACATCCTGTATTTATCCATTCTTTCAAGATGGTCCTTCCAGTTATTTCTGTACTATTCTATTTTGTCATTTATTGCAAATAAGTTTAATTGGCTTCTTAAGTCTTAATTTCTGATCTATCAAGTTTTGTATACCATTTCTGTTGCTTGAATATGTCTATGGTCTTTTTGTCTTATAGTCCAGCTTTCACAACCATATAGCAAAGCTGGAACGGCCATCATCTTACACAATTTTAATTGTGTATCTACATGCATTGTACCCTATTTTAGTAACTATACATACGGATTAATTAAAAGTCATGTTAGGAAAAGTTGAAAAAAATACAATGTAGGCTGAGAACAAAAGGAACTGACTGTTTTTAGTTGGTTATTTAACGACGCTGCATCAACTACGAGGTTATATAGCTTCGATGAGATTGGTGGTATTTGGCGAGATGAGGCCGAGGATTCGCCGTAGATTACCTGGCATTCACCTTACGGTTGGGGAAAACCTCGGAAAAAACCCAACCAGGTAATCAGCCCAAACGGGGATCGACCCGCAGCCGAGCGCGGAACTGACTGTATAAATGAAGAACGAGTAATCGTTGTCCTCTGAAAATTAATATTTCAGAAAAGTAGCCTATGCTACAATTATTAGCATTGTGAAATAAAAAATAATCCCAATTTGTATAACATAAATGGCAGCAATTGATTCACATAAAATATACGAGACAACGAATGGGAAAGTGTACAAGATTTTGCAAAACACAACATCATAATTTCAATAAATTCAAGTCCCAACAAATTGTAAATATAAAAAATAATCAAAATAAAAATCTTGCCTAAAGTAAATTGTTTTAATCAAAGAGAGAAGAATCATTATCACAAGTGATACCAAAAATGAAGACAGGAGATATATAAAAAAATATGGTTAATGTGGGTTATACACCGATTCGTTTACCACTGACGAAACAGGGAGGTAGACCTAGGTTGAAGTACAAAGAGTCTGAGGGAAGAGGTATAAAAGGACAAGATGAAAAGTTGGGACGTAGGTAACTGCATGTAACATAGAGAATTGTAGAGTGACGAGTAGAAAAGAGGAGGATAAATAGTGGACGGGAAAAGTAAGGTAGGCCGCGTCATAGATGAATCAATAGATTAATTCCAATAGTAAGTAAAAGTAGAAAGGATGCTCAAACCAAATAAGGTAAAGTGTCTTGGAGACAATTTATGAACTCAGAAAATTCGATTAAAACATAACTTTCAACGCAAAGAGATCATCCGAATAAACAGACAGACAGACAGATAAGTAAGTAAGTAAATAAATAAGTGAGTGAGTGAGTGAGTGAGTGAGTGAGTGAGTGAGTGAGTGAGTGAGTGAGTGAGTGAGTGAGTGAGTGAGTGAGTGAGTGAGTGAGTGAGTGAGTAAATAAACACTACCGCTCAAAAGTTTCCAATCACCTATCACAACTATGGATCTCTGGTTAAAACAGGGATTTCGTTTCGAATATTCTATCATGTCATAATGCTAGAGAGAGAAAATATTTATTTTTTGGTCTATTTAGTTTTTCTGATACGTTTGTACATTGAAATAAAGTATACAATTGTTTTCATAGCTGAACGAAAACTTTTGACCAGTAGTGTGTGTGTGTGTGTGTGTGTGTGTGTGTGTGTGTGTGTGTGTGTGTGTATGTTTGTGTGTGTAATATCTGTTCAAGGAAGCTGATATTGGAAATAATTCACGTGACTACAAATATTCCTACGACGCATTATGAAGTTCTTGCCTTCGTTCTTGTGTTTGACTTTATATTTTTACTTAAAATACTTAAATACGTTTTCGATATGTTGTTGTGAAAGTTTCCCGTGTTAGAGAAATGAAAGAAAATATTATTCAAAAGTAGGCCTAGCGATGGGGCACATTTTTCAAACAATCGTTAAGCTCATTGATGACATTACTCTTTCCTGAAATAGCTTTCAAAGCCATCGGGAAATTCATCGGTGCTTTTCGGATTCAAGAGATTCTACGATCGATGGTTGTGATAGATTATAGATGTGTGGTGTGTGATTGACTGTTCGTGTTGACGTAACAGATGACCTCAGGCGACCTTGACGCTTTAATTGTGTTTCCGCACGGGCAGTAATTGGTAACAGAGTATGATCTTGTGACATTGTCAATAAACTTGTTCGGAAACAAGTTTCTGCTGAAAGCAGAGGCATCGTAATTTTATGGACATAATAAAGAGAATTAAAGTATATACAGCGTGTATATTATACTAAGAACCAAAATGTATGACAGTGTCGTTACAAATTAAGGCAATATGAAGTATAATTTCAGACTTTCGAATTTTTATCCCAAGATAATAATAATAATAATAATAATAATAATAATAATAATAATAATAATAATAATAATACCGTCATAATAATATAATTATTATTTCAGATCTAAAGTGAATTGTTATAGTCTGTAATTACATTAAATGTTTATTGTTCAAAGGTGTATGAAATTCGTTTCAATAATACTTGAAAAAGGCTAGCCCCAAATCGAGGAAAATGTCATTTATGGTAGTTATTTTATGAAACTTCCTATGTGACAGTAAAGAAAATAATTTTTCAGGAGGAAGAAAAAATTAATTAAATATCAATAGCCCTACACTGATCCTCTATGACGTCATATTTTATCGTCATCAATTTAACTAACGTTTTCTACCGTATTACTTCACAGTCTTATGTAGACCTATTAATTTTCATTTATTTCTTCTTCTTCCTGAAAAATTACGTTGCTTACTGTCACATAGGTGGTTTCATAAAATCTACGACGATATCTAAATTTAGTGCGGCCATTAATGGAATACGGGACTACATGTGGGAATACCTATAGAATAGATCAGATAAATTCCTTTGAAATAATCCAGTATAGGGCAGCTAAATTTGTGAATGGTAAAAGTGGGCAAGGGAATGATACGATAATATTAATTTATGTAACTAGTATAATATAATCATAATTATAGCACGAGTGAACTATCACGCGCTAATTTTCATTAGTGTTTATAATGAAGATTATACACGAGTTACATACAACATTTTATGCTCGACCATGCCGAAATGTAGTATTTATACACCTGGTAGCAGCCCTTTAATGGAGCTCATTAAAGTACGCCTATTCATTAAAGTTCAGGTGTTCCACCAATCATAAAATACCATTGTAGTAATATGAAAGCGGAAGTATCGATTATTCTCGGATATGCTATATGTTACTATAATAATTAGCGTTAATTTTAAATAATATTCAAATAAATTCAATTTGTCATTTCGTTTTTCAATGTATAATTCAATTTCAAGGTTATATCAAGATTAATGTTTATTTTACTCTCTAGATTATATCAAGGTCAATGTCGACAATTGTTTCTCGGAAAAAATCAATACTTTCGCGTCTGCGCACATCTCACAATTTACGAGGTATTGCACAAGGTCAGTTCCGCTCCTCAGTCAGATAAGAATAACATGAATACTTATCAATAATTTAAGTTAGAAATATGGTCGAGCATAAAAAGTCGTATGAAACTTGACTATAATGGTAATTAAGACGCTCGTATGAAAATTATGAAACTCGCTTGCGCTCGTTTCATAAACATACTCGCGTCTTAATTACTACCATTATAGGCTCGTTGCATAATGTACTATTCTAGCATTAAAATATATAAAAATGAACTATCATAAAACAATTAATAAAGAAATAACATTTCATTTGTAATGGTGGGTAGTTTGATATCATGGTCAATGACCAAAGAGGTTGCTATGACAACAATTATGTATTAAATATTAGGCCTATAACATGACAAACTGTTTCATAATGTTAACTTTATAGCACAAGTTATGCCGTCATAAAAGTCATGACGTTTTAGTTGGCATGGTAATATTTTACTCTCTGGTACAATAATGTAGCATATTATGCAATATTTTCACTAACGATAAAGACTGTTTATAATGCTAGGGATGCATAAAAGAACTTAACTTTGGAAAACATAAGCAGAACTAGAACAACATCATTGCATAGAGCACATCTAGGTCTAAAAACATGGGCAGACCTAACTGCTCGGTTAGAGAAGTCATCATACAATGGTAGGAACGATAATGATTTTAAAATGAAATGTAGGAAAAAAAGAACGGATGTAGGCAAATTCTCATTTCTAAATCGAACTATAAATGAATGGAATGACCTACCTCCAGTGGTCTTTGAGGACTATTCCTCCTTAAGGAGATTAAAAAATATCTTACAAAGTTGATCATAAAGTATAAATCAGTGGTTCTTAGCACTCGCTGAAATGGGTAACGGGTAAGCAGTGCATCGTAATATGCCCCGTCGTGCAGGAGAAAGAGAGAGAGAGCATACCCGCTAGCAGTCACGGATGCACCATAGTGCAGTATCTTATCCGCGGGTAAGAGACTCTAGCCCGAGGGTGCACTGTGCTGATTACCGCTGGTATAAATGTTTCAAAGATACGTTATATTACATAAATTAAGGTGATATGTATTTACTTAGCATTCGTTTGGTTTTAATTGTAAATTAATTTAAAATAGCTTGTAAGAGCAACTGCCATGTTGCTGATGCACGGTTTCTAATACGCCGTGCTATGGCGACCACTTCTCTGACTAACGCGTTCCGCGGGTTGCCGCTTCACCACGGCGGTGTAAAGAAGCAACTTCAGCATATTTTCAAGGTTGTTTCTTATTCTCGTTTTCATGAGCTTCGAAATGAGCTATGTTCCATTAAAATGTTAAAGAGATGTGATGAAAAGTTTCCCTTGTGAGACGGATTTTCTCAGGTGATAGATGTTCTACATTAAGTAAAATGAAGGGTTTCAAACCATACGTAACTAGACAAAATGAAAAAGGATCGGAGATATTCAAAATTTAAGTATTATTGCAAATGGTTAGATCCCTAAGGTGTCGAACTTAATCTCACAATAAAATGTAGCCTTCAATAGTTAGGAAAACTGTCATTCGTGTTAACCACAACGTAGATTAAGACAAGAAGTTGTGAATAACAAAGAAACTTAATTATTGTGATGTTGTGGGATTGCCATGCTTTGCTTGAAACCCTACAAATCAGAAAAGAAGAAATAAAACAACGGATGAAGTATGAAACTTCAATAATAATCATATCGAATGTGAACACAGCTGCAATAGCATGGTTATGTGAAAATAATGACAGAAAATGGGATGGTTATCAAGGACAAGAGAACAGAAAGTGTGAAATTTTGGAAGACGTGGTTAGAAGATTGTAAGGAGGAGACTGGAAAGATTGGATTGAATGGGGGAAGAAATGTAATAAACAGTATTGGGCACAGAAATATGCAATAAATAACAATGCATACATGAATAGCCTATTAGAGATGAACAAAACTAACTGCCGCTCTCGCTCGCTGTGTTCTTTGCATTTGTCTTTCGAGTCTCGTCTCGTCATTCTCGTGCGCTTCGAGTCTCGCTCATCATTCTCGAAATAGCATTTGGTCAGCATGATAAGATTTCGTAACTTTGAATAACATACATCATTGAAGTAAATAACATTAGAAATGTTTAATTGAGAAAAAAAGACAAAACAAAATAGTATCTTAGTTATCAAAATGTTCTGGTTCTATTACTATATGATATTACCTATGGTTATATAAGTAGAAAAAAAAAGACAATTCTCAAATAAATTTGCATTTCTAAGAAACATAAAACACAACCTTTATATCTTTTCACTTGAGTTTGCACACTTGATCTCAAACGTATGAAAAGAAAATTCCTAGCCTTTTAATTAGAGCCTAATAATTAAATAAAGATTGAGGAACGGATCATTACTGAAAGGTAGAGATGATGTTTCAAATAGGCTACTTGATTGTTTATACATATATAACAGTTGCCGAAGTAGATAAAAGTTCGGTCAGATATAAACAACTCTGGCGATTCAAGGCTGCTTGATGTTCGGGACTTCGGGAGTGATCAATCTGGGCGTCTCGAAACACTCACAAATAGTCTTTACGTCAACGACGCGACGTATAGAACATTGTCGTGCGGGTATTCAGCTTTGCGGGCGCTGTTATTTTTGCTTTCTCGATCGTTGTTCATTTATAATGAATATATAGACATATTTAAATAATCTCACGGAAATTGAATCTCTTGCAGTTTATCTGACAATCCGCCATATCGTCTGAGTCACACAGACACGTTAACGGAAAAATACATTAGTTTAAATTAAATCATAATTTTAGGTAATGCCTAGATTATATATTCTTACTATGAAAAAAGGAATTAAGGAGAAAAGGTACAAGACCGGAAAGCACGGAAGCTATTAATTCTGAAGTCACTGGCGGTATATCAACGCGGCAGATATTAAATCTTGAGATTAATTCTGACCAAGGATGGCAATGAGAAAAGAGTGAGATAGAAGTCGCCTCCGCTCATTTTAAGGTATTTAATTACGAAAATTCTTCAAAACAGTCAATAAGAATGCAAGATAACTAGGCTTCCTGACCAAAGACACCACATAAATCTTCAGAACGCCAGTTAAACGAATTTTCTGCTGGTTGTCAAATATATGTACAACCTCAGGACTATGACATAAGATGACTAGAAAGAAACATTAGTGAGATTAAAATGACACTGGAAATATAAGCAGTGGAAGGAAATCTTCCTCACAGACAGCTGGTTTACAAAAAAAAAAAGGAAAAGTGTCAAAGAGTCTGTCAGGTATGGAATCTGGATCCCTTTGGCAAGACGCCATCAGCTGTGAGTTACAGAACGAAAATAAAAATAATACAGTCTGGCACATTGTAAGATTTCAGGTCTCGTTTCAAATGAAAAATAAAATTTTGAGTTGGAATATACGAATATAACTCCTTGACCAATGAAATTACAGTACATATAAACGTCTAGAAAAAGTTTCAGTTCATTTCAAAGTAGACAGATTTCTTTATCCTAGAATGACTGCCAACATTGCACTTACTATGACATTTTAATAAAAACTTAACACTTCAATGTAACCCAAATATTGTTAAATAAAACAAGATGAAACTTAATTTCCACACATGTCTTTGTCTCTGATATGATAGTCTGCATTGAATACATCACTCGACAAGACCATCAGAATTAGCGCACTAAAAGCTGTCGCTATTAGCAGAGATTAAATTACACATTACAAGTTTGCCATGTTTTATCAGTCTTTTGTAAAAAAAAAAGTGTCTACTGAATCCGTGAACATAAATATAAATATTGAACACATTTCCGCGTCATATCTACGTATATTTGTAAACAATTTTTTCAAAATTAGAAACATGTTAAAATAGAAAAGAAGGCCACGCTTAAGGCTGCTATTACACTATCAAAGTTGTTTGACAAAGAATATGATGAAATATTTTATCAAAGATCTTTAATAAAATATAGAATTTGGGGTATATTACACTATATAACTAAAATTAGGAACAAAAACTTTCCTTACATTTGTTTCACAACAGTGAACACGTGTTCCGAGGCTTTGTTGATATTAATATTTACGCGTTAAGTTTATGATTTGTTGATACTAATATTTTCGCCTTGCACCATGACTGAATAAAAGTATTATGTTTACTGAGCTACAATTACTTAAATTATTACGATATGTAATAGAAACAGTAGGTTGTATTGTATTGTATTGTATTTATTAACATTCCATGGTATTCATACATGCTTACAGCTAGAATATGGAACAAGTCAAAAAACTTAATACTATTATAAAATCTTAATTTATAGTCACAGTCTAGATGAAATATATACAGAAGAGATTTACAATATAGTCTACTAGTACAACACAAAGTTTTAGTATCAATTGCATGAAGTGTTATTGAATGTCATGAATTCACCTACAGAATAGAAGGCGTGAGAAATTAGGTACTTCTTTAACTTGGCCCTAAATAATTTTATGTTTTGAGTTTAATTTTTTATATCGATAGGGAGGCTATTGAAAATTTTTACTGCCATATAACGTACTCCTTTTTGATAGCACGATAGACTTGCCGATGGAGTATGAAAGTTATTTTTTTGACGTGTATTTATACTATGATCTGTTGAATTAATTACAAAGTTTTCACGATTGCATACGAGGAAGGTTATTAATGAAATGATATATTGACAAACCATGGGCATTATTTGTAGTTTTTTGAAAATAATCCTACACGATTCCCTAGATTTGGCACCTACTATTATTCTAATTACTCTTTTTTGTAATAGAAATATATTGTTACTATCTGTGGAATTTCCCCAGAATATTATTCCAAAACTCATTACCGAATGGAAGTATGCAAAGTATATTGTTTTTAAGGTACTGATCTTTACTATCTTTTGCATAAATCTAATAGCAAAACAAGCTGAATTTAGTTTGGGGGTAATTTCTTTAATATGATTTTTCCAATTTAACATATTATCGATTTTTAAGCCAAGAAATTTGGTTGTTGTTGTTTATAATAGGGATCTATTATTAATTATTGCGCTAGAAATTTGCGACGTTGAATTTGGATATGATTTAAATTGAATTATGTTAGTTCTGTTACAATTTAATACTAATTTATTGACTGAGAACAAGTCACATATTTTGAAGAGAATTTCCTCTGTTGAAGATTGGAATGTGTTGGAGTTATTGGCTGTAATTACTATACTTGTGTCATCTGCAAATAATATGGGATGACCTACATCTTTTATTAGGGGGGCAAGATCATTCATAAACACTAGAAAAAGTAAGAGACCTAATATTGATTCTTGAGGAATTCCATGGATTGCAAGATGTGTTAAGAGAGGTAGATACATCAGAACTTATTGAAAGAGCTACAATGCGAGGACTTGAAAAGTTACACAAATCATTATGAAATATTATTATATAATATTAATATTATATTATATAAATTATTTATTTACAACATTTCATTTCCTTCACACTCCGATATCAGAATTTTTGTGATAGCAACAGTCGAGTTATATTTACGTTCCGCCATATTTGTTTCAATGCATAGAAATCTTTTATCAAAGATAACAAGATGCACTTACATTTTATAAAAGAAACTTTTGTAAAAGAAAACTCATTACACTGCCATATATTTTACAAAAGATCTTTGTCACAGAACTTTGATAGTGTAATAGCAGCTAACAGATGTCAGCCTTCGTGCACAATTACTTGCAGTGGCTACCCCTAATTTTGAGATCTTACCGAATGGAAATATTGTAATCAAAAAATAAAAGAATGCAGATGAAAATAATGTAATCCTAAAAAGATTTCATTCCTTCTTTCTCTTGCTATTTCTTTGTTATGAACACGGAAGGTCGTGACAATAAAAAAACTGCCTCTGCTGTCTAGCTTACTGCGACCAATGCATCCCAACGCCTGTTTTCACTTTGTGTGTAGCGGATAGAATTTATATTGCGTCATGAACTTGTGACGTTTTGCGATGCCTGATCTAGGGTCTGAGTAAAATAAAGGTCATGCCACCGAAATGAGTTCAGGGTCTAGCGCCGAAACTTATAGCTCGAGCAAAGAACGATTACCGAAAAGCAAAGGTGGCGTTGCTGTCTGTTTTGACGTCTGTATGTAGGCACGCCGACGGAGCGAGAGGTACGGGCCGATGTAAGTACTGTCTCTTCCAAGACGATGAACAAATGAGGACATGGCTGTGGAAATAATTATCGTAGCAAGAGAAAAATTCGAAGCTAATTTAAACGCGCAACATATGTTTACGAATGAAAAAAATAATACCGTGCGATACAAGACACGTATTCACATGCAATAGAACAAACCAAAGTCGTAATGTATATATTACAACGCAAGACTGATTCCAATGTCCGTCGATAAGTCAGGTCTTCCCACGCTGCCATATTTGCGTCAACTTTTAGGTTTGTTTACATTGCGCTATGGTTGAGTTGTGGAAGGAATTTGTTTTTAAATTTATATATTTCATAAAATAAGTTTCCAAAACAGATATTTCAATAACTTTCGGAGAACGTTCTGCTTGACAACAGCAATCGATGGCGCAAAGATGGCGGACATAAGTGGAATGGGATGAGAGGACCTGACTAAGAGCTGTACGACAGCGACATCTAGCGACCTTGGTCTGATTCTAGCGATGTCATTTCTCTTCCGATTGTACTCTTGAATATCATTCAAGCTATCTCGTGACCTTTCCTGTCGCCCTCTCTTCCTTATCGCATTGTTTCATTCGCATTCTTTCGGTCGGTATTCCCTGCTTGCGAGACCCCGCTTGAGAGACTTATACACAGCCATGCATCAATTTCTCCCCCGACTCTCTTTCAGCGGAGTGTTAGAATTTTGTATATTTGCAATTGCTTTGTAATTATTATGTTTTTATAACACTAAAATTATTATTATTATTATTATTATTATTATTATTATTATTATTATTATTATTACTTGCTCTTAATGGGTCGAGAGTAAAACCCAGGAAAAAAACATCAACCAAAAAAACATCACTTACCACAGCGGTGGACAAAATTTTTCTTTCTCTAATCATCGATCATTGGTACTATGCTCTGATGTAGCATCTGCTGTAATGATCGCTTTCGTAATTCGATTTCGCAACTGCAGCTAACAGATTACGATGTGAAGGCACACTAACATTCGGGTCACAAGTTCCATAATTAAAGGCCTAAGTGATAGCTATGAATTGAAGATGCGTCTGATCAAAGCGTTAATTTCTGTAGTCACATCACGTGTGCAATTTTTAAGGTGTTTCATGTTCATGTTATTAAGCGCTTGTGCGTCACAAGATGCGTGCTGAGCTCTAGCCAGCACGGATACTGTTAAAGCCATGTCAACATACGTACAGAGTGATTGCATACAGGGAACTAATCTCATTATCCATGTTACCACAATCAAGCGCAGTACATTTCAACGGATTGCACAAAAATATCATCATCATGATCATGATCATCTTCAAAGCTTAGGTCTTTTGACTAGTTCCGCCTCCTCTAAAATCGATCTCGTTATGTTTTAATTGACCTTCCTTCTGACTTTTTTCCTTCTGGAATCGTATATCATCAAACAGACATTTACAAAAACATTTTTTTTTCGGTGGGGTGACTAGGAATAACGCTAATGACTAGACCACATAACTTTATCCGCTAAAAAACCTGAAAATATGCATGCAACTAAGCAGTAAAAACTGTTTAAATTTGCGCTAAAATTGAAATATATTGAGTAAAATGCATTTTAGAGTTTTAATAATAGTGATAGTGATAGATTTATTGATATTAGTTCACAGAAGTACAAACTTAATCAGTTAAAAAAATGATCTATATACCAAAGTAGTTATACATAATAAATATACAATTTCCTAAAGTAATTAATTTATCGCAAATCTCAGTAATTAATTGTTCAAACTTCCACTTGCGTCAGGTGTTAGTGTATGTTTAAACCAATCGTGATAACCATTAAAACTTTAAAACTTATTTATCTGCTCCTTTTCACAATTTTCTACCATGAACATTTTAAAATTAATTTTTCTTTTTTTTTTTTTCTTTTTACTTTAAACATCTAAATTTATTCTATAATTTTCATATTTACGTTTAATTATAGGTTTACTTACGCCTATTAACTCATTCTTCCATGTCATCATACCGTACTGCATCCAGGTTAGCAGTTGTTGACATATAGCCAGCACACTGCAATAGCTGAATCTGTATTTCTCAGCGAGTACAGTAGGTCAGTCTAAATTCCTGCTACATGCTTGGCAGCAAGTTATTTTCGTATTTATACATCTTGCATCATACATGTAAACATACTGGACATATTAATTACATAAATCAATATCAATTACAATTACAACATTCTTTTCCATGCTCACATTTTCGTTTAATACTATTCTACTTTTTATTAAATTTATTTTATGTGTAATCTTATTGAAATTTAAAGTCTTGAAATACACAAATTAATTTGATGTTGTCTTTATAAACAAAGAATTTTACTACTAAATACAGCTTTCGTTCAGATTATTATTTTTTTTTTTCTGATTATAGGAAAGTTAAGTTTTTGTTGTTGCCTACCTCTTAGTAAATAGTTTTGTTCAGTACTTCTATCATTATTTGTATTTGATTGTTCATAATTTTTTCTGCAAGTATTTCTATATGGCCTTTCACCTCTAATTAAGTGATCGTCCTCAACTTCATCTTCCTCGGTAGAATCCACCAACCTCATCAATGCTGACGGTGTGTCACTTCCTCTAGCGCGCCTCGAACTACCCAAGTACTGTTGCACTATTTGAACACGATTTTCACTTTCACTGAATTTTTGGAAGAACCACAGATGCTTCTCTCTGTAGCACTTTCATTCGA